>NC_083593.1:48307861-48907861 GCF_027579695.1 Neoarius graeffei | reverse complement strand
TTTTTACTCTTACTAAAGATACACTTACATTTACTTTCTATCAGATAAAACCCTTGAAATGCATTTGTTGTTCTGTGTACATCATTTCCCGGCAACAAATTATTTTTGAAGGTTTTCAGGAAAACGATACATACCAAAAGGTACAAACATCAGAATGGTACAAAACGCTACATTGATGAGACCACATGAACAAAGCTATTTCTTTCTGAGAGGGTATGTGTTGCTTGGAGCAAATCGGTAAGCATTTAACAGATGTATTCCCTATAACATTCCTTCATTCATCTTCATTAAGCGGTGGCATGGTGGTGTAGTGGTTAGCACTATCACCTCACAGCAAGAAGGTTCTGGGTTCGAGCCCAGTGGCCAATGGGGGCCTTTCTGTGTGGAGTCTGCATGTTTCCTCTGGGTGCTCTGGTTTCCCCCAGAGTCCAAAGACATTCAGGTTAGGCTAATTGGTGGCTCTAAATTGACCGTAGGTGTGAATGGTTGTTTGTCTCTATGTGACAGTTCTGCAATGATCTGGTGACTTGTCCAGGGTGTACCCCGCCTCTTGCCCATAGTCAGCTAGGATAGGCTCCAGCTTGCCTGTGACCCTGCACAGGATATGCGGTTACAGATAATGGATGGATCTTCACTAAGCACTTTAACCTGCTCAGGGTCATGGAGGTTGCAGAGCCTGTCTCTGGAACACTAGGTATGAGGTGGGAATGCAGGCTGGATGGGACACAAGACACCTCATACACACTCATTTACACTTAGGGAGAATTTTGAGTCACCAATCCAGCTTCCTGTATGTTTTGGGATGTAGGAGAAAGCTGGAGAACCAAGAGGAAACCCATGTAGAGCTTTGGAGAACATGCACAGGACCTTAATACAGACAGTCAGCTGAACTTGGGATCGAAACAGGTGCCAAGGAAACTGATATTAACATACAGCTTAGTTAATAAAAGGAGCAAAAACTTTACTCAGCTTGTCTGTAAATTACAACACCATCCAAATGAATTATGGGGTCTTAAGTTAATATCTTTTATTTTGTCTTGTCTTATGCCAAGGACATTTCATTGTTTGATGTTTTATATTCAATTTAATAGCCATTGTATAAACACTACATAAAGAGACACTATATTAAGAAAAAATATTTATAAAGAGAGCCCTGTGATGATCTGGCGACTTGTCCAGGGTGTACCCCGCCTTTCGCCCGTAGTCAGCTGGGATAGGCTCCAGTTTGCTTGTGACCCTGTAGAACAGGATAAAGCAGCTAGAGATAATGAGATTAGATGAGATTTATAAAGAGAAATGAAATGGTTTATTGGATGTTTAAACCAGTCAATGTCAGAAGTTTCACCTAAAATCTAATGACGGTCACAGCATGACATTCTGTTTCCTGTTTATATTCCCTATTAGCTGCAAGGGGTGGTGTGAAACATCTGGATACATCCTTGTGCATGTCCGCTATGCATGACAAGACCTTCCAACAAAGTCACATGATGCATGAAACAATAGTTCTAATAAACACTCTGCCATCATGCCATCCTAATCTTTATTCATCTTGTTTATGTGGATGTCATATCCACATAGAACTTAGCTTGTGACCACAGTTGGAGCTACAGGTGACCTGTCCTCCAAAGCTCTTATTCCATTCTTCTTCAGCATGTATGCTTTCTTTCATATTACTGTTTATGTGATACGGATATACTCTAAGACCATGGTGGCCTGCTTAGCTAAACAGATGCTGGCCCACTTGGTGGGTGAAGTCATTACCTTGGCCTCATCATCATCTTTGGGGATGCTGAGCCCCTGCTGTGACCTTCCAATCAACCTTCCAATTGACAAGGAACATCTTGGCTTCATGGGCTGCTCCAGGAGGTCCATGCTGATGTTACCTGAGTGTGCACTTGCTCCAGATTCTAACATGGCCCCTCTTAGCGGTGGTCTCTGAGCATCTTTCAGTGAAGTCCTAAGGTGGGTCCTGTTCTTCTCAACATATTTGGCATAATGTTATCTGTGTGCATCTCGCTGTATATGCCTGGTGATTAGAAAAAAATAGAATGCTGGTTGCTTATATAATATGATTCTATGAACCTTTCTTGAGACCTGTTCCAGGTTTTACAAACATCTTACAGAACTCTTGCCTGTGTTTTTCCCAATGCCATTAATTCCAGGCAATTACCATAATATTATATGGTCTGTGCGAGACAAAAGTGGCCCACATAGTGTGATTATAACTGATTATTTGCTCATAAATATAAACTGATTTTAAAAAGAAGAAGAAAGCTTAAGGCTTAGTGAATGCATAATTACATTTGGGTCAAACCTGTTATATAGTTACAATCTGTAATATATTTTACAGCTTCACTCACTTGTAGGCTTATTTTGAAATCATGAACAATTCATAATTATTACAACCATGAGCTGGAAAAGAAACTCACGCCCTTGGCCCCACCCCCTTCCAAAAGTGCCATTTTGGACATGGTACACAGGAAATTTGCCTGAGTAAAATTTACTCAAATTGAAGAAATTTTACTCTATGCCAGATAACATTTGGTCCCCCTCTAAAATTTTTTCTTCAATTTCAGTAAAATTTTACTCAGGCAAATTTCCTGTGTACTTTCTGTTGTCTATCATTTATTACCTCCGACAAATTGATGAGGTTATGTTTTCACCTCCTTTTGTTTGTTTGTTTGCCTGTTCCCAACGTAACTCCAAAAATAGTGAACAGATTGTGATGAACTTTTGAGGAAAGGTGAGCCATGGGCCAAGGAACAATTGATTGGATTTTGATGCAAATCCAAATATGTATGTAGATCCAAGATTTTTTTTTGTCTTTTTCCAATGTAACTCTAAAAGTACTGAACAGATTTGGAGGACAGTTTTAGTATTAGCCTAGGTTCAATTGATTTCATTTTCATGTTGAGAATATGTGGCTTGGCAGAAGTATGCACTCTACCGAGTACCTTAGTTGTAGTTGGCATGAGCTTTGGTGTGCCTTGCCTTTGCCTTGATCCCATAACCCTACCTGGGGTCATGGGAGCTCTACTTGAGTGAGTGTTTCACCAGCCTTCTCCACTGTGTGCAGTCTTGGGCAATTCTTTGTGTTTCTGCAAAGGTCTTCTTGGTCCATTCACTGATGTTGTCTGCCCACTTTTTTCTCTGTCTGCCCCACCTCCTTGCTCCACTGACTGTTCCTTGAAGGATACATGGGCTTTGACAGCCCATGTATTCTTATTATATATGTCCATACCAATTTAACTTTCTTCTTTTCACTGTTTTCAGCAGGTCCTTGTACTGTCTCACGTGTTGTTTGATGGTTTTGCGTATGTGCTCATTTGTGACGTGGTCTGTGTACTTTATACCAAGAATCTTCCTGTAAAATTTCATTTCTACAACTTATATTCTCCTTTGAAGTTCAGCGGTCAGTGTCCAGGACTTGTATGCATACAGAAAAATGGAGAGTACTAGAGCATGTAATAGTTTCAATTTGGGTTTAAGGCTGATGTTCTTATCTTTCCAGATCGGTTTTAGTCAAGATTTGGCGTAATCAGGGTAAAAGGTTTGGGTAAGTTAACTTGTTGAAATAAGATGCCATTTCTACTAGATAATGACATTATTCTTTAAAAGAATCCAAATCTGGGTGGCACGGTGGTGTGGTGGTTAGCGCTGTTGCCTCACAGCAAGAAGGTCCGGGTTCAAGCCCCGTGGCCGGTGAGGGCCTTTCTGTGCAGAATTTGCATGTTGTCCATGTGGGTTTCCTCCGGGTGCTCCGGTTTCCCCCACAGTCCAAAGACATGCAGGTTAGGTTAACTGGTGACTCTAAATTGACCGTAGGTGTGAATGGTTGTCTGTGTCTATGTGTCAGCCCTGTGATGACCTGGTGACTTGTCCAGGGTGTACCCCGCCTTTCGCCCATAGTCAGTTGGGATAGGCTCCAGCTTGCCTGTGACCCTGTAGAACAGGATAAAGCGGCTAGAGATAATGAGATGAGAATCTAAACTAATATAATTAATTTTCTTTCTTTCTTTCTTTTTTCTGAAGGTTACTTGTATTGTTGCAAAAGTATAAATCTAACATCTAAAATAATTTTTTCTTCCAGTGTTTTTGCATTTGTTTCATTTATGCAGTCAGTACAAAATGTACTGTAGTATGCTTAGTTGTTGCTTAGTGACTAGTTTATTTCCAGTCAGCATTGCCATTCCCACAGCTATTGATGCTTAATATTCCCTGTGTTATTGCGAGCAAAGCGGCAACAATATCATGTCAGTGGCATTGCTGCACTGAAATGGTCCACCACCCGAATAATATCTGCTCAGTGGTAGTCCTGTGGTGGTTCCTTTCTACTGATGGTGAAGGTAGAGGGGCTGACACCTTGAGCAAATGCACTACAATCAATAAATATATACCTATATGGTCCATCTGGGTGATCTGTGATCTAAAATCACCAATAAATCGAGACATAAATGTCGTCTTCTTCTTCTTCTTCTTCTTCTTCTTCTTGGTAATGTATTGAATAAACTCAAATACATAAAACAAGTGTTTCAACTAACTTCTGGCCATTTCAGATAATAAGGGTTTGTTTCACATACTTTTGATGTATTTGTTTTCAATATTCATCTTGTCAATTCTATTCCTTTCCATCCTCCATCCTTTATGATCATTTCGCTTCAATCCCCAGAGATCAATAACATCTCTCTCTTAACCCACAGGCCCTAAGGGCATATGCATTTTTTTCATAACGAGATAATTGCTACTTTAAATTAACTGCAATTTGTGGATCCTCTGAGGATTATAACTCACAGTAAGCTTTACACTGAATAATTTATTAATAGTCTATAAATGGTTTCATAGGCCAAACTTGTAATTCCTGCCAGATTCATAAACATTCCTCACACCCAGATGTGCTTGTTTAACATCCAGTTCCGGATTAAGCCCCCCTTCACTGTTATAATAACCTCAGCTCTTCTGGGAAGGCTTTATGTTATTATATTTGTTATTTGTGCTAATTCAGCTACAAGAGCCTTAGTGAGGTCAGGTACAGATGTTGGATGAAGAGGACTGGGTCGGTGTTCATCTCAAAGGTGTTCAGTGGGGTTGAGATCAGGGCTCTGTGCAGGATACTCTCATCTCATCTCATTATCTCTAGCCGCTTTATCCTTCTACAGGGTCGCAGGCAAGCTGGAGCCTATCCCAGCTGACTATGGGCGAGAGGCGGGGTACACCCTGGACAAGTCGCCAGGTCATCACAGGGCTGACACATAGACACAGACAACCATTCACACTCACATTCACACCTACGGTCAATTTAGAGTCACCAGTTAACCTAACCTGCATGTCTTTGGACTGTGGGGGAAACCGGAGCACCCAGAGGAAACCCACGCGGACACGGGGAGAACATGCAAACTCCACACAGAAAGGCCCTCACCGGCCCCGGGGCTCGAACCCAGGACCTTCTTGCTGTGAGGCGACAGCGCTAACCACTACACCACCGTGCAGGATACTCTCATTCTTCTAATCCAACCTTGGCACACAATGTCTTCAAGGAGCTCACTTGTACACAGGGGCATTGTCACGATGGAACAAGTTTGGGCCTCTTAGTTCCAGTGAAGGGAAATTGTAATCCTACAGCATGTACACTCTAAAAAATGACACATTGTCTGAACTTAAACAATTGAGGTAACAATTTGCATCGGTCTTTTTAAGTATTCCCAACAAAGCAATTATTCAGTTCCGCTGACTCTTTTTTTAAAGTATGCTAAACTTAATTTCAGTTCACTTCTAAAAGCTTAGGTAGGTTGCACGAACTTAATTTTCCAAGTGCCAACTCAATTTGTTAAGTACACTAAACCTAATATCAGGTGGGTTCTAAAAGCTTAAGCATATTGAACAAACTTAATTTCCCAAACAATGTTTTTGTATATTCTGTAGTTAAATTATTGTTTCGAGTAATTCTAACAAACTTGATTTAATATCATTTAATCCAATTTAAAATGTTACCATATATGGTACATTTTAAATTCGATTAAATGATATTAAATCGAGTTTAAAGCTTTTAGAAGTCAACTGAAATTAAGTTTAGCATACTTTTAAAAAAAGAGTCAGCGGAACTGAATAATTGCTTTGTTGGGAATACTTAAAAAGACCGATGCAAATTGTGACCTCAATTGTTTAAGTTCAGACAATGTGTCATTTTTTAGAGTGTAAATGTGTTCATAATGTGAAAAGAAAAAATGTGACAAAGTGTGGATGTATTATAATAATATTTACTGGTAGCTCAACAGTTCCAAAGTTATACAATATGTGTAATTTTCCGAAAAATTCTGATATAATTCTAACAAACTCGATTTAATATCATTTAATCCAATTTAAAATGTTACCATATATGGTACATTTTAAATTGGATTAAATGATATTAAATCAAGTTTGTTAGAATTACTCGAAACAATAATTTAACTACAGAATATACAAAAACATTGTTCGGGAAATTAAGTTTGTTCAATATGCTTAAGCTTTTAGAACCCACCTGATATTAGGTTTAGTGTACTTAACAAATTGAGTTGGCACTTGGAAAATTAAGTTCGTGCAACCTACCTAAGCTTTTAGAAGTCAACTGAAATTAAGTTTAGCATACTTTAAAAAAAGAGTCAGTGGAACTGAATAATTGCTTTGTTGGGAATACTTAAAAAGACCGATGCAAATTGTTACCTCAATTGTTTAAGTTCAGACAATGTGTCATTTTTTAGAGTGTAAAGGCATTCTACACAATTGTGTGCTTCTGACTTTGTGGCAACAGTTTGGGAAAGAATCACATTTGGGTGTGATGATCAGGTGTCCACAAACTTTTGGCAATATGGTGTAAATTAACAAACATGTTCAGAGCATTTACATTTATTGGTGCCTATAAAGCTCCATAAAATTCAAAACTCATAATGAGGTGAAAATCATAACATGAAGGGCTAGATTTACTAAGGCTTTGCGCCAGCACAAACACTCTTTGCACATTTAAAGAAAAAAATCTACAGAATTTACCAAATTAAAAAAAAATTAAATTGGTTTGTTGTTGGAATAAAAATTTACTTATTTAGGAAACGCTCTAATGGTCTGAACTGGACCTCAATATGAATTGGCTTAATGGTTTCCATCAGATTCTTTCAGGTTTCCAATAAGAATGTTCTCTGTCTGTCGCCATCCTCATACTTGAGGGTCAGTGATCCAGGGAGCTATCATCTACCGTGGTGCTTGAAAGTTTGTGAACCCTTTTGAATTTTCTATATTTCTGCATAAATATGACCTAAAACACCATCAGTCCTAAAAGTAGATAAAGAGAACCCAGTTAAACAAATGAGACAAAAATATTATACTTGGTCATTTATTTATTGAGGAAACCCTACGATCAGAATCACACCCACAAACAAACAAACAAAAACCCGACCATTTACAGACCACCAGAAACACCTTAAAAGTCATTAGAAACCATGAGAAGTCATCATGAGTTTTACAGCAGCCATACTTTGGCAGAGTTCTGGTTTTAATATGCTAAACTTAGTCATAAATGAAATCATGCACCGAGCCTGACTGAATAATAGATTTGCATGTGTATCCTGCGTACAGGGAGTACTTTAACGTCTTTATACTCCAGATTTTTTGCAGACATGTTGTTTATCACAACCCTGCTGACATGCTGTGTCTCCTCTTCAAACCTCAAATGATATTTTGAAAAGCGAATAAACAGCACTTGTAGCAATGCGTTTGCCTCCAGATATTTCAGTTCTCAAGCGCTAATGCTTCCTGTAGCGAGCTTAACTGATGCTAATGTTGGTGCTAATGGTATTTTAGTGCTTTAGTATACGTCCTTTAAGGCGCTACGCTTGACTTACGACACATATCCATCCGTCTCTGGTGGCGTCGTCTGCTATTAAGCTGCCTGTCTATATCCATAAATCTGAAATTACTGAGTAGATAAGAAGTGCAGAGATAGATAATATCTTTATTGACAAGCATTGTTTGGGTTTTATTGCTGTTTTCTCCAAGTCGTGAGTCGCAGAATTGTTGAGGGCATTTATCCACATGATTTGAAAGTGTGTTAGCATGTGCTTAGGAGTTTTGGTGTGTATTAGAAATGGTGTTTTGAAGTGCTCGTGTGTGTGTGTGTGTGTGTGTGTTTGATTCAGTCTTGCAGCTCAGTGTAAATTGACTGGTGTATTAAATTTAGTTCCGTTCACAAGACAATAGGTCTCTCATGCAGGAATCCGAGCACCTTAAAGGTCAACCTCTTGTGAAAAATGCATTTTAACATCATACAGAACACAATGCAAAAAAAGCTTTTTGTTCTCTGAGGCAGCGGGGGGCATGATCAAGAGTTAGCTGTGGGTGGTGAGAAGTCAGGTAGAACCGGCAGGTAACACGTCATGAATTTCACCTGTGTTTGACTACTGGCAAGCTATTTGTGTGAGTCTCTTGTGTATTTGCAGAGAGAAGCTAGTGACTGGAGAGAGAGAGAGAGAGAGAGAGATGATCTGAGCAACCCAGCACCATGTATGTGTGTGCATGTCTAAAGTGCAGACAGCAAAAATAAATTCACTGAAAATAGACTAAAATAAAATAAAGCGCACCTTGAGCTGTCATGCCTGTCTCCCATTTCCTCGTTCCCTGAGGTATGAAAGTGTTACATTCTCTTATTGCAAAGATGTCTATATTGCAAATTAGATGGCAGACACATTTATACACTCGCTAGATAAAGGCACCATTATTTTCTACACATGTAGTGGGCAGTTAGACAAATATGTGCTCTTCTATCCTATAATCCTCAAAATTCCATTAAAGTTTCAGCTGATAAAAACTTGTCCCCTGCTCGAGCTAACATTATTCTATCCACATTTACTGGATATGGGCAATCGCATGCTCTGATTGGCTACTCTACTACTAGGCTATCAGCTCATATACCGTGAGTAGAGAAAAACACAATGGTAGAGTGTGTTACTGAACCAACCAAGGATGAAATAAAAACTCTACTTGAAAACAAAACCACAAAAAAGCAACAAAATATGGAATAAAAGTATTTGATGACAAGAATGTATCTCTTTTTTTGAAGTATTATTATTATAAAATTTTTCACGATTGCTATTGTCATCTCACTGGTTTGTTTACATTCTAAGCGGAAATGGTTTTGTGTAAAGTTTTTTGTGATCGAATTTGCAAAAGATAAAAATAAAAATGCTCTGTTTCTCAAAATCCAGTGAACGTGGATAGAATAAAACAGTTATTCCACTCAATCTCGTCGTACATGGATTATAGCCGACGAGGCACGTAGCTCATGTACTGTATGACTCGATTTCATGGAATAACTTAAATATTTGCTTTCACAGATTTCCAGAAGGGGCGGCACGGTGGTGTAGTGGTTAGCGCTGTCGCCTCACAGCAAGAAGGTCCTGGGTTCGAGCCCCGGGGCCGGCGAGGGCCTTTCTGTGCGGAGTTTGCATGTTCTCCCCGTGTCCGTGTGGGTTTCCTCCGGGTGCTCCGGTTTCCCCCACAGTCCAAAGACATGCAGGTTAGGTTAACTGGTGACTCTAAATTGACCGTAGGTGTGAATGGTTGTCTGTGTCTATGGCTACGTTTACGTTACGTCGAATCAGCGGATCATCAGATTAATGTTCTTAAAACGATTCGCGTTTACACTAAAGCCGTTAGCCGTGCACACAGCAACACCAATACACAGATATGCTCGGCTCCGCAGGCATCCTGCGCTCCAAATCACTCCGCCCTGAACAGTGAGTGCCCTCTGGAGGGTGCGCACTCCGGCCCTGCGCAGCTCACAGAGCGCGCGAGTGAAGTGCACAAGCAGTGATTCGGGACTGAGCCGCTGTGTGTGTGATCCCAGCGCATATCACTTACCACTTGCAAGTGGAAGGATGGCAAGCCTAAAGACAATCATAACTACACAATGGGCAGTATTTGCATCAGTATTTGCAGTATTTTCATACTTTTATACTCTTTAATGAAAGGTGATACAAGGCGGAAGTCTGCGCCGTTTTTCAGCAGTCGCGTCACATGACCAACGCCAGCGAATCAGGAAGGTGGATGTCACAGTGACGTTGTCCAATGAGACGCCAGCTAGAGCTCAGCACAGCGTATCCGCGTATTTTGAATGTTTACACAGCACCGGAGCTGACACGATCTGGATTGAATACATGGACGCTGGCGGATTCCCGTTTCCAGGCATTTCCAGGCGTTTTAATGTAAACGGACAGTGCATCCGCGAAGAAAACGAGACAGATACGGTCTAATGTAAACGTAGCCTATGTGTCAGCCCTGTGATGACCTGGCGACTTGTCCAGGGTGTACCCCGCCTTTCGCCCATAGTCAGCTGGGATAGGCTCCAGCTTGCCTGCGACCCTGTAGAAGGATAAAGCGGCTAGAGATAATGAGATGAGATTTCCAGAATTGTCCCAATAAGGAAGGCGTGGCTTATATCCCTGTCACTCCGACAGAGGTGTCACCTCTGTACCTGTGAAGCCTTTTGTGCCTGTCAGTCCTGGTGAAGGAGGTGTGGCCTCTGAGGCTACTAATAAAGAAGGTGTCGCCTGTGTGCTGTCAATCACAGTGAAGGAGGTGTAGCTTCCTTTCCTGGCAGTTTTCAGAAATGCTGTGATGTCTTCACATGAACATCACTAACAGTTGTTATTTCAAGAAATATCAGCTACTACGGTATATTCACATCATCACTTGCTGTTCAGTCCAAACCCGACAGCTCTGTGCTGTCAGATCTGCTTGGATGTCTTGGCATGAGTTAGCTGCTGTACCTCCAGGGCTTTTAGGATTGGAGTAAATCCTGTGTGATTGTCCCCAGCAGCTGTGTGTGTAGCATCACTGCATGAGCTAATGCTGTTACAGAAGAGCTGTCACAGACTCATCCTTCCCCCATGTTTACAGTGCTCCATCGCCGACTACCCCTCACACCAAGAAACTGCATAGTGGCTGTAGCCCAAATTTCCACTTTTAGAATCAGGGGAGTAAAATGTAGCAGGGAGTGTTGTGTTTTTATGTTTCATTTTTTTTCAAAAAGTGTAATTTCCGTCAAACGATTCATCAACTAGCCTCTTAATTACATTACAGGCATTTAGCAGACGCTTTTATCCAGAGCGATGTACAATATACCCAGAGCAGCCTGGGGAGCAGTTAAGGCCAATTTATGCTGACAACCCAGTCCTCGCAGACAGCGCCACAGATAGCGTCTGCGTAGCCCCCCCACCTTCGCAGACGCTCTGCGCGCACCTCCCAAAAATTGTGACCACCGCAGAAGTCTCGCAGACAGCGTCGCAGACAAGAGGGCTCTGATTGGTCCACTCTACATCCGCTGTACACGCACTTCCGCTTCCCTACTTTCCCGGTTTGTTTTGTTTTCACGACCGGCATTTTTAAAAACACGAGCGAAGATGGAGCAGCATGAAGAGCGGTTGATTGAGGAAGTGAGGAAGTACGTACATCTATACGACTCCAGTTCTATTCATTATAAGTAACCGGAGGATAAACACTCCACTAACCACACCCACCAACTACTCCTAGCGACTTCACGCCCCCTTGCGTTGTGCCGGTGAATAACATCGTGCACACCTATTACTCCCCGCTCAACAATAAATTACAACTGTCTGCGAAAAGCTATCTGCGAAAGCCTTGTTGCAAGAGCATGCAGAGGCCTTTAGGGGTTAGGTGCCTTGCTCAAGGGCACTTCAGCAAGGTCCAGGGAATTGAACCAACAACTTTTTGGTCCCAAATCTGCTACTCTAACTATTAGGCCATGGCTCCCCCCCCCCATAATTAGTGTCGTGGAAACTCTCTAACTCTCCAAGGAAAAAATGATTCAAAGTCCAAGACGTTGCAGAAAGGTTTAGGCTTTTATTAAAGGGGAACTGAAGTCATTTTTAAACTTGCTTTATTTCTTAATTAACATGTTATTCAATTACGTTTTCAGTTTTAGTAACCTTATATCGTGACTCGTTTGGCAACTAATTGCAATTAAATATTATACTTATCAGCCTATTCGTTTTTTAGCCGTGTTGAATTTAGTTCGTTTGGTCCACGGCAGGCGTCGCTTATCCGCGCGATCTTCACGAGACTTGTGCGAGACTTCGAAACGCGAAGTGTCAGCCAGGTGTCAGTGCCGCCATTTTGAAAACTGTTTTCCAAACGAAGTATTGCACAAAAATGAGTTTAAATGACGATTACTGCCTACCTTTTTCAAACTTTCCTGATAGCTATCAAAACAAACAAAACTTCCAGCTTGATTACATCAGCATTCGAAAGAGGGCGCGCGTCTTTCGACAACCCCTGTGTCCAAAATTGCTCCCTACTCACTATATAGGGCACTAGATAGTGAGGACGCCATTTTGTAGTGCTGTCCGAAACCTTAGTGAGGATTATTTACACCTTATATAGTGCACTCAAAGTATCCCACAATGCATCACGAAAAGTAGTGTACAATGATAGTCACTAACCAAAGCAATATATCCCATCATGCATTGTGGTCATGCTGAAAGAAATCAAATTACAAGTCTCAAAATTGCTTTAATAAAAGGCAGCGGCAAAGAAGAAAGTATTCATCCTTGATTTTAAAAAAAATGAAAGATGCAGGTACTTTGTATTTATTAATGTGGGAAATGCGCTCAGTATAATATGGATTTATCACAAAAATACGTGCGTATGTTTATTATTTTGAAAACCTACCAGCCGACTGACCTGGCATGTTTTAATTGTGCGACAGTAATGACGTAAATACCAGCACGACGGAGTAGTTTCCGACAGCGTTTTTTCATTTTACCAATGAGCTCACTACCGGTATATAGTCCTCTATATAATAATTCTCTATATAGGGAGTAGTGAACGAGTGAGTGATTTCAGACAAAGAGAACGTTGGCAGATGTTGGTCACTTTGATTTCTGCTGTACGTTTTACTTCCGTCCTACGATGTCTCGCACAGGTCTCAATGAATCTAGTTTACGGCCATTGCTTTGACATATGGACTGATATATTACATAGTATATTTCAAACACTCATAACTTGCTAGAGCAGTGACAAAATAGCTATCAAAAATGCATTCCGATATTTAATAAAATGAGAGAAATAGAATTTTGATAATAAAAAATTTGCGTTCAGTTCTCCTTTAAATCAAATAATAAAAACCATGTTCGGTCTGCAGAGTGAACCAACTCAAAAATGACAAAGTTCTCATTTTATACTATCTCATCTCATCTCATTATCTCTAGCCGCTTTATCCTGTTCTACAGGGTCGCAGGCAAGCTGGAGCCTATCCCAGCTGACTACGGGCGAAAGGCGGGGTACACCCTGGACAAGTCGCCAGGTCATCACAGGGCTGACACATAGACACAGACAACCATTCACACTCACATTCACACCTACGGTCAATTTAGAGTCACCAGTTAACCTAACCTGCATGTCTTTGGGGGAAACCGGAGCACCCGGAGGAAACCCACACGGACACGGGGAGAACATGCAAACTCCGCACAGAAAGGCCCTCGCCGGCCACGGGGCTCGAACCCGGACCTTCTTTCTGTGAGGCAACAGCGCTAACCACTACACCACCGTGCTGCCTACATTTTATACTATCTCAAAGAAAAAACATAGTGTATACAAATAATATCATTGGTTAACATGTCATATTATACCACCTCAACATTTTCTATTGGGCAGTACATCTCACGCTTCTCATATTTTGTATCAACCGAGCCAAGTTTTCCAGTATGAATGGTCAATTCAGAAAGAATCAAAACATACAATAAGGAGTGGCCTTGGCCAGTCTGCTACACCATAAGATTAAAAAAAGAAAGTGCACACTGCAGTTTGTAGCAATACCCAATTCAGAATAGCTTGATAAAATATATTACATCAGCATGCAAAACACTCCAGAATAAACAACTGCTTAATTCAACATGGTCTTGGTGAACTCATTACAACATGTGATAACACTGCAGGTGCTGGAGTGAGAATAATGCACTTTTTGAATAAGCCTGTGATTTAACAGAAAAACAACCTTCAGTATAAACAATCTCAATGTCTTTGCTGTATTTTACTGTGACTATGATCATTCATAAACCAATTTATTATTACTTTTAATTGAATTAACTTCATTTATTGAGGGGGCACGGTGGTGTAGTGGTTAGCACTGTTGCCTCACAGCAAGAAGGTCCGGGTTCGAGCCCCGTGGCCAGCGAGGGCCTTTCTGTGCGGAGTTTGCATGCTGTCCGCGTGGGTTTCCTCTGGGTGCTCCGGTTTCCCCCACAGTCCAAAGACATGCAGGTTAGGTTAACTGGTGACTCTAAATTGACCGTAGGTGTGAATGTGAGTGTGAATGGTTGTCTGTGTCTATGTGTCAGCCCTGTGATGACCTGGAGACTTGTCCAGGGTGTACCCCGCCTTTCGCCCGTAGTCAGCTGGGATAGGCTCCAGCTTGCCTGCAACCCTGTTGGATAGGATAAGCGGCTACAGATAATGGATGGATGGAACTTCATTTATCATTTACTGAAAATCAGTATACTCAGCTTTGAATTAGTATGCAATCAGCAGAAAAAGAAATCAGTGTATGTTGGGGTATATGAATCAGAATATATTTGTGATTACTTAAGGTGTGTGTGTTTATACATGAATCAAAATGCAAAAAACAAATTATTGTTTATATGATGACATCAAGAAGGTCCTGGGTTCGAGCCCAGTGGCCGGCAAGGGCCTTTCTGTGCGGAGTTTGCATGTTCTCCCCGTGTCCACGTGGGTTTCCTCCGGGTTCTCCGGTTTCCCCCACAGTCCAAAGACATGCAGGTTAGGTTAACTGGTGACTCTAAATTGACCGTAGGTGTGAATGTGAGTGTGAATGGTTGTCTGTGTCTATGTGTCAGCCCTGTGATGACCTGGCGACTTGTCCAGGGTGTACCCCGCCTTTCGCCCGTAGTCAGCTGGGATAGGCTCCAGCTTGCCTGTGACCCTGTAGAACAGGATAAAGCGGCTAGAGATAATGGATGGATGGATGGATGGATGATGACATCAAAGCATGTGTGCATGGCTACATGTGTGTGGTTACATTAAGGGTATAAAATCACCACATTAACTAACAGAGTAAAATAACAGTTCACAGTGGAGGAGAATAGCATTTGAATATTTGAAGAAGTCGTTTTATATAATTTAAGCATGATAGACTTGATATTTTTGCTTTTTTGTAAAGAAAACTTCATCATAAAGCAGCAAGTTGTGCTTCTAAATTCTACTGATGTCGACTCTATACCTAATCTACAGAACTGGGTCGTTCTTCGGGAACAGAATTACATTCACAGCAAAATGTGGTAACTTTTTACTTGCAGTACTCAAGATAATGGTATTAAATAAAAAAATTTCACACTGTATGGGGTATCTTTTGACCCCCCCCCCAAAAAACAAGCATAGAAAAATCGTCTGTTTAACTCTGAACGCAAAATCTTTTATGAGGAAAGAAAAGTCAGTAGGCGGCACGGTGGTTTAGTGGTTAGCGCTGTCGCATCACAGCAAGAAGGTCCGGGTTCGAGCCCCGTGGCCAGCGAGGGCCTTTCTGTGTGGAGTTTGCATGTTCTCCCCGTGTCCGCCATTGATCATTCCATTCTTCTGGATAGACTAGAAAATGTTGTGGGAGTTAAGGGAATGGCCCTCTCCTGGCTCAGGTCTTATCTAACGGATCGTTATCAGTATGTTGATATAAATGGTGATATTTCTAGACGTACCGAGGTAAAGTTTGGTGTTCCACAAGGTTCTGTCTTGGGTCCACTGCTTTTTTCTCTATATATGTTACCTCTGGGCGATATTATTCGTAAACATTGTATTAGTTTCCACTGTTATGCTGATGACACACAGTTGTATGTCTCTGCAAAACCTGATGAGAGACACCAGCTTAATAAAATTGAGGAATGTGTTAAGGACATTAGACACTGGATGCTTATAAATTTCCTTCTGCTTAACTCTGACAAGACTGAAGTACTTGTGCTAGGACCACATACAGCTAGAAGTAAGTTTTCTGATTACACAGTAACTCTGGATGGCCTTTCTGTTTCTTCACGTGCAGCAGTAAAAGACCTTGGAGTGATTATTGACCCCAGTCTTTCATTCGAAACTCACATTGATAACATCACCCGGATAGCTTTCTTTCATCTCAGAAATATTGCAAAGATAAGAAATTTAATGTCATTGCATGATGCAGAAAAACTAGTCCATGCTTTCGTTACCTCCAGGTTGGATTATTGTAATGCCTTACTGTCTGGATGTTCCAATAAGTGCATAAACAAGCTCCAGTTAGTTCAAAATGCCGCAGCAAGAGTCCTTACTAGAACTAGAAAATATGACCACATCACGCCTGTCTTATCCACACTGCATTGGCTCCCAATCAAATTTCGTATTGATTATAAAATACTACTATTGACCTTTAAAGCACTGAATGGTCTCGCACCACAGTACCTGAGTGAACTTCTGCTCCTCTATGACCCGCCACGCCTACTTAGATCAAAAGGTGCAGGCTATCTGCTGGTACCTCGTATAGTGAAGGCAACATCAGGGGGCAGAGCCTTTTCTTACAAAGCCCCACTGTTATGGAACAGCCTTCCAAGTAATGTTCAGGAATCAGACACAGTCTCAGCATTTAAGTCTAGGCTAAAAACATATCTGTTTAGTCAAGCCTTTTGTTAATGGTGTTTGAGGTAAAGGAGTAGATCTGGAGGGTCCTCAGACATAGAGTGTTTTGGTAAACTGGGATGTATGGATGCTGTCAGTCCCCACTCGCTTGCTCACTCGAGTTTGTTGACGGTGCAGTGGCTGGCTGCTTTATGTCCCGGGGCTCCCTCATGCCTGTGTTACCTTCTGGCTCTCTCCTTTTAGTTATGCTGTCATAGTTAGTTGCCGGAGTCCCTGCTTGTACTCGGTGCAATATGTATACTGTTCCTACTTATTCAGGTGACATTGGGCATACCTAACCACCTGTGTTTTCTTTCTCTCCCCCCCCCACTCCAAATCTGTCCCTCTGAGTTACATGGAGTCAACAGGAAATCTTTTGGTGGAGACGGTGGGGACCTCGACTGGCTATCGTAGCCTGCAGGGAATCGGCCGTCAGACATTCTGTCGCATGTCCCAGACCCGGTGAAATGTAACTGAATTGTCTTGGCCAGGCCTAAGGGTCCCATCTGCATCTCATCATTGCTGAGGAGTGTGCTCCCATCACCCAATCAAGCATCCAGCCAGAGCAGGTCATGATATATTTTTTTTTTTACCATATTAACATGCCATTGTGTGTCATGCCTGATGTAAAGACTCTCGTCTCTGCGAGCCTACCACACAGATTTAATACTTGTCATTTTTAGGGCATACCTAACAACATGTTTTCTTTCTCTCCCCCCCCCCCAATCTGTCCCTCTGAGTTACATGTTGATCCTGGGATTGAGATGCTGGCCTCTTCTGCCCCTCGGACCTGCTTGATCCATCCTGGTGCCCTGTGTCTGGTCGGAGTTTTATCGCCCCACTCCTGTGAAGGACGGCCCCATGAGGACAGTTGAGGGTTATACCTGTTAAAACTGTTAATATTATAGTCAGGCTGTCTGTTGTTGCCCAAATGAGGATGGGTTCCCTTTTGAGTCTGGTTCCTCTCGAGGTTTCTTCCTCATGTCGTCTGAGGGAGTTTTTCCTTGCCACCGTCGCCACAGGCTTGCTCATTGGGGATAGATTAGGGATAAAATTAGCTCATGTTTTAAGTCGTTCAAATTCTGTAAAGCTGCTTTGCGACAATGTTTATTGTTAAAAGCGCTGTACAAATAAACTTGATTTGATTTGATTCCGCGTGGGTTTCCTCCGGGTGCTCCGGTTTCCCCCACAGTCCAAAGACATGCAGGTTAGGTTAACTGGTGACTCTAAATTGAGCGTAGGTGTGAATGTGAGTGTGAATGGTTGTCTGTGTCTATGTGTCAGCCCTGTGATGACCTGGCGACTTGTCCAGGGTGTACCCCGCCTTTCGCCCGTAGTCAGCTGGGATAGGATCCAGCTTGCCTGCGACCCTGTAGAACAGGATAAAGCGGCTAGAGATAATGAGATGAGATGAGATGAGATGAAAAGTCAGTAATGGAATTGCATCAGAAAAAAACTGACCTTTCATTTCTTAAAATTCAAACCAAGATTTCTCTGAAGTGACACTGCTATAATTGAGGCGATGAGTTTTAAATATGGTTTTCAGTACATTTTGCCTTGGACTCCATACTTAGCAATATCACTGAGCTGACAAGTTAAGTCAATCTTAATAATTTCATAATTTTATCCTGTCTGCTGAAGAATTGCCCAACTTCAATTTATCTGATAAAGCTTACCGCTTATCATGGCCCTAAAAGCTAAATTGCATAAATATACAGACAGTCACTGACATGAGTTTGTTTAAATATATTGGTTAGCATTACTCAAAGAATTCTCAGCTAGCAATTCATTTACTTTGTGAATATTATCTATCTGTGAGACTATTATCTTGCTCGATGAGACTTTTTGTAAAGTGACTCAGTTGTAAAGGTCATTGTTATGGAACTACCCATAGCTGAAGACTAAATAAAACATCTGTCTGACTTTTAGTAAGGAAAGCAGAAAGGAAAACCAAAAACGGATTTGCTTGAGTGTAATTCTAGAGATTTATGTCCCTAAAAACTGCGAAAAAGCCAGCTGTTGCAAAGCTCTGCGTGCTGATCTGTTAATCAGAGTGTACTGATGAGAAAGGTGAGAGAGACAGACAGATTAAAGGGCTAAAGTGCTGCTGTATCACTCTCTTTAGTTAGAACTGAGTGCTTATTAGCACTGCTATCAGCAGGTTCTTCAATGTTGGCCTGGATGATAAAACAATAGTGATATGTACCTGTGGCAGCGGGGGCGTGGTCAAGCGCCGGTCTGTGACAGGAGGGCGGAGTCAGGGAAGGTAAGTGGCAGAATCACTACACCTGACGGCAATTAACCTGTGTTTGTGTGTCTTCCCAGTGACCGCGCCCTACTTAAGGAGGGAGAGCGAGAGCAGAGGAGCTCATCTCCGGACTGGACACTGGCTGTGTGTGTGTGTGTCTAGCCGATATAGAATTGTTCACTGAAAAGTGTGGCAATAAAGCCTTTTGAAAACCTGATCTCTGTCCTGCCGTCCTCTGTGGTCCACCCACGCCTAGTGAACCGTTACAGTGGTGCTGAAACCCGGGACCAGAGTGGAGCACCAGCAGATCAGCCCCATGGAGTCCTCCCCGTTCGTCGACCTGGTCCACGCCCTCGCCACGGCCCAGCAAAGCCAGCACCAGGCGCTCGTCACCCTCCGGAAGGAACAGGAGCAACGCTTCAAAGCCCTGGTGCTGGCCCAGCAGGAAGACCGCGAGGCGTTCCGGCACCTCCTCGCGTCGGCGGGGTCTGCCAGCGCTCCGGCCGCGGGCCCGTCTCCCCTCACCGTTACCAAGATGGGTCCGCAGGACGACCCCGAGGCTTTCATCACACTATTCGAACAATTCTATATTGGCTAGACACACACACACAGCCAGCGTCTAATCCGGAGATGAGCTCCTCTGCTCTCGCTCTCCCTCCTTAAGTAGGGCGCGGTCACTGGGAAGACACACAAACACAGGTTAATTGCCGTCAGGTGTAGTGATTCTGCCACTTACCTGCCCTGACTCCGCCCTCCTGTCACAGACCGGCGCTTGACCACGCCCCCGCTGCCACAGTACCATCAATAGGCACTTCAAGATTCAAGTTTACTATTGTGTGATTCCTTTTGGCTTGACAAAGTAATTAATCATCACAGTCACTACTCCACTCAACGATCCAGTTTTGACATATTTGGTGATGAAGCAGATAGGACACTACTCAGAGGAGTTCAAACCACAGTCCACCAGTTAATTCTCATCTGCCCGTTGGTCCGTTGAGGAAAATCTCATTCCACTTCCGTACTTTCAGCTGTTGTAATGAGCTGGTTATACCACCAGAGACTTGGCCCCGTGTGTAGATTTAGCCTGTAACCAGCAAAGCTCACTACAGTTACCACCCCTTGGGTGGGCCTCCCAGGAGGAGAATCCCAGACCCACTACACATGGAATTACCCAACGTAGCCCTGTGCAAGCTGCGTTGGACAAAGGGGGCTTGAGGGATGACTCTCAGGATGGCTGGCGTGTGAGACAGCAGGCTCACCTCTGGGCAACCGAAGACTAAGAAATGGATACTTCATCAATAGCAATAAAAAAACCGTTCAATAGTTTCACTTCTTTGTCTCTATTTGGCTGCTCCCTTTAGGGGTCGCCATAGTGGATCTTTTTTCCACTTATTTGATTTGGCATAGGTTTTACACTGGACGGTACGGTGGTGTACTGGTTAGCACTGTCGCCTCACAGCAAGAAGGTTCTGGGTTTGAGCCCAGCGGCCAACGAGGGCCTTTCTGTGTGGAGTTTGCATGTTCTCCCCGTGTCTGCATGGGTTTCCTCCGGGTGCTCCGGTTTCCCCCACAGTCCAAAGACGTGCAGGTTAGGCTAATTGGTGGCTCTAAATGTCAGCCTTGCGATGACCTGGCGACTTGTCCAGGGTGTACCCCACCTCTCACCCATAGTCAGCTGGGATGGGCTCCTGCAACCCTGTAGAACAGGATAAGCGGCTACAGATTATAGATGGATGGATGGATAGGTTTTACACCCTTCCTGACACAACCATCCCCAATCTATCCGGGCTTGGGACCAACACTAAGTATGCACTGGCTTGCTCAACCTCAGTGGCTGAGTATTTTACCTAATCTGCATGTCTTTGAACCATGGGAGGAAAACAGAGCACCTGAAATACTCCACACAGAAGAACATGCAAACTCCACACAGAAAGGCCCCGTCGGCTGTGAGGTTCGAACCCGGAACCTTCTTGCTGTGAGGCGACAATGCCAACAACTGCATCACTGTGCTGCCCCGTTTAATATGCTCACTTAAACATATGCAAATGCAAACTGCCAGAAAAGCATGTAAGAACTATGTAAAGTTTGGTTGCATGAACAAACCCCAAGTGTGCTCCATCCCTTACTCTAAAGCACCCATCATATCCCTTGATAATGGAGCATGCTGTGAGTGATGCACAGACAATCATTTAACAGCTGTATTGTTCAGTTGCATTATCGATGTGTGAACAATAGTTCCTCGCATGGATTGTAATTTTCTCAGCTTGCACTGTTCAGTAAATCGTGCGTGTTATCTGTCAGCGATAACCACAGGTTGCTTTTAAATGTTGTATCTGTGATTTCTGATTATAATAACAAAAATGGCTGATTAATTTCTGTTACTGACACGAAAGTAAAATAGCCAAATGTACACAGATCGTTAATGTCCTTTTAATAATCAGTTAAATAGACTTGAAAAAAAGCACTATTAAACACCTGAATGCGCTGACTGGGCTCCAGTGCTACATGTTGTCATGGTAACATTGACAATAACATGTAATATGCATCTTGATTAAGATGGTCTACAGTGTGAAAGCTCTCCGTTCATGTGGTCAGATATTTGGCCAATCGTTCCAGCACAATACAGATCCTTTTAGCCATGCAGTACCTTATGTTCATTATTATTTATCGATCGCTCAGAGAACATTCTCGTTCTTCATACTTATTTGCTAACATGGATCACCAAATATACTTTGGATGACTGTTATTATTCCTGGGCAGCCTACCCGAATAAAATCTATGTGTGGGAAACACTAATGAGAAAATTGTTTAAAAGTAAGGTGTTTAAAGTCAAAATAAAGTGGTTAAAGTCAGCCTTTTGTCTCCTGGTAATTATTAAAAATAGGTAATTAAAATTATCAGAATGATTGAAATCGACTGAAACATTTTATTCTGAGAATTTTTTCAGCTATGTTTTCCAGCCCTAGTTAAAATGCATTTTGGGTAATGTGGAAAATGGTTAAAGTAAAAACAGACCAACATGTTGATTAAAAAAAAGTTTAAACTAAGAAAACCAATTCAAAAGCTGCTTTGTGACAATATATATTGCTAAAAGTGCTATACAAATAAAATTAACTTTACTTAAGTAGAAGTGCAGATACTTCTGTCAAAAAAAATACTGATTTAATAGTGATTCAACTTCATTACTCAAGTAAAAGTACAAAAGTACAGGCTTAATATTATGATAATGTATTCAAAGTAAAACTAGAAGGGCATTTGGTAGAGTCCATACCTCCACCAAGTCACATATTATCAACATTAAAATCAATTCACTTGAACTTGGAGTAATACTAAAGCTTTACACCAAATTTCATCCAAATCCGTTCACTACTTTTTGAGTTATGTTGGGAAAAGGCAAACAAAAAGAGGTGAAAACATAACTGTAGGCACGGAAGGAGGCAAATCAACACTTTATTAAATTAATTATTAAATAATTTCATACGTAAGGTTCTTCACTGCAAATATTTTCATTGTCAAATACTTTGTGACAAATACTTAAATAACTTGCAGCTAGCAATATACAACATGCTAAACAGCAGCCCAGCTGTATACAACTGTAATGTATAGCTGTTACATGCTTACTAATAACATATTTGAAGAGTTTGAAGACTCGACATCTATTGAGGTATTTCACTCACGTGACCAAGTCATGTGACGCTGCCATTTTGGACGTCACGGCTCGAATCAGTTTGAATGCGAGGAAGGCGACAAACGAAAAACATAAAAGAAAAAGGAGCGAGATGCAGAAAACACCTTCACTATCCAGCGACGTAGGGCATTTACAGGGTGAGCAGAGGGAGAGGTATTTGCAAAAATTGAGGTTAGCAGGCTTAGAGAACGACGTTTACCTGCTTCCACCAGGACTGTTCACTGACAGCTAAGATTTGTTCACATTTTCATTTACTTTCGGTCCTCAGGATAAACAAAATGTTATTAAATGTCATTGAAATAACTTCTTAGTCTGTTGAGACATGGCCCGTTATAAGTTTTTCCTTTACTGTATTTACTAGTTTACTGAGCGCGCTCCGGGGCGGGCTGGCTGGCGCTAGCTAGCTAGCGCTCCAGGGCGGGCTGGCGCTAGCTAGCTAGCGCTCCAGGGCTAGCTAGCTAGCACACCGGGGCTGGCTGGCGCTAGCTAGCTAGCGCTCCAGGGCTGGCTGGCGCTAGCTAGCTAGCGCTCTGGGGCTGGCTGGCGCTAGCTAGCTAGCGCTCTGGGGCTGGCTGGCTGGCTGGCTAGCTAGCGCTCCGGGGCTGGCTGGCTGGCTGGCTAGCTAGCGCTCCGGGGCTGGCTGGCTGGCTGGCTGGCTAGCTAGCGCTCCGGGGCTGGCTGGCTGGCTGGCTGGCTAGCTAGCGCTCCGGGGCTGGCTGGCTGGCTGGCTGGCTAGCTAGCACTCCGGGGCTGGCTGGCTGGCTGGCTGGCTAGCTAGTGCTCCGGGGCTGGCTGGCTGGCTGGCTGGCTAGCTAGTGCTCCGGGGCTGGCTGGCTGGCACTCCGGGGCTGGCTGGCTGGCTGGCTGGCTAGCTAGCGCTCCGGGGCTGGCTGGCTGGCACTCCGGGGCTGGCTGGCTAGCTAGCGCTCCGGGGCTGGCTGGCTGGCTGGCTGGCTGGCTAGCTAGCGCTCCGGGGCTGGCTGGCTGGCTGGCTGGCTGGCTAGCTAGCGCTCCGGGGCTGGCTGGCTGGCTGGCTGGCTGGCTGGCGCTCCGGGGCTGGCTGGCTGGCTGGCTGGCTGGCTGGCTAGCTAGCGCTCCGGGGCTGGCTGGCTGGCTGGCTGGCTGGCTAGCTAGTGCTCCGGGGCTGGCTGGCTGGCTGGCTGGCTAGCTAGTGCTCCGGGGCTGGCTGGCTGGCACTCCGGGGCGGGCTGGCTGGCTGGCTGGCTGGCTAGCTAGCGCTCCGGGGCTGGCTGGCTAGCGCTCCGGGGCCGGCTGGCTCAGTAAACTAGTAAATCCAGTAAAGGAAAAACTTGAGACTGAAAGGTTTTAACAGTCATCCAAATGACTGAACGTAAACATTGCTACAGTAACATACCAGCTACTGTTGTTGACATTAGCTAGCTTGCCATCCAAAATGGCAGACACCGGGGCGTCACGTGACCCTGACACATGACACAAAAATGTTTAAAAGTTCAAAGAAAGCATTTTCGCCTAAGTTTGCTGAATTTGAATGCAGGCCATGTTTTAAAACACTAGCAGGGTTGCCAGATTGGGTAACTTTAATCACTATTGTATTTTCTGTGTGTTATTGTCCCATCCATTGAGACCAAAATTGGATTTGATGTTGGGAAGGTGTCTAATGATGCAAAATTAATAATCATCATCATAATAATAATAATAATAATAATAATAATAATAATAATAATAATTGATAATCATCCTAAAGTGCATTAAAACAAAAGTAACAAGCCTGAGTAAAAGTAAAAAATTTATCTGGAAAATAAATACTCAAACAAGTGTTTCCAGGCAAAACAAACCTCGCCCAGCAGCACTTATTTTATACCTATATGTTGATAATGGTAATATTTCTCAATCACCAGCTGTCAGGTAATAGTCCGATGAAAATCCATGACCTTGAGTTTGACATTTCAAATTCATTCAAGGTCAAAGGTCATGGCAGAAACTGAAAGCCCATATGGGACTTCTTAGATGTTGATAATGGCAAACATCTGGCATTCATTAAACATTTTAAAGTTATAACCCTTTGAAAACC
The DNA here is from genome assembly GCF_027579695.1 of Neoarius graeffei. Classification (NCBI taxonomy): domain Eukaryota; kingdom Metazoa; phylum Chordata; class Actinopteri; order Siluriformes; family Ariidae; genus Neoarius; species Neoarius graeffei. Next base: position 48,883,186 of record NC_083593.1, on the reverse strand, counting down.
CATGACCTTGAGTTTGACCTTTCAAGGTCACTCAAGGTCAAAGATCATGGTGCCAAATGAAAGCCCATATGGCACTTCCTATAAGTCGATAATGGCAAATATCTGTCTACCATCAACCATTTTCAAGTTGTAGCCCTCTGAAAATCTGTGACCCCTAGTTTGACCTTTCAAGGTCAAAAGGATCATGGTGCCAAATGAAAGACCATATGGAAGTTCCTACATATGTGCTCATAATAGTAAACATCTGTCTATTGGGAACCATTTTTGAGTTATAATGGAAAATGTTTTGACCAATGACCCTGACCTCTCTCCTGCTTTGCTTCTGCGGACTCGTCTTGTCTGAGAGACCCTTCCTGCACTGCTCTCCGAATCGAAATTATGGATCTGATCAACTGGTCACTTCACACAATTGACACAATCTTCTCGACTCGAAGTCTAGGTTCGGGGGAACCTGTTTGTCCTGCTGGAACGTTTGCAGCCGGTACACCATGGATGCCTGGGAGAAGTGGCGTGTGGTGTGCTTGGCAATTCTTTCCGTGGAGGACATTGAGGATATTTACCTATTCGGAACCATGATCACAGGATTTTTGCTGATTGGACTTGGCATTGCCCTGGTGTATCGAGGAAATCAGTTAATAGTGGCAGCTGTTCAAAGCCCCACAAAGCTGCCCGATATGATCGAAGCGGTGGGCAGAGCTGTTAGCACTCAGACTGTAGCTATTCAGAACTTGAATCGCAACATGGATGACATCATGGAGAAGTTGATGGCTTTGCAAAGAGAAATGGATCGTTTTGGTGGCCAGAATGGACAAGCGGGTTAGGCGAAAAAGGACACGTCTACCCATCTTAAGTCTAAACAAATTCCAATCTTATCTTGGCTCCCTAGCCAGCACTGCCTCAAGGCCATCGCTGTAGAAACGCGATTCTCCCCCTGGAGTTCACTGCAGTGAGACTCTGTGTGTGTGTGTGTGTGTGTGTGTGTGTGTGTGTGTGTGTGTGTGTGTGTGTGTGTGTGTTTCTTTCTATACTTTTTTCTGTCTGTACTATGAAAGCTAAGTCGAACCGGAGTCAAATTCCTCGTGTGTGTAACATACCTGGCAATAAAGTGCTTCTGATTCTGACCTTTAACCCCCAACTGCTACGGAGACTGTACCCCATCATGCAGCATATGGTTGGAAGCAGAATTTAAAGATGCACATTTTGGTTCTGGTTTGAAGTCAAAAAAATTATTTTTTGACTTCAAAATTAGTTATTTGCCACAGAGCAATAACCAAGCCAATCTGATCAGAAAAATTAAAAACTGGTGAGACCTTTCTGTGAAATGTCACAGAATCATCGCGGTTAACATGTTTCCAACTAATGCAAGTGAAGATCCAGGCCCCAGTTCCTGCAGTGTTCCATCCCTCCTCTCATGCCAGCATTCTGCACTGTCCACCTGCTCAAAATTTCTATCATTACAGCAGTTTTATCCTTTTAAACAGCTTTTTTTTTCCTGGAGTGCTTTCCTTTCTTTGAATTCTTCTCGCCTCTTTAAAGGCAAAGCAGGCAGAAACGGAGGTGCTGACCTTAAATCCGTAAACACCATCTGCAATTCGGAGTGTTGCTGTAATTTACGAGTTACATCTGTTCACGCTGCTGCCCACATTAGAACAAAACAAACAGGTGCTGAAGAACAAATCAGACAGGAGAAAAAAAGATTAATCTATGAAAATTTACACCGCCAAAGAACACAACACTGCGCTCATCTCGTTACTCACTAATCACTAAACATGTGTTAGTAATTGGCATTAGCATCATTTGGATTGGTGTGTTTGCCTACTGAAGGAAAAATTAAAAAGACCTGCATATGAAGTGTGTCTGTATTTTTAGATCGGAACGCCACTGAGGACTCGATCCAAGTTGCTTATTTAGGCCGAATCCCATTTCACCCCTTGGACCAACCCCTTGGCCCTTCCCCTCCATTTTGCGCGCTCACGTGAAGGGGTAGGGGTATCCCAATCCCAGTTAACGCGGAGGGGTAGGGGAAGGGGGAGGGCTTCTGTACCCCTCCAAACGGAGATTTTCCTGGAGCTGACTCCGAACGAAGGGGTTTGAGTGATTTCCCACAATGCCATGCGGATTTCAGCAAGATTTCATGCGGATTTCAGAAAGATGGCGGTTCCCGCGGCGAAAGATTGTCATAAATGTATTTTCTCCATTATTTACATGTTTTAAGTTGTTATCCAGAGGAAACACGCCGCTTGATTCGCTTTCGAGCTGAGAATGAGCAGCGATTTCTGAAATCCAAGCTGCTGCTAAAAAGCTTTGGGAGTGAGTATTGTTTTTGGTTGCTTGACTGCGTACGTTTTGTTCTGTTATTCTCGCTTTTATTGTTTACATGAGTGTTCTGACACCTCATTCTGTCGGATGTGGTGCACGAAGCGCCAAAGATATCCCATTCAGTGGTGTTAGTTAACAAATCACACCCTGCCAGCAGAGATTTCTGCCTCTGGCTCTGACTGTAGCAGCTGGTCGCAGCCAATGACGCATTTGGTCGCGTTTTGCTAACGTAAACGCTGACGGAGGTACGCGATGACGTATGCGATCGTTGAAGGGCTATCCCAATACGTAAGGGTTGAATTTCAAGCCCTATCCCTTGTAGCTCAGTTTCAAGGGGAAGGGCCAAGGGGAAGGGGGAGGGGAAGGGGGAGGGGTAGGGGTAGAAATTAGAATTGGGATTGGGCCTTAGTATCTAGTTAGCTAGCTAGTTTGTGATGTTACCAATGCTATTGTATTGTCAGTATCTGTGAACATGGATTAGTTCGTACTTTCCACTGTGTGATTTCAGCAGTCTTTTAAGATTATGACCTGTCACACTGCATGAGATAATTCTAGTAAAATATTGGTTGAATTCCATAACAGACTGTGAGAACATGTGCTGTCCTTCAAGTCAGATTATACAATAAAGAGCCTCTAATGAAAGTATTTGCTCTAAATTGTGCTCATATTATCAGTCAGTACAGCAATTTTTCAAACAGACTTTAACACTGTCACATTTTCCAAAGTGAGCTTGAGGTAATGAGGATGTTTTTTTCTTATTCATTATCATGGTGGTGTAGTGTTAGCACTGTCGCCTCACAGCATGAAGATTCTGGGTTCGAGCCCAGTAGTTGACAGGGGGCTTTCTGTGTGGAATTTGCATGTTCTCCCCGTGTCTGCATGGGTTTCCTCCAGGTGCTCTGGTTTTTCCCACAGTCCAAAGACATGCAGGTTAGGTTAATTGGCTACTCTAAATTGCCCATGTGTGTGAGTGTGCAGAAAGAAACCGGTGACCCTACTGCTGCAGTTCTGGCCAAGTCAACCAAACATGGTTCACCTCAAGCCTAGATCAGGTTTGGTAGTGATGATGATGATGAAACACCGCTACCATATCTGTTGCCGTCCCATGAGTTCTGCATAATCCAAAGCTGGCCTCATGTGTTCCATAGCAACGTCACATTCTGAAAATTCCCAACACTACCTGAACTTTGTCATTTGCTGTCATTGGTGGTGGTTATGAGATTATGAACTCTTTCAGTGCTGAATATGTTTTTTTAACCCTTTGGGCACAGTCCTGAATATTTTTGGTCAAAAATCAAATTTTTTGAAAACTGATGGAAACATATTATCTCGTCTCATTATCTCTATCCTGTCCTACAGGGTCGCAGGCAAGCTGGAGCCTATCCCAGCTGACTACGGGCGAAAGGCGGGGTACACCCTGGACAAGTCGCCAGGTCATCACAGGACTGACACATAGACACAGACAACCATTCACACTCACATTCACACCTACGCTCAATTTAGAGTCACCAGTTAACCTAACCTGCATGTCTTTGGACTGTGGGGGAAACCAGAGCACCCGGAGGAAACCCACGCGGACACGGGGAGAACATGCAAACTCCGCACAGAAAGGCCCTCGCTGGCCACAGGGCTCAAACCCGGACCTTCTTGCTGTGAGGCGACAGCGCTAACCACTACACCACCGTGCCGCCCCCTGATGGAAACGTTTCTTTTATTTATTTTATGGGTGGCACAGTGGTGTAGTGGTTAGCACTGTCACCTCACACCAAGAAGGTTCTGGGTTTGAGCCCAGCAGCCGATGAGGGCCTTTCTGTGTGGAGTTTTCATGTTCTCCCCGTGTCTGTGTGGGTTTCTTCCGGGTGCTCCGGTTTCCCCCACAATCCAAAGACATGCAGGTTAGGCTAATTCTGTTAGGGGAGGTGAGTTTGGATCCAAAACCAGAACACAGACCAGAAAATCCAATAAATAAAAAAAGATTTAATTGAAGTCAAAATAAACCAAAAATAATCCAGAAAAAAATAGGGACAAAAAAACGAGGCAGGCAAGGACAAAAAAATGCTAGCATAAAAAATATTCCAGACAAAAACGTAGCACAACAAACATGAAAAAAAGACAAAAAATGTAGTGCAAAAAACTGTGACAAGGAACAGGCAAAACAGAGAGCAAAGATCCAAGAAGCAATAAGGGCGCAGAGATGACATGAAAAAAACAACGAGACGTTCTGGCAAAGTCCCCTTCTGAGAACGGCCTTTTTATACACAGCAGAGCAAACCAGGAAGTGAATGCTGGCAAGATGAAAGTCCCATCCCGGATCCGGATCAGCGCTGAACTGGGAGATAATAAATCTCCGGAGTGGAAGTCCGGGGCGGAGCATGACAAATTGGTGGCTCTAAATTGACCGTAGGTGTGAATGTGAGTGTGAATGGTTGTTTGTCTCTATGTGTCAGCACTGTGATGATCTGTAGTGTGACCAGGGCCTAGCAGAGGGCATGTGTGGTGTAGCAGAATGCTAAAAATTCCTTCTTACACCTGTCATCATTCAATTTATTCCATCTTGTGTTAAACAAAAGTCCTTATTGCTGCTGCTTTACTTTAATGGAGGAGTGGTTCATGACATGATGTCACTAAGGAGCTTTTTTTAATAATCAGTGATACCCTCTGAAATGAGGAAGCGCGTTGTTCAGGTGGAGTGTTAGTGTCTATGGCGGAGTACAGTAGACCCCGAAGCCGCCGCCAGGCGCCGCTAAAACCGCCATTTAGAATTTGAGCCGCTGCCAGCCAATAATTTTGTAAGCCAATTTGAGCCGCTATCTAATAAAATTTGGCTGAGCCACTAAGAATTGTGTACATCAAATAATGGGTTTATCCACATCATGAGCTACAAGAAAAGTGACACAAACATGATCAACTGTACACACTAGTAGTAACACAATAGAGACGTATAGGCATACACTGTAGAGATTTAGAACTGATATCACAGCACAGAGAGCCACCACAAGCTTGCCGTTGTGACTACCTGTCTGGCTTCCCGCCCCTCACACCGTTACCACGATACACTGGGGAACCCGGGAACCCACCCAGAGCATCAATCGACTCCGATATCGACGAGATGGCTGCATTCTTTGCCGCTGCTGAGGGAAAGTGTAAAGGTATTTTTTTGTTGTTTGTTTGTTTGTTTGTTTCACATACTTCGAGATTGATAAAAAAAAAGTACTCCACCACTCTACTTTCATCATAGTAAGATAGCTGCCAGTCCTTCACTGGTCATTGCTAGTGAGAGTAGATAGCTAGATGCCTTCCTCGAACAATCCAGATTAGCTTATTATTAGCATTGAACTACAATCTTGCTAGATTTATATTTACAATGAAGTAAGAGACCAGGGGACCTGTGGTAATTTGCTATTTATTCCCCCCATTTGTTTGATCCGTTCGCCCGGATATATGCCACACAGTGACAGGGCCGGTTCTGGAGGGGTAGCAACGGTAGCATTTGCACCCGGGACTGGTGTGGAGAGGGGCCCCAAAAAATAAGATAAAATAAAAAATAAAGAGTTCTCTCTGTTCCTGAATAAGTGCATTACTAATGGTTACTTTTTAAGGCAGCCCGCCGTGGCTGCAGGCTTATTTATTATAGCCAATTTAGTTAAAATAGTTGATGTAAAATGTTTATAGTTACAGTTATGTGATGGTTGTCCTGATCAGGACAACCATCACATAACTATAACTATAAACATTTTACATCAATTATTTTAACTAAATTGGCTATAATAAACACGTGTTTTTTTTTTTGGGGGGGGGGGGGGGGAGGGTGCGCGATGTTGCACCCGGGTCCAGATTAGGGCGGAACCGACCCTGCACAGTGACGTCCAGTATCAGCCATTTGTAGCCATAAACATTTTGGTGGCTGCAGCAGCCATTAAGGTTTTGGCTGAGTCAGCTAGCCAGCCAATAATTTCATCAGCCAGCCATTATCCTGAAAACAAACGGCTTCGGGGTCTAGAGTACAGTACAGCGGAAAATAAGAGGAACAAAAGTCAAAGTTGCTTTGTGGGGGTGTTATTCAGACGCTTGCTCCTGTTTCCTGGAGTTAAACCCTGGGAGAAACGGCTGACGGTACCTAGACTGCACGGGAGTCAACGACTGACCTGTTGAACTGATTCTGCTTTGTTTGATCAAAGAAAATTTGACAAATTCAAGACTCTATGGATCTCATCTCATCTCATCTCTAGCCACTTTATCCTGTTCTTCAGGGTTGCAGGCAAGCTGGAGCCTATCCCAGCTGACTACGGGCGAAAGGCGGGGTACACCCTGGACAAGTCGCCAGGTCATCACAGGGCTGACACATAGACACAGACAACCATTCACACTCACATTCACACCTACGCTCAATTTAGAGTCACCAGTTAACCTACAATCGCATAATCTAGGTCGCGTAGCTCGATTATGAGAAATCCAGTTCGGTTCGATTTCAGCTGAGCTAAGGTGTTTCCATGGCATTTAGAACTTCGATTTCAGTCGAGCTATGGCAGAAATTCGATTTTCTCTATGTGCATGTAAACGCACTGACTGTCCCAGGGGGCGACAGAATCAGAATCTAGAACCATGTTTATTGGCCAAGTATGTTCACACACAAGGTCAAAATCAAGGTCAAGGTCACCAAAAAGGTCAAAATCATTTTCTAACGATATCTTCCTTGATATTTATCATAAGTGCTACTGAGCGAGGTTTGTTTTGCCTGGCAACACTTGTTTCATTATTTGATTAAAAGTTGTAGTGTTGTCAATGGGACTTCAGTTTGGCAGATGCCTAACGCCCGAACAATAAAAGCTAGCCATTAATTGCATGAACTCCTGGTTGAGCTACGTTACAGTGGATATGTGTGTTATAAAAAGTTTTGCTTGATTGGCCCACATTTATCAGTCTAACTAAGAAACCAGAACAGATCTAAGTGCAGAAATTGTTGTCTTGCAGGGTTCACTTGCAAAATGCAAAATATTCAGTATTCAATGGGAAAACAATCTGTTTTTGTTATGGAGAGATCGCTGCTGTCATCCATCTGAGCAAAAATAATGTCACATTTGCATCAGGCTATTTAATTCAAGTATATTTTCAATCACAAAATTGCACAATATTCCCGCTTGGTGCTTATTAGTAAAACGATCCAATTAGCATCCAAAATCTTGTGACACACAGCACAAAGATTTCGAAGCATGAAGCATAAAAATCTTCTTACAGATCAAATACACTGTTTGTCCCTTGAAAATGTTTCAGCATTTGATAAAAGTTGTGCAGTCTGGAAGAGTCTGGTTTTGGACTGAACATATGTTGTAATGTTTGTTATGCTAAATGAAAGTGGGACCATTCTCCGCTCATCAAGTTTCGCCATGCCAGGAATACACACATCGCCGTTTCCTTCCCACCAATTATTCCTTTGTCAGAATGACGCTCCTTGATACAATGTTTTAAAATTGTAATTATGTGGCAGATGATTGTAATTATGGCGAGCATAAAGTGAGAGGATTATTGGAGTGGAAATTACAATTATTCATAGCAATCACGCAACGCACAAGGAACAGAACAGGTCGTTTGCATAATGCATGGCCCTGAGGGGTGGGGTGAAGGGGGGACGTTATTTCAGCTTCTGTGTTCAGTCCCTTTTTATGCAGTTTGCCAGATATCCTGAAAGAAGATAGAAAACAGATACCTAAGAGAAAACAGCAAATCTGAAATAGTGCTCTGCACCCGGGGAGTTAAAATAACCCACTGGAAAACACACCTTATCATTATGATCACATCCCACTTTTTCATTAATACATTTATGCCCATAAAGACACAGAGAAGACCTCGAGATCCTGGATGGGAGTGAATATCAGAAAGATTTGAGCACATTGTATTCCTGCTGTAGACACACATACACACAAACAGGACTCACAATCCATGAGTGTACGAGCACTGAGTAACAATAACACTGATACATCAGTTTTCCAGATTTTCTGTCCCCCGTGTAAATTTTTTACTCATCAGCACTGGCATTTGGCTGACGCATGACAATGTTATGACACTGTAATGACAGTTATAAATAGTTATTTGGACTAGTTACAACAAGGTAATAACTAGTGCTGTCAAAAATGTCACGTTATTAATGCGTTAACGTGACTCAATTTTAACGGCGATAATTTTTTTATCGCGAGATTAACGCTCTGTGACATGATGTAGGTTTTTCATAAGCTTTTGAAACTGCCAGGAACTTGGAACAGAAAACCGATAGCAGCTAGACTGTAATGCCACGCCCCGCACAGCCAGAGTCCTTTGCCCTCCTCCCCCCCAAAGAACCAGCGCGGGCAGGGCGCGCTAGTAGAGATGGGATTTATGGCTCTTTGATGGGATCCGCATCTTTGTGATCCGTTCTTTGAAAAGAGCCGTTCAAAAGACTGGCTCATTTGGCTCTTTTTAAATATTTATTCAGTTTTAAGAAGACAGCGTCTAAAGAAGCCAGATCCCTCTGAACTGTAAACTCAATGCTATCCCAGAAATCCTTCCTGTAATATGCAAATTTGGCCGCCTCTGATTGGACAGCGCGACGCAGCAACAGGCAGAAAGTGTAAAAGTACAAAATGTGTTAAGTGAGCTGAAGCAGTAAAGATCAGATTCAATGCAATATTTATCAACGAACAACTTAAAGTTAATATAATAGTGTACTTTATATTATAATCAAGCATGTCAAGCCTACCGTCACTGTGAGTTGTAGACTAACTCAAGCAGTAGATCACTTCACTCATGGTTCTTTTACTAGCACCGGTGCTCGGCTTAGGTTTCACGTTGCAGTGGCTGTGTCAAGACGTGTTATGCTTTGCAATAAAAATAACATTGGTACAAAGCAAGCCCATTCACTTTTTTATGCTGATAAGAGAATTACAATGGTTTTTCATGTGACAAAAATGTGCGATTAAATTGCGATTAATCACGAGTTAACTATGACAGTCGCGACATTAATCTCATCTCATCTCATTATCTCTAGCCGCTTTATCCTTCTACAGGGTCGCAGGCAAGCTGGAGCCTATCCCAGCTGACTACGGGCGAAAGGCGGGGTACACCCTGGACAAGTCGCCAGGTCATCACAGGGCTGACACATAGACACAGACAACCATTCACACTCACATTCACACCTACGGTCAATTTAGAGTCACCGGTTAACCTAACCTGCATGTCTTTGGACTGTGGGGGAAACCGGAGCACCCGGAGGAAACCCACGCGGACACGGGGAGAACATGCAAACTCCACACAGAAAGGCCCTCGCCGGCCCCGGGGCTCAAACCCAGGACCTTCTTGCTGTGAGGCGACAGCGCTAACCACTACACCACCGTGCCGCCCGCGACATTAATCATGATTAAATATTTTAATAGCTTGACAGCACTAGTAATAACACGAATTAACTCTCATCCACCTCAGGCTCAGTGAATATTGGTGAATAATAACCGAGATGAAGTTGACGTTATTATTCACCAATATTCACTGAGCCTGACACACATAATTGTTTAAAGTATGAGATGATTTTTTTAATTGTATTTTAAAATTATTTATTTCAATCTTCCAAAGTGGCATACAAATGTAATAAAGGCGCGGCGCAGACTTGTATCACTTCTCTATACCGAGTCACATAAAATACTTTGTTTTGAAATCGATAAAATAAATCACAATTCCACCTTACCTTTGAATAGTTTTAGACCAAACTTCATAGCATCTTTAGTGCTTTTAGGAACAGCATTTTCTTTCATTATTTGTAATTCTTCCTCACTTAGAGTGCCAAAGTGATTGGCCGCTATTTTGCCCAGTCACCCGAGGTGATTATTGAGAAATAGTCTAAATTTCTCAACCAATCAGTGCACATGATTTCCTATAATCACCTCCGTATTTATACTAATGACAGCTATAAGTAGATTTTGGACTACTTATGACAATGCTATAACACTGTAATAAGTCATAGGCATTATTTGGATGAGTCATGACTGTTACAAAACTGTAATAACGGTTATAAGTACAGTGTGGACTAATGACAATGTCATGACACTGTAATAACAGTTATAAATATTATTTGGATGAGCTATGACAAGATTGACACTAATGAAAATTACATTTTGGACTTATGACAATGTTATGACAGTTATAAGTATTATTTAGACTAATTACAGCAATGTTATGACACTAAGTTAAGTACAGTTTGGACTACTTCTGACAATGTTATGACACCATAATGACAGTTATAAGTTTAACTGCTTATACCAATGTTATGATACTGCAGTGACAGTTATTGGTATAATTTGGATGAGTTACAACAATGTTACAACACTAATGACAGGTATAAGTCCATTTTGGACGACTTATGACAATGTTATGGCACTATAAGAACAGTTACAATTTTGTTTTACTACTTATGACAATGTTATGACACCATTATGACAGTCACAAATTGTTTTACTAATGACAATGTTATGACACTGTAATGACATTTACAAGTTTGTTTTACAACTTATGACAATGCTATAACAGCATAAAGACAGTTATAAATTTGTTTTGCCACTTATACCAATGTTATGATACTGTAGTAATAGTTATTGGTATAATTTGGACAAGTTACAACAATGTTACAACACTAGTGACAGGTATAAGTCCATTTTGGACGACTTATGACAATGTTATGGCACTATAAGCACAGTTGCAATTTTGTTTTACTATTTATGACAATGTTACGACACCATTATGACAGTTACAAGTTTGTTTTACTACTTATGACAATGTTACGACACCATTATGACAGTTACAAGTTTGTTTTGCCTCTTATGACAATGTTATGACCCCCATAATGACAATTGTGTAGCTTTTCTCTGATCCTTAAGTAAACGTTATTTACTTATTTGTTTGTTTGCTTGTTTGAGGGGTTTTTTTTAATCCTTTGACAATTTTATGACATCATAATGACAGTTTAATTTTGTATGAATTTTAATTGTGCTGGAAACAAAGTGAAATAATGACAGTGTCATTACACTGTAAGGAAGCAATTATATTTCTGTGAAATATGTGTGGTGTTTTTTGACACTGTAATAACAGAAAGCTGATGCGAAGGTAATGTTTTTTTATTTTATGACAGTGTTATCCAGACACTTATCCAAACTCTCTCTCTCTCTCTCTCTCTCTCTCTCTCTCTCACACACACACACACACACACACACACACACAGACACAGATCGAATTGCTTGTCCTCGACAATGCTGAAAGTAGATAAAAATTTGAGATGGTGAGGGATACATTACTTTACTTGGTTTCCTGTGGCAGGTAGGACATCAATAACCAATTATAAGCTGACGCAAGTCTCACCTGCTGCTTTTTCTGCTGTCATTTCTTGCTTTCTAGCATTCTGAATAGAAAAACAGTGCCTTGTCTCATGTACAAAGAAGCTTTCAGAATTTCAGTTCTGCATTTAAAGCTGTGCAAATTTGACAAGGTCAATAACATCGACAGAAATGAAGGCAGCAGTAATGTGGCCTGCACAGTTCAGGATTCTCATTCTCAACCAGGACTCCATTAAGGATTATTAATTTAAAAATTTATAGACCGGAAGTAGTAAGGATGTTAATAGACAATGCATAATAGAGCAGAGTAATGGAGTAAATATCAGGAGTTAACCCCATTAACCCCAACACTGAACACACTGCGTTGAGTCTCTTACAGAAAAATGACATATGTTTCACATGTGATTTTGTAAGTAATGTGAGGACACATTGCGTTATTGCACACTGAACTCAAATGCTATTTGATTAACGGACAATTTAAAGTCACCAGTTAAAGGAACAGTCCACCGTACTTCCATAATGAAATATGCTCTTATCTGAATTGAGACGAGCTGCTCCGTACCTCTCCGAGCTTTGCGCGACCTCCCAGTCAGTCAGACGCAGTCAGACGCGCTGTCACTCCTGTTAGCAATGTAGCTAGGCTCAGTATGGCCAATGGTATTTTTTGGGGCTGTAGTTAAATGCGACCAAACTCTTCCTCGTTTTTCCTGTTTACATAGGTTTATATGACCAGTGATATGAAACAAGTTCAGTTACACAAATTGAAACGTAGCGATTTTCTATGCTATGGAAAGTCCGCACTATAATGACAGGCGTACTAACACCTTCTGCGCACTTCGACAGTGCATTGATACGGAGCTCAGATATCAATGCGCTGCCAAAGCGCGCAGAAGGTGTTAGTACGCCTGTCATTATAGTGCGGACTTTCCATAGCATAGAAAATCGCTACGTTTCAATTTGTGTAACTGAACTTGTTTCATATCACTGGTCATATAAACCTATGTAAACAGGAAAAACGCAGAAGAGTTTGGTCGCATCTAACTACAGCCCCAAAAAATACCATTGGCCATGCTGAGCCTAGCTACATTGCTAACAGGAGTGACAGCGCGTCTGACTGCGTCTGACTGACTGGGAGGTCGCGCAAAGCTCGGAGAGGTACGGAGCAGCTTGTCTCAATTCAGATAAGAGCATGTTTCATTATGGAAGTACGGTGGACTGTTCCTTTAACCTACCTCATCTTTGAACTGTCGGGGAAACCGACACAGACAGAACATGCAAACTCCACAAATAAAGGCCCGTGTCTGCCACTGGGCTTGAACCCAGAACCTTCTTGCTGTGAGGCAACAGTGCTAACCACTACACGACTGTGCAGTAGAGGTCTGCGCGGGACGGAATTTTCAGTCCCTCTCCTGCCCGCTCCCGCATTGTGCAGTCCCGCTCCCACTCGCTCCTGCAAAGAATTATGATTTTCAGTCCTGCTCCCGCCCGCGCCTGCCATATTTTGTCCCGCTCCTACCCGCAAATCCCGCATGATGCAGACGTTCACGTTATTTCTCACGAAAGTTCTTGTCATTGGCTTGGGGAATTAAACATGCTGAGCTTAGCTGAGCTCTCCACTAACCGATTCTTCACCTAGCGCATGTAGCGAGGGTGCGCGTTGCCTGGCGGCATGCGCAGCTGAGGCTTTACAGAGATACCCAACACACCTACCAAAATCTACAGTGGATATTAAGAATATTGTACATTGCACATAGCTTATATGTCACTCCTCACATTTACATTCTAGGAAATACAAGTAGGCCTATAAGAAATTATTATAATTTAAAGGCACAGTGTGATGGTGCCCCGCCCCCTACTTTGAGTGGATTTGAGCATAAATATCTACAGCGCACAACACTTATCACAACAAGCAAAGGGCAGCTGATTTCCCTCCGCATCGTACACGAGTGAGAACAACTTCCAAATGTCTGATTTCAGGACTCTTGCCTTTTTAACAGTAAATGTACCTCTTTTTAAAGCAGCACTTACTTCTGAAGCACTGTGAGCTTCACTAGAGGAGCTCTGCTCTTCTGCCATGATCGGAGATCTCAAACACGGAAGAGCGGAAAGGAATCGGAAACGTACGCGAGATTAGACCACATCCGCAAATTTAGGCATCTTAAAATGTTATTAATGCCAAATAAAATATCCAGCACAAATTATATATGATAGACATAAATTAATAATTTATAAATTTTATTTTAAACATGTTTTTAGTTCGCGGGACTGCAGCTTATCACCTCTCCCGCCCGCGCCCGCATTGTGCACCCCCCTTCCCGCCCGCACCCGCAATGAGCTTTCAAAATTTGTCCCGCGCCGCACTGCTTTGCGTCGGGTCCCGCGGGTCCTACGGGACTCCCGCGGGAGTGCAGGGCTCTACTGTGCAGCTCCATCAAACATCAGAATGAGGAAAAACACAATGTGATCTCAAAAATTTGACTGTGGTATGGTTGTCGATGCCAGATGTCTGATTTGACTCCGTCAGAAAGAGCTGCTTACACAGAACCATGTGAAAAACCAAAACACAAATAAAATAGCCTCAACAAGGCTGTAGCTCATTCCAGCCAAGATGCCCATAAAATCGTAAATATGACAGATGGCGCCACCGTCTTGACAACTTTTATGCACAACCACCCGGGGAACATTGTGAGTTTAATCGAAATCTGATCAATCCTGTAGAAGGAGTAGCGATTTTTGTAAATTGTGGATGGACGATGGACGGACGACTCGTGATCGCATAAGCTCTGAGCTAAAAACCAAATGCTCATTTAAAGGGTAACTGAAGTCATTTTTAAACTTGCTTTATTTCTTAATTAACGTGTTATTCAATTACGTTTTCGGTTTTATTAACCTTATATCGTGACTCGTATTGGCATATTATATGACACTTATCAGCCTTTTCGGTTTTTCACCATGTTGAATGTAGTTCGTATGGTCCACGGCAGGCGTCGCTTATCTGCGCGATCTTCACGAGACTTGTGCGAGACTTCAAACGTGAAGTGTCAGCGCCACCATTTTGAAAACTGTTTACACAGCAGCCAGATCGCCATATCATTCCAATTTAGATTCATTTTGAGATTTTCCAGTTTCATCAGTGATGGAGTGTCAGTCCTGCACGCTGTGGTGCGTGCACCTGAAGGCGCGCCTTGGGCTGCTCACATGCCGAGTGGACTCCAGCACGCGCGCCGTGAACAAGGCGCACCTGAGCTCAATTAAGGAACTACAGGTATGTGTTTGCCTATTTAAGGACTGTGCTGATGCATCGCGAAGTATTACGAAACGCATGTATGCATTACCGAGCCTTTCTACCCGTTGTCTTGATTTCCTGTTTCACGATCCTTATGCCCGTTTCTCGTTCTTGTCCTCACTTAGCCTTTGATGTACTGTTTGCGCCTCGACGGACCCTTTTGCCTGTATTCTCATTTTTGATCTCGCCTGCCGTTTTGGATTGTTTGCCTGTGTATATTTTGTCTCACTGTATATATTCTGCACTTTATTAAACTGTATACTTCTGCACATACATCCTCCTCCCTCGCGTACGTGACATGGAGATTATTCCATACAACTTCGAATCAACGTGGAGTAGAGAAGAGCTGGAAAGACGACAGGATAAGGATGAGTCCATCACGCTGGTATTTATGTCATTATAATTAAAACCTGCCAGATCAGGCGGCTGGTGGGTTTTCAAAATAATAAATACATGCATGTATTTTTGTGATAAATACATATTATACTGAGCGCATTTCCCACATAATCCTCACTAAGGTTTCGGACAGCACTACAAAATGGCATCCCCGCTATATAGTGCCCTATATAGTGAGTCGGGAGCGATTTCGGACACAGGGAAAACTTCCAGCTTGATTACGTCAGCATTCAAAAGAGGGCGCGCGTGTCTTTTGACAACATTGGCAGATGTTGGTCACTTTGATTTCCGCTGTATGTATTACTTCCGTCCTACGACGTCTCGCACAGGTCTCAACGAATCTCGTTTACGGCCGTTGCTTTGACATATGGACTGATATACAGTGGGGCAAAAAAGTATTTAGTCAGCCACCAATTGTGCAAGTTCTCCCACTTTAAAAAGATGAGAGAGGCCTGTAATTTTCATCATAGGTACACTTCAACTATGAGAGACAGAATGGGGGAAAGAATCCAGGAAATCACATTGTAGGATTTTTAATGAATTAATTGGTAAATTCCTCGGTAAAATAAGTATTTGGTCACCTACAAACAAGCAAGATTTCTGGTTCTCACAGACCTGTAACAACTTCTTTAAGAGGCTCCTCTGTCCTCCACTCGTTACCTGCATTAATGGCACCTGTTTGAACTCGTTATCAGTATAAAAGACACCTGTCCACAACCTCAAACAGTCACACTCCAAACTCCACTATGGCCAAGACCAAAGAGCTGTCAAAGGACACCAGAAACAAAACTGTAGACCTGCACCAGGCTGGGAAGACTGAATCTGCAATAGGTAAGCAGCTTGGCGTGAAGAAATCAACTGTGGGAGCAATTATTAGAAAATGGAAGACATACAAGACCACTGATAATCTCCCTCGATCTGGGGCTCCATGCAAGATCTCACCCTGTGGGGTCAAAATGATCACAAGAACGGTGAGCAAAAATCCCAGAACCACACGGGGGGACCTAGTGAATGACCTGCAGAGAGCTGGGACCAAAGTAACAAAGGCTACCATCAGTAACACACTACGCCGCCAGGGACTCAAATCCTGCAGTGCCAGACGTGTCCCCCTGCTTAAGCCAGTATGTGTCCATGCCCGTCTGAAGTTTGCTAGAGAGATGATCCAGAAGAAGATTGGGAGAATGTCATATGGTCAGATGAAACCAAAATAGAACTTTTTGGTAAAAACTCAACTTGTCGTGTTTGGAGGAGAAAGAATGCTGAGTTGCATCCAAAGAACACCATACCTACTGTGAAGCATGGGGGTGGAAACATCATGCTTTGGGGCTGTTTTTCTGCAAAGGGACCAGGACGACTGATCCGTGTAAAGGAAAGAATGAATGGGGCCATGTATCGTGAGATTTTGAGTGAAAACCTCCTTCCATCAGCAAGGGCATTGAAGATGAATCGTGGCTGGGTCTTTCAGCATGACAATGATCCCAAACACACCGCCCGGGCAACGAAGGAGTGGCTTCGTAAGAAGCATTTCAAGGTCCTGGAGTGGCCTAGCCAGTCTCCAGATCTCAACCCCATAGAAAATCTTTGGAGGGAGTTGAAAGTCCGTGTTGCCCAGCGACAGCCCCAAAACATCACTGCTCTAGAGGAGATCTGCATGGAGGAATGGGCCAAAATACCAGCAACAGTGTGTGAAAACCTTGTGAAGACTTACAGAAAACGTTTGATCTCTGTCATTGCCAACAAAGGGTATATAACAAAGTACTGAAATGAACTTTTGTTATTGACCAAATATTTATTTTCCACCATAATTTGCAAATAAATTCTTTAAAAATCAGACAATGTGATTTTCTTTTTTCTCATTTTGTCTCTCATAGTTGAAGTGTACCTATGATGAAAATTACAGGCCTCTCTCATCTTTTTAAGTGGGAGAACTTGCACAATTGGTGACTGACTAAATACTTTTTTGCCCCACTGTATCACATAGCATATTTCAAACATTCATAACTTGCTATAGCAGAGACAAAATAGCTGTCAGAAATGCATTCCTACGTTTTATAAAATGAGATAAATGGAATTTTGATAATAAAACATTTGCCTTCAGTTCCCCTTTGACTGAGTGGGGGTTAATTAGAGAGGTCAGAGGAGAATGGAGGAGAATTTGAGCTCACAAGAAGGCTACGGTCCTCACTCTTTGCAGCCGTGCTGAGCAGAAAAGCATCTCAGAACAAACACCTTGTCGTACTTTAAGGCTGATGAGCTACAACAGCAGAAGACCACATCAGGTTCCACTCCTGTCAGCCAAGAACAAGAATCTGCGGCTATGACAATAAGCATCAATCGAATCTAATCTGTTCTAATTAGTTTTAATTTGATAAGTGTGTTCTTCAATTAGCATTGCTTTAATCACTGTGTTCTCCAACAAGCTTTGTCTTGTGGCTCGTGTTCCTGCATTGTTCTGAGCTTCACTTTCCTGAACTAACCCTGCTCTAGTTCAACAGTTTTGCTTTTTCTGCATTGCATTTTCCCACTCAGACTGTTTTTTGGCCCCTATAATCTGTTCTCTATCTCTGTTTCGACTCAGACTTGAAATAGATGGTCTTCTTCACAACAGCTTTTATGGTTCAGCTGCAGGTGTGACATGGCTGTGAAAGAAAAAATAAAGCGTTTGTCTGAATACGCTCGAAAGCCCTGTGTGACAAAGTCCATCATGCTCTCCTGTAATTGGGTGGGCGGCTTGATTGCTCCACTCGGTGAGCGTGTTTGACCTCGTGCAGCCTCGCTGACTAATAATTACCGTCAGTGTTATGAGTGCATCATAACCTCAACCTTCCGCACCAGCACTGAATTTAATTCCGTGGACTGAGTCAGATCTGAATCTGACAGATGCTTACACCAGGCAGAACAATAATAGCTCCAAGGATAATCACAGACTTTTTTGCTTGATATGGAAATCACAATTATTTCTCATAATTATTCAGTGTATTCATGGACAAATTTAATCAGTGTCTCTTTTGTTATTTGGACGAGAAGAGAGCTTTTCCTTTCACACGCTACATTATGAGCGTGTATTCTTCAGGATATTTTGTATGAAGTAATTTGTTTATGTAAAAAAAAAAAATTCAGAAATTACGACATATTAGACTGGCTATTCATTGAGGGCAAAAGTAATGGCACCCTATAAATAGAGGAAGAGAGAGAGAGAGGTCTCTCTCACTTATGGGCTGAGCTGCATGACTGCAAGATTTAGTTTACACTATATTTAGGAGCTGCTTCATTACCCTTTAGTCATCATTTTGCCATTTTGAGCTTTGCTTTTTGAAGGAGATTTCCCATCCATCCATTCATTATCTGTAACCGCTTAAGGCCAATTTATGCTGACAACCCAGTCCTCGCAGACGGTGTCGCAGATAGTGTCTGCGTAGCCCCCCCCACCTTCGCAGACGCTCTGCGCGCACCTCCCAAAAATTGTGACCACCGCAGAAGCCTTGCAGACAGCGTCGCAGACAAGAGGGCTCTGATTGGTCCACTCTACATCCGCTGTACACGCACTTCCGCTTCCCTATTTTCCCGGTTTGGTTTGTTTTCACGACCGCCATTTTTAAAAACACGAGCTAAGATGGAGCAGCATGAAGAGCGGTTGATCGAGGAAGTGAGGAAGTACGTACATCTATACGACTCCAGTTCTAGTCATTATAAGTAACCGGAGGATAAACACTCCACTAACCACACCCACCAACTACTCCTAGCGATTTCGCGACTTCGGGCCCCCTTGCGTTGTGGCGATGAATAACATCACGCACGCCTATTACTCCCCGCTCAACGATAAATTACAACTGTCTGCGAAAAGCTATCTGCGAAAGCCTTGTCGCAAGAGCATGCAGAGGCCTTTATCCTGTACAGGGTCACGGGCAAGCTGGAGCCTATCCCAGCTGTCTATGGGCGAGAGGCGGGGTACACCCTGGACAAGTCGCCAGGTTATTGCGGGGTGACACATAGAGACAAACAACCATTCACACTCACATTCACACCTACGGTCAATTTAGAGCCACCAGTTAACCTAACCTGCATGTCTTTGGACTGTGGGGGAAACCGGAGCACCCGGAGGAAACCCACGCGGACACGGGGAGAACATGCAAACTCCGCACAGAAAGGCCCTCGCCGGCCACGGGCTCGAACCCGGACCTTCTTGCTGTGAGGCGACAGCGCTAACCACTGCACCACCGTGCCGCCCTAAATGAGGTCAATTAATGCTAAATATAAAGAGAATCATGAACTTCTGTCAAATATGGAAGCCATGTCTGAATGGTTAGAGAAGCAGCTTTAGAACCAAAAGGTTGCTGGTTTGAGTCCCTGGACTAGCAGGAATGGCTGAAGTACCCTTGAGCAAGGTACCTAACCCTTAACTGCTCCACAGGCTGCTCTGGGTATGCTGTACATCGCTCTGGATAAGAGCGTCTGCTAAATGCCTGTAATGCAATATTAGATACACAGTAAACAGTCTCTAATCTTCATGAAGCAGTTCATTCTCAAGCTCTTTTCCCCATGCTGGAGTGGTTCAGGGTATCACAGGAGGTGCAGTGTGTGTGTCATCCAGAACAATTCTGCAGGTGGTATACACAGCTGGATTTGAGTTCACCAGCCATGCGCAGCGTGTTATAGAGGTTGTGTCATTGCTGTGTGTATGTGTGTGTGAGTTCACCGAACTGATGATGATATGTTTGTGAGTGTGTGAGGCTCAGCGTCTCATCATTCCATCACTCTGTAGTAAGTCGATCCTCCTGCCGATGTTAGACTGCTGAAAGCTCCTCTCCAAACACGCCACATTCTCATGAGGTGAGATTATAAACATCTAACACTCACGGTCTTTCTCTTCATTACTTACAGATGCCACATCCCGTTTTTGAATGCATATAAATAAAGATATAACATTTATTTTAAAATAACCAATACATGCCTAGGTTACGTTTTCCCCCTATAATAGCAAAAGGCACATTGGAAATTCTGGCAGTATCTTGAAAGAAAAAATTGTGAAAGAAATCACACTGGAGTGGAAGCCACACCCCTATATTCTGTCAGAAATGTTGATAGGAAATCAATGTTGTATTCATTCTACAACCCCGATTCCAAAAAAGTTGGGACAAAGTACAAATTGTAAATAAAAACGGAATGCAATAATTTACAAATCTCAAAAACTGATATTGTATTCACAATAGAACATAAACATATCAAATGTCGAAAGTGAGACATTTTGAAATTTCATGCCAAATATTGGCTCATTTGAAATTTCATGAAAGCAACATATCTCAAAAAAGTTGGGACAGGGGCAATAAGAGGCTGGAAAAGTTAAAGGTACAAAAAAGGAACAGCTGGAGGACCAAATTGCAACTCATTAGGTCAATTGGCAATAGGTCATTAACATGACTGGGTATAAAAAGAGCATCTTGGAGTGGCAGCGGCTCTCAGAAGTAAAGATGGGAAGAGGATCACCAATCCCCCTAATTCTGCGCCGACAAATAGTGGAGCAATATCAGAAAGGAGTTCGACAGTGTAAAATTGCAAAGAGTTTGAACATATCATCATCTACAGTGCATAATATCATCAAAAGATTCAGAGAATCTGGAAGAATCTCTGTGCGTAAGGGTCAAGGCCGGAAAACCATACTGGGTGCCCGTGATCTTCAGGCCCTTAGACGGCACTGCATCACATACAGGCATGCTTCTGTATTGGAAATCACAAAATGGGCTCAGGAATATTTCCAGAGAACATTTTCTGTGAACACAATTCACCGTGCCATCCGCCGTTGCCAACTAAAACTCTATAGTTCAAAGAAGAAGCCGTATCTAAACATGATCCAGAAGCGCAGACGTCTTCTCTGGGCCAAGGCTCATTTAAAATGGACTGTGGCAAATTGGAAAACTGTTCTGTGGTCAGACAAATAAAAATTTGAAGTTCTTTATGGAAATCAGGGACGCCGTGTCATTCGGACTAAAGAGGAGAAGGACGACCCAAGTTGTTGTCAGCGCTCAGTTCAGAAGCCTACATCTCTGATGGTATGGGGTTGCATTAGTGCGTGTGGCATGGGCAGCTTACACATCTGGAAAGACACCATCAGTGCTAAAAGGTATATCCAGGTTCTAGAGCAACATATGCTCCCATCCAGACGACGTCTCTTTCAGGGAAGACCTTGCATTTTCCAGCATGATAATGCCAAACCACATACTGCATCAATTACAGCATCATGGCTGCGTAGAAGAAGGGTCCAGGTACTGAACTGGCCAGCCTGCAGTCCAGATCTTTCACCCATAGAAAACATTTGGCGCATCATAAAACGGAAGATACGACAAAAAAGACCTAAGACAGTTGAGCAACTAGAATCCTACATTAGACAAGAATGGGTTAACATTCCTATCCCTAAACTTGAGCAACTTGTCTCCTCAGTCCCCAGACGTTTACAGACTGTTGTAAAGAGAAAAGGGGATGTCTCACAGTGGTAAACATGGCCTTGTCCCAACTTTTTTGAGATGTGTTGCTGTCATGAAATTTAAAATCACCTATTTTTTCTCTTTAAATGATACATTTTCTCAGTTTAAACATTTGATATGTCATCTATGTTCTATTCTGAATAAAATATGGAATTTTGAAACTTCCACATCATTGCATTCCGTTTTTATTTACAATTTGTACTTTGTCCCAACTTTTTTGGAATCGGGGTTGTATAAGCATCATGTAATAGTGTTGTTCTCCATAGGACATATAGATAGTGTCCATAAGATTGATATTTATGATATTTATACCAATGTCTAGCTGGCACAGTGGTTAGCACTGTCACCTCACAGCAAGAAGGTTCTGGGTTCGAGCCCAGTGTCTGACGGGGCCTTTCTGTGTGGAGTTTGCGTGTTCTCCGGGTCCTCTGGTTTCCTCCACAGTCCAAAGACATGCAGGTTTGGCTAGTCTGGTTAACACCAGACCATATCACAAGTGAAATATGGTCTGGAATCCGCCTATTGAATTTCTCGTAGGGGAGGTGTGGTTTACGATTGTCAACGGCCGTTTATTGGACATTGCGAATGTCTATCATTTGGCGTATACGTAGCCCATGGCCAATCATGGCAGTTGTACCCGGTGACGTAATTAGAGCGACGAAGAAGACGAAGAGGCGAAGAAGAGAAGGAAAGAGAAAGAGAAGGCAAAACAAAAATAGGAAAACAATGGCACCGAACGATTACTGCCGTTTGTGCAAGACAAAGCTTGATCGAAAGTTTGGTTCGTATCGCTCGCCGCCATGTTAAATGTGATCCGTAAACAGTCCTAAATAAACTACAAGCTTCCGTCTGTTGAGTAGTACGCATCACCGTCTTTCCACCCCTCCCCACTCTCTGATTGGCTCCCTAACTCAGGCGAGCCTTTAGACCATAGTTTCCATGCTGTCTTTTCAGATCGGAACGATTGTGCAAAGCAGCATGGGATTTCCCAGGCTAAGGTTTGGCTAATTGGTGGCTCTAAATTGACTGTCGGTGTGAATGGTTGTTTGTCTCTATGTATCAGCCCTGTGATGATTTGGCGACTTGTCCAGGGTGTACCCCACCTCTCGCCCATAGTCAGCTGAGATAGGCTCCAGCTTGCCTGCGACCCTGCACAGGATAAGCAGTTATAGATAATGGATGGATGGACACCAATATTTACATAAAGTACTCCGTATTCAAACTCCAACTTATTTATGTGCTTAACATGAATTTATGGATAGCCCTTTCAGGTGACTGATGTCATCTTTAGCCCCCTCCTCCCCCAAAAAAATCTGTAGAAAATGTGGATTGACAAACCAGATTGATTTTCTTTTAATCATGATATTATTCTAAACTTTATTGTGTATATCATAATATATATGAATAAGAAGAAGGCCAAGATTCCATTAAACATCAAACATTAGTCTAATATATTAAGCATACACTGATCATAACATTATGACGACTGACAGGTGAAGAAGTGAATAACATTGAATATCTCATTACAATGGCACCTGTTAAGGGGTGGGATAGATTAAGCAGCAAGACAACAGTCAGTTCTTGAAGTTAATGTGTTGGAAGCAGGAAAAACGGGCGAGCGTGAGGATCTGAGTGACTTTGACAAAGGCCAAATTGTGATGGCTAGATGACTGGGTCTGAGCATCTCCAAACTGGCACATCTTGTGGGGTGTTCCTGGTATGCAGTGGTAAGTACCTACCAAAATTGGTCCAAGGATCCAAAGGGCAACCAGTGAACTACCGATAGGGTCATGGATGGCCAAGGCTCATTGATTCACATGAGGCACGAAGGCTAGATCATATGGTCCAATCCCACAGAAAATCTACTGTAGCACAAACTTCTGAAAAAGTTAACACTGACACCTTTCTGTTTTAGCCAGCATTAACTTTTTCAGAAGTTTGTGCTGGCGGCACGGTGGTGTAGTGGTTAGCACTGTCGCCTCACAGCAAGAAGGTCTGGGTTCGAGCCCCGTGGCCGGCGACGGCCTTTCTGTGTGGAGTTTGCATGTTCTCCCCGTGTCCGCGTGGGTTTCCTCCGGGTGCTCCGGTTTCCCCCACAGTCCAAAGACATGCAGGTTAGGTTAACTGGTGACTCTAAATTGACCGTAGGTGTGAATGTGAGTGTGAATAGTTGTCTGTGTCTATGTGTCAGCCCTGTGATGACCTGGCGACTTGTCCAGGGTGTACCCCGCCTTTCACCCGTAGTCAGCTGGGATAGGCTCCAGCTTGCCTGCGGCCCTGTAGAACAGGATAAAGCGGCTAGAGATAATGAGATGAGATGAGATGAGAAGTTTGTGCTACAGTAGCTCTTCTGTGGGATTGGACCATATGGGCTAGCCTTCATGCCCCATGTGAAGCAGTGAGCCTTGGCCACCCATGACCTTGTCGTCAGTTCACTGGTTGTCCTTCTTTGGACCACTTTTGGTAGGTACGAACCACTGCATACAGAGCAACATACAACAAGCACATACAGATACCCAGCACCTGGGGAGCAGTTGGGGGTTAGGCGCCTTGCTCAAGAGTTTTCCTGCTGGTCCTGGGAATCAAACAAGCAACACTTTGAGCCCCAAGCTGCTAAGGTTTAGGCCATGGCTGCCCTGACTGTCACTGATTGGCTGCATGAACCTACAGCTCGTTTCAGTTAGCCCACAGCCTCGCGTCATATCATTTTTGGTGTGTTTTTTTTATAACTAGTGGTGCTGTTGCACTCAGTTTATAAAAAATAACAAATAATCCTCTTGAAAACATTTGTCAACCACTGATAAGGTGATGCGGATACCCAAAATGAAACCTTATATTGATTTTTTTTACCCTTGCTAGCCCATTGAAACAAGCTGCCTCTGCATCTATTTAATATTGTCCTGCAATGCACTCCACATATCTTGAATGCATTTGCTTTTATACAAAATGTGTTTCAGGGACAAATATTGTGGATACAATCAATTCTCTGAAACATTTCTAATTGAGACATGCCTCTGTTTTGGCTAAACTCCTCCCCACATTCACATCTCACATGTGACTGAAAAGACGTCCATGCTTAGTGTATCTGAGGTCTGAGTATTTTTATTTAAAATGTCAGGATTGACTCCGATTCTAAATTGACCGTAGGTGTGAATGTGAGTGTGAATGGTTGTCTGTGTGTCAGCCCTGTGATGACCTGGCGACTTGTCCAGGGTGTACCCCGCCTTTCGCCCGTAGTCAGCTGGGATAGGCTCCAGCTTGCCTGCAACCCTGTAGAAGGATAAAGCGGCTAGAGATAATGAGATGAGATGAGATGAGATGAGATGAGATGAGATGAGATGAGATGAGATGAGATGAGGATTGACTCCACACTACAGGTGCATAACTAAAGTCTGATTGCAGTTCTTTTTTGGACAGCCTTCAAAAAAAAGCAACACTTCAGCACCCCCTAGTGGTGTATATGGTTTAGTATTCATACCATTAATTTGGCTATAACTTCGAGCTGTACTGTTATCTGAACTGAAGTCTTTGCTATATTGAAATATAGTTGTGCATCCAGTAGGAACAGTTCGCTCATATCATAGTCGTGACTTTGTAAATAATTTTCAGACCACTGCGAGTGATGCTATGTTAATATTTACTAAAATCACGGAATGAATGCAATTTGTTTCAACCCTCGTCACACTACAGGTCGCAATAGGTTTGCAAAAATTTGGCAATGAAAAATTGGTAGCATCGCCACCAACCGTATAATGCACAGCGAACCTTTTCCCTACTTCGCGAGTTGTTTTTTGGTGTGTCTCTGCCGAGTGGCCAAAAATGTCGTGAAAAATTTCAGTGCATGCATTGAAATTTGGTAGCGATGTTTTTGTTGGCAAACTAAGCAGCAAATACTTGCAGATGAGTTTGGGAATACTTACGGAAGCTCAGGGAAGCATCGCCACCAAATGCCTCATTTTCATCGATAACCCATCGCAAAGCATTACAAGCTGTAGTGTGACCATAGCCTTATCGATCGAAGTTAAGCGTAATTACAATGTTCATTTTTCAAAATATCTGAGAGAATACCATCATTTTGATATTAATGATATTACTATTTGTATAAAATGCTACGTGCATTTAGCTAGCTAAATTGCCTCATTTCCTGCAACACCAGTGTTGGGCAAGTTACTTCAAAACTGTTTTGCATTATTTATTACTTGTTACTGTCATTTTAAAGTAATTAGTTACATTACAATATTACTGTATTTAAAATGTAAGGCATTACACTACTATTGCATTACTTTTAAGTTACTCTCACCAAAATAACTGGAAATATGGATTTGGCAATCTAAATGTAGCTCAAGACGCTCAATTAGCTCATCACACGTCCAGTGGAAGGTGATGTGGTATCTGACTGAGCTAGGCTTATGGTTAAAAACACTAGAATATAATAGCCACAGTCAGTGCGTTTACATGCACATAGAGAAAATCGAATTTCTGCCGTAGCTCGACTGAAATCGAAGTTCTAAATGCCATGGAAACACCTTAGCTCGGCTGAAATCGAACCGAACTGGATTTCTCGTAATCGAGCTACGCGACCTAGATTATGCGATTGTAGCCGAGCTACTTAGTGCACGTAAACCCTGTCGAGCTACTTACTTCAGCACTGCCCCTTCCGGAAGTGACAAGTGACGAGACCACAAGCGGGAAACACAACAGCCTCAGTCGGCATGACAACGCGATGGTGTACAGAATGTTCAGCAAGTGCTGAGCTGCTTCGTTGTTGTCCATCTTCTCTCTCTCTCGATGTTGCTGTCCTCGTCGTCGTTCTTCTTGTGAACACGGAACTGATAACTTTGTTTATACTCTTGAATCGCTCTTCTTTATGACGACAACCGGAAGTGTACCAACACGATGGGGCGTGTAGCGCCACCTGTGGCTCGGGTGCACAATGTACCTCACACAATAGCTCGATTTCCTTGTGTGCATGTAGGAGTGGATTTCTCTGGCACCCCTGCTGGGACCCTTAGCTCGATTACCGACAGTAGCTCGATTTGGATGTGCATGTAAACGCACTGAGTGATGGCTCATGGCACAATACAAGGAACAATAATCGCAAGAACAGACAAAAGGTGAAAGTCTGGCAAATTATGATAGAAATACTGTAACTTTAGGCCTATTCATATTAACATTACAATACAGTTCAATTAACGTCTAAAGATATGACAGGATACAAAATTTGCATTTCTATGCCTTTATTGTTTTCAAGTTTACAGAATTAAGCATAGTTTATGCTTCATAAAAAAAAAAAAAAAAAGATTCGCCCTAAGGGATATGACTCCATTTCAGAAATTTAACAAAAATGAACATACGGTATTATGGCAAATCGTAGCCTACAATAAAACTGGCCTGAAAAAAAACCACAAGCCTTTTAAATCACAGCTAGACAATGACTATTAGCTATATGAGGCTACCCAGTCACATTTCGAAAAACAGAATTAGAAATAACAAAATCAAAGTGCTTTTAATGATATTGAAGTGCTTAGGCATATTAGCCCTCGAAGGAAAGGCAGCTCAATCACTTTAGTCTGACTTCCGACCAGAAAAAAAACTCAGTTATACAGGGCAAAAATGTAAACAAACTGTCAGCATATCTTCAACAACATACTCCGCCACAAGTCTCTTGAGGCTGAAGGAGCATCTCAGAGCGGCAGAACGTTAATTTTGGCTGCTTTGTGATTTTATGGCCACTCTCATCCTCCACTTGCTTCCTTGCTAACTTCATGTTACTATGGCACCTCTGTAAATGTTCAGTTAAATTACTGGTTTTATTTCGGGAAGTGGACAGTTCTTCAGGTTTAGCACACAAAGTGCATTTGACTACGATGTTCTTCACATCCTTATTTTTCACAAACTTAAAGTAATGGGCGTGTGCCCATCTGGAGAATGTGCTATCCGACATTAGATCAGCTGCAGGTTCACTCATCGCTCTCTTCTGTCTGACTAGCCTAAAGGAAAAGGAAGTGAAACATTTTGCGCGGACGTTTCACCTCTGCTGATCTCGCGTGATTTTGGCGAATTTGTATGAAGGAAAAAAAAAGCCCACCACTTCATTCCAGGTTAAAAATGCATTGTAACGCGCGTTACTGACATTTGTACCGAGTAAAATATTACCAATTTTTTTCTGTAATGCCTTACATTACCGCGTTACTGCAAAAAGCAATGCATTACAGTAATTCGTTACTTTTGTAACGCGTTACTCCCAACACTGTGCAACACTGAAATGTATCCAAATTACTGATGTCTAGGAACAGGTGAGAATAATTTCGTGTGCGTTCTGGCTGCCGCTTCTCACCAGAGCTTTTTTGTTTTATTTCTTTTTTCTGTTTTTTTTTCTGTGTGTTTGTGTAGTTTGATGTTTGTTTGAGTGTTTTGTCCGCCGGTTGTGGTGTAGCTCCGGATCCAGTTTTGGGCGTCGGTTCCCTCCAGGCCTTGGTTCGCCATGGGTGATGCCTGCGCTCCCAGCTGTGGACTGCAGTGAGCTCGTTGCTCATTTTACATCGTGGTTGTCCAGCGCTCTGTGCTTTAATGCTTGGCGTGACGTTCCGAGCGATGTTGCTCGGTGGTGTCGCGGCAGCTGTGCAGGCTTTGGGACACACCAGCGCTCTGTGTGGCAGAGCTTCTCTACTCGCTTTGTGGATCCATGGCGTGGTGTTCGAGCGATGTTGCTGACGGCGTCACAGCGGTGGTGCTGGAGATGTGGGACTTGTTTTCGTGCGCCTTTTGGTGGGACTGTGGCTGCTACACCACGGGAATTACATCCTGACCCCTACTTGGTGGACTTTTTATTTTTTATTTTTTATTTTTTATTTATTTATTTATTTCCTTGTTTATAATTGTAAAGCGTCCTTGGGTTTTTTGAAAGGCGCTATATAAATTTAACTTATTATTTTTATATTATAACTGACAGTATTAACCTTTCCTTATATGCTAGCTACATTAGCCTCATGAATGAAGTAGACTACGTGATTACATACCTTTTAAACAACATTCTAACATTTTCCTACAAATGAACAGTTATACATTTGTCTGCTATTGTAGTATTACACGACATTCAAAGTCATGATCTTAGAAAATGGCAACTTTTCAAAGGCATATTGTGTTGGACAGTGATTATACCATGGATTTATTATCCTGATACCCAGTACTGCAGTAATCCAGTTGGTTTATTTATGTGGGAATGCGAGGAAGGCTATTCAGCACTCTGTTAATTCAATTCCCCTCAGCTCAAGTCGGCACAGCACGATTATGAATCTTGGCTATAAATGACCCTAAATTATTCCAAAATGCTCGGCATGAATGACATCATCCTCTGGCATGCCCGCTTAATTGGGTGTGTAGTGTGCGGGCCACGATTACAAGTAAATAATTTCTGTCACCAGCTGAAAATTGGAAAATAACAACCATGACATGATGGGTTTTGGGTGATAGATGTGCAGGATGAATAGCTTGTGAAAAGGATGCAGTCTGTGGCGGAATAATGAGGCTGAGTCTCAAGAGGGCATGTCCTTGAATAACTGCTTTGCTTTTGTTTGGATTTTTTTTTTTCTAAACAATTTCAGATTCCATCAGTTTACAGTGGTGTTTTGACCTGCTGGCGGTTGTGGGCTGAGTGTTGATGTTATCAGGAAGTAACTAACTATAACTTCTGTTTTGATGCCCACATGCAGGGGATAAACATTTGTCACTTTGGATTTTTCATATTGTGGAACATCCTCAGAATTTAAAAAATGTGCTTTTTAGGGTGGTCTCTGTTCCTATCAGGCTCAGGGCATGGCCATGGCTTCTGTACCTATGAAGAAGACATGGCGTCTGTGCATGTTGATGAGGTATGATCGTTGTGCCATCAGTCTCGGGGAAAAAGAGCATGGCTTTTGTGCCGTTTGTTGCTATGAAGGAGACATGACCATTGTGCTGCCAGTCATAGGGAAGGGGATACGGTCCTTGTACTTCTCTGTCTCAGGGAAGAATGCGTGCCTTCTCTGCTATCAGCTGCTATGAAGGAGGTGTGGCCTCTGTGCCTGTTGATAAGCTGTAATCATTGTGCTGCCAGTTTCAGGGAAGGAGGCATGGTTTCTGTGCCATCAGTTCCTATGATGGATGTGTGGTCTCTGTGCCTGTGAGTCTCAGTGAAAGAAGGCATGACTATTATTCTATCAATCTCACTGATAGAGGAGTGGTCTCTGTACCTGTTCTTGTCAAGGGAGGAGGCATTGCCCCTGTGCTATCATTAGTGTTGTACTTAGTGCATTAGTACTTAGTGCATTAGTACTTGAGACCAGTCTCCCCTTACGAAAATCTACCATGGTTTACTATGGTTTTACCATGGCTTTTATGTAGTAACCATGATTCTACCATGGTATCTCATGGTTATTCTAAGTACTATGAACCAACCATAGTATTACCATGGTTCATCCATGGTAGTAACCATGGATCTACTATGGTATTTCATGGTGATTCTAAGTACTATAAACCAACCATAGCATTACTGTGGTTTATCCATAGTACTCCAGTAGCTGTGGTAGCATCATAGTTGTATGTGTAATAGGTCATAGTAACTATGAAATTAGTTTAAAAAGGGATAGTATGGTTTTTAAACGGATGCACTAACTGTAGTATTACATTAACCATGGTTTTACTATGAAAACTAACCATGGTTTTACCATGGTTTATAGTTATTCATGGTTTTCATGGTTTTTTTGGGTAACCATGAAAACCATGGTGCATTTTACCTCAATGTTCACTTAAATTTTTAGGTTCTAAGTAAATGTTAATGTATCTGGGCTGTTAATCGAGATCCTTCTCTACAGCATTGACTGTTGGACGAAAGCATGGTAATACTACAGTTAGTGCATCCTTTTAAAAACCATACTATCCCTTTTTAAACTAATTTCGTAGTTACTATGACCTATTACACATACAACTATGATGCTACTGCAGTACCATGGATGAACCATAGTAATACTATGGTTGGTTCATAGTACTTAGAATCACCATGAGATACCATAGTAGAACCATGGTTACTACCATGGATGAACCATAGTAATAATATGGTTGGTTCATAGTACTTAGAATAACCATGAGATACCATGGTAGAATCATGGTTACTACATAAAAACCATGGTAAAACCATAGTAAACCATGGTAGATTTTCGTAAGGGCATGCTTTCGTCCAACAGTCAATGCTGTAGAGAAGGATCTCGATTAACAGTCCAGATACATTAACATTTACCATAGTGAAACCATGGTTAAATCATGGTTAAACCATAGTCATGAACCATGGTTTTCATGGTTACCCAAAAAAACATGAAAACCATGAATAACTATAAACCATGGTTAATTTTCGTAAGGGTCAAGACCACTTTTTGAA
The DNA here is from genome assembly GCF_027579695.1 of Neoarius graeffei. Taxonomy (NCBI): domain Eukaryota; kingdom Metazoa; phylum Chordata; class Actinopteri; order Siluriformes; family Ariidae; genus Neoarius; species Neoarius graeffei. Next base: position 48,851,947 of record NC_083593.1, on the reverse strand, counting down.
GGACTCAGTCTCATCTTGGAATCGACTGCATTTTTTCTTGATCTTGTCTCAGTCTCTGACATAGAAGACTCGGGATTTTATTTCAAGACCGGTCAAGACCAAAACTGTGAGGATTTCATTAAATTGCCTGTGCATTGTCTGGTTTATTTGTTAACATAGGCAACTTGGGGAAGCCATGACCTAATGGTGAGAGAAGCTGCTTTGGTACCAAAAGGTTGCTGGTTCAATTCCCTGGTCCAGCAGGAATAGCTGAAGTGTTCTTGAGCCAGGCACCTAACCCCCAACTGCTCCCCTGGGTATGTTGTATGTCAGTCTGGATAAGAGTGTCTACTAAATACCTGTAATGTAACATTGTTACTGTGATTGGATGTAAAAGTTCCTGTTTCAGATGTAACTTATTGCTAATTTAAAAAAAAAAAAATCCTGTTAACAGCCATCACCCTTCGCACCCTCTAGTCTGGTCTTGGTCTTGACTCGGTCTCACCCTGCCTTGGTCTTGATCTTGACTTGACCTCAACCCCTCAAAGTCTTTGTCTCATTACACTTTGGTCTTGGTCACGACTTGGTCTCGGTTTAGGTGGTCTTGACTACCACACTAGCTATCAGTTCCTATTAAGGCATGGCCTCTGTGCTATCAGGTCCTATAAAGAAGGCATGGCCTTTGTGCTATTAGGTCCAATGAAGAAGAGGTTGTCTGGCAGCACGGTGGTGTAGTGGTTAGCACTGTTGCCTCACAGCACGAAGGTTCTGTGGAGTTTGCATGTTCTCCCCAAGTCTAAATTGTTCATTAAAACTTTTAAGAACTTTCTCATTTCTCTGTAGCTCGTGGGGGATTCCATGCCTTAAGAGAGTCACTGGGGAACCTTTAGTACATCTGTGTGAGTTTATGAAAGAGCTCATCCATGTTTGCAGTGATGAATTATCATTTCTGATTTCCTCCCTCAATAATCAGTGGCACAGCAGTAATGTGATTAGAATTATAAGTGCAGATGCACACCAAAGCTTCGAACCACAGTGGCAAGCCTTGCTGCTCTGAGATCTGAAGAATTTTTCTACTGAATTTCCTTAGGACTCGAGGAAAAGCAAGAAGGAAACCCACTGATTTGAGATACATCTCATGACAATTGAAGCCTGCCTGTCTCCACCATTAATATGTATCAGCCCAGAATGAAATGGATCAAATATTCCATTTTAGGGTCACTCAGGTGCCCATGAGACAGTTTAAAAAACACCCCGACAGTTTCTTTAATGGGTCTGCAGGTTGAGGTTGGCCATCTGGCGCTCTACTCGCTGCATATCTAGCTCTGGACGGCTGGCAGTGAGCAAGAGAGAATCAATAAACCCTTCCCATACGACCTCATTACTTTTCAGTGCGTTGTAACTCAAGGCGATAACCCAATGAAAGTTTAAACAGCTTTACGAGAAAGATGCCGTCGAATCACAGCACAAACCCAGAGTTCACCTTTTTGGTGGATAAACATTTGGACAGGGAGAGTGAGACAGACCAGGGAAAGTATCGAGGCCACTGGAGATGCACACTCAGCTCCGTGCTGAGCAGTGAAGCGGTGCCCCGAGCCATGGTTTTGATTTCCACTATCTCATCATAAGGAAATGATGTGAGGGCTGGAGAAGAGACACGCAGAGAGGAAGAAGGGGTTCGAGGCGAAAAAACTGAGTGGAGTCTAATTGACTCATTTTCCATTCCACGAGCAAAGCTTTTCTGCACCCATTTTCAACACAACATTGAGATCATGACCTTTTCCACGCCTTGCTGGATCTCCAGTCAAAAAAGAATTTGATTTTGTTGGCTGATTTTTTTTCTATGGCTAGCGTTTATAGCCATTATGTTACCCAGATGTTTTTAATGAATAATCAAAATTTAACCAAGAAGCATTTTATAGTGTAAGGGTTATATTTTCCAGTTTTTTCTGAAAAGAAAAATGCAATAAACAACCTCATGAACTAAGTGAATATAACTCAACTTATAAATATACAATATGAATATGCAAGAAGTGCAGTAATGCAGCAATAATAATAATAATAATAATAATAATAATAATAATAATAATAGCAGTTTCATTATTATGAAGGAGGGGTGGCCACTGCATGTCAGTCCAAGAGAAGAAGGTGTGGCCTCTGAACTGATTCGTCCTTGTAAAGGAGGTGTGGCCTCCAACCATGTTTGTGCCAGTGAAGGAGGTGTGGCCTCTGACCATGTTCGTATCAGTGAAGGAGGTGTGGTTTCTGACCATGTTCGTGCCAGTGAAGGAGGTGTGGCCTCTGACCATGTTAGTGCCAGTGAAGGAGGTGTGGCCTCTGACCAAGTTAGTGCCAGTGAAGGAGGTGTGGTCTCTGACCATGTTAGTGCCAGTGAAGGAGGTGTGGTCTCTGACCATGTTTGTGCAAATGAAAGAGGTGTGGCCTCTGACCAAGTTAGTGCCAGCGAAGGAGGTGTGGCCTCTGACCATGTTCGTACCAGTGAAGGAGGTGTGGTCTCTGACCATGTTCGTGCCAGTGAAGGAGATGTGGTCTCTGACCATGTTCGTGCCAGTAAAGGAAGTGTGGTCTCTGACCATGTTCGTGCCAGTGAAGGAGGTGTGGTCTCTGACCATGTTCGTGCCAGTGAAGGAGGTGTGGTCTCTGATCATGTTAGTGCCAGTGAAGGAGGTATGGCCTCTGACCATGTTTGTGCCAGTGAAGGAGGTGTGGTCTCTGACCATGTTTGTGCCAGTGAAGGAGATGTGGTCTCTGACCATGTTCGTGCCAGTGAAGGAGGTGTGGTCTCTGACCATGTTCGTGCCAGTGAAGGAGGTGTGGCCTCTGACCATGTTCGTACCAGTGAAGGAGGTGTGGTCTCTGACTATGTTAGTGCCAGTGAAGGAAGTGTGGTCTCTGACCATGTTCGTGCCAGTAAAGGAAGTGTGGTCTCTGACCATGTTCGTGCCAGTGAAGGAGGTGTGGTCTCTGATCATGTTAGTGCCAGTGAAGGAGGTATGGCCTCTGACCATGTTTGTGCCAGTGAAGGAGGTGTGGTCTCTGACCATGTTCGTGTCAGTGAAGGAGGTGTGGCCTCTGACCATGTTAGTGGCAGGGAAGAAGGTGTGGCCTCTGAGCATGTTCATGCCAGTGAAGGAGGTGTGGTCTCTGACCATGTGGAGGTGTGTCTCTGACCATGTTAGTGCCAGTGAAGGAGGTGTGGCCTCTGACCATATTAGTGCCAGGGAAAGAGTTGTGGCCTCTGTATCTTGTCAGTCCCAGTATCTTTAAGATAGAAACCACTATCTTGAGATATATATTTTCATTACCTGATAATCCATAATACTGAGCTATTTTTAATGCAGTCTGTCGGTCATAAATGTCTTTTCTTGATTCATGTTACAGCATTATCCACCCATCCATACTACTTATCCATCAGAGTCAAGAGGGAAGGTGGAGCCAATCCCATATGACTTTGTACAAGTGGCAGGGTAAACCCTGCAGAAGTCGTCAATCTATTGAGGTATTTCACCCACGTGACCAAGTCACGTGATGCAGCCATTTTGGACGGCACGCTTAAGTCCTTCAGTGCAAGGCGGTATGAGATGGTGGAGACCTTTGCACATTTTAACAAGAAAGTAAGCTGTGATTCATGTTAAATTGGATCTGTCTTTTATCACAAACACTGTACCCAGCCTTGGTATGGAGCCAAGGTTGTCGACAGAAGTCAACAGTTTGATGAAGGATGACCCCAGCAGTTTGAAACGGTACAAGGTAGGCTATGTTCACAACACTGTCTTGTTACTCGGGGGATCCGAGATCCCCTGAAACAGACATGAGATCCTTTGAAAACATGATTTGGGAAATGTTGGGGGGTCTCTAAAATATTGGCAAAATGATGTTTATTGACATAGCAATCGTGTGTAACGGGAAGCATTTGCATATCCGAAGTGTTGTGTTTACATGGCAACGACTGCTGCTGCCAGGTTGGTTGTTGAGTAGCCTGACTGTTTTTTTTTTCTTGCGTGTGGTATCATTGTTGACGCGAGGTTGTTTTTTGAACATGCCAATGCGGACACGATTTCCCCTGATGAGTTATGACTTCAGACGCGATGCGTGTGTGGAGGTGTGGAGTCCGCGTGATATGTGCGTAAGATAGGCTTCTCATGTGTTTGGAGATCCGCGCTCTTTTTTTTCTTTTTTTTCTCTCTTTCTTTCTTTTTACTTAATTTCCCTGTTTATTTCTGTGTCCCGTTTCTTTCTAGCCTCTGTTATTGCGTTATGTCTGATGTCTGCTACATGCAACACTAGACAAATTAACACTGCCTTGTTTCACTGCTCAGATGGGTTAACAAACACTGACCCATTTACTTTTTGCTATATATTTTATCAAAATTGCGTTAACTGATAAACTAACCTGAAATGAAATGATCACTGCAAAGTCTGGAGTACTCTGTTGGCTCCCAATCCTGTCTCTTCACAGCTGTAATCCCTCTTGTCTGGGTCAGTAGTAAACCGGTAGTGATGTGTCGGTCGCGAACGATCTGGTTCAAAGAGCCGGCTCTTTGTAGTGAACGACGGGAGCCGGCTCTTCGGTGGGAGCCGAGTTGAGGAGCCGAATTAGTTTTTTGTCCTTAGGTGCCTCAGAGAGAGAGAGACTTTCACAAAAAAAGTTGCTGTCCGATTGCATCTTTGTGTTGTCTATTACCATTCAAAGGAAAAAAAGTAGCATGGTGTACGCCTACTTTTTTTGGTTGATGTCATTCACAGCTGCGAAAATACGAAAATTGGTGTAATGCTTAAAGCTGTGGAGCGCAGGGGAGAGGAGTCTGTGAGGCACCTGAGGAGGGGAAAATCAGCTGTGTATTTTATATTGGTAATATAACACAGTTTTGCATTATGTTTGTGAGAAAATAATTTATTAATTGGTAAGTAAGTTTTATTTCTATAGCTAGAACATTGTTGCACTGCTATACTTTACAAAGCTTTACAATGGCTACAAAAACTAAAAAATAAAATGGAAAACATCCTATTGATAAAATATAAATAATGTAATTAATTAACTAGTTAATTGCAGCAATTAAATCAAAAATAAAATCTCAGGAGCCGTTTGGGAGCCGAAAGAGCCGGCTCCTTATAGTAAGAAGAGCCAAAAGAGCCGGCTCCTGAAAAAGAGCCGAAATTCCCATCACTAGAAACCGGTAAAAGGAGCGTCCTACACGCTGTCCCTGTCTGTTGTGGCAGCCCACAGCACAACAAGCAAACACCATGGTTATTTATAGAGTGCTTACTGACAAATTAATCTATTCTAGGTGTCTGTAACACATTTTTTTTTTTCAAGCCGGTTCTCCCTCTCTGTCTGCAGCATTAGTATGTAGCTTGACGTTCAAAATGGCAGACACCGGGGCGTCACGTGACCCTGTGACGTCAGGTGAAATACCTCAATTGCAGGGCTAACACTGAGGCCAAGTTTACATTAGACCGTATCTGTCTCGTTTTCTTCGTGGATGCACTGTCCGTTTACATTAAAACGCCTGGAAACGCCAGGAAACGGGAATCCGCCAGGGTCCACGTATTCAATCCAGATCGTGTCTGGTCCGGTGCTGTGTAAACATTGAGAATACGCGGATACGCTGTGCTGAGCTCTAGCTGGCGTCATCATTGGACAACGTCACTGTGACATCCACCTTCCTGATTCGCTGGCGTTGGTCATATGACGCGACTGCTGAAAAACGGCGCGGACTTCCGCCTTGTATCACCTTTCATTAAAGAGTATAAAAGTATGAAAATACTGCAAATACTGATGCAAATACTGCCCATTGTGTAGTTATGATTGTCTTTAGGCTTGCCATCCTTCCACTTGCAAGTGGTAAGTGATATGCGCTGGGATCACACACACAGCGGCTCAGTCCCAAATCACTGCTTGTGCACTTCACTCGCGCGCTCTGTGAGCTGCACAGGGCCGGAGTGCGCACCCTCCAGAGGGCACTCGCTGTTCAGGGCGGAGTGATTTGGAGCGCAGGATGCCTGCGGAGCCGAGCGTATCCGTGTATTGGTGTTGCTGTGTGCACACTAATCGTTTTAAAAACGTTAATCTGATGATCTGCTGATACGGTCTAATGTAAACCCCACCTGAGATGAACAACCAATCACACTCACATACACACCTATGGACAATGTAGAGTAGCTAGTTGACCTAATCAGCACGTCTTTGGACTGTAAGAGGAAACTGGAGCACCTGGAGAAAACCCACACAGGCATAAGAAGAACATGCAAACTCCTCTCAGAAAGGCCCCAATCAGCCATTAGATTCAAAATCAGAACCTCCTTACTGTGAGGCAACAGTGTTAACCACTGCACCAGTGTGTCTTCCAGTACCTCATCATATTATGCATAAAAAACAGACATATTTAAAGCAGCCAGCATTTGATCATATATCAGAATGTTGATCACATCTCAAGATGTGCACCACATCACATTGAGAGCTCACATACTGTACACTTCCATCTGGCACACAAACTGCTGTAGAATGATGGTGATAAACTCATCCGAATCTGTCTGCCACAACTCCACTTTGAAAAGCCCACGTCTTGACATAATATGGACCAGAACTTACAATCTGTCTACTTTCATTGCACAATTAAAATGCAGTACAATCATTAGATATCCCAAATGCTGTGCAACCATAAACATGTCTGTCTCCAGTCAACCACATCTGTCCCACAATACACTCACCTTTTCCATCACTGTACTTTGTGTTTATGTGTCTTGGACTCCTTTGTAAAGTAGAAATCAAATAGAGAATAATGAGTAACTTAACGAGTAATTTACCTGAGGAGTTATAGTATAGGGCGGCACGGTGGTGTAGTGGTTAGCACTGTCACCTCACAGCAAGAAGGTCCGGGTTTGAGCCCCGGGGCCAGCGAGGGCCTTTCTGTGCGGAGTTTGCACGTTCTCCCCGTGTCCGTGTGGGTTTCCTCCGGGTGCTCCGGTTTCCCCCACAGTCCAAAGACATGCAGGTTAGGTTAACTGGCGACTCTAAATTGACCGTAGGTGTGAATGTGAGTGTGAATGGTTGTCTGTGTCTATGTGTCAGCCCTGTGATGACCTGGCGACTTGTCCAGGGTGTACCCCGCCTTTCGCCCGTAGTCAGCTGGGATAGGCTCCAGCTTGCCTGCGACCCTGTAGAAGGATAAAGCGGCTAGAGATAATGAGATGAGATGAGATGTTCAATAGTCAGGACCAGGCCCGCCGACAGGGGGGGACAAACGGGTATGTTGTCCCGGGCCCAGGAATGGGGAGGGCCCAGAACTGGGCTCTCATGAAGTTGCGATTATTTTATTTCATTTCAAAATGTGTTGATTTGGGGGAGAAATGTGCTATATTTGCATTCAATAAATGATTTCTAGATCTTTTACCTTTATTGTCTTTGAAAAAGGCGTCAAGAACCCCCTACCACCCCTAATGCAAAAATGGTTTGGTCTGACTCTTTGATTAAGGGGAAAAAAATGACTTCGTTCGATCATAGCGCTTCGACAATCAGCGTGCGTGCCATTTGCCAACATGCACAAGTCAGGAGCACAGAAAAGAGAAAAAGAGAGGAAGAAACCAAGAGACTCAGGGGCTCACTGCATAAATATTTTAGAAAAGATTCGGATGATGCAGCAGGTACTAGCAAAGGCAGTGGGGCAGCTGAGCCAGGTAAGACACAGCCAACTTTTTCCAGCCCCGTAAAGTAACCCCAACCAAGGCACGCGCGGCACGCAATTCATGTTACAAACGAGGGGAGAGCAAGTCACACTGAACACCATATCAAATGCACAGGGCATTGAATCATTTCATAACCACAACGGCTTAATAACATTGTGTTTCATATATCTGATTGAAGCTAAGAATATTCACATTAGCCCGCAATCATATCCCGCTGTTTCTCGAGCGGTGTGTTCTTCTCTGCTTTTCACACTGGACAGTACGCACGCACAGTATACTATGTTCGCCCCCAGCCCTGCCCGAAATCCCCCGTCCATCGCTGCTCCTTCAAGAGCACCCCAATCGCGTGATTATAGTAGACTATCCACGAGTTTAGGAAGGTATTGCGGGGGCTGTCGCATGCAGGCTTGGGGCGTAACGGAATACATTTAATGGTGTTCGGTTAAAGGATACAAAATAACAGTAAATGCTAAAATGAAATGGTTGTTGACCGGTTGAATGGTTTTTGAATACCTGTCATTTAAGGGTTGGAGTGAGTAGAGACTGGGATAAGAGAGGTGGGTGTGTGTGTGGGTTGGCCCGGGGGGATTGTTGGGGGGGCCCATTCAGAGCATTTTGTCCCGGGCCCAGCCAAAGCTGTCAGCGGCCCTGGTCAGGACACCAGTAAAACACTCTATGAACATCCCGGCACCTTTATCTTCATTGAAGATGAAGATAGATACAGAGATGTCCACAAGCGCCGGTGGTTTTCTCCGCCTCCACAAACGGTCTGCGCTGGCTACTCAATCCCAGAAAAAAATTAAAACTTGCCTTTCAATGAACATTCATGTGATTTATATCGTCTCTGCCGCCCATAATTTGCTGCAAATCCAATTATTCCACCATGAAATTGTCTTCGATTCAGGTCTGACATGACCAGAAATGATGTCATATTTGTTGATCGATTCTCATGCTCTGATTGGCTGAACTGGACCACATGACCACGCCGTAGCAGATGGTAAAGACGCAGTTGGTGGTTGTTGCAGACAATTTCACTTGGTTTTCACAAAATGCCACCGAAGAAGAAACTGAAACCTTCCGTGGGCCAAATAAAGTCTGTTTTCTGCAGGTTTGTACATATAAATTGTAATTAATATTTTCATATCAAAGAATTGGGGGTGGCACGGTGGTGTAGTGATTAACACTGTCGCCTCACAGCAAGAAGGTCCTGGGTTTGAGCCCAGTGGCTGACGAGGGCCTTTCTGTGTGGAGTTTGCATGTTCTCCCCGTGTCTGCGTGGGTTTCCTCCCGGTGCTCCGGTTTCCCCCACAGTCCAAAGGCGTGCAGGTTAGGCTAATTGGTGGCTCTAAATTGACCGTAGGTGTAAGTGTGAGTGTGAATGGTTGTTTGTCTCTATGTGTCAGCCCTGCGATGATCTGTCAACTTGTCCAGGGTGTACCCCGCCTCTCGGCAATAGTCAGCTGGGATAGGCTCCAGCTTGCATGCAACCCTGCACAGGATATGGAGCTACAGATAATGGTTGGATGGATATTGAAGAATTGTTATTTTCATATCCAGAAGCTACCTGGAGTTCCTAAGTTCCCATAGAGATGTATGGTCCGTTGGCTAAGGCTTCATACTTAAAGTGCAAGTGTAAATAGCTAATTTGCTTCACTGCTGCAAATTCCAGAGCCGCCTGCTACTTCAGACTTTCTAGAGAACCCTGTAGATATAATTATCCCATTTCAAGGCATGCCAGTGTTCTTGTACCATCACTAATTGGTACTTGGCTACATGCAAGTAAACTTACATTGATGTGATTTTAGTATCTGAGTCTTGACTAGCATCCCAGAGATGTAACTAATATTAGCTAACCTGTCAACTTATTACATGAATGGCATTTAGCAGATGCTCTTATCCAGAGTGACTTACAACATTTCCAGAGCAGCCTGGAGTTAGGTGCCTCTCTTAAAGGAACAGTCCACCGTACTTCCATAATGAAATATGCTCTTATCTGAATTGAGACGAGCTGCTCCGTACCTCTCCGAGCTTTGCGCGACCTCCCAGTCAGTCAGACGCGCTGTCACTCCTGTTAGCAATGTAGCTAGGCTCAGTATGGCCAATGGTATTTTTTGGGGCTGTAGTTAGATGCGACCAAACTCTTCCGCGTTTTTCCTGTTTACATAGGTTTATATGACCAGTGACATGAAACAAGTTCAGTTACACAAATTGAAACGTAGCAATTTTCTATGCTATGGAAAGTCCGCACTATAATGACAGGCGTACTAACACCTTCTGCGCGCTTCAGCAGCGCATTGATACTGAGCTCCGTATCAATGCACTGTCGAAGCGCGCAGAAGGTGTTAGTACGCCTGTCATTATAGTGCGGACTTTCTATGTAAACAGGAAAAACGCGGAAGAGTTTGGTCGCATCTAACTACAGCCCCAAAAAATACCATTGGCCATGCTGAGCCTAGCTACATTGCTAACAGGAGTGACAGCACGTCTGACTGGGAGGTCGCGCAAAGCTCAGAGAGGTACGGAGCAGCTCGTCTCAATTCAGATAAGAGCATATTTCATTATGGAAGTACGGTGGACTGTTCCTTTAAGGGCACTTAAGCCATTCCAAGGAATCGAACCAGCAACCTTTTGGTTCCAAAGCTGCTTCTCTAATCATTAGGCCATGGCTTCCCAATACATGTTAGTGAGGTTAAACTAGCTAGTGCTTCAGTTATCACATTGTCATCTTTGATTTTGAGAGTAATTTGTCCAGAGCAGTTGAGCTTTTATTTTAACTTTGTTGGAAGAGGTTATGTTTTTGCCTCCATTTGTTTGTCTGTCTGTCTGTCTGTCTGTTCCCAACGTAACTCTCAAAGTAGTGAACGAATTTTGATGAAATTTTGAGGAAAGGTGGGCCATGGGCCGAGGAACAACTGATTAGATTTTGATGCAAATCTGAATATTTGGCTTGGCTGAGATATGCACCCTACCGAGTGTACTTCTAGTTTTTAATTTTGTAACATCACAACCTGAGGTCATGCCCTAATGCTCAATGATGAAGCTGTATCCTAAAGTATTGAGACTGTATTTAAATTAAAAAAAAGATATTTCCAGACTGTTAAAAATAGTATTACATACAATCAGTGTTACATACAATAATCGGCCTTCAAAAATGATGTAATCATTTAATAATCATGTCATCAATATCAGCGTTAATTATAAGCGATTTTAAGTGATTACAGACAGGACCTGCGATTTTAATCCAATATAAATAGTCAATGTTAATGAGGTTATACAAATCTGACAGAGTAAAATATACTGGATGGCCAAAAGTATGTGGACACCTGACCATCACAGCCAAATATGGGTCTTCCCTAAACTGTTGCAAGAACAGAATGATCTACAACATCTTTGTATGCTGTAGGATTACAATTTCCCTTCACTGGAACTAAGAGGCCCAAACCTGTTCTAGCACGACAATGTCCCTGTGCACAAAGCAACCTGTGTGAAGACACAGTTTGCCAAGGTTGAAGTGGAAGAACTCGAGTGTCCTGCACAGAGCCCTGACCTCAACCCCACTGAACACCTCCTTACCCTGATATCACTGCCTGACCTCACTAATGCTCTTGTGCCTGAATGACCACAAAATCCCTACAGCCACACTCTGAAATTGAGTGGAAAGCCTGTCCAGAAGAGTGGAGGTTATGATAACAGCAAAGGGGGAATAAATCTGGAATGGGATTTTCAAGCACTTATGGTCAGATGTCCACAAAATTTTGGCCATATAGTGCACATTGTGTATTTTGTCAGAAACACAGAGGATGCTGAGTCCTGGTCGAACTGACATCACAGTAATGGAAGACAAGACAAATAGTGTTGAATGGAGAAGTTCACATTGTTGTTGTTGTTTCTGACACTGAGAAGAGCAGCACTGGAGTGACCTCTCCAGGGCGTATGCCTGGGCAAAGTGCAGTATATGGAGATCCTGTGGTGCCCAGTCAACAGAATCCCCCTCTCAGCCACCAATGTGGTCCAAAGGAGAGCAGAGCAATACATTTGGCATCAGCTTGGCTGCAGAAGCTGCCGGAAGGAAGTCAGTGTCAACGATCCAACCACCTTAGAGGCCTCACTCCGGATTTTTCCTCGAGGTTTACTCCTGAAGCCTTTTCTATGACTGGATATGGCTGCAAGGCAGCAGAGGTCTGAGATTACAGTTTACCTTCTCCTAGATTGACTGACAAGCTTCACCTACCCGAAGCAACTGGTTTTAAGGCACCAGAGACCCACCCTCACCCCTTCTCCTGTCAAGAGAAGAAGTTCCACTGGGCTTAGAGACTAAGCTGCACGAGCAGGCCAGGAGTTGGACTTGGTTCTCAGAGGCTGTTTGAGGCACATGCCATGTGAGAGTACTTTAATAGACGGTGGGAGCTTGTCCCCACTGCCACCCCTGGCTATGACAACCTTGGAACCAGAAGTTCACATAGGCTGTACATATTTGTGTAGGGGCAATGTGTTCATAGTCCATCTGAAATTCATTTGCATCGGATCACAAACTGAGCTTGTGATCATTGATTAAATGCCCTCTGCTTTTATGTTTGTATGGTATAGCGCTTCTCTAAGTGTGTTACACTGCCCTTCATGTGTCTCAGGCCGAAGCAAATGATACCCTTCTCTCTCCTTAGTCAGTATCTGTTGTATGATGTGAAGATTTTTCACGGTATTTCTCACATCATTTATTTTCACATGTAGGGCATGGGTTTAATTATTCAGATGTGATTATTCATGTGAGATGTAGGAGGTATTTCTGTGGGCGTACTAAAAGAGGTGCTTTCACATATGCAGTGTTGGATCGAACCCTGGCACACTTTGCTTTGCAATTTGGTGTGGTTCTTTTGTGGAGGTAAGAACACAGCAATTGTGCTCGAGCGCAGACAAAAACAACTCCCTGAGGTGGTCTCGGTGTGGTTCCAATTGAACTCTATTGCAGTGAGAAAGTCATTCAATCTTGAATTGGCCCCTAAGGTAAACCAAACATGTGTGTTTTGGGTCGCAGATGACATTTTTCTGAGCTGCTAAAGTGAACCGTGAGCTGCGAAGAAGAGCCTGATGATGGAGTTAAGTGCTGCAGGAATGTATTGTGATGCGAGATTGGGATCGATGAAAAACAACAGAATAAAAAATAAACAGTGGAGGTGTAATGCGAACGTGTTATAAACTTGTACTTTCTATAATTATCAAGTAATTAAATAACTTACCACTTTATTAGGAATATCCATCCACCTGCTGTTCTATGCAGTTGTCTAATCAGCCAATCACCTCGACAGTAGCACAGTGCATCAAATCATGCAGATACAAATCAAGAGCTTCGGCTAATTAATGTTCACTTCAAACATCAGAATGGGAAAAATTGTGATCTCAAAGTGTGACTTTCTTTCACTGTGGCATGGGTGTTGGTTTGAGCCACATGGACTGGTTTATTTGAGTATTTCAGAAACTGTTGATCTCCTGGGGTTTTCACACACAACAGTCTCTCGAGTTTACACAGACAGAATGGTGCAAAAAACATTGAGTGAGTGAGCAACAGTTCTGTGGGTGGAAACAAACGCCTTGTTGATAAGAGAGGTCAGAGGAAAATGGTCAGAATAGTTTGAGCTTTTTTGCCAGGAAGGACGTAATAACTCATAGCAACTCTTTACAACTGTGGTGCACAGAAAAGCATCTCAGCATGCAACAGTAGAAGACCGCGTTGGGTTCCTGCATCCAAGAACAGGAAAAAAAGAAAAGAAAGAAAGCACAACTTTATTTCCTCTCTGCATTTAACCCATCTGAAGCAGTGAACACACACACACATACCCAGAGCAGTGGGCAGCCATGCAAACAGCGCCCGGGGAGCAGTTGGGAGTTAGGTGCCTCGCTCAAGGCCATCCCATATTAACCTAACCTGCATGTCTTTGGATTGTGGGGGAAAAAGGAGCACCCAGAGGAAACCCACACAGACAACATACAAACTCCACACAGAAAGGCCCTTGCCTGCCACTGGGTTCAAACCCAGAACCTTCTTACTGTGAGGCAACAGTGCTAACCACTACACCACCGTGCCACCTAAGGAGTCTCAGAATCAAGCACAAGTTCCTATTAAAGTGGCCAGTGAGTGTATATCAAGAGTTTATTCTATCCACATTCACTGGATATGAGCAATCACACGCTCTGATTGGCTACTCTATTACTAGGATATCAGCTCATATACCATGAGTAGAGAAAAACAAAATGGCAGCGCGTGTTGCTGAACCAACCGAGGATGAAATAAAAACTCAACTCAAAAACAAAACCCCAAAAAATACAAAAAAAGGAACAAAATATGGAATGAAACTATTTCATGGTAAGAACATATCTTTTTTTTTTATATTTCAATAATTATTATCGCATTTTTCACAAATTGCTCCTGTCATTTCGCCAGTTTGTTTACATTTTTCAACTTTAAGCATTAAAATTTGTTGAATTTTTTTAGACTGGTTCAAAAGCTCAAAGAAAAATAAAAATTGAATATTTTACTATGCATGTATGCAATTTGTCACATGTCTGCTAAGCAGAAATAATTTTGTCGGACGTTTTGTGTAATGTTTTTATTCATCAAATTTGCAAAAAATAAAAATGCCCTGTTTCTCAAATTCCATTGAATGTGGATAGAATAAAACAGTTATTCCACTCAATCTTGTCATACATGGATTACAGCCAACTCGGTGCTACGCGCCTCGTCAGCTATCAGCTCATGTATGACTCGATTTCGTGGCATAACCGTTAAGTGCGCCATGTTCTCAGTGCTCAGATGAGTTTTATGATTTTTATGCACACTTGGGAAAGATTTACTTACTTTTTTTTTCCATTGTTATGTTTCTGACCAATGAATAAATGAGTTTTATGCATGCGTTTCCAGCCTTACACTTTTTGTGAGAAAATAAACCAAAAATCCCAATTTCACGCTTGACTCAAGACCTGGACTAATAGGTGTTGACGCAAGTATCCTTATATAGACAATCATTGATTGTGCTATAAACATGTTTAGGTTCTCTCTAATGCAATTTTAGTTCATGTGTGTGCATTTTTTTTTTTTTAGATTGACTTACTTACACACGGAAAATCCTCTCATTAGGCTCAAAATGGCAGCAAAAGCGTTCTTTTGTCCTGCAATAAAATGTGATGTGAGCTTTTCTCCCCTGAAGCCCTGTTTGATTTACTGCTGTGTGCTCCATGGCTTGGGTTAATTTTCCTGAAATATCTCTCGACAAGCCTGTTCCGCTTAAACGCCCGGCTTATTGTGTTATTCATTTTACGGCCGACGTTCCCTCACATGTAGGTCGCTTAATATTTTTTTAATGATTTGAGCGTCCGCTTTGTCATTGCGGAGTCTGTTTGAAGGTCTCATCATAGCTTTTACTCTATTAAAGCCTCTGTCTTTGATATGAAGTCAAGGACATGTGGAACACTGTGGATGCGGTCAAAGGCCATTTTCAAAGATTTATTTTATTTCACAAGATCATACGCCAAATAAGGCAAAGAAGTTACAAGGCAAACCGTATCAAAGGGGCAGTTTGAGAGCAATCCAAGCTCAACAGTACAAAAGATTTTTAAATGAAGACGTTGAGCTGAACGTGAGTATGCCTGGAGTTTACATATCCTCTAATAAGCTATACATCAAACTACATTCGTAACTATGGCAACCGCAAGGATTGAAATATCTGCGATTTTTTTACATCTCAGCTTTTTTTTTTTTTTGGCTAAGCTCAAATGTAGTATCTGTTAGTTATCCATTTAATATCTGATCCGTCCTCCATATGAGGACTTTTCTTGAATTTCCCCTACGGAGATCAATAAAGTTGATCTTATCTTATCTCTGATAAGCAGGTAGAGGATTAAATTGAACTTGTGTGATACTGACACCGAGGACAGCTTTTGACTTACCTTATAATTCCCCGCAGTCAGAAAGAATTGCCACTCTCTAGATGTTCTTGTAGCTGCCTGAGAGGACAGTCAGTGATCGATGAAGCCATCAGCAGCCATTTTACAGATGTTTTTCACAACTGCTCACACGCCTTTGTAGAAACACCATCTACACATACACACACATCAAAGAAAAATGGATCCCTGCTGTCAGAGTGTTTGATGGGGTCACTGGTGTATTTATAACCAAGTGGAAACTGTATTGAAGTGTACAGTAGTGTTTATTGTTGTCTTGAATTTCTTTCTAGATTTTCATTCTACTGATTTAGTTTTAATGCTTACAAATTAAAAAATAATTGTAACCACAATTTTATCAGTAATTACACCAATGTGCTGATGGATACTCAATTCTAACAGGTCTGGAGGTGTTGATTCATTTTCTATAACAGCAGTTATAAGTACTGCTGCTACTAATGCACTCGTTCTGATAAGTTATCATTTCTGTAGTAGCAGACCATATGCATGGACTTGTATGGTAGACGTTCCACATTATTTAAGGCTAACGAGACCGTCAGTGACCATCAGTGCAGGTCACTTCAGCCCAGTGAGAAATCAAATCTGGGTAGAAGTTATGCTCACCCTAGGTACCCCTACCTTCATGCCAGAAAGAATAAAAATCAGTGAAGAATTGAAGGAGAAGAAATAGCCACATCCATGGCAGGTGGTGCCACCTGGTGAACAACTCTTGTTGGAATATGTCTTTAGAGTCTTCTGGGTGAGTTTCAGTGAAACCATCCTAGCAGTTTACGAACAGTAGTGTTTGGTGTGACAAGTCACCCAAAATTTTCAAACACCCATAAAATTGTAAATGACAGGTGGAGCCACTGTATTGACAACTTTTATACATACCAACCTGGGGAACATTCCATATGAGTTTGATCCAAATCTGATCACTCCTGTAGGAGCAGGAACGATTTTCGTGAAATTGCACGTGACCCCTCTGGAGCCTTATCCACCTGGTGAACAACTCTTGTTGGAATATGTCTTTAGAGTCTTCTGGGTGAGTTTCAGTGAAAACGTCCCAGCAGTTTACAAAGAGTAGCATTTAATGTGATGAGTCACCCCAAAATTTCAGACTCCCACAAAATTGTAAATATGACAGGTGGTGCCACCATCTTGACAATTTTTTATGCACATCCACCTGGGGAATATTGTACGCGAGTTTGATCGAAATCCAATCAATCCTATAGGACGAGTAGCGATTTATGTAAATTGTGGACGGATGACAATGCGTGATTGCATTAGCTCATCCGGCTTGGCCTACGGCAGGATGAGCGAAAAACCTATGAATGATTATTTTTTATTTGATTTGTTTATTCAAGATTAAAATCTTAGTGCAAATAACATAATAATAAATGAATGACAAAAGAAAGTACATGTACTTATTTCCTTTGTGGTCCATTATAAAAAAAAAATACATGTAACATAGTTTACTAGCGCCAATAAAAAATAGTTATCAATAGGTAAGTAGAGATTATATGAAAAGTGGAAAATTACATTTAATAAAATACAAAATGACTGGATTATTGTCTGTTAAGACTTTGAAATAAAAACTTTTTTAACTAGAAATTTGAACTACTCCTAGCACCTTTGACATGTGATGGTAAACCATTCCATAATAAAATGCTAGAATAAAAGAATGATGTTTTACCATGAGAATTGACTCTAGGGATCTAGAAGGATGTAGCACTACGTCTTGTGGTAATGTTGTGGAGATTACGTGTTAATTTGAATGGTGTTATCAAATAGCTTGGTGCAGTAGTAGTAGGGGTGTACAAACTTTTGACTGATACCGTATATCATTATTAATGTTAACTGGTTAGTTTGTTGGATCAAATGTAGCATTTGTCCTCTATGGTTGCTTTTCTCACCCCCCCCCCCCCCCAACTTTCTAGGTGATTGGTCAAGAGATTAAATGAGTTGGATGTCATTTTGTGGGGGTTTTTTTTCCTGAAACTTTGAACTTTGGACTATTTGGGGGGATAAAAATGCTGACAGTCTTACTCAACTGATGAACTCAACACATAAGACTTGTTGATATTTCTCAATACGGAAACAGAACACACAAAGGTTTAGTTGGACTCATACTGAGTCATTTCATTATCTCTAGCCACTTTATCCTGTTCTACAGGGTCACAGGCAAGCTGGAGCCTATCCCAGCTGACTACGGGCGAAAGGCGGGGTACACCCTGGACAAGTCGCCAGGTCATCACAGGGCTGACACATAGACACAGACAACCATTCACACTCACAGTCAATTTAGGGTCACCAGTTAACCTAACCTGCATGTCTTTGGGGGGAAACCAGTGCACCCAGAGGAAACCCACGCGGACAACATGCAAACTCCACACAGAAAGGCCCTCGCCAGCCATGGGGCTTGAACCCGGACCTTCTTGCTGTGAGGCGACAGCACTAACCACTACACCACTGTGCCGCCCCATACCAAGGCATTTCTTTGTAAATTATCAGACGCTTTTTGTCTTGTTTCCACTGTCATTGTGCCTTTACATTGTAAAAGACAAAGGAATAAATCCAGCGGATTTTCTCTTAAACTTATATTCAGTAAAAATATTCGTAGATTTCAACAGTCAAACATTCATTTTCGGAGTCCAAATAGTGTTCTAGAAAAATTAATTTTTATTAAAATACCAGATGGGCCTCCTGCAGAAGTGACGTTTGCGATGACGTGGTGTGGTGGAAGCTTGGAGCGACTCAGCTGTTTATATTCTCTGCTTACATTGTGGTTTCGCTAGTTTTACAAGTATTTTTACCAAATGTATCTGTGGCAACGGGGGCGTGGTCAAGCGTTGGTCTGTGACCGGAGGGCGGAGTCAGGGAAGGTAAGTGGCAGAATCACTGCACCTGATGTTAATTAACATGTGTTTGTGTGTCTTCCCCAGTGACCGCGCCCTATTTAAGGAGAGAGCGAGAGCAGAGGAGAGCTCTCTCCCGAACCAGACACCAGATGTGTGTGCGAGTGTCTGTATGTTACCACTGAAAAGTGTATAAAATAAAAAGGTTTTCAAACCTTAGTTCTGTCCTGCCGTCTTCTGTGCTCCACCCACTCTTACGAACTGCAACAGTATCGCTTTTTAAATGAGTAAAGTATGCCAAAATGATGCTAAAAAAGAGGGACAAGAAGATATCTTTACACCATTTACCTGACCAGAATCATCCAACTATTCACAAGAAATGGATTCATGCTATCAGAAGACCTCAAAATAATTTGCCTGTGGTGCCCTACTTATACTCCAAACATTTTGAATCATCCTGTTTCGATGGATCAAGAGACAGAATTAAAGACAAGCTCAATGGGGGCTTCCAGAATAAAAAGAAAGATAAAAGACGATGTCGTGCCAACAATATTTGCCCATCGTTCAGCTCCAAAAGTCCACCAATGCAGTGTTGAGCAGCAACAGAGCCAACAACACCAGGAGGTTAGTTTCAACTTTGTTCTACCATGATTTTTTGTAGTATATTATCAGAGTCTTACTCGGTGAATTGTAATCAGTCTTCCAATGTGTTGTAGGCTCTTCAGTGTATACTGGAAGAAAATACGGGTAACAAAGAAAACACCGACGTTAAAGAACAATCACCGATGGATCAAGAGACGGAGCATTCAATTGAGCTTCAGGTACAGTCGACTATACTCCAGATAAGAGAATTACTCAGAACATTTTGCATGAAACTCACTCATTTGAAATGTCTGAAGTTTTATTTCATGGTAGTTTCAGTTTGATTTGCATTGATGTACTCGGAACGTGAATTGACCGGAAAGAGGGATCCTGCTGTGCAAACAGATGAACCGGTCAGCGTTGAAATCCAGACAGAGACAGTGGTCTTCGAAGACAAGATTATCCAGTGTTCATTGCTGGGAGACGAAAGCGGCTCATCAGATGATTCATTCGAACTCTACTAGCAAAACCATGATGTAAGCAGAGAATATAACCAGCCGAGTCACTCCAAGCTTCCACTACGCTACGTCATCTCATACATCACTTCCACAGGAGGCCCATCTGGTATTTTAATAAAAATTATTTTTTCTAGAACACTATTTGGTCTCTGAAAATGAATGTTTGTTGAAACCTCCAAATACTTTTACTGAACATAAGTTTAAAAGTAACTCTGCTGGAGGATCCCTTTAACAACTGTGTCCTAGATAACTAAATCATTAGACCATGATCGGTTTGATTGTGATTGCTTTAAATTAGTTCACCTTTTAGTTTTGTTTTTAACAGCCAACCCACCATGGGATCAATACATATCTAGAAAAATAATTGATCTGCACCAGGCTGAAGCAGTAAAGTGGCTGTGTGGGTGAAGATTATTGTGGCTGAACGTTAATTTGTTTGCTTTAATAAGACGCACAGTCAAGCAGCGTTATCTAAATTACAATAATAATAGTGGTGACATTCTGTTTGATGTTTTGTCATGATAATCATGATGCAGTGCTGTTTGTTTTTCTTGTGTTTAAATGATGGATGATGGTTTTGAAGCACATTGTAGTGCCACTTTTGGGGATAGTTCGTGCACGTGCTTGTAGAGTTGCAGAAGTTTAAAATAAAATCCTTCACATCAGTCATACTAGGAGTCAGGGCTGAAAACCTGAGTCCACTTTCAGGACTTCAGTCTATTTGATCATTTATAGAACAGTATTATTTTTTCTCCACCAGGATCATTCTTGAGTCCAATAAGGTGTGACTAAAAGCAGTAGGAATGATAAGACGACCCATAATTAATAAAAGTCTCAATTTAAAAAAGACTCACTGGAAGCCATTATATGTTAACTAAGGATTAAAACACTTGGTAGTGGGCTGTTACAGGAAAATAATCAGTGATGTGGTGAACTAGTGGTTCTTTGGATGCAAGGTAAACCACAGGTCTGTATTAATGGTCATGTTCAAATCCATTGTTTCTATAGCAACAACCAAGACGCTCACTAATTTAAGTCTAACAGAGAAAGGTTTTTTTTTTTGTCTAAATAAATTCAAGAAAGAGGCTGCTGAGAGAAAGAACATTTGTAGCTGTTATAACCTCAGCGATAATTGAATTGGATTTGGAACAAACTAATTATTTCTATCAAAAAGGAAAAAAAAAAGATTTTGACAATCCAATTGGTTAATGTTGTGCTTCAAACTGTGCCACTTCTGCTGGCTGATTGTTTGCCACAAATAAAACTGATCTAATATTTTTGGTTCATACTTACTTGCTATTATTGCAACACAACAACAAGACCGTCAATGACGGTGCAGCTCACTCCAGCCCTGTCTAGTCCAGAAGGAACGATCTAAAGTGGGCTACCTTGAGCAATAAGTGTTGCAAGCGATATACACGATATACAAGCTATATATAGAAGCGATATACACCCTAGGAATACCGACCTATTTGCCTAAAAGAATCCAAAACAGCGAGAAATTCACTGAGAAGAAGCGATTTTTGTTGAACTGCTCACCAAGGCTTAAGTAGTCCATAACTTCATTAACAATCGTAATGAAGCAAATCTGGGTAGAAGTTATATACACCCAAGGTACCCCACGTTCATGCCAGAAAGAATCAAAATCAGTGAAGAATTGAAGGAGAAGAAGCGATTTGTGTGGAAATTGCTCGTTAGGGCTTAATTACTCCATATCTTCATTATCAATTGCAATTATGCAAATTTGGGTAGAAGCTACAGTATATGCACCCCAGGCAGACCTACTTTCCTGCCAAAAAGAATACAAATCGGTGAAGAATTGAGAGAGAAGAAGCGATTTTCATGAAATGTGGACGACACCGGACGGACGATGGACAACACATGATGGCATAAACTCATCACCTATCGGCCGGATGAGCTAACAACTAGAAAGGCACTTGGTCGAGTACATACCTCTGCCAAGCCACATATCTGAATTTGCATCAAATTCTCAGCTATTGTTCTTTGCCCCATGGCCCACCTTTCCTCCAAATTTCATCAAAATCCTTTCACTACTTTTTGAGTTACATTGGGAAAAGACAAAAAAATCCTGGATCTGCATACATATCTGGATTTGCATCACAAGCTAATCAGTTGTTCCTTGGCCAATGGCCCACCTTTCCTCCAACTTTCATCAAAATCCATTCACTACTTTTTGAATGTTGGGAACAGACAAACAAACAAACAAACAAGCAAACAAATGGATGCAAAAACATAACCTCCTCCAACAAAGTTGGCGAATATAATAATAATAATAATAATAATGGGCAGCACGGTGGTGTAGTGGTTAGCGCTGTCGCCTCACAGCAAGAAGGTCCGGGTTCGAGCCCCATGGCCAGCGAGGGCCTTTCTGTGCGGAGTTTGCATGTTCTCCCCATGTCTGCATGGGTTTCCTCCGGGTGCTCCGGTTTCCCCCACAGTCCAAAGACATGCAGGTTAGGTTAACTGGTGACTCTAAATTGACCGTAGGTGTGAATGTGAGTGTGAATGGTTGTCTGTGTCTATGTGTCAGCCCTGTGATGACCTGGCGACTTGTCCAGGGTGTACCCCGCCTTTTGCCCGTAGTCAGCTGGGATAGGCTCCAGCTTGCCTGCAACCCTGTAGAACAGGATAAAGCGGCTACAGATAATGAGATGAGATAATAATAATAATAAAACCTCACAGTAATCCGATGCTAACTTATTTGGTTGGGTGAACTGCCTCAGAGCCCTGGAGCCCCAGACAGGGCCCCTGCTTTGCCTACCTCATAGCGACGCCTCTGTAAGTGTTCAGTATAATGCAAGGCAAGTGTGAAGTGAGCAGCAGCAGGATTTCATATGAGGATTTACAAAAAAAGTATTTATGGTATTTATTATATATTTGAATAAATATAATAAGAATAATAAAAAATAAAGGTGTAAAACATTGCATTAGCTGTGCTACTGTTTAATGTGGTCTATAATCCTGAGATCTGAAAGCCCTGAGTGTCTCACAGCGAGGCACAGTGACACAGTCAGTGTCATAAATGATGAGCAATTTAACAGTTTCTGACAGACCTGTGGATTGGAGCAGAACCTCATCCCTTTGTAAAAAGAGAAATGGTGGTGGGATGGGGATGGGGGAAGGGTGTGGGCTTCAGGAGGTAGAAAGTGGGAAATGGATTAAGAGTGCAGGTTGTAGGAGCACAAGAGAAAGTAATCAGCACTGAGGCCTCATAACGAGTGTACCATGGGCATGCTATACACTACCGTTCAAAAGTTTGGGGTCACTTTGAAATGTCCTTATTTTTGAAAGAAAAGCACTGTTCTTTTCAATGAAGATCACTTTAAACTAATCAGAAATCCACTCTATACATTGCTAATGTGGTAAATGACTATTCTAGCTGCAAATGTCTGGTTTTTGGTGCAATATCTCCATAGGTGTACAGAGGCCCATTTCCAGCAACTATCACTCCAGTGTTCTAATGGTACAATGTGTTTGCTCATTGCCTCAGAAGGCTAATGGATGATTAGAAAACCCTTGTACAATCATGTTAGCACAGCTGAAAACAGTTGAGCTCTTTAGAGAAGCTATAAAACTGACCTTCCTTTGAGCAGATTGAGTTTCTGGAGCATCACATTTGTGGGGTCGATTAAATGCTCAAAATGGCCAGAAAAATGTCTTGACTATATTTTCTATTCATTTTACAACTTATGGTGGTAAATAAAAGTGTGACTTTTCATGGAAAACACAAAATTGTCTGGGTGACCCCAAACTTTTGAATGGTAGTGTAGGTCTATAGTGAGCACTTACTGTCAAGGCGGATATGCCTCTGGAGCAAGCACACACTTCAACGAAGAGCTTCTCCAAATTTAGTTTTTCAAGTTTCAAAAATATTGTTCGAATCAGGAATAAAACATTTGGGGTGTTCTTTTAGAGGAAAACAATCAACAAGGTTGCGGTTGCCCATAACAGCATGCAAGAATGTGTTTCATTCTATCCACATTCACTGGATATGAGCAATTGCACGCGCTGATTGGCTACTCTACTACGAGGCTATCATATACTACTAGGCATATATCATGAGTAGATAAAAGCAAAATGGCAGAGCACATCAAGTCAGACATATCATTTTGTTATCAAGTATTTAAAAGAAACAGAAATAGCTAAAATATTATAATGCACCTTTAATTTGGTTTGCCAACCATCAAAAATCCCTAAAGAAGAAGAGGAGGAGGAAGAAGAAGAAGAAAATGGCCGCGCGTGTTACTGAACCAACCGAGGATGAAATAAATAATCTACTGGAAAGCAGAACCCCCAAAAATACAAAAAAAAGCAACAAACTATGGAATGAAAGTATTTAATGGTAAGAATGTATCTTTTTTTATTTTTCAAGAATTATTATTATTATAGCATTTTTCACAAATTGCTCCTGTCATTTTGCCGGTCTGTTTACATTCTAAGCGGAAATTATGTTGTCTGACGTTTTGTATAAAGTTTTTATTTATCAAATTTGCAAAAAAAATCATAATAAAAATGATCAGTTTCTTAAAATCCAGTGAATGCGAATAGAATGAAACAGTTATTCCACTCAATCTCGCCGTACATGGATTATAGCCGATGAGGCGCGTAGCTCATGTACGACTCAATTTCGTGCAATAACTATTAAATATCCGTCTTATTCTACAGCAATTTATTAACACTAACATTTGATGCTTTGGAATGTCACAAGAGTGCCTTTAAAAAGAATACTGTACATCTGTAAAAAAGAAAAAAGAACATCTCATCTCCTCTCGCTGCTTTATCCTGTTCTACAGGACACGGGGAGAACATGCAAACTCCGCACAGAAAGGCCCTCGCCAGCCACGGGGCTCGAACCCGGACCTTCTTGCTGTGAGGCGACAGCGCTAACCACTACACCACCGTGCCGCCAAAAAAAAAAGAACATAAATGTTGAAAAAGAATAAGCAAATAAATGCTTTTCTTTCACCCTGCAATGGATTGACAATCTGCCCAGAGTGAACCCCGCCTCTCAGCTGAACCCAGCTGGGATTGACCCCAGCTTCCCCTGTGAGCCTGATGGATCCATCCATCCATTATCTCTAGCCGCTTTATCCTGTTCTACAGGGTCGCAGGCAAGCTGGAGCCTATCCCAGCTGACTACGGGCGAAAGGCGGGGTACACCCTGGACAAGTCACGAGGTCATCACAGGGCTGACACATAGACACAGACAACCATTCACACTCACATTCACACCTACGGTCAATTTAGAGTCACCAGTTAACCTAACCTGCATGTTTTTGGACTGTGGGGGAAACCGGAGCACCCGGAGGAAACCCCCGCGGACACGGGGAGAACATGCAAACTCCGCACAGAAAAGCCCTCGCCGGGCACGGGGCTCAAACCCGAACCTTCTTGCTGTGAGGCGACAGCGCTAACCACTACACCACCGTGCCGCCAAAAAAAGAAAATAAATGTTGAAAAAGAATAAGAAAATAAATGCTTTTCTTTCGCCCTGCAATGGATTGACAATCTGCCCAGAGTGAACCCCGCCTCTCACCTGAACCCAGCTGGGATTGACCCCAGCTTCCCCTGTGATCCTGATGGATAAGCGGGATATATATTGGATGGATTGATGGATGAGTGGATGCTTTTCTTTATTGCTTTTGCTATTCCCTATTCCTTCTGCTTTTCTGTGAAGGACCAAGCTGTCAATCAGCTGGCCTTGGGCAGGCCTTCCTGCCAAGACTTGAGTGGTCAGTTCCTGCACATATGAATCCTGTTTGGTTTGAGCTTTTTAGTAGATAATGCAGTGTGAATGTGTCAATCAGGAAGGGAAGGAAAGGATTTGCGATGTGTACACTGGTTATTATCTGGTCTTATCCTTTTACAGATTTATTCTTTTTTTTTATGGCATTCCTATGACAGCCCTATGACCATTATATGGCCAAAGGCTGAACAGCAATCCCTGTCTAGAGACGCAGCTGGGATCTTTCTTTCTCAGCCAAAGAGAGTCGCTGCTTTTCTCAGCTGCCAGGAATCGTCTCTTGGCCTGGCCACGGAATCATTTTAATCCACCAGTTCAATGTTCTACATTATTTATATTTATGATCGTACTATCCAGTGTCACTCAGAAGATGATGGGTTCATTTGTGAGTCTGCTTCCATCTCATCTCAAGGAGTTCTTCCTTTGTATCTGTCTCCTGGCTTGTTCATTAGGGCTCTAGAAGTCAGACACAAATAAAATCGAGTTGAATCAGAAAATGCAAAAGCCAGAAGTGGAAGTGTGTTCATCATTTTCCCTGGTTATTTGATATTCTAATATAATCAAGATTCACAGCTTAAGTGCAGCACCAATTTGTAGCTCTGATTAAAACGAAATTACAATATCTCACCATTCGTGGGTCACATGGAATACAAAGTGTGATATATGATGATCATTTTATCAGCAATTGGGACGAGCATGAGCACGTTTCTGCTTTAGGTTCTGAAAAGCACATATAACTCAATGAAGATGTTAGATGCTGGTTTTATATGTTTGTCATTTGTCATTACACATGCTCCATTAATCAGTAATTGGGAAGTGTGCAAGTGTCATTTCAGATTTAAATCTGAAGATGTTTCGCATCAATAGAGCGCTGATGAAGATGGAGCACTGCTGAGATGAGATGTTAATGCACCATTAATTAACATCACATAGACTTAGCATTAGTTCTATGATAAATAAGCAACAATGTACAAATACTGTAATGTTCATTTATAAATAACTGAATGCTTAGAGTAATAAACATTCAATATTTTGCTGGTTCATTAGGGCCTGGTCCCACAACACCGATAACTATAACTATTGAGGTATTTCACTCACGTGACCAAGTCATGTGATGCTGCCATTTTGGACGGCACGGCTCGAATCAGTTTGAATGCGAGGAAGGCGACAAACGAAAAACATAAAAGAAAAAGGAGCGAAATGTAGAAAACACCTTCACTATCCAGCAACGTAGGGCATTTACAGGGTGAGCAGAGGGAGAGGTATTTGCAAAAATTGAGGTTAGCAGGCTTAGAGAACGACGTTTACCTGCTTCCACCAGGATTGTTCACTGACAGCTAAGATTTGTTCACATTTTCATTTACTTTCGGTCCTCAGGATAAACAAAATGTTATTAAATGTCATTGAAATAACTTCTTAGTCTGTTGAGACATGGCCCGTTATAAATTTTTCCTTTACTGTATTTACTAGTTTACTGAGCGCGCTCCGGGGCGGACTGGCTGGCGCTAGCTAGCTAGCGCTCCGGGGCGGGCTGGCTGGCGCTAGCTAGCTAGCGCTCCGGGGCGGGCTGGCTGGCGCTCCGGGGCTGGCTGGCTAGCGCTCCGGGGCTGGCTGGCTGGCTGGCTGGTGCTGGCTGGCTAGCGCTCCGGGGCTGGCTGGCTGGCTGGCGCTGGCTAGCTAGCGCTCCGGGGCTGGCTGGCTGGCGCTGGCTAGCTAGCGCTCCGGGGCTGGTTGGCTAGCGCTCCGGGGCTGGCTGGCTGGCTGGCTGGCGCTAGCTAGCTAGCGCTCCGGGGCTGGCTGGCTGGCGCTAGCTAGCTAGCGCTCCGGGGCTGGCTGGCTGGCGCTAGCTAGCTAGCGCTCCGGGGCTGGCTGGCTGGCGCTAGCTAGCTAGCGCTCTGGGGCTGGCTGGCTGGCTGGCGCTCTGGGGCTGGCTGGCTCAGTAAACTAGTAAATCCAGTAAAGGAAAAACTTGAGACTGAAAGGTTTTAACAGTCATCCAAATGACTGAACGTAAACATTGCTACAGTAACATACCAGCTACTGCTGTTGACATTAGCTAGCTTGCCGTCCAAAATGTTGGACACCGGGGCGTCACGTGACCCTGTGACGTCAGGTGAAATACCTCAATACCTATAATTCCAACTCTGACTATACATCTGCCTGAATTTAGTTCCGGTCTGGAGCAGAAACACCACAACTATAATCCCCACTATAATATCGCTTGGTCCTGCCACTCAGGGAAATAAATGCATGCAACTTAGGAATAGTCATGGAAGTTTTTTCCATGTAGTAGCACATTATTCCGAGTCATACTGTACATCTTGGACTTCAAAACAACCCATGTACACACTCCGGTGGTTGATATAATAGTTGATGTCGGGGAACTCGACTGAAGGGTAGTTTTCGAGATCATACGACAAATCCTTCTTTCCCAGACTGTAGGGGTCGATTCCATTGCACATCGCAATCTTCTGAATATATCTAAAGCAAGCAGTGGCTTCTAGCTTCCGAGCATACTGTTAGGACTAGGACTGTTTTGGCCTCTAGAGGCCGCTGTTATTTCCTTTTCATGTCGTGTTTATTTTGGCCTCTAGAGGCCGCCACTGTTCCTGTGTTTTGTGTTTGTGTTAATTGCCTAATTATCTTCACCTGTGTCCTTAATTAGTTTGTCTATTTATACCCCTGAGTTCAGTCCTCTTGTCACGGAGTCTTTGTGCTGTTATGTTTATCTCCAGTTTCCTTTGTACTGTGTTTTTTGATCTTCTTAGCTTTTGAATTTTTGCACTTTGCTTTTCTTTTGGATTATACTCTTTGGTTTTTTTTGTCTTTTGTTTTGCCCTGTATATAGTGTATATAGTTTAAATAAACCTTTTGATTCTTTTTCTACTTCCGCCTCACGCCTCTGCATTTGAGTCATCCCCCTGGTGGCCTAGTGGGGGTTTGCTGGATTATCACACCAACGAACCAGGTTCGAATCCCAGCAAAACCCTAACAGAAAGACTCCGTCATGACCGACTCAGCAGAGGCTGCTTCAACTGTCTACCCGGCCAACCTTCAGGGAATTATGGCAGCTTTGACACGCTTCGGAGCGACCATGGACGCTCATGGACGTACGCTCACCAGCCAACGTGAGGCCCTCGCTCGCCACGAGGAACTGCTTCAGCAAATTGGGAAAACCCTGGCACAGCTGACATCTCTGCCTGCATCTCCTGCTCCTGATCCAGTTCCTGCTCCTGATCCAGCTCCCACTCCTGCTCCAGTGCCTCCTGCAATGCTGCCTTCTTCACCTCGCGAACCCAGCCTTCCTGCACCACAGAGGTATGACGGCAAGCACAGTGAGTGCCGAGAGTTCCTTACCCAGTGTCAACTCACCTTTGAGCTTCAGCCTACCACCTACACTACGGATCGCCGCAAGATTGCCTTTGTGATCACCTTATTAGCTGGTAAGGCGCGAGCCTGGGCTACTGCTATCTGGCAAAGACAGGGACCTGAGTGCTTTGATTTCCAGCTGTTTTCTGAAGAGATGCTTCGGGTCTTCGATCAGGCAGACATCAGTACCGACGCAGCCCGAAAGCTCATGTCCATCTGGCAAGGAGGAAGCGTCGCAGATTACGCCATCTCGTTCCGAACACTCGCAGCAGTAAGTGGATGGAACGAGACTGCCCTGGTGTCAGCCTTCCACCATGGTCTGTCTGACCCCATCAAGGACGGTCTGGCCTCTATTGGATGCCCAAGTGACCTCGAAACCCTCATCTCACATGCTATTCGTCTGGACAACAGGATGAGAGAACGCCACCAAGCCTTGAGCCCCCCCAGCCTCCCTACCTCTACCTGGAGACCGTCTACCTCCTTCAGTGACTGTCCAGAACCCATGCAAGTGGGTCGTACTCGCCTCTCCGCATCTGAGAGGGAGCGCAGAAGGAGGGACAAGTGCTGCATCTACTGTGGCAAGCCTGGTCACTTCCGAGCATCATGTCCCGAACTCTTGGGAAAAGGACCGCCCCGTCCAGCCGAGGGAGGGTTGTGACGGGGCCTACCCTCTCTCCCGGACTCCCTGGCCAAGGAATCTACATCCCGGTCTCCATCTCCTGGGGTGAGTCTGTCCACTCTTGTCAAGCTTTGATAGACTCAGGGGCGGCTGGGAACTTTATGGATATTCACTTCGCCCAAAGCATCAATATTCCGACTGCACCTCTTGAAGTCCCTCTGTCTGTGTCTGCCCTCGATGGCCAAGCGTTAGGTGATGGAAGAGTCACCCAAGTTACTTCTCCAGTTTTCCTCCAGTCTCAAGGTCACAAGGAAGAAATATCCCTGCACCTGATTCCTTCACCTGAGTTCCCAGTTATTCTAGGCCTTCCTTGGCTTACTCGCCACAACCCTCGCATAGACTGGGTAACAAGCCAGGTTGTGGAATGGGGCCCTGCATGCCATGCCTCTTGTCTGCTCTCTAGCTCTCCTGTGTCTCCTGCCGAGCCCCCTGATCTCACCGAGTTATCTCAAGTTCCCACAGAGTACTGGGATCTCAAGGAGGTATTCAGCAAGAGCAGGGCCGCCGTTCTTCCTCCGCACCGGGCCTACGACTGTGCCATCGACTTGCTCCCTGGGACTACCCCTCCTCGTGGCAGACTGTTTTCACTCTCTCAGCCAGAACGCAAGGCCATGGAGGAATACCTCAAAGATGCCCTGGTCTCTGGGTTTATTCGACCCTCCACTTCACCTGCTGGAGCCGGCTTCTTCTTTGTCGGCAAGAAGGATGGGGGGCTCCGACCATGTATTGATTACAGGGGCCTGAATAAGATCACTGTGCGCAACCGATATCCCCTTCCGCTGATGTCCACAGCTTTCGACCTGCTCCAAGGCGCCACCGTCTTCACCAAGTTGGACCTACGGAACGCATACCACCTCATCCGTATCTGACAGGGAGACGAGTGGAAGACTGCCTTTAACACCCCGTCTGGGCACTACGAATACCAGGTGATGCCCTTCTGACTCACCAACGCACCAGCTGTTTTTCAGGCCCTAATCAACGACGTCTTAAGGGACATGATTAACCTATACGTTTTTGTCTACCTCGACGACATCCTTATCTTTTCCAAGACCGTGCAGGAGCACCGCCACCATGTCCGCCAGGTTCTCCAGAGGCTGCTACAGAACAATCTGTTCGCCAAGGCCCAGAAATGCGAATTTCATGTTCCCGAGGTCTCCTTTCTGGGATTTATTGTACGGACAGGCCAACTCCAAATGGACCCTGCCAAGACCCTGGCCGTCCGGGATTGGCCTACTCCCAAGTCCGTTAAGGAGGTTCAGCGGTTCTTAGGATTCGCTAACTTCTACCGCAAGTTCATCAGGAACTTCAGTTCTGTGGCAGCACCCATGTCAGACCTCACCAAAGGGACAGGTGGATCTTATGGCTGGTCTCCTCAGGCAGAAAAAGCGTTCAAAGACCTCAAGGACCGCTTCTGCACGGCACCCATTCTGGTTCTCCCGGACACCTCCCAACCATTCATCGTGGAGGTGGACGCCTCGGACAGTGGTGTCGGCGCGGTGCTCTCTCAACGTTCGGAAGGAAAGCTGCACCCCTGCGCTTACTTCTCCCACCGCCTGAGTCCTGCTGAGTCCCGGTACGATGTGGGGGATCGAGAACTGCTAGCGGTCAAACTGGCCCTTGAGGAGTGGAGGCACTGGCTGGAGGGAGCACAACATCCATTCCTGGTTTGGACTGACCACAAGAACCTGGAGTACCTCCAGCAAGCCAAGAGACTGAACCCTCGACAGGCTAGGTGGGCCCTGTTTTTCAGTCGGTTTGACTTCACCCTCTCATACCGCCCCGGCTCCAAGAACACCAAACCTGACGCACTGTCCAGACTGTTCTCTGCCACTAACAGGGAGAATGAAGTCGGGCCTATTATCCCTGTGTCCCGGATTGTGGCCCCTGTCCGCTGGGGTATTGAGGAGGCTGTCCGACGAGCCCAACGCCAGGACCCCGGTCCTGGGACGGGGCCACCAGGCCTCTTGTACGTCCCACATCAAGCCCGGGCCAAGGTTCTCCAGTGGGGTCACTCTTCCCCTCTCACCGCCCACCCAGGAGCTCGGAGGACCCTGGACTTCCTGAAAAGACGCTTCT
The DNA here is from genome assembly GCF_027579695.1 of Neoarius graeffei. NCBI lineage: Eukaryota > Metazoa > Chordata > Actinopteri > Siluriformes > Ariidae > Neoarius > Neoarius graeffei. Next base: position 48,820,483 of record NC_083593.1, on the reverse strand, counting down.
GGTGGCCTAACATGGAGAAGGAAGTAAGGTCATTTGTCCTGTCCTGTGAGGTTTGCACCAGAACCAAGAACCCACGACAGCGTCCCCAGGGTCTCCTGCATCCTCTGACCATTCCCCGGCGTCCCTGGTCCCACGTGGCAGTCGACTTTATCACGGGTCTCCCTGAGTCACAAGGTAACACGGTCATTTTGGTCTTAGTTGACAGATTCTCCAAGGCCTGCCGCTTCATACCACTGTGCAAACTCCCCTCTGCTCTTGAAACTGCGAAACTTTTGTTTAATCATGTCTTCCGAGTCTTTGGTCTTCCACAGGACATCGTCTCAGACCGAGGGCCCCAGTTCTCCTCCCGAGTGTGGCACGGGTTCTGCAAGGTCATCGGAGCCACTGCCAGCCTCTCCTCTGGGTTTCACCCACAGTCCAATGGTCAGACGGAGAGGCTCAACCAGGACCTGGAAACCACCCTGCGAGGCCTGGCTATGGATAACCTGACATCGTGGAGCACCTGGCTGCCATGGGCGGAGTACGCCCACAACACCCTGCAGTCATCGGCCACCAAGCTGTCGCCATTCCAGTGCCAATTCGGGTTCCAGCCACCTCTGTTCCCGGACCAGGAGGAGGACGCGGGGGTGCCCTCGGTCAACCAATATGTGAGACGGTGTCGCAAGACCTGGAGCAAGGTCAGGAAGACCCTCATACAGACCTCCAGAACCAACCAGACTCAGGCCAACCGCCATAGAAGACCTGCACACGCTTTCCGCCCTGGGCAGCGTGTTTGGCTGTCCACTAAGGACCTTCCACTGCGGGTGGAGAACCGCAAGCTTGCTCCTCGCTACATTGGCCCCTTCAAGGTGGTGCGCAGGGTGAACCCTGTCTCCTACCGGCTCCAGTTGCCCCGGACTCTGAGGATCAACCCCACTTTCCATGTTTCCCTGTTACGGCCCGTACTGACGTCTACGTATGCCCCTGCCCCTAGGAACCCCCCACCCCCCCGCATCTTCCAGGGGCAGACTGTGTTCACTGTGAATCGCCTGCTTGACTCCCGCCGGGTCCGCGGCGGGTTGCAATATCTGGTGGACTGGGAGGGCTATGGTCCTGAGGAGCGCTGCTGGATTCCTGCTCGGGATGTCCTTGATAAAGAACTATGTCGGGACTTCCATTCGGCCCATCCGGATCGCCCTGGGAACGTCAGGAGACGCTCCTAGAGGGGGGGGTCCTGTTAGGACTAGGACTGTTTTGGCCTCTAGAGGCCGCTGTTATTTCCTTTTCATGTCGTGTTTATTTTGGCCTCTAGAGGCCGCCACTGTTCCTGTGTTTTGTGTTTGTGTTAATTGCCTAATTATCTTCACCTGTGTCCTTAATTAGTTTGTCTATTTATACCCCTGAGTTCAGTCCTCTTGTCACGGAGTCTTTGTGCTGTTATGTTTATCTCCAGTTTCCTTTGTACTGTGTTTTTTGATCTTCTTAGCTTTTGAATTTTTGCACTTTGCTTTTCTTTTGGATTATACTCTTTGGTTTTTTTTGTCTTTTGTTTTGCCCTGTATATAGTGTATATAGTTTAAATAAACCTTTTGATTCTTTTTCTACTTCCGCCTCACGCCTCTGCATTTGAGTCATCCCCCTGGTGGCCTAGTGGGGGTTTGCTGGATTATCACACCAACGAACCAGGTTCGAATCCCAGCAAAACCCTAACACATACTCTGATAAGTTATCGTTAATTGTTTGCACTAAGGCAGCCATTTTGTTTTGCTTGACCACCAGCTGTTTTACCGGAAGTGAAATCGCTAAGAAAAGTCACGTGACTGAAACCCAAGAATATGGAAAGACACACACACAAACACAGAGTTTAACAAATGCACCCACAGTAAAATCTTATTTTCCTGAACAGTATGATCTCAGTACCATAACACTGTATTTTATTGTCCATTCACATGTGTCACTGGTTGTCATCATTTACACTGATTTTCCAGCGGGTTCTCTGAGTTATTTATAGTCTTTTGTCTTCTATCTTGGATTACTAAAGTGAGAAGATAACACACAATACAATAAGAGATAGATATGCATATGCAAATTACCCTTAGGTGTGTGAATGCGTATGTATGGTGCCCTGTAACGGACACTCGCCCCATCCAGGGTGTATTCCCATCTCTCCGGATCCACCGTGACTCTGACCAGGATACAGCGCTTACTGATGATGAATGAATGACGAATAATGGAGTAAGAATGAATGTTTTTGGATTGTGTATTGAAATGAAATCTTGTTTCTGCAGTTGCAGCTGTGACAGTTAATCAAAATAGCGATTTGGGTCATCATCACTGCCGCTCGACACGAGCATGGCGGTCTATGAACATTTTTCAGACAATCTGGCCAGGAGGTTGTCCCGGATTTAGGGCTAGAGTTGCTTTTTGCTTTTTGCCTCTCTCATCCTCGGCTTTCCATCTATTGGTTTCAAAGGTCTTGATTCCATTACGAAACATATTCTTCCATAGAAGTCTGTCATTTGGAGCTATGGCCCAATCATCAATCTCACATTCTTTGAAAGTTCTCTTAAGGGCATCCTTGTACCTTTTCTTAGGGACACCAGTACTTCTTGTTCCTGTGGAGAGCTGACTGAAGAGAAGCTCTTTAAGGAGGCGTTTATTGTCCATTCTAACCAAGTGTCCATACTATCAACAATTGTAGCATTTGTAACACAATCATACCATTTAACATTCATGATCAAGCGCAAATATCTGTGGTGGAATTTCTCGAGTTGCTTTATTTGATAACAGTACACAGTCCACGTTTCTGCTCCATACAAGAAGGTTAGTATGATGATGGCTTGGTAGACTCGTATTTTGTTTTCTAGCTCAAGGTCGTGATTGTCAAAGACACGTTTACGTAGTTTGCCAAAAGCTGTTGCTGCAGCACTGATCCTGTTATTTATTTCATGATCAAGGGAAACATTACTCGAGACATCGCTGCCAAGGTACTTAAAGTGAAGAACTACCCTAAGTACACTACCATCCACAGAGATTTCAGGTTGGGTGGTGGTTGAAATGGCGGGTCGACACATAACTTCCTTTTTTGTGCAGTTTAATGATAGAAAGTGGTTTGTCGGCTACTGCAAAAGCACCTGCAGCCCATCTTCTGTGTTCGAGCAGACCGCAGCATCATCTGCATACTGAAGTTCTACACCTGAAGCCACAGACACCTTAGATTTAGCTTGTAGTCTACGAAGGTTGAATAGGCTACCATTGAATCGGCAAACTATCTGTATTCCATGATTTTCCAGATTTGGCCTGGCCACTTGCAGGACAGCACCCATGAAGAGACCAAACAGTGTTGGAGCTATTACACAGCCTTGTTTGACACCAACTTTCACAGGAAATGGTTCCACTTGTTCGCCTTCACAGAGAACAGAAGCAGTCATTTCGTCATGGAGTAGGCGTATCATCATGATCAGTTTATCTGGGCACCCAAAATTTTCCATAGAGCATCTCTGTTTACTGAGTCGAAAGCCTTCGATAAATCAAAAAAGGCTGTATAAAGAGAGGTTTGTTGTTCCCTGCACTTTTCTTGAATTTGCTAGAATTTTTCTTTTTTTTTTTTTTGGCAGAAGATGGTGACTTGGGTAGTACAATGGACATATACCAGGGACTGAGGCCCAGGGCCCAAGGCTAGATTTTTTGCAATAAAATTGTAATCTCATCTCATTATCTCTAGCCACTTTATACTTCTACAGGGTCACAGGCAAGCTGGAGCCTATCCCAGCTGACTACGGGCGAAAGGCGGGGTACACCCTGGACAAGTCGCCAGGTCATCACAGGGCTGACACATAGACACAGACAACCATTCACACTCACATTCACACCTACGGTCAGTTTAGAGTCACCAGTTACCCTAACCTGCATGTCTTTGGACTGTGGGGGAAACCGGAGCACCCGGAGGAAACCCACGCGGACACGGGGAGAACATGCAAACTCCACACAGAAAGGCCCTCGCCAGCCACGGGGCTCGAACCCGGACCTTCTTGCTGTGAGGCGACAGCGCTAACCACTACACCACCGTGCCGCCTAAAATTGTAATATTTACTGTATTTTAAAATCCACAATATATCTTCACTTTATCTCAGTGATAAAATGCAACCATGGAAGGTTTTACATGCTTGGGGCTTCTCTCTCTCTCTCTCTCTCTCTCTCATGCACAAACAAGTATGACTAGCAAAAGAGTAGAACAATCTAGAAAGTTTGAGGTCTTGTTAAAGTTTAAGACTAGACAAAGATCCTTGAACCTATTCTGCATCTACTGTATTTTTGCACCTGAGGTGATCTTCAATTTCTTACATGATCTTTACTCTTTATAAAAGACACAAGAAAAAAAAATCACTCCTCGTATTGTTCCACATTTAGATTTTCCAGGGTTAATTCTGTCCCATTTTGTGCTTTACAGGAAGGTGTACCATCCCGTTTATCTTTCATTTTCACACCTCTGCATAAATTTCACACCTCAATTTGTAAACCAATTCGAAGAAAATTGAAGTCACGCTTAGCCCGACGCCAGAGCGGTGAACATTGGAGGAATATTTGCATACGCACCTTCATTTTAATTAACGCCTGCTGAGTGATATAACATGAACAATCCTCTTTTAGTGCAGAGCTATCAGACAAATGCGCTTGTTTAACATCAGAATGTATAAAAAAAATGGACGCCTGGCTAAACAACACTACAGCATTTATTATTCCAGTCAGGTTCACCTTACTATATTATTCAAGTGCAATAAGCTTTATTTACTCGCTACACAAGATTTCATGTCATTTGCTGGATTTAATATTATAGTTTTTAGATGTTTTTATTTGTTTCATACATAACCATGTAGTCAAAACTTAGACTCCATTAATAGAACTTTTACGTGTAGGTGTTAAAATGTTAAAGGGATCCTCCAACGGATTTACTCTTTAACTTATGTTAAAGATCTGATGACACGAACATGACTCTATGCAATTTCTTAAATAAACTATACAACATGGCAAACATGTTAGATTTCTGTTATAATTACGTGAAAAGAAGCTGTTGTTACGCGAATATCCAACTTTTAATTGCACAGCGCAAGAACACTGGGTCCGTGGCTCGCGGCCATGCTGTGACGTCAGCGGAAGAACACGCTGCGGTTCACTGGCTGTTCTACTCAATGGAAATGGCGCATGAAAACGCCGGTGAACTCTCTAGTGCTAGCTCTTCCTCTGAACAAAAGAACAACCAAATACTGGTACTTTAAGTAGTGATCATGATGGCATGATTTTATCTGATTTTAAATAAATGAGATTGATAATAATGTGAATGTTCACAACTAGTACATACAAACTCTGCAGCTTCTGATTCAGCAGCTGCGTCATACTCCGCAAAAACATCAGCAAGAACCTACAATATAAATGGAAATGCAATACACTAAGCTCAAATGACTTTTGGAAAGTATAATTTCTAAATTTTTTCTACATATTCTTGAAGTCGGTCATCGGGGTACTTGCTACCGTTCCCTAACAACGCATGGCAAAGGGTAAAGTGTAGTGTTGCTACGAGTACTTGCTAAAGCCTCCGGTGGAAGATCCTCGATGTGCTGATAAGACATACAGTTCTATATAACACACAAGTGTCACGATAATCACAAAACAGATGCAAATTGTTAAAATACCTAATTTTTAAGCAATCATGTATTGATCTCTTCCGAATAGAATCTATGATAGCCTACCCTCTTTACCCTTTGCCTCTCGTTGCTAGGCGGCAGTTACATGAAAGCCGCAAGCTTTCACAAGCAAATACGTGACTGATATCCCGCCAACTTTATGATTACATTTATGATTATCATGAATGTGTACTCTATGATGTGTACTCTATGAGCGCTCTGGAGCGAGTGACTTCCAAGATGGCCGCGCAGACCGCAGTGTTACTATTTTTAGCATCATGTCGGAGCACTCTATAGCTCTACGTACCTTTATCTTATGTCGTTTCTCAACACATGTTCTGACAGGAGGACTGTCTTTGGAGGAGTCGCCTTGTCCCAGGCGACTGCTGGATCCGGCATAGCTACTAGTAGACCTCCTCCGGAATACTGTAGGCACTGCTGATGGTAGTAACACACGTTTGTGCTGAACTGCACACCCAAGAGATTCTTTTAAGCTGGGAAGGGTGTCAAAACAATCCAAATCGAAGTGTTCAGAGCACAGGACGGATGTTGGTGAGGGATCCCACTTGTCACGAGTGCGCCTGACTTGCTTCACCCACTTCGCATGCAGCTCGGGATCTCTGGGAAACTTGAATAAACTTACACCATCCTTGTGGGTTTTGGAGCAAAAGCCGGCAACACAACGCGAAGGCATAATAACTATATATATATATATATATATATATATATATATATATATATATATATATATATATATATATATATATATAATGTATAATAATAATACTAATAATGACAAACTGAACACCTGTCACATCAACAACAAACTGGTAAGTGAGGAGGAAGGTTCTTTCGCTGACGTCATATAGCTCCTCCTCCTCTTTCGTCTCCTGGGTGCTGCAGCTCCATCAAATTTGCCCAAATAGCCGCGTTTTTTATCATAACTTGTAAAATAGGCGCCTTCGTGAATTAATATATGGATCATCAGGAATTACTTTTTATGTTATAAAACATCGCCAAAGATGTCAAAAACGTGTCATCAGCACTTTAAGTAAAAGTATTCATAGATTTCAACAGTCAAACATTCATTTCTAGAGACCAAATAGTGTTCGAGAAAAATTAATTACCTCAACCATGATGGAGTAAGCAGGGTGAAGTATTGTAATCAGTGTGGTTTGTTTGTTTGTTTGTTTGTTTGTTTGTTTGTTTGTTTGTTTGTTTGTTTGTTTGTCCAGCGTCTAGACAGTTGCTCCGATTGACTTCAAATTTTCAAGGTAAGTGGGCAATGGTCCGTAAATTACCTGATTAAATTTTGGGGTAATTGGGTTGAGGTGAAGGTCAAGGTCACCAGAAAGGTCAACCTTTCGGTCAAAATAACATATTTTCCATTATAACTCAAAAACGGTTGCCGATCATCAAATGTTTACTATTATGAGCATATAGGAACTCCCATATGGTCTTTCATTTGGCGCCATGATCTTTGACCTTGAGTGAGCCTGAAAGATCAAACTCAAGGTCATGGATTTTCAGAGGGCTGTAACTTGAAAATGGTTGATGGTAGACAGATATTTACCATCATCAACTTATAGGAAGTGCCATATGGGCTTTCATTTGGCCCCATGATCTTTGACCTTGAATGACTCTGAAATGTCAAACTCACGGTCATGGATTTTCATAGGATTATAACCTGACAGCTAATGATAGAGAAATGTTACCATTATCAACATATAGGTATAAAATAAGTGCTGCTGGGCGAGGTTTGTTTTGCCTGGCAACACTTGTTTTTATTAAAATACCAGATGGGCCTCCTGCAGAAGTGACGTATGTGATGACGTGGTGTGGTGGAGGCTTGGAGTGACTCGGCTGTTTATATTCTCTGCTTACATAATGGTTTTGCTAGTTTTACAAGTATTTTTACCAAATTTATCGATTTTAAATGAGTAAAGTATGCCAAAATGATGCTATAATGAGGGACAAGAAGATATCTTTTCACCATTTATCTGACCAGAATCTTCTGACTATTCACAAGAAATGGATTCATGCTATCAGAAGACCTCAAAACAATCTGCCTGCGGTGAGCTACTTATGCGCCAAACATTTTGAATCATCCTGTTTCGATGAATCGACAGAATTAAAGACAAGATCAATGGGGGCTTCCAGAATACAAAGAAAGATAAAAGACGATGTCGTGCCAACAATATTTGCCCATCGTTCAGCTCCAAAAGTCCGCCGATGCAGTGTTGAGTGGCAACAGAGCCAACAACACCGGGAGGTTAGTTTCAACTTTGTTCTACCATGATTCTTTGTAGTACAGTATATTATCGGTGTCTTACCCGGTGAATTGTAATCAGTATTCCGATGTGTTGTAGGTTCTTCAGTGTATACTGGAAGAAAATATGGGTAACAAAGGAAACACCAATGTTAAAGAATAATCACTGACGGATCAAAAGACTTCAGGTACAGTCGACTATACTCCAGATAAGAGAATTACTCAGAACATTTTGCATGAAACTCACTCATTTGAAATGTCCGAAGTTTTATTTCATGGTAGTTTCAGTTTCATTTGCATTTATATACTAGGAACGTGAATTGACCGGAAAGAGGGATATTGCTCTTCAGTCAGTGTTGAAATCCAGACAGAGACAGTGGTCTTCAAAAACAAGATTATCCAGTGTTCTTTGTTGGGAGATGAAAGCGGCTCATTAGATGATTCATTCGAACTCTACTAGCAAAACCATGATGTAAGCAGAGAATATAACCAGCCGAGTCACTCCAAGCTTCCACTATGCCACATCATCTCATACATCACTTCCACAGGAGGCCCATCTGGTATTTTAATAAAAATTATTTTTTCTCGAACAGTATTTGGTCTCTGAAAATGAATTCTCATCTCATTATCTCTAGCCGCTTTATCCTTCTACAGGGTCGCAGGCAAGCTGGAGCCTATCCCAGCTGACTACGGGCAAAAGGCAGGGTACACCCTGGACAAGTCGCCAGGTCATCACAGGGCTGACACATAGACAACCATTCACACTCACACCTACAGTCAATTTAGAGTCACCAGTTAGCCTAACCTGCATGTCTTTGGATTGTGGGGGAAACTGGAGCACCCGGAGGAAACCCACGCGGACAACATGCAAACTCCGCACAGAAAGGCCCTCGCCGGCCACGGGGCTTGAACCCGGACCTTCTTGCTGTGAGGCGACAGCGCTAACCACTACACCACCGTGCCGCCGAAATGAATTCTCTGACTGTTGAAATCTACGAATACTTTTATTTAATATAAGTTGAAGAGTTAAATCTGCTGGATTTGCAAATAAATAATTAAAAACAATTATTGAAGGATGCATCATAATTTTTATCCATTTATAGTTATGTTTAATGTTGTAGAACAGCCACAATAAAAGTTACTTCCTGTTATCCCTTACATTACAGCAGCGATAACCCAGTCATTCCCTCACAAGCCTCCATTTTTCTATCTTGATGTTAACAAGACAAAAAAAAAATGTTACAGTTACAAAACAGTAGGGTTGTTCTATTTTGGGTAAATCAAACCATTTAAGCCTGCAGCAGCACAGCAAGTATCACTGACAGGCTGAGGAATCATGGGGAACCATTAAATACTGATGTTTCATAGTCAAAGGCTGAACCAAAAAAAAAAAAAACATGCCATCAATCTTCACTCCCACTTGTGGTTGTGGAATCGCTTCGATTGTTATTTCTCCTGAAGTTAAACTTTGCTCAACTTTGTTGCATTCCTCACTGCAATTACTTTGCCTGTCTGATAGTCGTTTCACCAGAAATCATCAACTCTCATGCTTGAAATGACACTTGACACATTGCTTCACTGACGGTATGAACACCGTATTATTATTCGATCCACATTCACTGGATATGAGCAGTTGCGCACTCTGATTGGCTACTCTACTACTAGGCTATCAGCTCATATACCGTGAGTAGAGAAAAACAAAATGGTGGAGCACATACATGCAGAGTGCGAATTACCCCACCATAATTGGGGGGTACCATCATGGTCCACTATCATATCAATCGCCCCCCCGGTCCTGTCCCGTCTCGTCTATGGAAGTCGGTGTCAGTAACTCAACACAATAACTCTGAACAATAATTTTTAATGTCATTAAGAAGCATGACAAACCATACAGTAGTACCACAGAAGAAAAACAGCAGTACAACCTGATAACCTTCTTTGTCAGAACAAACTGGGTATCAACACTACAAATGAGTCACATATAGTATATACACACATGCAGAACAGTCCTACTGAATGTCTTGCTCTCTTTCACCCTGCTGTGCCTCTCCTGTCTGCTGGGAACCCATTTTCTTTATTCACATGAACAGTGTATAAAACCTAACTGCACCTACACATGTACTGTAATTGTCTGTAGATCTTAGTGCTAATATTTACTACTTACTCTTTTAGCACCAAAAAAATGCCTGATGTCTGGCCCTTTTCTTTTCCTCATGTTTGGCCTACTGTCTCTGTGAATAAACTCAAACAGGGTACTCAGATGAAACTATGACTATCTTAAAAATAATACAAAAGGAATGTAAGTAAAACAATAGAAAACATCCATGTACTAGGCTATTTTGCCTAGGCTAGCCTACTACCTGGCTCTTTTTATGTTGCCCCCAGTCCCCAGAGGTTCTGATTGTAATTTTACATAGGCTTAGCTAGGCCTACATCAGAACTTCTTGTGCCTAATCACACAGACATGTTGGGCCTATGTGCCAAATGAATTTCAGAAGGGCACAATTTATTCATGATAAAATGAGAATGGAAACATATGGAGTTCTTCTCCTTTGAAATGAGAATCGTTTCTATACCACACTGTAATAAGCTTGATTTAAATAGAGACTTAGCTTATCTTGCTAACTAACGTTGGTAACTAATGTTAATGTCCGTCCACTGTAGCCTTCTGGCCTCAGTGGGTAAGTAATTCAATGTATAGACCCTTTTCAGTCACGTGACCTTCGTAAACGCGACCACCATTTTGGACATGTAGCGGACTTCGGCTCGAATTGGTTTGAACGCGAGGAAGGCGACAAACGGAGAACATACAAGAAAATGGAGCGAGATGCAGAAAACACCTTCGCTATCCAGCGACGTAGGGCATTTACAGGGCGAGCAGAGGGAGAAATAACAACAGTAATGACACATTAGCAACGCCGTACAGAAATAATGGTTTATGGCACAGACCCTTTCGGTTCTCGCTCATCTAGCTGCTACAATGACTGCTTAGACTGCAACAGTAATACCTAACACACATTTAAGTATCCGTCGTAAAGACGTGAAACTCGTCGAGTGACGAGTGTGTTCATTGATAAGCTAACACAATCTAAAAGTAGACATACCATCACACTGCCCTGGCGCTGTGTACAGTTTACCTTCTATGGCTTGTGCACTCACTATTTGCCATTACTTTCTCCAACCGTTGTTACAGATTACAGGGAACGGCCTGGATTTAAGAGACAAATACATGTTCCTCTTGTTTTGAACACTTATTTGTAGGCAGTGCTTAATTTGTAAAGTGGGAGGTCCCGGAGCGCAGAGGATGAGCGGCTCCGATGCGGAAAAACAGAGGGGGGGAGGGGGGGCGCGGCGCTGTGCTGCGCTTCTGGGCATGTTTTGTAATAACACTGCAAATTAAGTTCATCTGCAGATATTTTGTGGATGTCGTTTCATGAGAGAAATCACCAACAAGACAGATATCAAAATCAGACATTAACACTAAATAAACTTGCATTTTTTTATTTAATTTTTTTTTTTTGTTACATAGTCGAAAGAGGTGTCGGATCACCGGATCCAGTGTAAATAGCTGCCGGAGCCAACGCCCGAGGTTCCAGAGCGCGCTCCGGCTTGCTCCCCCTCAAATTAAGCGCTGTTTGTAGGACACTGCCTCTGATCTGTCCTACAGTCTACCAACAGCAAAGGAACACAACGCTAGCTAATGTCGTTAGCTAATAGCTACTACAGAAGAACAAAGAGGTTACAATGGGTTATTTTAGCCTATTTGGTTACACACTCGCCGCCACAGAATGTTAACAGCAATGTAATGCCTTTTCTGGCTAATTTTATTCGTCTTACCTCCAACAAAGTGGTCACTATACAAGCGCTGGTATGCCGAGGGCTGCCAATCTTTCCTGTTTATGGCCGCTATCCATCTTCTCCGTCGGTCAGCATCTATCGGGATCTGATAAAATGATAACCCTTGCCTTGTTTGTTGATGGTTACTACATCCAGGTGCACAACAATATAGTGGCATGATGGAAGTCTTGCTGAAAGTAAAAACTTTCTTTGCTGCTGTTCCTCAATGTTGGCTGTGGTAAACTACTGGTAGTACATGTCCAAAATGGCGGCCGCGTTTGTCGTGACGTCACGTGAAAAGGGTCTATAAAGATGTGACATGAGCTGAAAGAACAAATCACTTTAATAAATGAAAGTTGTAAAATAACACATTTTCAACAGGCTAAAAGTTGGTTAGCAACTAACATTACCAATGCACGTCTTCTGCTGCAAACCACAGACTGTATAAATTGCTGCAAACCCATGGACTGTATCTGATGAATCAGCTGAATACGGTGTGGACTAGAAGCTATTGCTTCTAGCGCAGGGCTTTTCAAAGTGTGGGGCGCGTCTCCCCTAGGGGGCGCCAGAGTTCTTCGGGGGGGCGCAACGTGAGGAAAAATAAACCAGAATAAGTTACTATTGCGGACATTTAGCGAACTTCAGCTAGCCTTTGCCAGAGACAAAATGGATCGATTTTTAGTACCTAAAGCTACAGTGAGTGAGGAGACAGAGTCTGGGCCAAGCAAAAAAAGAAGGAAGTATGACCACGATTATTTAAAGTTTGGATTTTCATGGACTGGATCTGAAGATGCTCCACTGCCACAGTGTGTTGTCTGCCAAGAGGTGCTAGCTAACGATGCTATGAGATGTTTAAAATGTGTAAAACAAGATGTTTAAAAAAAGCACAGATGTTTAAAATATGTAAAAAAAAAAAAGATGTTTAAAAAAAGCACAGATGTTTAAAATGTGTAAAAAAAGATGTTTTAATAAAGCTCATATGTTTTAAATGTGTAAAAAAAGATGCTTTCAAAAAGCACAGATGTTTAAAATGTGTAAAAGAAAAAATAAAAATGTGTACAACACCCATTTTTTTAAATACGAATGGAACATTAAGTATAGCAACAACAAAAATTGTAGGGGGGGGGCGCTGTTGTTTATTTGCTCTCTGCGGGGGGGGGGGGGGGGGGGGGGGGGGGAGGGGGGGCTGACTCTCCCACACTTGGAAAACCCCTGCTCTAGCGCGTTCTAGCGCTGCGGTGACTAAAAATGGTACGGTCCACAATAGGGGTGTCTGTCTGAAATCAATTTACATTAAAATGTTCCTACAATAAGAATGCCGAATGGGAGTTGGTTTGAATTATATATTCCTTTTCACAGTATCAGAAAAAATATCGGACCCCCCCAAAACTTATATTTTTGTCTCTTTGGGGGGTACTGGGTCTTCATTGGGGGGTATAGTACCCCCCAGTACCCCCCCGTAATTCGAACTATGCATACATGTCAACCTATACGGAATGTCCATATTTTATACGGATTTGATTCAATAAACGTAGTATACGGGCGTACAAATAAAGTTATACGGATTCTTTAAAAAAACTTCAATATTTATTTACAGCTATAATCAATTCCCACGATGATAAAAGAGCGCATAACATTTATGAACGTACTGTACACCACAGAAAGCACAAACAGCCAGTAAAGAGTCTTATGAAATCACGCGTTATTTTGTGGTAGCGAGACTTCGTTCCACTTTTGATCATGCGCACACCACATTGCGAGAATCCCGCCAACCGGGAAGTAACATTTTGTTTGAAATGCGTATTTCCACCTGAGCAACTTTCAATAGCGACTGAAAAGATTCTGAATGGGCACTCCGGCAAGATCAACACAGACACTTGCTGTGACATGCAGCCTCGTGAGGTATTGGTGCAGACTGCTAAAAAAGCTGTCATGGAGTACAATTCAGAACATTAGAGTGACACTTTGTGTTTTTGTCGAACATTGGAGCTTTGTATTCATTCTGAAGGTTTATTGTTATTAATATTGAATAAAAAGTAACTTGGATATATCATTGTTAATTATCATTCAAATTTTAGGTAAATTATTTTAATTTGCATCTTATACGGATTTTATAAGGGAAATATGGATTTTGGAGGTTGGTTATACAGGTTTGATTGACCAAAGGTTGACATGTATGGGAGCATGTTACTGAACCAACCGAGGACGAAATAAAAACTCTACTCAGAAACAAAACCCCAAAAAATACTTAAAAAAGCAAAAAAATATGGAATAAAAGTATTTGATGGTGCGAACGTATCTTTTTTGTTTATTTTTCAAGAATTATTATTATTATTATAGCATTTTTCACAAATTGCTCCTGTCATTTTGCTGGTTTGTTTACATTCTAAGCGAAAAGATTTTGTTGGACATTTTGTATAAAGTTTTGATTTATCGAATTTGCAAAAAATCATAATAAAAATGCTCTGTTTCTCAAAATCCAGTGAATGTGGATAGAATGAAACAGTTATTCCACTCAATCTCGTCGTACATGGCTTATAGCCAACTCGGTGCTACGGGCCTCATCGGCTATCAGCTCATGTACGACTCGATTTTGTGGAATAACTGTTAAATATTCAGCTTTAAAGCCACCACTCACTCTAAATCTCTGTCTTTTCAGCACAAACATTTTTTCGTCTGTGCATTAAAAACTTTTACAATGGTGGTGTGAAAACAAGAGAAGTCTAGAAGGGCACTTAGTAGACAGCATACCTTCGCCAAGCCTCATACTGTATTATCAACGTCAAAATGAAATCACTTGAACTTGGGATAATGCTAAAGCCATCCACCAAATTTCATCCAAATCCGTTAACTACTTTTTGAGTTATGCTGAGAACAGACAAACAAACAAATGGAGGCGAAAACATAACCTTCTCCAACATTGTTGGTGAAGGTAATAAAGTAGGTAAAACACAAGTAAATACATTTATAGTCATTAGTAGGGACGTGACGCAAATGCTATGCCACTGTCTGTATTTGTTAGTGCTCTAAGTATTCATATCTACATCCGTATTCAAATTTAAACCCAAAGTTGGTGTGGCCTCACCTGGAAGACATGAAAACTCTGGGGGAAAACCCTTTAGGGAGGTAAAACTGACAGCAAACTTCATATCTGAGAGCTCCTTCATATCTGCTTGAAAGTAAAGTAACTTCCCACTTGTGTGATTTTTTTTTTTTTGTTATGTCCCATGAGATGCCAGTCTCAGTGCACAACTATCGTCCCAAGTGGATGCCCTGTGAACCATTCTGGCAAGTTTACTGGCAAGAGAAACTGTTGAATCCAAATAAAGAGTTTGTATTCATACAAGGGGGATTCAAATCAAGTGTGTGTATCCATAGTCGGTAGACATGCTGTCCATACCCAAGCTAAAGAAATAAAAATGTTAAAAATTTCATCCAAAACTTGCAGTACAACTACACTTCAAAGTGCAGGAGGATTAAATGGCTGGCAAGAAGAACAAGTCAAGGCCTGGTACTACACCAAACCAAACCAAACCAAACCAAATGAAGGGATTAGGTTCTAGTGTTGAATTTGTGAATAAAGTTGTGAATATCCTTTAAATATGGATACCCAACATGACTATGTTTTGGTCAGGCCCAGGCTTTAGAGCTTTAATTCCTTGTTCTTCAGTGCTTAAAACTCTAATTCTTGGTATTTGCTGAGAGAGGAAGTAGGAAATGAAGAACATATGGCCGGATTATGAGGGGTCAGCCATCTTCCTCCTTCAGCCAAGCAAGTTGGAAATGTTGAGCATGATGACTAATCCTGTTTTGGCTTCATCTCTTTGGGCTTCCTTTGGAAATAATGATATATACTGTAAATAAATGTTGAATTTAAGGTCTTGTTGTATTCCATTTGAAGAATGTCTACACCGTGCAGCCATGAATTTACATAGGTTTTAGGTTTTATATGTCTAGTTTGTTGATCATTCACCATGACAGGGGGTGAGTCACTTCCTTCCAGACTCATAATCATTTGAGATAAAACCAATTATAGCTTGGGAGGTGTTAATGTTGTGGTCTTTGATGTAATATTCCTGGGTTTTTTTCTTCTTCAGTGAAAAGTGAACAAGTTTAGTTGAGCACTTAACTGCAAATACCTCATAATATATACAGAAGATAACTTGTATAAAATCATTCGATTATAATTTGTGTAAAATATTCTCACAATGTGTCATTTTGTAAATTTTGTCTTCCAACCTATCGGCCATTTTTTTTAAATTATTATACCAACACAAAGGCTGTATAATATAACAAAACAAAAGACAATAGACAAAGACAGTAGTGCATAGACAGTGAATACAAGATGTGTAATGAACCAAGGGAAGAGGCAGATTTTTATACGGTATCATTGATTTGTAGATTTGAAGGGGAAAAAAATAAAAAAAGGAAGGGTCTAGTACAGAGGTGGGCAAACTACGGCCCGCGGGCCACATCCGGCCCGTTGGCGTTTTTAATCCGGCCCGCGGAAGACAATCATATAAACACGATTGAGCAGATCTATAAACTATAAGCATCAGTGTTATCACGTAGACAGGTGTTCTAGAGATCCGTCTTTCCAGTCAGTCGTATTCATGCGAGATTACATTTGCAGAGTGGTGCAGCGCGTGCCATGGAAGTCATTCTGGCGCCCGTGCCACTGATGATCTCGAGAACACAGGATAAAACTTTACAATGAGTGGTCCTAAAAAAAGAAAAGTGGACAGTGAGTGCAGGGTGTTCAATAAAGAATGGACAACTAAATTTTTTTTTTGCTGAAGTCCGATCAAAGGCTGTTTGCCTTATTTGCAAAGAAACCGTTGCAGTTTTATAACATCAAACGGCACTTTTCCTCCAAGCATGCTAATTATGCTAACAACCAGTCAGCGCAAGAACAGACGAATACAGCTCAGTGGTTGCTGGGTGAATGTGAGTATTAACACTTTCTCTTTTTAAAACTATGTTGGAGCTGTAATAAGATGGTAGTCACATGTTTACAGACATAATAATATAAAAAGTATAACTCTTAGTAATTTTGGTGGTCGTGGGTGGCTGCTGTAGTGCTGGTGTTTGTTTTTATGTGTATATATTTTTTTATGTGCCAATCTATTGAACTGCAAGCATTTTTCTGCTCTGCCTTTGTTGACTGAGAACTAAAATAAATGTCAATCTGATCTGCATTTGGGTCTCTGTCAGTGAAGGCCTTACAATAACACTAAAGCTTTTCCGGTTTATGTTCGATATGTATGAATTTGGTGTTGGCCCGGCCCGCCTGGCAATGCTGATCAAAAGTCAATGTGGCCCCTGAGCCAAAATGTTTGCCCACCTCTGGTCTAGTATATGTCTAGTTTGTTGATCGTCCGCCATGACGGGGGTGAGTCACTTCCTTCCGGACTCAGAATCATTTGAGATAAAACCAATTATAGCGTGGGAGGTGTTAATACTGTGGTCAGCAAAATAAGCGAATCTAGCGGAAAAAAGGGGGGGAGGGGTGCTAAACGGTGGCTACTTTGAAGAATCTAAAATATGATTTTTTTTTAAACCACTTTTTGTATGTCACATAGCTCCGTGTGTGTGTTCCCTAGGCTGTTTCAGAATTTTGGTGTCTTCAGTATTATTCTGCAGTGTACAAAATAGTAATACAGAAAAAAACGATGAATGAGTAGGGGTGTACAAACTTGTGACTGGTATGGTGTTTATACTACAAATATTGCAGTTTTTGAGTGTCCCACTAAGGGAGTGATCACACATTCAAAGAGGAGTTATGTTAATTCTCACACACACACACACACACACACACAGCTTATTTATTTTCGCATATTAAAAAAATGGTAACATTTACTGCCAACATTTTAGTTGCTGTTACTGTTATCATTTTAGGTGAAATGTTTACCAGATTTTTTACCAGCGAAGAGAAATAATGGATAGAGGTCTTTCAGTCCCCCACAATACTTTGCAACAAATATTGAGCCATGAGATTATCCCTTTACCACAAATACGACAAAGTTTGGAACCAAATGTTTACAGGATGAGAAACCAGCAAGAGTAAGCTAGATTTTGAAAGTATCCAAGTGGAAAATCCCACCCTCTCTCTTCAGCCCTCCCTCCTAAACCGCTCCTCCAAAAGACCTGAACGCGCACTGCCTGACTACCGCTGGAGGATGAGTCCATGAGATATGGGATGAGTCCTCAGGTTTAGTCCTCAGGTATAATCTCACTACAGGTATAATCTCGCTACATTCAGTGACCAGGCAAACGTTCACATCAGTGGACACGTGAACAGCGTCTTCTCCAGCACTGAGAATCTTTGGGAAAGGTTTTTGTTTTGTTTTTAACATCAAAGAGCCAGTCCTAAGATTGACAAAGATGTCTGGTGTGAATTCGCTGCAGCAGGAGTGGTGAAATCATACTTTTATGAAAATGACATATTCGCTGGTATCAAAAAGGTTCTCAACTGAGAGTTAATTAGGCTGGAGGGTGGGTTTGGGTTTAGGGGATTAGTCATTACCACTCATCCTAGAGAACACACACACACGTGCACACACACTTATACGCTCCTCGGGCTAGGTAATTTATTTTAGAAGCATTTTTGTTATATTCCTTAAAATTCTCTTCACAGCCCGAGAGCAGTGAATAAATCAAAAGCTCTGACAATAAAAAGAAAAAGAACCTGTCCAATCATTAATTTCAGTCTGGGTGAATTGATTGGATGGCCTAGTTACCTGTCTATATGCCGACCTGAGCACACTCTGCTAGTACATTCATTGCGCGTGACCAAAATTTCCACAAGGCTCGGCAGGTCTGGTATAACACAGACATGTTGCTAAAGCGGGCGGCACGGTGGTGTAGTGGTTAGCGCTGTCACCTCGCAGCAAGAAGGTCCGGGTTCAAGCCCCGTGGCCGGCGAGGGCCTTTCTGTGCGGAGTTTGCATGTTCTCCCCGTGTCCGCGTGGGTTTCCTTCGGGTGCTCCGGTTTCCCCCACAGTCCAAAGACATGCAGGTTAGGTTAACTGGTGACTCTAAATTGACCGTAGGTGTGAATGTGAGTGTGAATGGTTGTCTGTGTCTATGTGTCAGCCCTGTGATGACCTGGCGACTTGTCCAGGGTGTACCCCGCCTTTCGCCCGTAGTCAGCTGGGATAGGCTCCAGCTTGCCTGCGACCCTGTAGAAGGATAAAGCGGCTACAGATAATGAGATGAGATGTTGCTAAAGCTAGCGGATACTGTACTAACAATTTCCATGTTTGTTGTTTACCATGTTCATTATGATAATGTTCTGTGTTTTCTTACATGCATCATTCTAGAATTCGGGGTACATTTCACATCTCCAAGATAAACCTTTTGTTATTTTCCACAAAATAAGTCTTTATTGAATCAGTTTTGAATAATAATGCAAATTATGACAAACTTTCACCAACAGCAATGCTTGATGTACATTTTAGACCCAATTTATCCATAAAACATTACCTAAATGACTCCCACCCCCTCCTCCCACTTTATCGGCCGTCTTCGACTCCTGATTCATCCATTCAACTCGAATAAACAGGAAGTGATTCAGTCTAACAGTCTGTTTTTGGGGGGCTTATTCTATTAATTGTTCTAAAATCAATGGCATATAAAGTCTATTTCCTGTATTATGTGAAATTTCAGGAATAAAAAATATTTTTTTAATCCATCCCAGTGTTCTTGTCAACTCTGTTAACTCTGTTATAAAGCCACATAAAATCCACAAAGACTTTTAATAATACGCATGACACCCGCACTGAGTGATGTCACTTCCTCTGGGGGGAAACTTCAGAAAGGCAATGAGGTGTGTTATGTTCTGTTTCTTCTCTCATTAATTTGAACAAAATGTTGAGGATTTTATACCAACAGGAGATTAATTATTCATCAAATCTGTTATTGTTATATGGGAGTGAATCTCTCACTCATTTTTTAAAAACAACTATACTGTATGATTAAAATCCATAAAATTGTTTTTATACATGCTGTGTGGTAGCGAGTTTGAGGTTAGCATGTGGAGTTAAAGCTACACTGCCTTTCAGATTTTTCAAGTGTAGGTGATAAAAATAATTTTCCCCGACACCCAATTATTTTTATGTAATGGACTGAAAGCTACCGAATTCAAATCATAGACTTCCAATTTTATTGTTTTTTTCTAATAGAACAATTAATGAATTTAGAGCCACATGGCCCTAAATTCTCTGCTATTTTTTCCTGCTTCACCATGACGCAATTCAAGATACTACGTCATGCATCACGTGGTGGGGTTTCCCTGTTTGCGCAAGGCATTGTGGGATACAAATTTGAAACAGGAGAGAAAAATGGAGGACGTGAGTGTGCGAATGAAACGTGAAAGACCGACTACAGTAACGGAAAGCGAGAAGAAAAGACGTTATGTTATAGACGAAGGAAAGGAAATGCAGGAC
Organism: Neoarius graeffei; assembly: GCF_027579695.1. Taxonomy (NCBI): domain Eukaryota; kingdom Metazoa; phylum Chordata; class Actinopteri; order Siluriformes; family Ariidae; genus Neoarius; species Neoarius graeffei. The sequence continues at coordinate 48,800,270 of NC_083593.1, read as the reverse complement.
CAAACTAATAAATATTGGTAGTCAGCGAGCACCTTGGTGTGATCAGCTGTTCGTTTAGTGACAGAATGATGGAACTGTCAGTGTACGCTCAAAGGTAAACCTGCGCATGCGCACACACACGGACTTCCTCTGTCTGCTTGACTGCACGAAGCGAGCGATTTCATGCACATTATTTGCTCAGGAATCCCCTTAAATTAAATAACTTCCCAGCCACAGAATGGCCTGATTATTTTGTGAGATATTACAGAAATAAACATATATCACAATGACCACATTTCAGAGGGAACTAAATATCGCTGATTTTTATGAAATCGAAAAGCCGTCTAGGTTTAAGACACAAAATGGTGGAAAATGTCAACTCTGTCATCGTCAAGTCTGTTAAAGGTCTGATGACACGAACACGACTCTATGTAATTTCTTAAATAAACTATACAACATGGCAAACATGTTAGATTTCTGTTATAATTACGTGAAAAGAAGCTGTTGTTACGCGAATATCCAACTTTTAATTGCACAGCGCAAGAAAACTGGGTCCGTGGCTCGCGGCCATGCTGTGACGTCAGCGGAAGAACACGCTGCGGTTCACTGGCTGTTCTACTCAATGGAAATGGCGCATGAAAACGCTGGTGAACTCTCTAGTGCTAGCTCTTCCTCTGAACAAAAGAACAACCAAATACTGGTACTTTAAGCAGTGATCATGATGGCATGATTTTATCTGATTTTAAATAAATGAGATTGATAATAATGTGAATGTTCACAACTAGTACATACAAACTCTGCAGCTTCTGATTCAGCAGCTGCGTCATACTCCGCAAAAACATCAGCAAGAACCTACAATATAAATGGAAATGCAATACACTAAGCTCAAATGACTTTTGGAAAGTATAACTTCTCAATTTTTTCTACATATTCTTGAAGTCGGTCATCGGGGTACTTGCTACCGTTCCCTAACAACGCATGGCAAAGGGTAAAGTGTAGTGTTGCTACGAGTACTTGCTAAAGCCTCCGGTGGAAGATCCTCGATGTGCTGATAAGACATACAGTTCTATATAACACACAAGTGTCACGATAATCACAAAACAGATGCAAATTGTTAAACTACCTAATTTTTAAGCAATTATGTGTTGATCTCTTCCGAATAGAATCTATGATAGCCTACCCTCTTTACCCTTTGCCTCTCGTTGCTAGGCGGCAGTTACATGAAAGCCGCAAGCTTTCACAAGCAAATACATGACTGATATCACGCCGACTTTATGATTACATTTATGATTATCATGAATATGTACTCTATGAGCGCTCTGGAGAGAGTGACTTCCAAGATGGCCGTGCAGACCGCAATGTTACTATTTTTAGCATCATGTCGGAGCACTCTATAGCTCTACGTACCTTTATCTTATGTTGTTTCTCAACACATGTTCTGACAGGAGGACTGTCTTTGGAGGAGTCGCCTTGTCCCAGGCGACTGCTGGATCCGGCATAGCTACTAGTAGACCTCCTCCGGAATACTGTAGGCACTGCTGATGGTAGTAACACACGTTTGTGCTGAACTGCACACCCAAGAGATTCTTTTAAGCTGGGAAGGGTGTCAAAACAATCCAAATCGAAGTGTTCAGAGCACAGGACGGATGTTGGTGAGGGCTCCCACTTGTCACGAGTGCGCCTGACTTGCTTCACCCACTTCGCATGCAGCTCGAAGGCATAATAAATATATATATACAAAATAATGTATAATAATAATACTAATAATGACAAACTGAACACCTGTCGCATCAACAACAAACTGGTAAGTTAGGAGGAAGATTCTTTCGCTGACGTCATATAGCTCCTCCTCCTCTTTCGTCTCCTGGGTGCTGCAGCCCCGTCAAATTTGCCCAAATAGCCACGTTTTTTATCATAACTTGTAAAATAGGCGCCTTCGTGAATTAATATATGGATCATCGGGAATTACTTTTTATGTTATAAAACATCGCCAAAGATGTCAAAAACGTGTCATCAGACCTTTAATGGATTGCCCAGGTTTGATGATAACAGAGTCAACACTTGAAATGTACCCTCAATTATAGAATGGGCCACATGTTAATGAGACATGAGGAAGTTAAATATGACAAAGATGAGCTACACTCCTCCCACCACCCCCAATGCTTTCTCTCATGGACTCGTCCTCCAGCAGTAGTCAGGCAGTGCGCGTTCATCTATTATGGAGGAGCAGTTTAGGAGGGAGGGTTGAAGAGAGAGGATGAGATTTTCCACTTATGCCACTTTTCCACTACCAACGCGGCTGAGTTGGGCTGAGCCGTGCCGTGCTGAGTTGGGCTGAGTCGAGCTGAGCGGGGCTGTTGGAGTTGCATTTCGACTACAACCGCGCTGAACCGTGCTGGCTGGAAGTGGGTGGACACATTGGGTGGAGTTAGCGAAAGTGGGTGGACATCACGTGATGTCGTTAGGCGGCGCAAACAGTGACATCAGTGAGCTTTTAAGCGGTAGTCTCACGACCCGGATAGTAAACAATAAACATGGAGGACATGGAGTCGTTAGTGTTGCTGGTCTTGGTGCTGTGGCTTGTTGTCACCGACAACACCAACAGATACTGGCAAGAGCGTATAGATGAGGCGAGGCGCATAAGGCTTCAGAAATTCTTGTAATTCGTAATTCTTCTTCTTCCGGGTTTACGGTGTTTACAGATCCCAGCGTGCTCGCGGGGCATGTGTGGGCATGTGAGGACACTCCTCCTCACCAATCAGTGCACAGGGGAGTGTCTCCTTACACCCCCAGCCCCACTCGGCTCAGTTTGGCTCGCTTCAGCCCTACTCCAAAACCGTGCGAGTTTTGGGTGCTGAGTAAGGCTGAAGCGAGCTGAGTCGTGCTTTTCTGAGGTAGTCGAAATGCGAGCCGTGTCGGGCTGAAGTGAGCTGAAAAAGGGTAGTGGAAAAGGGCCATTAGATACATTCAGAATATAACTTGCTCTTGCTGGTTTCTCCAAAATGACCTACCCTGCCTTTACATTGCAGATATAAAGAAGCATGAAACCATGAAACCAGAATGATAGAATGAAGGAGGAAAAAAATAAGAGAAAGAATTGTAAGCACAAGTAGAGAAAAATAATTAGAGTTTACAGATTAATATAATAATTGACAAATATTTTTTTTTCTCTGAGATGGGAAGAAACAAGTTGTTTGTCTTTTTTTAAAAAATGGATAATGGAAAAATTTTTGACTGGAAAAGTACCGATATTTTACTTCAATTAAATTAAATCTTGACAATAATGTGATGTTTGTATTTGATGAGAAACTGTCCAGTAACAGTCCAGTACAAATCCAGTTTCTTGTCATTTTCATCTGATCAGTTCATTTATTTTGTGCCATTGTAAACATTTATATTTATTGTGGAAATGAAGGAAAACTGCTGGAAGATAAAAAAACGAGTGCAATCATTATTATTCTGTCCCATTTCGTTTTCATTATTAGCGAAGTGAGAGACAATGCGCGAGACAACACACATGATCTGCATTAGACGTCCATGATGGAAATGATGATGTGTAAATATGTAGAAAGGTGGAAAGTGACGTTTGATTAGCGGTGGTATAGAGGGTTAGGATTTGATAAGTTATTTACTTCTTCCTAATCCTTTCCGAACATTATTATGTTATTGCCTTGTGGCTACGCTATTCTGTTTGTTTATGATGATGTTTTGATGATTGCATTTTTTTGTTTGTTTTTATATCTTCTTTACTGTTCGGAATATATGGAATCAATTTTGTGCCCAAATGTTCATACAATACTTTTGAAATACCAAACAAAAACGACAAATCAAAATACAAAAAAAGTCAATTTTTTAGACTGGCAAACAAATTATTCGTGTAATCGTGCAAAATATCAGTCTATTACTCTTCAGAAACCTTTTATTTTTGTTCCGCGTCTTTCTCGGTTTTGTTTGACGTAATTTATTTTGGTTGCGATTCCAGCTTTCTCGTTTGCGCTCCCTGACTTTTTGCTTGCAGTTTTGGCACAAACTTCACGTGTGGGTGGGCTGTCCAGGAACACATTCCCATTGGGTAACTTGTTTTTGACTGACAGCTCCGCTCAGCCATTCCCCCGGAGGCTGTTGCGGCCATTTCCTACTCGGATTTTGGCGGACTGTTTGACGAGTGGCCGATCCATTGACGGTAAACAAGGATCGAGTGGACTTCAGTGGCGACTATGATATTGAATTAATTCAACAAAGTGTAAATTCAATATCATAGTCGCCACTGAAGTCCACTCGATCCTTGTTTACCGTCAATGGATCGGCCACTCGTCAAACAGTCCGCCAGAATCCGAGTAGGGAATTATTATTTATATGAATGATCTGCCTCAAAGTTTAAGAACCTCAAAGGCTATTTTGTATGCCGATGATACAACCATATATGGCCACGCTCACAATATCGACGAGCTTTATGCTAACGTAAACTTAGACCTTGAATCTATGTCTGATTGGTTCAGGAGCAACAGACTGTCGCTCAACATCTCAAAAACGAATTATATGCTTTTCAACAAAAGCAAAAGTAGTGAGGAAGCCATCGATAGCTTGAACTTGTCCATATGTGATGTGGTCTTAGAGAGAGTTAATAGCACAACATTTCTGGGAATTATCATTGATGATAAGTTAAAATGGTCAGATCATATAGATCACTGCTGTAAAAAACTCGCCAGTGGACTGTATGCATTGCGTATGGCACGAAATATTCTATCTGCATGTAATATGAAAACTTTGTACTATAGTTTAATCCACCCTTACTTACAATATGGAATACTGCTTTGGGGGTCAGTGACAAAAACTTGCTTGAAACGCATCAGCGTCCTGCAGAAAAAAAGCGATAAGAATAATAACTAACTCCAGATATAATGAAGCATCCTCTCCACTGTTTAAAGAACTGCGTATATTAAAATTAGAAGACCAGTTTAAACTTCAACTTGCAAAATTCGTCTTTCTTTTTAGTTGTCATAAATTACCGCTCCCTCTGTGTCGAAAATTCAATTTTAACCACGACATTCACCCTTATGATACACGTCACCGACAAGATACCCATATAAACCCATATAAAACAAGTACCGTCCACGACAGCTTCCTTCACCTTGTCCCTGAACTCTGGTCAAAACTACCTGTAAATCTCAAAGATGCCAAATCCATTAAATCTTTTAATTCTAGGGCTAAATACCACTTATGCGAAAAATATTAGTCACTACTTACTGTTCTTCCCCACCTAAACGTTTTAATGGACAATAATACAATCATGGTATGAGTATATTTATGTAATTTTGCTGTTAACTTTCTTTTTTTTTCTTTAATTTTTTCTTATCGATTTGTCCCATATGGTACAATATACTAACATATCTTGAGTTTTGATTATTTCTGTATATTTCTTTTTTTTTATTAATTTTACTATTTTTGTCTTTTTTCTCATTTCTCATGACTTTTTTTCTTCTCTCTTCTCTTTTTTATTTTTAATAGGGTGTCCTCCAGCCACACAAATGTCTCATCTCATCTCATTATCTCTAGCTACTTTATCCTTCTACAGGGTCGCAGGCAAGCTGGAGCCTATCCCAGCTGACTACGGGCGAAAGGCGGGGTACACCCTGGACAAGTCGCCAGGTCATCACAGGGCTGACACATAGACACAGACAACCATTCACACTCACATTCACACCTACGCTCAATTTAGAGTCACCAGTTAACCTAACCTGCATGTCTTTGGACTGTGGGGGAAACCGGAGCACCCGGAGGAAACCCACGCGGACACGGGGAGAACATGCAAACTCCACACAGAAAGGCCCTCGCCGGCCCCAGGGCTCGAACCCAGGACCTTCTTGCTGTGAGGCGACAGTGCTAACCACTACACCACCATGCCGCCCCCCACACAAATGTAAATAATACTATTGGATGTATATAGTTAATTTGGCTGACAGACTATTAGTCTTTGGGGGTCACCTCAGAATCGCGTTTTGTAAATTTTATGTTCAGATATATGTATGTGTAAATATGAATTTCGAAATAAACCATTCATTCATTCATTCATTCATTCAATGGCTGAGCGTAGCTGTCAGTCAAACACAAGTTACCCAATGGGAATGCATTCCTGGACAGCCCACCCATACGTGAAGTTTGTGCCAAAACTGCAAGCAAAAAGTCAGGGAGCGCAAACGAGAAAGCTGGAATCGCAACCAAAATAAATTACGTCAAACAAAACTGAGAAAGACGCGAAACAAAAATAAAAGGTTTCTGAAGAGTAATAGACTGATATTTTGCACGATTACATGAATAATTTGTTTGCCAGTCTAAAAAAATTGACTTTTTTTGTTTTTTTGTATTTTGATTTGTCGTTTTTGTTTGATATTTCAAAAGTATTGTATGAACATTTTGGCACAAAATTGATTCCATAGGGAATCAATCAATCAAAAGAAACGAGAAGAGATAGAGGCAGATGAAGATAAAGAGAAGGTTCTACGTAAGACTTTTTCACAATAATATCAGCCTTCATTTTGTAAAACCAAAAAAAAAAGTTATGACAAAAGAAATGGGAAAGAGAAGATTAAAGCATGAGAGAAAGAAAGACAGTAAGAGAGTTGTGTGTGCGTGTGTGTGTGTGTGTGTGTGTGTGTGTGTGTGTGTGTGTGTGTGTGAGCTCATTAAAGCTCTCTTAGGATCTGGCAGCAAAGAAAGCCTTTGTGTTCAGTCATAGGAGAAGCCGCTGCAGATTGCATCTGTTAATTAGGGCCTCTCTCTCTATCTCTCTATCTGTCTCTCTGGTCCCTTTCACACAGTCTGTTCAAGACAGAAATCTTATGCCTTTATCCCACCTTCTGTTCTCTATAAAATGTCCAAATGCAGACCGTGTTGTTCTGCCTCTGAGCCAGAACGATCGGTAGCAACAGAGCCGGAATCAACATCTGTGTAAAAGGGACAGCCGGCACGGCGGGACCCACAGTCACTGCATGCCCTAATACACAATCCTCTTCCTCGGTCTTCTTTTCCTCCAAGTTATGACACAGAAAATATCCCAAAGCTGGGGGTTTCCCATATTAGAACTCATGTATTTCGTAAACTGCTCGCTCCACGGCCAGTCTACCAACCTTATTTTGATCATGAATCAATCAAGATTACTCGGTCCAACATGTTATTCAATTCAAGTTGATAATATTGATCCAAACAGTCGATTTGTTTTCAACTAAGCAGAAAACTTCCAGTCTACTCCTCCGGCGCTGCCATTTTGGAAATCACATGATGCATTGCTGCGCACTGATTGGTTGAAAGGTGAGTGACATTGAATTCGTCTGCAAGAAACCACGCACCAGTGTTTTAAATGTGACCTGTCGAAATGAGTAAAAACAGGACTCACAACAACACACCGTGTCATAGTATGGAAGGGTTGAAAATTAAACAAGTAGCACGCAAAGTTTAAATTTATGATACACTATCTCATCTCATTATCTCTAGCCGCTTTATCCTTCTACAGGGTCGCAGGCGAGCTGGAGCCTATCCCAGCTGACTACGGGCGAAAGGCGGGGTACACCCTGGACAAGTCGCCAGGTCATCACAGGGCTGACACATAGACAACCACTCACATTCACACCTACGGTCAATTTAGAGTCACCAGTTAACCTAACCTGCATGTCTTTGGACTGTGGGGGAAACCGGAGCACCCGGAGGAAACCCACGCGGACACGGGGAGAACATGCAAACTCCACACAGAAAGGCCCTCGGCGGACCCAGGGCTCGAACCCAGGACCTTCTTGCTGTGAGGCGACAGCGCTAACCACTACACCACCGTGCCGCCTATGATACACTATGTGGATCATTATTCTCAAGTTTATTTGGCCGTACTGATTGGGGGATACTGATAGGTAAAACGGCACGGTGTGGAAGGTTCACGAACACCATTTTGAGCTTTGGCCAATCAGTGCGCAGGAATGCAATCACATGATTTTCAATCATGGCGGCGCCGGCGGAGTAGATGAACTTTTCAGCTCGATTCAGAAAATCAGCAGCAGGGGACACTAATATCGATTTGAAGTTGCTGAAATGTTGATTCGGGCATGTTATTCCAGCTATTCCAAGAAATCTCATTGGACATGGGTCATAGACAACTCGGTGCTACGCACCTCATCGGCTATCACTTCATGTACAACTCGATTTCATGGAATAACTGTTAAATATTAACTTGTTTCGTAATTGTAATTATCTACAAATTGCTATGGTTTAAGAGGAATAAAACACTTCAGGACATGCTGTTACAGGAAAAGAATCAGGATGGTAACATCAGGCCATCATTGATTTTTTTTTTCCCCTATAACAGCACCCCTGTTGTGGTTTATTCCTTACATATCTACAGTATACGCTCCTCTTGCACTGGGTTTATCCTGCTAAATTGAAGTTCCCTGACCTCCATTGTGTACTGACAATGACATTTTTTATTTATATTTAAAGATTAACAAAATCCAAAAATAAACTCTTTTATACTGACATAATATCCATACAAGACATGTTCGAGTGTTCACTTGTTCATATTTGTACCTGTATACTGTGTACAGATTTTACTTTAAAAGAAAAACAATGTCCCTGGGCGCTGACAATTTACTGACTCCAAGGTTCAAATATCGCACTCTGAGTACAAATCGTGACATCACCTACATGCTACGTGACTTACCAAGGCTAGTAGATTCCGTGGACAAATTGCTTCTAAATTGTTGTAAACAACCCTGAAGATGCCCGAGAATCAAGCGTTTGGGTGTAAAAATAAACCTGATCACTGATCATTTTATGTGACGTGCTTTTGTTTGTTTTTATTCACTGAAAAAAAATGATCTTTTTAGACAGCAAGAATTGCGTTACTATGGCACTGAGATTGTGTACTAGTATCTGTGTCAGTACTGCATATGCATTATTGAGCCGAGTGAGATTTCAGCTTCATAAAAGTGAAGTCTGTTGATTCACGGATTTTGTTGCCAGTAAAAATCACATAGTTACAGAAAATTTCGGATTAGATTTTTAGAATTCAAAGCTTTTATTTGTCACATATACTGTACATTACAGTACAGTGAAGTTCTTTCTCTGTATTTAACCCATCTGAAGCAGTGAAAACACACGTGCGTGTGCACACACAGAGAGAGAGAGAGAGAGAGAGAGAGAGAGCAGTTGCGCCTGGGGATTTTTTTTTTTTTTTTTAGAATTAGAAGCCTTTATTTGTTGGCTCTGTGTAACAAAGGTAAACGGTGTTCTTGTGTGCCGGTTACATCACAGGCAGATGTCAGATGACAAGCTCTACTCTTTTTTTTCTTTAGTTTGTTTATTGTTTTTTCCAAGTACAAATACAAACACACAGGGTACTGATATGTGGTATATGTCTAAGGCTCAACAGGAAAAAATAATTTAAAAAATTGAAATACCTCAGGAAAATTATACCACACATTGTTATATGAAAACAACGACACACAGAACCCCCACCCATCCACCCATACATATAGTGTGCATGACATATGCTATGTCTGCCGACATTTACCATAGAAAAGAAAAAAGTGAAAGAAAAAACAACACAATTAAAATAATAATCAAAACAAAACAAAAAACACACAAAGCCTGCATTCTACAGAGAAATGTAACTACAGTGGTTTGTCTGTTGTCTATTTAATTAAACAGTGTGTACCCAGCTCTAGTCTGTCACAGAGGGAAGGTTCAAATTGTCTATGTAATGAGAAAGACAGCCCCATGTTTTATAGAACCTGCATGTAGAGCCCTTGATGGTGTCTTATTTTTTCTGCCTTCATAAAAGAAAGGATATCTTTAATCAGGGAACTGAATGAGGGGGCATTTGAAGACTTCCACCTCAGCAAAATAACATCTTGCCACAAGTGTGATAAATCCAACAAAGTCAGCCTTATATGAAGAGAGGGGTACTGTAGGAGGAAGAACACCAAACAAAGCAGTAAAAGGAGAGGGAGAAATTGTCCAGTTCCAAGACATCTGATAGGATATCAAAGACCTTGGACCAGTATTCATATAGATTTGGACAAAACCAGAGTGTATGTGCCAAGGATGCAGGTAATGAGTGATACTGCTCACATGTGGGGTCAACATCTGGGAAAAACTGGCTTAATTTGACCTTAGTCCAATGAATACGGTGGACAATCTTGCACTGAATTGAGCCATGTTTAGCGCATATTGATGAGGAATGTACGCGGTGTAAGATTGAGTCCCATAGTTCATCTGAGATCTCATCCCCTAGGTCCTCCTCTCATTGAGTTTTAATTGAGTTGAGACTTACTGGTCATAAGGTATACATACTATTATAAATATAAGATATTATTCCTCTAATATTTGGGAGGGGTATAAAAAGGGAATCAGTAGGGCTGGCAGGTGGTGCGTTAGGAAAATGGGGATATAAGGATCTAACAAGGCTATGTATCTGTAGGTATCTAAAGAACTGCGGTTTGGTCAAAGAATATTTCTCAGACAGTTGTTGGAATGGGTGGCACGGTGGTGTAGTGGTTAGCACTGTTGCCTCAGAGCAAGAAGGTCCAGGTTTGAGCCCCGTGGCCAGCAAGGGCCTTTCTGTGTGGAGTTTGCATGTTCTCCCCGTGTCTGCGTGGGTTTTCTCCGGGTGCTCCGGTTTCCCCTACAGTCCAAAGACATGCAGGTTAGGTTAACTGGTGACTCTAAATTGACCGTAGGCGTGAATGTGAGTGTGAATGGTTGTCTGTATCTATGTGTCGGTCCTGTGATGACCTGGCGACTTGTCCAGGGTGTACCCCGCCTTTCGCCCGTAGTCAGCTGGGATAGGCTCCAGCTTGCCTGTGACCCTGTAGAACAGGATAAAGCGGCTAGAGATAATGAGATGAGTTGTTCGAATGATGCAAGTAAGCCATCTATAATATGTCATTAATTGTCCTGATACCCAACTTGGACTATACCGACCATGCTCCGTCAATCACTGTTCAAAGTCTTTCTGTACGCGGGACAGCAGGCTGGCAAAATTAAATTTGTATAGATCATGGAACTTGTCTGTGATCTATACTCCTAGGTTTGCTATCTTAAATGGGAAAGAATGGGTAGGGTATGCTCTAGCTTCAGCATTTAGTGGGAACAACTCACTTTTGCTCAAGTTTAATTTGCAGCCTGATATAGAGCCAAATGTTGCAAGAGATTGCAGTGCTGCAGGTATAGATGTGGACAGGTTTGATATATAGAGTAAAAGATTGTCCACATAAAGTGACACCTTATGTTCTATACCTGATCTAAATACACCTGTAATTTCCTGATTGGATCTAAGGAGAACAGCCAGTGGTTCAATTGCTATAGCAAATAGAAGAGGGCTCAATGGGCATCCTTGTCTAGTGGAGCGGTGTAAGCAGAAATATTCAGAAAAGTTGTTATTAGTCCTGACTGAGGCCTTTGGGGCAGAGTACAATAGTTGAGCCCATGTGATAAATTTATGTCCAAGGCCAAATTTCTGCATTGTGTACAAGCGGTATGCCCATTCCACCCGATTAAATGCTTTCTCCGCATCAAGGGAAATCAAGGCTTCAAGGGTATTAGATGAGGGTTGGTTATAGATTATATTATAAAGATGTCTTAGATTGTAGAATGAATACTTCTTTCTAATAAATCCTGTCTGATCTGGAGATATGATGGTCGGCAGTACAGGATCTAAGCAAAGCCCTAATAATTTAGAAAGTAACTTTAAATCCACATTCAACAAACTAATAGGCCAATAAGAAGGACAGTCCAAAGGGTCTTTGTTCTTTTTAAGAATCAAAGATATGGTGGCTTGAGTGAGAGTTGATGGAAGGGTATGCTTTGTATATGATTCATTATACATATCGACCAGTATGGGGGGCAATAGTGGAAAAAATGTTCTGTAAAACTCTATGGGGTAGCCATCAGGTCCTGGATACTTCCCACACTGCATTGAGGCCATAGCAGCCCCAAGTTCTTCTACAGACAGAGGCTGATCCAATCTGCTAGCAGCCTCCTCATCCACCTTTGGGATGTCCAATGAATCAAAAAAAAGATCAAAGGCGGTAGAATCGAGAGGGTGTTCAGACGCATATAACAAGCTGTCGTAGTCCTTAAAGTGATCATTAATTTGTTTTGGATCTGTTGTCATGCCTAGAGGGGTCCTAATTTGAAGAATCTGGTGAGAGGAGGATTCCTGTTTGAGTTGGTGTGCAAGCAGGCGGCCTGCCTTATCCCCCTGTTCATAATAATTGTATCAAGATCTAAGTAACAGTTCTTCCTCTTTCTGTGTAGAACAAATATTAAAGTTTGCTTGAAGGGCAAGGCATTCTTTATATAGATCAGGGGAGGGGTTGGCTGCATATATTATGTCAAGTCAACCAATTTTCTGCATCAGCCTAGACAATTCTGCCTCCCTTGTCTTCCTTTCAAACGCAGTGTATGAGATAATGCTTCCTCTGAGATACGCTTTCAATGCCTCCCATAGAGTTGATGCAGATCTATCAGGAGTTTTATTAATCTCTATAAAGGTGTTGATCTGATTGGAGATGGATTGAACAAAGGCATCACTAGATAGCAGGCGAGTGTTGAAGCGCCAAGGTGGGCATGTTGAATTGAGTCCATCAAAACCTGCTGTCAAAGAGTTTGGCGCATGGTCCGATATTACTATGGGATTATATGTTACAGATTGAACAGAAGGTAATAAATTGTTACTTATTAAAAAATAATCAATACGTGTGAATGTTTGATGGACATTAGAGAAAAAAGAGCATTGTTTACTGTTCGGATATAGAAAACGCCATGGATCAGACATGTTAAATTCCTCCATGAAGGATTGAATTGTTTTTGCAGATTTGGATGGAGAGTGTGCTTTGGTTGATGATCGATCAAGGGTTGGGTTAATCCAGCAATTAAAGTCTCCTCCAAGTATGAGAGAATGTGTTGCAATATCTGCGAGCTTGGAGAAAAAAGTTTTTAAAAAATGATAGTCGTCCCAATTAGGTGCATAAATATTTGCGAGAATGAGGGGAATACTATGAATTTTCCAAGTAACAACAATATATCTCCCATTTGGATCTGCTAGGCATTGGAGCAAATGAAGGGGACTGATTTATGTATGAGGATAGCTGTACCCCTCATACATATTTTACCCATCTAGTTCTTTCTGAACCTAGCGTGATCCACCACTTTTAGATGTGTCTCTTGCAAAAAAATGATGTGTGCTCCTAATTTATGAAGATGACTCAAGACTTTATTATGTTTAACTGGTGCATTTAGTCCCCTGCAATTCCAGCTGACAAAATTCAAGTCATTCCTATGAGACTGCGGCATGAGTCTCTCTCTCTCTCTCTCTCTCTCTCCCTCCCCCCAAATCTGTCCCTCTGAGTTACATGTCGGTCCTGGGATCGAGATGCTGAACCTCTTCTGCTCCTCGGACCTGCCTGATCCATCCTGGTGCCCTGTGTCTGGTTGGAGTCTCATCGCATCGCTCCTGTGGAGGACGGCCCCACGTGGACAGTTGAAAGTCACACTTGGAGGACGCTCTGGACTCTTACAGTAATGCTTTTATGGCTGAGGACTACAGTTGACTTGCTAACTTTAGGACTGCAGTTGTCATGAACAGTTTTGCACTCAAGTTTCCAATGAAGAGTTTATAACATCAACAAAACTGACTTCTTGTTAAAATTGTTAATGTTATAGTCATGCTGTCTGTTGTTGCCCAAATGAGGATGGGTTCCCTTTTGAGTCTGGGTCCTCTCGAGGTTTCTTCCTCATGTCGTCTGAGGGAGTTTTTCTTTGCCACCGTCGCCACAGGCTTGCTCATTGGGGATAGATTAGGGATAAAATTAGCTCGTGTTTTAAGTCGTTCAAATTGTGTAAAGCTGCTTTGCGACAATGTTTATTGTTAAAAGCGCGATACAAATAAACTTGACTTGACTTGTTTGATTACAGGATTTGAAAAACTGAGTCAGGTTAGGTACTATGAATCACAACCATGGATGAAAACTATTTGGGCAGGCATAATGAGTGACAAATACATACAAAATAAAAATAGAAAAAATAGACAAGACAAAACACGTTTATCCTTTGCTAAAGCATCCGCTGAACAGGAAAAAGAAAGCACAACTTTATTCACCACACACTTGTGAAATTTCCTCTCTGCATTTAACCCATCTGAAGCAGTGAACACACACACACACACACACACACACATGTGAGCAATGAGCACACACACATACCCAGAGCAGTGGGCAGCCATGCTAACAGCACCCGGGAGTTAGGTGCTTCGCTCATGGGCACCTCAGCCCAAGGCCGTCCCATATTAACCTAACTGCATGTCTTTGGACTGTGGGGGAAACCGGAGCACCTGGAGAAAACCCACGCAGACACGGGGAGAACATGCAAACTCCACACAGAAAGGCCCTTGCCGGCTGCTGGGTTTGAACCCAGAACCTTCTTGCTGTGAGGTGACCGTGCTAACCACTACACCACTGTGACGCGCGCATATCCCCTTTTAACATTGACAAACAATCTGAAATACCGGTAGCACCGTTGCTTTCAAGAGAGCCGCTGACATGCTACCAGAGACTAGTGACTTAAATGAACAATATAAAAGTGGCAAATACAAATAATATAACATCAGCTCAAAATGTTGAATAGGTTATTTCAGAAACCAGACAGTCTAATAATGACCAGAAAACGAAGCAAATTAGCCTGTGCTATTTGGAGATGGAAAGAGAAGGGAAAATAGCAAGGACGTTCAAGCTTAGCAGTCAGTAGGCTTGTCCAAATATACAGTCTATTTACTTGGCCACCGTTAGCTCACCATCTTCTGTATGCTGGAGTTAGACTGGTGTCCTACTCGTAGGTGTTATGTTCTTGATGAAATCCACTGCTGCAGAGGAGTCTTCGTATTTGTGTAGTGTTCCATCAGGCAATGTCATTTTCAGCAGGGCAGGGAACAACAACCTGAACTTCACTCCTTTGATAGGACGAAGGAGACGCTTTGCATCCCCGAACTGTGCGCGTTTCTTGGCCACAACAGTTGTGTAGTCAAAGAAGATCGAGACTCTTTTCTCTTGGTAGCTTAGGGGGAAAACCTCTTCAGCCCTGCGTAGAATCCTGGTAGTAGTGTAGGCGAATAATGAACGGTCTGGGTGGTTTGTCTTTGCTGGGCTTCTTGCGCAGACTACGGTGGGCTCTATCCAGGATAGGTTTTTGGTCAAGAGAATGTCCTGCAAAAGCCCAGAGACAAATTCTGTCGGGTTAGAGCCCTCCACGTCTTCCAGTATCCCAATCAGATGAATATTGTTTCTTCTTGAATGCCCCTCTAGATCCTCGCACTTAGCATTCAGCTGATCCACTTGAGTTCTCAGAGTCTGTATGATGTTTTCCAACTCACTCAAGTGGTCACTCTGGTTGGATGCAGCATGCTCCAAATCTCTGATGGTGCGATCATGGTTTTCAACTTTCTGTTGCAATGGTGCTATAGCACTTTTCAGCTCATCTCAAACTGTTGCAATTTCAGACCTCAATTCAGTGGAGAGCGAGTCAGTTTTACTGCATATGTCATCCCTGAGAGAGTTAGTCATCTCCTGTAGTGAGCTAGCATCCATAGCATTAGCATCTCCGGCAGATGAAAGTTGTTTTTTGCCTTTCCCCAAGTCCGTTTTATTCCGTCCTGAAGCCATTTCTCAACCGAGCATTCAATAAACTGTTACTGATACAATAAATTAACTATAAAATGGAATATTCTGCTGAAATGAATTACATATAGTCACTTAGCCTCGGAGCACTGAAGCACATGTCTTACATGTTCCATGTCCACGTGCGCCCCTCTCGAGCTCTACTCTTTAGGTGGCATTGGGCATACCTAGCAACCTGTGTTCCCCCCCACCACCACATCTTCCCTCTGTTTGTCCCTCTCTGTTGAGTTACATATTGATCCTGAGACACCAGTAAAATGCTGACCTCTTCTACTCCTCAGACCTGCCCGATCCATCCTGATGCCCTACGTTTGGCTAGAATCTCATCACATTGCTCCTGTAGAGGACAGCCCCATATGGACAGTTGAAAGTTGCACTTGAAAGATGGCTTTGGACACTTACAATACACTGCAAAAAAGGATATCTTAGCAAGTGAAAATATCTAGAAAATAGTTGAAACGATCTAGCATTTCCTATTAGAAGAATACAAGACACCAATTTTGAGATGACTAAACCTAGTTCTAGATTGCAACCAACTTATTCTAAGATGTCTTATCAAGTAAAAATATCTGTCCATGCAGCAAGATAATTTCACTAGTATTAAATAATTTTCTTCTCAAATTCAGTTTTCACTTTTTTGCAGTATAATGCATTTATGGCAGAGGACTGCAGTTAACTTGCTAACTTTAGGACTGCAGTTGTCATGAACAGTTTTGCACTCAAGTTTCCATCAATAAAGAGCTATAACTTCAACAAAACAGACTTCATGTTAAAACTATAATGACTTTCCTGATTACACAGTTATTGTCAGATGCGCGAAAGAGGCGGATGTAAGTGCAGAAGTGTTTATTAGAATAAAGTGCGATCTATACGTAAAGTGCACAAAAGCAAACAGTCCAAATCGTCAGGCAAGGTCATAAACAAGAAAAAAGGCAAAGGGCGCAAACAGGATGTCGGAGGCAAAACGAGAACTAGAAACAGGAACAGGAGTCGAGAAACCAGGAAAACCACAAGCACAGCAAAAAAGGCTCGGTAATGTGCACTGAACGTGGTGTAATACTTCACATCGCCTTAGCATCAGCGCAGTCCTTAAATAGCCCAACCCTTAGTTCTCGAATAGAGTTCAGGTGCGCCTTGTTAACGGCGCGCGCGCAGCCTGAGGCGTGCCTTCAGATGCACACACCAAGGTGCGCAGAACTGACAGTTATACTTTGTGACTATATAGGACACAGTTATAGAAGCGAGTTATTTAGAATAACACTATCTGTTATCACCCAGATGAGGATGGATTCCCTTTTGAGTCTGGTTCCTCTTAAGGTTTCTTCATCGTGTCATCTGAGGGACTTTTTCCTCGCCGCTGTTCCCACAGGCTTGGTCATTTAAATTTTGCATTCGTTTTCTGTAAAGCGGGCTGCATGGTGGTGTAGTGGTTAGTGCTGTTGCCTCACAGCAAGAAGGTCCAGGTTCGAGCCCCATGGCCAGCGAGGGCCTTTCTGTGTGGAGTTTACATGTTCTCCCCGTGTCCGCGTGGGTTTCCTCCAGGTGCTCTGGTTTCCCCCACAGTCCAAAGACATGCAGGTTAGGTTAACTGGTGACTCTAAATTGACCGTAGGTGTGAATGTGAGTGTGAATGGTTGTCTGTGTCTATGTGTCAGCCCTGTGATGACCTGGTGACTTGTCCAGGGTGTACCCCGCCTTTCGCCCATAGTCAGCTGGGATAAGCTCCAGCTTGCCTGCGACCCTGTAGAACAGGATAAAGCGGCTAGAGATAATGAGATGAGATTTTCTGTAAAGCTGCTTTGTGACTATGTCTGTTGTTAAAAGCGCTATATAAATAAACTTGACTTGACTTGAGATATCTGGCTTCAGTGCAAATGGTTGCATCCAGGTAAGCCTATTTTAAGCAATATCATATCTTTTAAAATAGATAAATTGTTGTTGTAGAGTTTTATTTTTATTTTAACCTTGTGGAGGGTACATTAGGGCCCTTGCCATGATCAGCAAACGGCATATATTTTTGGGTTTTGTCTGACTTTAACACTGACCAGGATAAAAGTTGACTGTAGAACTTTGAGCGGGTGGGTGGCACACAGAAGTACGGCAGGCCAGAACTGAGTTTCCAAAAACTCTTTTCAGCGTTTTCACTCTCCCAGACACTCAGGGCGTATTCACACCTACGTTGTTTGGTCCGGACCAAACGACCAAATGAACCAAATTTCCCTTGGTCCGGACCTTTTGGGTTGGTCTGAATACAAACCACCGAACTCTGGTCCGGACCAAACAAGTGGACCGAGACCGAGCTGCAAGGTCGGACTCGGTCCGGACCAAAGGAACCCTGGTGCGGACCTTTTGGAGGTGTGAAAGCAGACCGGCCCTAATCCGACAGTTTTGCTTTTTTGTACCTCGGGAGCTTCCGTCGTTTGTCGAGCATTATGGGAAACAGAGTCTTGACACTCCACCGCAAAGTGCAAACACTGTTTCGGTTGTCAAGGGAACCTTACAACAGTCGTTCAGTCATTCAGACCAGTGGTAGGCTAGACTACAGAGTACAAAAAATGAGTAGGGGGCAAACATGGGCCGAGGAAGAAACGCCTCCTTGTGGATATATGGGCAGATGTCCACATATCTGAGCTTTTGGAGAGAACACACAAAAATGCCGACGTGTTTGCTGTATTCAGTGAGAAAATGAAGGAGAAGGGGTTCACGCGCTCCCCAGAACAATGTCGGCTAAAAGTGAAAAAACTCCGTCAGACCTACATTAAAATCAGGGACATTCTTTCAAAAAGTGGCGGTACTAGCGACGCAAAAAAGAAATTCATCTATTACGATGGATAAGGCGAATATCCCGACACATACCTCCTCCGTCTTGCGTGAAGAGCCAGAACTGTCACAACATGATGTGTGCTCATCAGCGCTATCCTCCGTAGCCGCCTTGCCCTTTGAAGTCGTCGTTGAGAAATTACTTGTACAACAGCATAGCAGCATAGTAATCGCACAGTTGTGAAAACAGTAAAAACTGGAAAAAACATATAGCTTTGATGACATTAAAAAGAATAACAGCACGGAAAGCCTCCATGACTACTTTTGAACTTAACGCTTTGTGCCTGTGTCGTCTCTGACCAATAGCTGAACGACCTCAGGGCGCGTGGCTTTGTTGACAGATTTTGGTCCGCTTACTAAAATGTACAGTGTGAAAGCGAACCGCACCAAAATGAAAAAATAAAAAAAACATTTGGTTCGGACCAAAGCAAGTGAACTATCGAACTATCCTGGTCTGAATACACCCTCAGACACACACATCAGCCGTCTGGTTGGGGAGAGAGCTCTCTTCCTCTGCTCTCTCTCTCGTTATATCAGGCGTGGTCGCTGGGAAGACACACAAACACAGGTTAATTGACATCAGGTGTAGTGATTCTGCCCCTTACCTTCCCTGACTCCGCCCTCCGGTCACAGACCGACGCTTGACCACGCCCCCTCTACCACATTGACATTACCAGGTACTTTATTTCCATTTCCTCCAAAACAGGCCTTGAAACTGTTAGCACTAAACACCACATTGACATGGAATAAGTGACTTCTTGCACTTCTCTGGAGGTCAAACAAAACCAATTGGTATCTAGAATATTTCTCACTAAACAGCAAGACAAGGAGAGCCTTAAACTCCAGCAGAAAGAATAAGAAAGGCATGAGGAGCTCAGACAAAAGAAAAGCTGCAGGTTAAAATAATGTCTGAGCCATTCAGAGACCTGGAACAATGAGAGATAGTCAAGGCTGAAGTGAAAGAACGATGAGGTGAGAACTAACACTCTATGAGTGCAGACAGAGGTGGAGCAGAGGAAGCTCACACTACTGATAAAGATCACTGAGCTCCAAGATTCCTTACACTGTGTAAAGGAGAGCAGAGGAAAGAGCTGGATGAGGGAACATGATGAGACTGAAAGCCAAGAAGATAAATGTCAGTGCTTTAGAGACATAGTTACAGAAGGAATGATTACAGAGCCTGATGAGGCAGAAAGAGACTGGATGGCAGAAGGAGTGAAAGGATTCTTCATCATGGAGAAAACCAGAGGATCAGATATGAGAACAGGAAGTGCTTATGTGTTTTTTGCTCATCTGGCTATAAGGCTGATGAGCTGTTGCCATGGCGTGGCGTCCGTCGTCCGTCCATCTGTCCGTCTTCGACAATTCAGTTAAATCACATCTCTTCTATCAATTCTTCCTTGGATTTCTGTTCTGATTGTTTTGTTTGAAAGAACTCATCATTCCGCACAAAACGTGTTCGTTGTTTTGTCAAATGTTTTTTTTAATAACAAGTTAGTAATTAGGCCAAATTAACAAATTTTCCAGGCCTCTCACTAGAATTGTATCTCCTCTCTCATTTCTCATCTGATTCCAGTTCTGATCGATGTTTTGGGTAGAGCTTCCTTGGAGGAACAAAACTTGTTTGTTTGTTGATTTTCATGTTGTAAACAATTTGTTTACAGCTTTGTTTATTTTCAGTTAAATCATATCTCCTCCCTCAGTTCTCAATGGATTTCAGTTCTGATTCTTTCGTTTGAAAGAACTCAACCTTCTGTACAAAACTTGGTCATTGTGTTGTCAATTTTTTGCTAATGATTTGCTAATTAAGTCACCTTAACGAGTTTTTGGACTTTTCATTAGAATTGTACAACCCCGATTCCAAAAAAAGTTGGAACAAAGTACAAATTGTAAATAAAAACGGAATGCAATGATGTGGAAGTTTAAAAATTCCATATTTTATTCAGAATAGAACATAGATTACATATCAAATGTTTAAACTGAGAAAATGTATCATTCATTCATTATCTCTAGCCGCTTTATCCTTCTACAGGGTCGCAGGCAAGCTGGAGCCCATCCCAGCTGACTACGGGCGAAAGGCGGGGTACACCCTGGACAAGTCGCCAGGTCATCACAGGGCTGACACATAGACACAGACAACCATTCACACTCACATTCACACCTACGGTCAATTTAGAGTCACCAGTTAACCTAACCTGCATGTCTTTGGACTGTGGGGGAAACCGGAGCACCCGGAGGAAACCCACGCGGACACGGGGAGAACATGCAAACTCCGCACAGAAAGACCCTCGCCGGCCACGGGGCTCGAACCCAGGACCTTCTTGCTGTGAGGCGACAGCGCTAACCACTACACCACCATGCCGCCAGAAAATGTATCATTTAAAGAGAAAAATTAGGTGATTTAAAATTTCATGACAACAACACATCTCAAAAAAGTTGGGACAAGGCCATGTTTCCCACTGTGAGACATCCCCTTTTCTCTTTACAACAGTCTGTAAACATCTGGGGACTGAGGAGACAAGTTGCTCAAGTTTAGGGATAGGAATGTTAACCCATTCTTGTCTAATGCAGGATTCTAGTTGCTCAACTGTCTTAGGTCTTTTTTGTCGTATCTTCCGTTTTATGATGCGCCAAATGTTTTCTATGGGTGAAAGATCTGGACTGCAGGCTGGCCAGTTCAGTACCTGGACCCTTCTTCTACGCAGCCATGATGCTGTAATTGATGCAGTATGTGGTTTGGCATTGTCACGCTGGAAAATGCAAGGTCTTCCCTGAAAGAGACGTCGTCTGGATGGGAGCATATGTTGCTCTAGAACCTGGATATACCTTTCAGCATTGATGGTGTCTTTCCAGATGTGTAAGCTGCCCATGCCACACTAATGCAACCCCATACCATCAGAGATGCAGGCTTCTGAACTGAGTGCTGATAACAACTTGGGTTGTCCTTCTCCTCTTTAGTCCGAATGACACGGCGTCCCTGATTTCCATAAAGAACTTCAAATTTTGATTCGTCTGACCACAGAACAGTTTTCCACTTTGCCACAGTCCATTTTAAATGAGCCTTGGCCCAGAGAAGACGTCTGCGCTTCTGGATCATGTTTAGATACAGCTTCTTCTTTGAACTATAGAGTTTTAGCTGGCAACGGCGGATGGCACCGTGAATTGTGTTCACAGATAATGTTCTCTGGAAATATTCCTGAGCCCATTTTGTGATTTCCAATACAGAAGCATGCCTGTATGTGATGCAGTGCCGTCTAAGGGCCCGAAGATCACGGGCACCCAGTATGGTTTTCCGGCCTTGACCCTTACGCACAGAGATTCTTCCAGATTCTCTGAATCTTTTGATGATATTATGCACTGTAGATGATGATATGTTCAAACTCTTTGCAATTTTACACTGTTGAACTCCTTTCTGATATTGCTCCACTATTTGTCGGCGCAGAATTAGGGGGATTGGTGATCCTCTTCCCATCTTTACTTCTGAGAGCCGCTGCCACTCCAAGATGCTCTTTTTATACCCAGTCATGTTAATGACCTATTGCCAATTGACCTAATGAGTTGCAATTTGGTCCTCCAGCTGTTCCTTTTTTGTACCTTTAACTTTTCCAGCCTCTTATTGCCCCTGTCCCAACTTTTTTGAAATGTGTTGTTGTCATGAAATTTCAAATGAGCCAATATTTGGCATGAAATTTCAAAATGTCTCACTTTCGACATTTGATATGTTGTCTATGTTCTATTGTGAATACAATATCAGTTTTTGAGATTTGTAAATTATTGCATTCCGTTTTTATTTACAATTTGTACTTTGTCCCAACTTTTTTGGAATCGGGGTTGTATCTCCTCTCACAGTTCTCACCCGATTTCAGTTCTGAGCTATATTTTGGGTAGATCTTCCCTTGGGGAACAAAACTTGGTCGTTTGCAGTGATGGGAATAACGGAGTTAGAAATAAATGGCATTACGGCGTTATTTTTTTTTTTAGTAATGAGTAATCTAACTAATTACTTTTTACATCGTTATAACGCCGTTCCCATTACTTACAATAAAATGCTATGCGTTACTTTATTAAAGCTGTTTTCATTTGGCATGCTGCTCGTTCAGCCTTTCTTTACTCTGCTTTAGTGTAGGGCAGGGGAGATACGAGACAACGGCATAATAAGCCAATCAGAGTAGATTTTGACAACATACGTACAACATACGTTGATAGGCTACGTCTAGTGTACTACTGCACACACTTTCAATCAGAAGACACAGCGATGGCGAGCGGTCAGCCCAAGATTGCGTTTTCAAATTGGAAATACAGCCATTACTTTTCATTACCTGAAATAAAAGGCAAAAATGTCTATGTGAAATGTACATTATGTTGAGGAACAAAGCGTTTGTCCTTGTCAGTGGCCAGTAATTCAAACCTTATGAAGCACCTCACCTCATCTCATGGCAGTACCAAGCTAGT
This sequence comes from Neoarius graeffei, assembly GCF_027579695.1. Lineage (NCBI taxonomy): Eukaryota > Metazoa > Chordata > Actinopteri > Siluriformes > Ariidae > Neoarius > Neoarius graeffei. The sequence continues at coordinate 48,777,306 of NC_083593.1, read as the reverse complement.
GGCCAAGAATGCCCAAGGTAACATTAGCAGCCCAAACCTAGATGGGAGCTTTGGTGACGCACAAGGAGATGGAGGAGCCACACCATCTAAACAGCAAAAGCTTGATTTTTCGGATCAATGCAAACTTCTAACTCAGTCTGAACTAAACAGGTTAATAGCCAGGTACGTGGTTGAAAACATGCTGCCACTAACAACAGTTGAGTCGGACTCCTTTAGAGCACTCATAGCCCTGATACCGGCGAGAGCAGGGGTAGGCCCACCTTGTCAAAAGACATTCTCTAAATACATTGACACCGAGTATGGCAAAATGAATGCAGAGCACCAAAAGATGTTTGAAGACTTTGAATATGTTTCTACCACAGCAGACATTTGGACTGCGCACAGTAAAAGTTATTTAGGCGTAACTGCACACTGGATAACTCCACATAACATGGAGTGAGGGAACACGGCACTAGCATGCCGAAGATTCAAGGGTCGCCATACTCATGACCGCATCGCAGCTGAGCTTGACAGCATCCATTCATCCTTTGGGATAGCCCATATAATTACATCAACTGTCACCGACAATGGCTCTAATTTTGTTAAGGCCTTCAAAAGGTACCAACCAATCGAGGATGACTCTGACGTTGACGAGGATGATGAGGTGACTTTTACGAACATTAATGAGGTCTTGCAAAACTGTGAGGATGACGGTGATGATGTTGTGATTTCTTTGCTGCTACATCAGAGATGCGTATCTCACACTTTGAACCTTGTTTCATGCACTGATATAGACAAGTGGTTACTGTCTAGAGCAGAAACAAAAGTGGTATACAGAAGTGCGACCGCAAAGTGCGCAGCCTTATGGAATAAGGCCAGTCGTTCCACAGTGGCAGCAGAAACTGTAGATGATGTCATTGCCAAATAACTCTCGGTCCCTTGCAGCACGCGATGGAATTCGTTTTATGATGCCATGGCACGATTGTGTGACATCCCAATGGTCGAACTAAACACCATCTCCTCCAAGTTTGGTCTAGCAGCCCTAACAGAACGGGAGCATAAATTCATTCGGGAGTATTGCACAGTCATGAGGCCACTCACAGTGGCCCTAGACATTCTTCAAGGGGAGGATAACTGCTTTTTTGGAACACTTCTACCCACATTGGAGACTTTAATGTTTAAGACAATGGAACTGAAGAAGAATGGTCTGCAAATACTAGTGGATCGTCCAGAGGCAGTTGTCATGGTAAGGACTGTATTTAATTTCTACCTAAACAAACAGTTGCATTTTTGCATTTATTTGGACCAGACATACAAATGATAGAATAGGAGAGCATAGTTAAATAATTTACATTATGAACAAATATTTAATGTAAAATTAAACATAGCATATTTTCATGTCTTATATATATTAGGGTGCATCAGTTGCCCCCTAAAAATGAAAAGTTCCTCCGATCATGATGCATTTTTGTTTTTATGTTCCTTTTGGTAAGAAAACACACTGGGTGAAATATTTTGACAAAATTCAAAAGTTTAATGGTGGCACCAGGAGCTCAAAGTTATGGAAAAAGCTGCTATTTTATGACTTTTATGACAAAATTTCGATCACTTTTCATGAAACATTATGGCACCTTATAGAGTATACCAAATATCTTAGATACACATTTTTAGTACATATTCTAAATATATTATCAAGCACAGTTTGAGTTTTAGCTGTTCATTGAATCATTGTTCAACTACTTTTAAACAATACAAATGCATCATGAATCACATTAATGCTTCTCAATCCCTCGCAAAGGTTCTTAACATGATCTCTGGCTCACAAGAAATCAATAAATGGAGTCCAACATTGTGATTCAAACCTTACGCCAAAACATAAAATAAGCATTTTTTGGCAAAAAATGAACCTCACGGTGCCACCATTAGACTTTTGAATATGGTCAAAAAATTTTACAGGATGTCTTTATTGGTGAAAAGGAACACCCAAACAAAAATACATCAGATTTTATGAAAGTGAGGGCAACTGATGCACCCTAATATATATATATATATATATATATATATATATATATATATATACTGTGTGTGTGTGTATACACACACACACACACACACACATATATATATATATATATATATATATATATATATATATATATATATATATAATGTGTGTGTGTGTGTGTGTGTGTATATATATATTAGTGCTGTCAAGCGATTAAAATATTTAATCGCGATTAATGTCGCGACTGTCATAGTTAACTCGTGATTAATCGCAATTTAATCGCACATTTTTGTCACATAAAAAAACCATTGTAATTCTCTTATCAGCATAAAAAAGTGAATGGGCTTGCTTTGTACCAATGTTTTTTTTTTTTTTATTGCAAAACATAACACGTCTTGACACAGCCACTACAAAGTGAAACCTAAGCCGAGCACCGGCGCGGGGCTAGCAAGAGAACCATGAGTGAAGTGATCTACTGCTTGAGTGTCTACAACTCTAATCAGAGAGATAGATTACACAGTGACGGTAGCCTTGACATGCTTGATTATAATATAAAGTACACTATTATATTAAGTTTAAGTTGTTCGTTGATAAATATTGCATTGAATCTGATCTTTACTGTTTCAGCTCACTTAACACATTTTGTACTTTTACACTTTCTGCCTGTTGATGCGTCGCGCTGTCCAATCAGAGGCGGCCAAATTTGCATATTACAGGAAGGATTTCTGGGATAGCATTGAGTTTACAGTTCAGAGGGATCTGGCTTCTTTAGACGCTGTCTTCTTAAAACTGAATAAATATTTAAAAAGAGCCAAATGAGCCAGTCTTTTGAACGGCTCTTTTCAAAGAACAGATCACAAAGATGCGGATCCCATCAAAGAGCCATAAATCCCATCTCTACTATCGCGCCCTGCCCGCGCTGGTTCTTTGGGGGAGGAGGGCAGAGGACTCTGGCTGTGCGGGGTGCAGCATTACAGTCTAGCTGCTATCGGTTTTCTAAGCAAAGTCTCTGTTCCAAGTTCCTGACAGTTTCAAAAGCTTATGAAAAACCTACATCATGTCACAGAGCGTTAATCTCGCGATAAAAAAATTATCGCCGTTAAAATTGAGTCAAGTTAATGCGTTAATAACGCGACATTTTTGACAGCACTAATATATATATATATATATATATATATATATATATATAGAGAGAGAGAGAGAGAGAGAGAGAGAGAGAGCGCAGTGTGTGTTATGGAGACTAGGCCAATAATATTCTCTGCACGCTTACATATCATTTCAGGCAATCAAAAGAAGATTTGCTGAGGTGTTAGAGAGCGAGGAGGCTCTCTTGGCTGCTGTGACTCTGCCCAAGTTTAAACTTAGGTGGATACATGCACAGGACAGAAAGGACAAGGACAAGGCAAGTCTGCTGGCAGAGTGATGAAAAACTGTCCTAGACCAAGACCAGCAAGCAGGTACCAGCATACCTACACAACACACCAGCACAGACTCAGCCAAAGAGGCTGAGTTCTCTTCCTTTGAGGATGAAGATGACACCTCTGCTATTCCTGAAAATGAAGTTGCAGATTATTTCAAGTCAGGAGCACAAGGGATGGACTCTCTTAATGACTTTGCATTGATAAAGAAAATTTCTCTCAGATATAATGCAGCCACTCCGTCCAGTGCCCCAGTAGAGAGACTATTTAGCCTGGGGAAACTTGTTTTCACACCAAAGAGGAACAGACTCTCTGATCAGAAGTTTGAGAAGCTTCTGATTTTGAGATACAACCACTGGTTTAATGGCTAGGATGGGTGGGTGGATGTGTTTGATGGATGGATGGATGGATGCATGGGCGTAACCACCATAGGCACTGGGGGGGACATGTCCCCCCCAATATTGGGAAAGTACCAATCTGTCCCCCCCAATATTTGGCGTATTAAATCAATATGAGACAAATAATACGCCATCCTGAACCATGGCTATATAATGAATCCTTCACTTGTTATGTCCGATTTACTTTCAATTTAGGAAACACAGAGAAACAAACAAACAAACAAAAAAAACTTTGCGACCACCCCCTATGATTGTGCACTTGGGTCAGCCCATGACGCCGTAGTGGCTGGGCAGACACTGCGATTTTTTTCAATCGCGGTATTCAGCTGCTGCTTGCACTGTACGAGTGAATCGCAGGGCTAAACAGCACACAGCTTACAATTCCTGTTCTCACACTATACGATCCGATGCCCGGATGCGATCTGACTGCTCATACTGTACTTCCATACTTCCAGATTCTTGTATCCGGAACTGCAACGTGAATAGTGATGTGACGTTCGCAAACGAACCGATTCTTTTGAACGGCTCCTAGGCATGAACGATGAGAACCGAGTCTCGAGCTGGGGGAGCCGTTCTTTCTGTCATTCTTTTTCTGTACTGTGTTTCAGATAGTTTATAATGTTGTGTGATATTAATGATAATATTGTGGGAAAACTACTTTGCACGGACGTTCATTTAATTTATTCTATCGTCATTTTGTTTGTTCCATTTTTGTGTATTTTATTTATTTATCTGTTTTGTATCTCAGACTTAAATATTTTAGTAAAACAAGTGTTTTTCTATAAAATATTCTTGCGTTCTTGAGAACTATGTTTTTGAGTGGGTTCTTTTTTTTTTTTACAGAAAAGCAGTTCTGCATGGACATTCATTGAAGCCCTCATTGTTTTTTAATGGTTATTTATGAGCGTTTAGGGGTTACAATAATGTAAGTCTAGGTTGCTTTATATAAAAGGTATGTCCAGAAATATTGATGTCACTGTCTAAGCAGAGGGATGTGGCTTCTTTAGACGCTGTCTTCTTAAAACTGAATAAATATTTTTTTTTAAAAAAGAGCCAAATGAGCCAGTCGTTTGAACGGCTCTTTTCAAAGAACGGATCACAAAGATGCGGATCCCATCAAAGAGCCATAAATCCCATCTACGTGAAGAAGAAGAGGAGACCGGAAGTGCTGCTCAGTGTTTGTTTTCTCTTCCGTATCTGTGTTCGCACATGTGCAGTGTGACAGGTTGAGGTAAATCGGCTCGTGACACTGCTTCAACAGTGCGATAGCCTCACGATGGGCGACCAGGATTTCAAACATGTTTGATTTTCATCCGATCGATCGGGAGGAGGTCGTGAGGTGTTAATCGCTTGTCGTTACCCCATGTATACTACACGATCCGAGACGCACGATTGAGCCAAAAATCGGCCCGATCTCCAAAATAGTCGCACGAGTGAAAATCGGGTCAAAATCGGGCCAAAAATCGCACAGTGTCTGCCCAGCCCAGTTTGGATACAAACTAAAAAAGCTGGTAGAAACCGTATGTAATGAATGAAATCGAAATGTAAGCTGATCTCTTACAATACACCGCAGCACTTGCGAATCCGCATGGGACTGAACTGAGATTCTCATTGAATACCCCTCCCACTGCCAATGCTTTATCCCAAAACAATAGAGGGATTTCACTGACGTCACCCGAAACCGGAAGTAAACAGACCCTGCGCCATTTTGGAAGACCAACAAACTCGTGATAAGGGGATAATAACAGCAGCGGTATGTGAACCCACGAGAATAAAGTGGAGTGGCAAACGACTTAAACAAACAAATCTGAGCTGTTTTATTTATGATTTATTGGCCCAACAGTAGACTTGAAAGAAACCTGTGTGAGACTTGGCAAAAAACTGTGGATATAATGGATAAGTCTGTGCATGATCTGCGGACACTTTGAGGTAAGCAAACGCAAGAAATTCAGATTTAAAACATGCTAAATTGGCCCCAAGTTGATAACTGTATGAGGAGCAACTTGCTCCTCATACAGTTATCAACTTGGGGCCAATTATTATTATTATTAAATTGTAGAAGTCTGGGAGGCTTGCTCCGAGCAAGCCTCCCAGACTTCTACAATTTAATAATAATAATAATAATAATAATAATTTAGGATGGTTTGGGGCTTGCTCTCCCTCCTATTATATAAATAAAGCATAGTTGTTGTGTAGCCATATATCATAAATACATATGTATAATTTGGATAAATTAACCTAAATTATGGATACCTTAATAGTAACAAAAAGTATTAATTTTTCAACTGAAAAGATATATTATTAAAAGATAAATATCAACAAGATTACCTTGGCCATAACTATGTGTAGGTTATTCTTAATAATAGCTGTAATATCACGACCCAAGCCACTAACAACATAATTGTAAGCCTGTAGCCCTTTGTAGGCCTTCAAGTCATCAGCAGTGTAGGCACTGGGTGTAAACAACAAATAGTTTACAATGTCTGGGTAGCAAACAGATGGCAGAATTGGTGTCCGGTCCTCCTTATGTTTCCAATCTCCCTTGCCCCGAGTCTTATCATATGGGTCAAACCCATCAATCACAGCCAGTTTCTCCACATACCGTGCCCTTTCTGCAGCTGGTAATGTACTCACATAACCAGAATTATCAGCCATCGTGTCACTTCACTCTCGCTCATAGTTTGTTTTATATTGTATGTACTTGAGGTCTTCCAATATGGCGCCCTAACAAAATCTCGTGGTACGGTGACGTCACGCGGTAGCCCTCTATTCTTGAACGCCTCCATATTTTTGGGCCATTTATTTAGATAAAGTCAATATATTTTCTACAAAGTTCTATGTTGTTTTGACCTATTAACCAGGGTAATGCTCCTTTCTATTGCTTTGGTAGCCATTTTTTTGTAGCAATTTGGCATTTCTGCATGTGTGTGTGTGTGTGTGTGTGTGTGTGTGTGTGTGTGTGTGTGTGTGTGTGTGTGTGACTAGCTCTGGTGTGACAGATTTTCATGCAATGTTTTACATGTTTTTTGTATGTTGTATTGCGTTACATGTTTTGCAGTTGCACATTCTGTTGTTTTGTGTTTTGCCTGATACACAATAAAAAAAACAAGATATAAATGTTAACATGTTCATTGGTAATTGTATTCATCAAAACAATGTTCTAGATAAGCACATTTTTATCAATAGGCCCATATGAAAATTGCACGAAATGCACTTAAAAATATTTTGGGAAGGGCTCAAATTTGGACCCCCCCAATATTTATACCATGGTTACGCCCTTGGATGGATGGATGAAGGAGTGGATGGATGGACAGATGAATGAATGTTTAGGAGTTAAACTGGACTAGTTAAACTATGTGGCAAATAACAATGATTGATATTGTAATAGAGGCAGAGAGAATTACAACAGTTATTGAGATCTCTACTGTGAGAACAACATTGTGTACTGTATTGGATTGTTAGGGGCCAGAGATAGCCATTGAGTTTTATTTTTAGTTGTCTTAAGTTGCATACCAGTTTGATTTATTTAATATGCACTATGAAGAGTCGATATACATATATTTTATTATTATTTATTTTTTGGTACATTGCTTGACATGCATAATTTCATTTTTGACTCGTGTGATAGCCAGTTGCAGCTCTTGTTTAAGTTAAGTGAATAAATATCAAAAGTTCTAAAACATTTAGAAACTGAGTTTTATTCTATAGATAATTTTAATAACTACAAAAATATATTAAATTTGATAGATGTCTTATCTCACATTGTCCCACAAAAATATTAAATATAGTGTAGATAGCGTTACTAATTGGTTCTGTTAAGTGTCCATTTCAGTCAGTAAACACATTTAACATTCACTTTTTTTATGATTACACTAATTGAATTTGATTTTTTTTTTTTTTTTTTGGGGGGGGGGGTAACACAAAATGTAATGGAATAATTACTTTCCCTGGTAATTAGTTAATTTTATGACAAAGTAACTCAGTTACTAACTCGGTTACTTTTTGGGAAAAGTAACTAGTAACTATAACTAATTACTTTTTGAAAGTAACGTGCCCAAACACTGGTCTGTTGATTTTCTTGTTGTAAACAATTTGTTTACAATTTTGTTTATTTTCAGTTAAATTGTGTCCCCTCCCTCCCTCAATTCTCAATGGATTTCAGTTCTGGGGTGGGTTTCCCAAAAGCTTCCTAACGCTAAGAGCATCTTAATTAGGAGAGAGCGAGAGAGAGTTCTGTTAAGGGTGTTCATTGTGATGCTCACTCTACTATTTAACAATGATCTTTGTGCTACAATGCTTTTGGGAAACCCACCCTTGATTGTTTTATTTGAAAGAAATAGACCTTCTGCACAACACTCGGTCATTGTATTGTCAATGTTTTGCTAACAAATTCGTAATTAGGTCAACTTAACACATTTTCTTCTGACTAGAATTCTATCTCCTCTCTCATTTATCATGCGAATTCAGTTCTAATCAATGTTTTGAGTAGATCTTCCTTCGGGGAACAAAATTTAGTCCTTTGTTGAGTTTCCTGTTGTACACAGTTTGTCGTGGAGGTTGCTTCTCTCTCACAGTCAGTGCGTTTACATGCACATCCAAATCGAGCTTCTGTCAGTAATCGAGCTAAGGGTCCCAGCAGGGGTGCCAGAGAAATCCAATCCTACATGCACACAAGGAAATCGAGCTATTGTGTGAGGTACATTGTGCACCCGAGCCACAGGTGGCGCTACACGCCCCATCATGTTGGTACACTTCCGGTTGTCGTCATGAAGAAGAGCTACTCAAGAGTATAAACAAAGTTATCAGTTCCGTGTTCACAAGAAGAACGACGACGAGGATAGCAACATTGATATATACATACATACACAGTGGTGCTTGAAAGTTTGTGAACCCTTTAGAATTTTCTATATTTCTGCATAAATATGACCTAAAACATTGTCAGATTTTCACACAAGTCCGAAAAGTAGATAAAGAGAACCCAGTTAAACAAATGAGACAAAAATATTATACTTGGTCATTTATTTATTGAGGGAAATGATCCAATATTACATATCTGTGAGTGGCAAAAGTATGTGAACCTCTAGGATTAGCAGTTAATTTGAAGGTGAAATTAGAGTCAGGTGTTTTCAATCAATGGGATGACAATCAAGTGTGAGTGGGCACCCTGTTTTATTTAAAGAACAGGGATCTATCAAAGTCTGATCTTCACAACATGTTTGTGGAAGTGTATCATGGCACGAACAAAGGAGATTTCTGAGGACCTCAGAAAAAGCGTTGTTGATGCTCATCAGGCTGGAAAAGGTTACAAAACCATCTCTAAAGAGTTAGGACTCCACCAATCCACAGTCAGACAGATTGTGTACAAATGGAGGAAATTCAAGACCATTGTTACCCTCCCCAGGAGTGGTCGACCAACAAAGATCACTCCAAGAACAAAGCATGTAATAGTCAGCGAGGTCACAAAGGACCCCAGGTTAACTTCTAAGCAACTGAAGGCCTCTCTCACATTGGCTAATATTAATGTTCATGAGGCCACCATCAGGAGAACACTGAACAACAATGGTGTGCATGGCAGGGTTGCAAGGAGAAAGCCACTGCTCTCCAAAAAGAACATTGCTGCTCGTCTGCAGTTTGCTAAAGATCACGTGGACAAGCCAGAAGGCTATTGGAAAAATGTTTTGTGGCTGAATGAGACCAAAATACAACTTTTAGGTTTAAATGAGACGTGTTATGTTTGGAGAAAGGAAAACACTGCATTCCAGAATAAGAACCTTATCCCATCTGTGAAACATGGTGGTGGTAGTATCATGGTTTGGGCCCGTTTTGCTGCATCTGGGCCAGGACAGCTTGCCATCATTGATGGAACAATGAATTCTGAATTATACCAGTGAATTCTAAAGGAAAATGTCAGGACGTTTGTCCATGAACTGAATCTCAAGAGAAGGTGGGTCATGCAGCAAGACAATGACCCTAAGCACACAAGTTGTTCTACCAAAGAATGATTAAAGAAGAATAAAGTTAATGTTTTGGAATGGTCAAGTCAAAGTCCTGACCTTAATCCAATTGAAATGTTGTGGAAGGACCTGAAGCGAGCAGTTCACGTGAGGAAACCCACCAACATCCCAGAGTTGAAGCTGTTCTGTACGGCGGAATGGGTTAAAATTCCTCCAAGCCGGTGTGCAGGACTTATCAACAGTTCATGCTTAGTTGCAGTTATTGCTGCACAAGGGGGTCACACCAGATACTGAAAGCAAAGGTTCACATACTTTTGCCACTCACAGATATGTAATATTGGATCATTTCCATCAATAAATAAATGACCAAGTATAATATTTTTGTCTCATTTGTTTAACTGGGTTCTCTTTATCTACTTTTAGGACTTGTGTGAAAATCTGATGATGTTTTAGGTCCAGTGATGGGAATAACGGCGTTAGAATAAACGGCGTTACTAACGGCGTTACTTTTTTTAGTAACGAGTAATCTAACTAATTACTTTTTACATCGTTATAACGCCGTTCCCGTTACTTACAATAAAATACTATGCGTTACTTTATTAAAGCTGTTCTCATCTGGCACGCTGCTCGTTCAGCCTTTCTTTACTCTGCTTTCGTGTGGGGCGGGGAGACGCGAGACAACGGCACAGTAAGCCAATCAGAGTAGATTTGGACAACATATGTAGGTAGGCCACGCCTACTGCACTACTGCGCACGCTTTCAATTGGAAGACCCAGCGATGGCGAGCGGTCAGCCCAGCACTGCGCTTTCACACTGGAAATACAGCCATTACTTTTCATTACTTGAAATAAAAGGCAAGAGTGTTTACGTGCAATGCACATTATGTCGAGGAACAAAGCGTTTGTCCTCGTCAGTGGCCAGTAATTAGTAACATAATTTTAATAACTGCAAAAATATATTACATTTGATAGATGTCTTATCTCACATTGTCCCACAAAAATATTAATATAGTGTAGATAATGTTACTAACTGGTTCTGTTAAGTGTCCATTTCAGTCATTAAACACATTTAACATTCACTTTTATTATGATTACACTAATTGAATTTGATTTTTTTTTTTTTTTTTGGGGGGGAACAAAATGTAACGGAATAATTACTTTCTCTGGTAATTAGTTACTTTTATGACAAAGTAACTCCGTTACTAACTCAGTTACTTTTTGGGAAAAGTAACTAGTAACTATAACTAATTACTTTTTGAAAGTAACGTGCCCAACACTGTTTAGGTCATATTTCTGCAGAAATATAGAAAATTCTAAAGGGTTCACAAACTTTCAAGCACCACTGTGTATATATATACATATATATATATATATATATATATATATATATATATATATATATATATATATATATATATTCAACTCCTTAAGCTGAATGAGCATGAACTCTATCTCCTCATTGCTCCAGAAGTGCACGTTTCTACTACTGTTGTCATGCCGACCGAGGCTGTTGTGTTTCCCGCTTGTGGTCTCGTCACTCGTCACTTCCGGAAGGGGCAGTGCTGAAGTAAGTAGCTCGACTACGTAGCTCGATAGGGTTTACGTGCACTAAGTAGCTCGGCTACAATCGCATAATCTAGGTCGCGTAGCTCGATTACGAGAAATCCAGTTCGGTTCGATTTCAGCCGAGCTAAGGTGTTTCCATGGCACTTAGAACTTCGATTTCAGTCGAGCTACGGCAGAAATTCGATTTTCTCTATGTGCTAAACGCACTGACTGTCACATTGTTTTGGTCGTCATGGTTGTTTTGATGGCAGACCAGATGAACTACTACGTCCTTGACATTCTGGTTTTTCTTCAAAAATTTTACGTTAATCCAGTTATTGAAAATGTTTCATTCAGTGAAGACTGAGATTAAAGAATGCCAATAAACATCTAAAGAATTAGAAGAACCAGAAAAAATACAGAAAAGCCTGATTTCAGTGAGACAGTTGATGAAGAGAATGAAGAAAAGAAGAGTAGGTGGAAATATTGGAAACCATTATTCAGTTTATTTTTGATTGCTTTTTGTATTTCTGGGTTTGTTGTTGTTTTTTAATAGATATCCTTCAGTGAATATGGATGAGTTATCCTTGCTTTCAGGTTTATCAGAGGATGAGACATTTATTCATATTCATATTTGCAATCATTACTCATATACTAAACATCAGAGACAACAAGTAAAATACTTCAAGAGAACAAAATGAAATGACAACAATTTTCCCCAAACCACAAGCACTGCTTGATTCAGGGATGTTATTTGTGCATATCCCTGTCTAAACTGTCAGAATAAATCTGTATTTATCTCATGACAGAGATTTTTAGTGAAACCTGTTATGTGGATGAGCTAAAGAGAGCATCAGGCAGGAAGTCTCCAAAAAGATAAGTCTCCTGGATTTGATGGGATTCCAGCAGAATCATACTGAGCTTTTTGGGACACTGTGGGCAGCTGGCTCGAGACTCCATCAATTATGCAATAGAAAATAACACGTTTCATAAAGACCACAAGACAGCCATCGTTACCTTTCTATTAAAAAATGGAAAAGATCATCTTGAATGCTCAAGCTTTAGACCTCACTCACTTCTTCCAGCTTGCGTGTGGGGTCACTGCCATGTGGACCCTATAGATCCACATGTCATATTAATTGGAGCATAGTTTTACGCCGGATGCCCTTCCTGCCACAATCCTCCCATTTCCAGGCTTGGGAAACAACCATTCACAACTGTGGGCAATTTAGAGAAGCTAGTTAACCTGACCTGCATGTCTTTGGACTGTGAGGGAAACCAGAGCACCCAGAGGAAACCCACACAGACACAGGAAGAACATGCAAACTCCACACAGAAAGGCCCCACTGGCCACAAACCCAGAACCTTCTTGCTGTGAGGCATCAGTGCTAACCACTACACTACTGTGCCACCACTCAAGCCATAGACCTATTGTATTAATTTGTGGAGATATAAATTGATCAATTTGACCAAATCGGCTTCATAAGAGGAAGACTTGATGCTGGCAATTTTTGTAGACTTTGAACCCTTCCAAATGATTGCGCAGCTCTGTCCTTAGACACTGAGAAAGCCTTCGACTGGTTAGAGTGGCCATTTTTATGGGTGGTGCTTAAACAAGTGGGATTTGGTCTTAAATTTACTTCCATGGTACAATCTAGACCCTCTATAGCACCCCATTAGTGTCAGTAATAACAGGTATTCACCGGTCATCACCATTTACTTTAAAGGGCATATTCTGGACCAATTTCAGGGTTTTTTTTATATGAAAGTATGTCCCTTTACACACTCACCCAGAAGGGTAATTTTGCACAAGGCCATGTGTCTACAGCAGAAAAAAATAAAATAACAAAACGCGTCTGGAAAAATCCCAAGGGAGTCTGGAGCCAGATTCGTGACGTCACCTGCGGAAGCGCCAGCAGGCTGCGAGAGCTTGGACAGTTTCAGTGCACAGCCTGTGTAGACCAAGCGCTCCCATTTCTCGCTCATTGTCCGGTCTTTTGGAAAACGATGAGTACTAATCCCATCAAGATTGGTGTTGCTACACCCTCCTACGATACATCTGTTAACCATTTGAATAATTACGCGATAACGTTGAAGAAATTTGCAGAAAACCACCAGGTCGTTTCCTCGTAAACAAACCAGCGCTGACGTAGGATTCAGAAGGAGGCGTCCCGCACGCGACGTCACGAAAATCAATGTTTCCCAGGAAATTCAAATACAAAGTTTTTTCAGAGGCGGACCAATTCGCCTCAAATGGCTTGATTTCAACTGAATATTTCTGGTATTGCGCAAGGTAAAAAAATTGCAGAGAATGCAGAATGTTACGGATATTTGACCAAAGTTTAATATAAAATAGGAGAATTACATTGATCTTGGGCGGCACGGTGGTGCAGTGGTTAGCGCTGTCGCCTCACAGCAAGAAGGTCCGGGTTCGAGCCCCGTGGCCGGCGAGGGCCTTTCTGTGCGGAGTTTGCATGTTCTCCCCGTGTCCACGTGGGTTTCCTCCGGGTGCTCCGGTTTCCCCCACAGTCCAAAGACATGCAGGTTAGGTTAACTGGTGACTCTAAATTGAGCGTAGGTGTGAATGTGAGTGTGAATGGTTGTCTGTGTCTATGTGTCAGCCCTGTGATGACCTGGCGACTTGTCCAGGGTGTACCCCGCCTTTCGCCCGTAGTCAGCTGGGATAGGCTCCAGCTTGCCCGCGACCCTGTAGAACAGGATAAAGCGGCTAGAGATAATGAGATGAGATGAGACATTGATCTTGCTCCTGAATTTACCCGTGATATGCACTTTAAAGAGGGGAAGGAGACAAGGCTGTCCCTTCTCTCGATTCTTATTTGCTTTTTCAATAGAACCTCTTGTACAATCTGATAGAGGACATAAGCACATTTCCCCCATCATTGCACATGGTTCCAAACACTTTATCTCTTTATGCAGATGATGGTCTGGTGGCTGGCTGCTTTATGTCCCGGGGCTCCCTCATGCCTGTGTTACTTTCTGACTCCCCCTTTTTAGTTATGCTGTCATAGTTAGTCTTGCCGGAGTCCCTGCTTGCACTCAGTGCAAAATCTATACTGTTCTTACTCATCAGGTGACATTGGACATACCTAATAACCTGTGTTCTCTCTCTCCCACCCACTCTGTCTGTCCCTCTGAGTTACATGTCAGTCCTGAGATCGAGATGCTGACCTCTTCTGCTCCTCGGACCTGCCTGATCCATCCTGTTTTATTCTGTCCGCATTCACTGGCTTTTGATAAACGGAGCATTTTTATTTTTTGCAAATTCGATAAAGAAAAACTTTATACAAAACGTCTGACAAAATAATTTCCGCTTAGAATGTAAACAAACTGGCGAAATAACAGGAGCAATTTGTGAAAAATGCAATAATAATAATTCTTAAAAATTAAAAAAAAAAGATGCATTCTTACGGTACCATCAAATACTTTTATTCCATATTTTGTTGCTTTTTTTTTTTTTTGTATTGTATTGTTTGGGGTTTTGTTTCCGAGTAGAGATTTTATTTCATTCTCGGTTGGTTCAGCAACACACTCTGTCATTTTGTTTTTCTCTACTCACAGTATATGAGCTGATATCCTAGTAGAAGAGTAGCCAATCAGAGCGCGCGATTGCTCATATCCAGTGAATGTGGATGGAATAATTAAAATTATAGCACTGCTCTGTTGTTACACACACCTTGAACAATTCTCCTCCAGAGGGCATCCTCTCACCCTGTTTAAATTCTGTCCTCTCTTTCCTTAGTTGGTGGGTATTACTGTTTTGTTGTTATGATTGTATTGTGAGTAGCTTGCATTTATTTTGAGCTTTCCTAGCTTTGATTTGCCTACACTTGCCTTGGTCTCATCTTGTGTCTAGTTTTTTGTTCTTTCCTTGCTTGTGTTTGTTTGTTAGTTGTTTTATTTAAGCTTATCTTTACTTGCATCCAGGTGGCATGGTGGTGCAGTGCTTAGCATTGTTGTCTTACAGCAAGAAGTTCTGGGATCGAACCATGTGGCTGGCTGGGACCTTTCTGTGTGGAGTTTGCATGTTCTCCCTGTGACTGTGGGTTTCCTCCGGATGCTCTGGTTTCCTCTCACAGTCTAAAGACATGTAGGTCAACTAGCTACTCTGAATTGCCTGTGAGTGGTTGTTCATATCTGTGTTAGCCCTGTGATAGCTTGGCGACCTGCCCAAGGCCTCTTGCGTGAAGTCACCTGGGATTGGCTCCAGCTTCCCCCAAGACCTTGACAGATAAGAAGTATCAATAATGGATGGATAATAATAATAATAATAATAATAATAATAATTTCAACTTATATAGCGGGCAGCACGGTGGTGTAGTGGTTAGCGCTGTCGCCTCACAGCAAGAAGGTCTGGGTTCGAGCCCCGTGGCCGGCGAGGGCTTTTCTGTGCGGAGTTTGCATGTTCTCCCCGTGTCCGTGTGGGTTTCCTCCGGGTGCTCCGGTTTCCCCCACAGTCCAAAGACATGCAGGTTAGGTTAACTGGTGACTCTAAATTGACCGTAGGTGTGAGTGTGAGTGTGAATGGTTGTCTGTGTCTATGTGTCAGCCCTGTGATGACCTGGCGACTTTTCCAGGGTGTACCCCGCCTTTCGCTCGTAGTCAGCTGGGATAGGCTCCAGCTTGCCTGCGACCCTGTAGAACAGGATAAAGCGGCTAGAGATAATGAGATGAGATGAGATGAACTTATATAGCACCTTTATTCACACCCAAGGTCATTTTACAATTAGAAGGGGGGGAAAAAAGTCCACCAAAAGAGGGTCAGGATGTAATTCCAGTGGCGTAACTGCCCACAATCGCACCAAAAGGCATACAAAGGTATGCCTCACACCACCTACACGGCCGCCGTAATGCCACCGGGCAACATCACTCAGAACACCATGCCATGGATCCACAAAGCAAGCACAGAAGCACCACCACACAAATTGCTGGTATGTCCCAAACTACCTGCACAGCTGCCGCAACGCCACCGAGCAACATCGCTTGGAACACTGCGCCAAGCACAGAAACACTGCCACACAGAGCACTGGATAACCCTGATGGTAAAACGGGCAAGAAGCTCACTGCAGGCCATAGCAAGGAGCACAGGCATCACCCATGATGGACCAAGGGTCCGGAGCTACACCACAACTGGCAGACAAAACATTCAGACAAAGAACAAACATCAGCTCATACAATCTCAAAAAGAAAAACAAAGGGGGGAAAAGACAAATAAATAAAAAGCTCCGGTGAGAAGTGGCAGCCAAAATGCACACCACATACTCTCAAACGGAAATGGAAAACCACTTGCATCCACCTCCTTGGATTTCATCTCATCTCATTATCTCTAGCCGCTTTATCCTGTTCTACAGGGTCGCAGGCAAGCTGGAGCCTATCCCAGCTGACTACGGGCGAAAGGCGGGGTACACCCTGGACAAGTCGCCAGGTCATCACAGGGCTGACACATAGACACAGACAACCATTCACACTCACATTCACACCTACGCTCAATTTAGAGTCACCAGTTAACCTAACCTGCATGTCTTTGGACTGTGGGGGAAACCGGAGCACCCGGAGGAAACCCACGCGGACACCATGCAAACTCCACACAGAAAGGCCCTCACCAGCCACGGGGCTCGAACCTGGACCTTCTTGCTGTGAGGCAACAGCGCTAACCACTACACCGCCATGCTGCCCCCTCCTTGGATTTATTACATTTTATTTCTTTTCAGTGCAGTGTTGGACATGAAATTGACCTACAATTACAGGTCAACTTGCCATTAAATGAGGTAGTAGAACTAACAATTAGGAAAGCAAAGTGCCCATTTGGTAGTCCTTTCAGTAAAGATAATTTCACTGAACCCTTTTGAAGCAGGTTGGAATGATGTTCACCGGGGGCATCTTCTTTTCAAAGCCCATTCAGTGTGCTTGCTGGTGGAAAGCTCGAGAAAATAACAAACCCTGCATCAAGCTTCTTCCAGGTGACTAAACAGGTCACTTGGCGAACATAGTACTTTTAGCTTATTTTCCACTTTAGGCCATCCATAGCCACATCTCACAGTATTTACCAAAGGATTTTTTTTTTTTTAACAACTACAGTTATTGTGGGTCATGACTCAATCTTGAAACTGACAAGAATTTTCTGCTTGTCAGTTTCAAGATTGAGTCATGACCCAGAATAACTCAAGTCTAGAGCTTGAATCTATTTTACTTGCTGGTATTGTTTGTTATTTAGGAAGTCAAATCAGTTCATTTGTATAATGCTTTTAAACCTAGACTGCCTTTCAGGTTTTTCAAGTGTAGGTCATAAAAAGAATTCTCCCTGACACCCAAGTATTTTTGTTTAGTGGACTGAAAGCTACTGAATTCGAATCACAGACTTCCAGTTTTATGAGGATTTTTTTAAACTGAACAATTAATGAATTTGGAGCGACGTGGCCTTAAATTCTCCGCTATTTTTTCCTGCTTCACCATGATGCAATTCAAGATACTACGTCATGCGTCATGTGGTGGGCTTTCCCCGTTCACGCAAGGCATTGTGGGATACAAATTTGAAACAGGAGAGAAAAATGGAGGACGTGAGTGTGCGAATGAAACATGAAAGATCAATTACAGTAACAGAAAGAAAGCGAGAAGAAAAGATGCTACGTTATATACGAAGGAAAGGAAACGCAGGACCAAACTAATAAATATCGGCGGTCAGCGAGCACCTCGGTGTGATCAGCTGTTCGTTTAGCGACAGAATGATGGAACTGTCAGCGCACGCTCAAAGGTAAACCTGCGCATGAGCACACACACGGACTTCCTGTGTCTGCTCGACTGTGCAAAGTGAGCGATTTCATGCACATTATTTGCTTTAATCCCTTCAAATTAAATAACTTCCCAGTCATAGAATGGCCTGATATTTTGTGAGATATTACAGAAGTAAACATATATCACAATAACCAAATTTCACCGATTTTATGAAACCGAAAGGCCATCTAGCTTTAACAACAGACACTGTTCATCTCATTATCTCTAGCCGCTTTATCCTGTTCTACAGGGTCGCAGGCAAGCTGGAGCCTATCCCAGCTGACTACGGGCAAAAGGCGGGGTACACCCTGGACAAGTCGCCAGGTCATCACAGGGCTGACACATAGGCCAAGTTTACATTAGACCGTATCTGTCTCGTTTTCTTCGTGGATGCACTGTCCGTTTACATTAAAACGCCTGGAAACGCCGGGAAACGGGAATCCGCCAGCGTCCACGTATTCAATCCAGATCGTGTCTGGTCCGGTGCTGTGTAAACATTGAGAATACGCGGATACGCTGTGCTGAGCTCTAGCTGGCGTTGTCATTGGACAACGTCACTGTGACATCCACCTTCCTGATTCGCTGGCGTTGGTCATGTGACGCGACTGCTGAAAAACGGCGCGGACTTCCGCCTTGTATCACCTTTCATTAAAGAGTATAAAAGTATGAAAATACTGCAAATACTGCCCATTGTGTAGTTATGATTGTCTTTAGGCTTGCCATCCTTCCACTTGCAAGTGGTAAGTGACGCGCATGCCCGACATGCACTGAGATCACACACACAGCGGCTCAGTCCCAAATCACTGCTCGTGCGCTCCACTCGCGCGCTCTGTGAGCTGCGCAAGGCCGGAGTGCGCACCCTCCAGAGGGCACTCGCTGTTCAGGGCGGAGTGATTTGGAGCGCAGGATGCCTGCGGAGCCGAGCGTATCCGTGTATTGGCGTTGCTATGTGCACGCGAATCGTGTATTGGTGTTGCTGTGTGCACACTAATCGTTTTAAAAACGTTAATCTGATGATCCGCTGATACGGTCTAATGTAAACCCCACCATAGACACCCATTCACACACACCTACGGTCAATTTAGAGTCACCAGTTAACCTAACCTGCATGTCTTTGGACTGTGGGGGAAACCGGAGCACCCGGAGGAAACCCACACGGACACGGGGAGAACATGCAAACTCCACACAGAAAGGCCCTCACTGGCCACGGGGCTCGAACCCGGACCTTCTTGCTGTGAGGCGACAGCGCTAACCACTACACCACCGTGCCGCCCCCGAAAAGCAGCTTTACAGAAAAATAAAAAACCTTAAAAATCAGAGCTAATTTTATCCCTAATAAATTTATTTACCCCTAATGAGCAAGTCTGAGGCAACAATAGTGAGGAAAAACTCCCTCAGCTAACACGAGGAAGAAACCTTGAGAGGAACCAGATTAAAAAGGAAACCCAACCTCATTTGGGTAATAACAGACAGCACGATTATAAATAACTTGTTTCTGTAACTGTATCCTTTATAGTCACAAAGTACAACTGTGTAACCAGGAAGTGCATTATAGTTTTAGCATGAAGTCTATCAGTTGAAGTTATCAACTGTCTACTGATGGAGACTTGAGTGCAAAACTACAGTTGATAGTCAAAGTGAAAATGCTTTAAATGCACTTCTGTATTTGGGTTTTATTATTTTACAGCTTTTGCATTTGGAAATTTTACATTTTAAAATAATAGTAAAGTCAACTCAGTATATAATGTAGTCTCCGTACCCAGAGTAACTGGTGTCAACAGCCTTCCAAGTAGTGTTCGGGAATCAGACACAGTCTCGGTGTTTAAGTCTAGGCTGAAAACATATCTGTTTAGTCAAGCCTTGTGTTTAATGGTGTTTATGAGGTAAAGGTGTAGATCTGGAGGCATAGAGTGTTTTGGTAAACTGGGATGTATGGATGGTGTCAGTCCCCACTCGCTTGCTCACTCGAGTTTGTTGACGGTGTAGTGGCTGCTGCTTTATGTCCCGGGGCTCCCTCATGCCTGTGTTACTTTCTGGCTCTCCCCTTTTAGTTATGCTGTCATCAGTTGGTCGGGTTCAATGCCCGAACTGATGATCACATCATCAGTTTTTCCTTTGGATAATCAGACACAAGGTACGCCACCACTCTTGCCGGAGCGGTTGGGGGTTAGGTGCCTTGCTCAAGGGCACTTAAGTCAATCCTGCTAGTCTGGGGAATCGAACCAGCAACCTTTTGGTCCCAAAGCTGTTTCTCTAACCATTAGGCCATGACTTGCCCATACTGTCATAGTTAGTTACCGGAGTCCCTGCTTGTACTCAGTGCAATATGTATATATACTGTTCCTACTTATTCAGGTGACATTGGGCATACCTAACAACCTATGTTTTCTCTCTCCTCCCCCCCAAATCTGTCCCTCTGAGTTACATGTCAGTCCTGGGATCGAGATGCTGACCTCTTCTGCTCCTCGGACCTGCCTGATCCATCTTGGTGTCCTGTGTCTGGTTGGAGTCTCATCGCATTGCTCCTGTGGAGGGTGGCCCCATGTGGACAGTTGGGGGTCGCACCTGGATGACGCTCTGGACTCTTGCAGTGGTGCTTTTGTGGCTGGGGACTGCAGTTGACTTGCTGACTTTAGGACTGCAGTTGACTTGCTGACTTTAGGACTGCGGTTGTCTTGGACGGTTTTGCGCTCGGGTTTCCGTCGGTGGGGGGTTTATAGCATCGACGAAGCTGACTTTGTTAGGACTGTTAATGTTATAGTCATGTTGTCTGTTGTTGCCCAAATGAGGATGGGTTCCCTTTTGAGTCTGGTTCCTCTCGAGGTTTCTTCCTCATGTCGTCTGAGGGAGTTTTTCCTTGCCACCATCACTACAGGCGCGCTCATTGGGGATAGATTAGGGATAAAATTAACTCATATGTTAAGTCGTTCAAATTCTGTAAAGCTGCTTTGTGACAATGTTTATTGTTAAAAGCGCTGTACAAATAAACTTGACTTGACAAGAATATTTAAACACTCAAATTTATCATTGGAACAATTCAATATAAAAATATACCTGCTGTATCTCTTCCATACTTAATTACTGTCTTTATCCTATATGCTTTCATTTTTTACATCTTGCAAAATACAGTATATTGAGTAAATATGCTAGGATGTACCATAAAAGCGTCCATTATAATAATTTGTTGTATAGCAGCTTATACTGAAATAAGAACCTCAACCTTATTCAGATCCAATTTATGTGTGTTATATATACATGAGTAACCAAATCATATCTTTTAAACATTTTATTAGTATAGGAAAGTGCAATTTATGACTGTATCGCAAAAATAACAGCCACTTTGCATGGTCTGTGTCTCTGCTGAATCGTATCTAATGCATCATACTCTGGTAATTTCAGCCCTAAATGCACCATTCAGTATTCAGAATTACTTCAAGACTTGCTTCATAATGCATCAGGAGAGAGATATTGCCCTCCACAGGTTGCACAACAAAGTGAACGGTAAAAAATATTCTGAAAGGAAATTCTTCGATCATTTAAAAATGGCAAGGTTGATCTTTTCATTTTAGAGATTCATATCCAAGGCCATTCATCAGCCTGATACCTGATATATTTTTATTGTTTAAACTAGGGATGGGTGATCTGATACTCTGATTTTCTTTTCCATCTGATACCAAGTAATAGTAAGGCTATAATCCCAATACTGATATCAATACTTCGTCTTCTTGTGTACACAAAAGCAGGAAATCTACAGCTGCGTCCGAAATCGCTCACTCATTCACTATTCCCTACTCACTATCCAGGGAAATCTATAAAGAGGACTATATAATGAGCTCATTGGTAAAATGAAAAAACGCTTTCAGACACTACTCCACTGTGCCGTTATTTACGTCACTACTGTCGCACAATTAAAACGTGCCAGATCAGTCAGCAGGTGGGTTTACAAAATAATAAATACACGCATGTATTTTTGTGGTGAATGCATATTATACTGAGCGTTTTTCCCGCATTAATAAATCCAAAGTACTTTGTGTCTGCTGCATCTTTCGGTTCTTCTAAGTCAAGGCTGAATACTTTCTTCTTCGCTGCCTTTTATTAAATCAGATTCAAGGCTTTTGATTACTTCCTCGCTCTGCACTATAACTTTTATTCTTGTATTTTATCTGTCTTATTCTATTTTAGGTTATTTTATATTATCTTACTATTTTTAATTGTACTTGAATGTTACAAAAAAATTTAATTGTTTTTTTAAACATTTATTTATTTATTTATTTATTTATCTATCTATCTATCTATCTATCTATCTATCTATCTATCTATCTCTCTGTCTCTCTCATATTGCTGTACCGGGTGCTCCTCTCATCTGTCTGCTATTTTTCTTTCAGCATGACCACAATGCATGATGGTATATATTGCTTGGTTAGTGACCATCAGTTGTACACTACTTTTCACAGTGCATTGTGGGATACTATGAGTCCAATATAGGTGTAATAATTCTCAAATACCTTCAGACAGCACCAGTGGCGTGCACAGACTTTTTGAAGGGCAGGGGCGGAAAGAAAAAAAAGGGCACATATAGCGCGTCCTTGCCACTGTAGAGGGCACTTTAGACACGTTTTATATGTTGTATAAATGGCACATTATATAGCCTTAAAACAGACTAACTAGACAGACTACTCAGGTTAGTTTGCTGTTAGGATCAGCATCCATGAGAACTGTGTGGATTTCAACGTTGGACTGTGAAGAACACACAGCGACATGGATGTATGAAGGAAATAAATCCCTAGGGGGTCTGGGGGTCTTCCCCCAGAACATTTTCAATTAAGTAGATGTCATTTCCTGTATTCTAGTGCATTTTAACACCATATTAGCACCAGATAATCCAAACTGGTTCTGTGAGATATAGTTCTGGCTCAATATAGATCAACAAAGGGCCCAACATAAGTCATTGCAAGTTGCAAATTTCCCTTCTCTCTGTCTTCATCATCACCATTTCCCTCCATATCATCCTCATGTCCCTTCTCTCTGTCTTCATCACCATTTCCCTCCATATCATCCTCATGTCCCTTCTCTCTGTCTTCATCACCATTTCCCTCCATATCATCCTCATTTCCCTTCTCTCTGTCTTCATCATCACCATTTCCCTCCATATCATCCTCATTTCCCTTCTCTATGTCTTCATCATCACCATTTCCCTCCATATCATCCTCATGTCCCTTCTCTCTGTCTTCATCACCATTTCCCTCCATATCATCCTCATTTCCCTTCTCTATGTCTTCATCATCACCATTTCCCTCCATATCATCCTCATTTCCCTTCTCTCTGTCTTCATCACCATTTCCCTCCATATCATCCTCATTTCCCTTCTCTCTGTCTTCATCATCACCATTTCCATCCATATCATCCTCATGTCCCTTCTCTCTGTCTTCATCATCACCATTTCCCTCCATGTCATCCTCATGTCCCTTCTCTAGGTCTTCATCATCACCATTTCCCTCCATATCATCCTCATGTCCCTTCTCTCTGTCTTCATCACCATTTCCCTCCATATCATCCTCATTTCCCTTCTCTATATGTCTTCATCATCACCATTTCCCTCCATATCATCCTCATTTCCCTTCTCTCTGTCTTCATCACCATTTCCCTCCATATCATCCTCATTTCCCTTCTCTCTGTCTTCATCATCACCATTTCCATCCATATCATCCTCATGTCCCTTCTCTCTGTCTTCATCATCACCATTTCCCTCCATGTCATCCTCATGTCCCTTCTCTAGGTCTTCATCATCACCATTTCCCTCCATATCATCCTCATGTCCCTTCTCTCTGTCTTCATCACCATTTCCCTCCATATCATCCTCATTTCCCTTCTCTCTGTCTTCATCATCACCATTTCCCTCCATATCAATATCTGTCTGTTCTGTGCCTTTAACTTCTTCCTCCCTGATTTCATCATCATTTTCCTCCTGAATATTTTCATCTTCTTTATCCTCTATCTGCCTTGTATCCCTCGGCTCTCTGGTATCTCCATCACCACTTTCTGTATTGTCTTTATAAGATAGAGCAAATAACAATAGTATTATACTAGTTGAATATAATTGTACTGTGTACTGTATTGTATGATAAGTGGCCCAAACGTATTATTAAATAGTAGGCCAATGCCGTACAGCACTACTTAACAATCTTGGCTTGATTGGAGGAGAAAGGTCTATGGTTGGTCAATTCAAATGCTGGTGAATTTAAACCTTGAGAACCATTTTTCTGTACAAATTAAGCATTCTTGATCATGTTAGCATCAAATTCTCTGTGATAATCCAAACTAGCTCTGTGTGATACAATACTAACAGTGAGGAGTAGCCTATAAGCCTACGCATACCTCTATCATGATCTCCTCCTTTGTTTCCTTGGATCCAATCTTTCAAAGACAAGCTGCCTTTTGCAGCAGTTTCCAGCTGCTTTTTAACGACTTTCTGTTTTCTTTCTTTCCTGGGCATTCTGAATCTGTAATCATAGAATATGCAGGGTTTCCCCAAAAAAATTGTTAGGCCCGGGGACAAGTATGTTTTAACGGTGGCCGGTGGACCAGTGTAGACTGACTGATAGGAGCATTATAAGATAGGGCCCGATAGTTTCTGTGATGACAGGGTCACGGATGGAATCAAGGAACTGAGAATTAAAAAAAACTACAACACAGATTCCACAGGGGGCCCACATTAAGCCAAATTCCAAAAGCTCATCTCATTATCTCTAGCCGCTTTATCCTGTCCTACAGGGTCGCAGGCAAGCTGGAGCCTATCCCAGCTGACTACGGGCGAGAGGCGGGGCACACCCTGGACAAGTCGCCAGGTCATCACAGGGCTGACACATAGACACAGACAACCATTCACACTCACATTCACACCTACAGTGGCGCTTGAAAGTTTGTTAACCCTTTAGAATTTTCTATATTTCTGCATAAATATGACCTAAAACATCATCAGATTTTCACACAAGTCCTAAAAGTAGATAAAGAGAACCCAGTTAAACAAATGAGATGAAAATATTATACTTGTTCATTTATTTATTGAGAAAAATGATCCAATATTACATATCTGTGAGTGGCAAAAGTATGTGAACCTCTAGGATTAGCAGTTAATTTGAAGGTGAAATTCGAGTCAGGTGTTTTCAATCAATGGGATGACAATCAGGTGTGAGTGGGCATCCTTGTTTTATTTAAAGAACAGAGATCTAT
This sequence comes from Neoarius graeffei, assembly GCF_027579695.1. NCBI lineage: Eukaryota > Metazoa > Chordata > Actinopteri > Siluriformes > Ariidae > Neoarius > Neoarius graeffei. Next base: position 48,751,989 of record NC_083593.1, on the reverse strand, counting down.
CAAAGTCTGATCTTCACAACACATGTTTGGGGAAGTGTATCATGGCACGAACAAAAGAGATTTCTGAGGACCTCAGAAAAAGAGTTGTTGATGCTCATCAGGCTGGAAAAGGTTACAAAACCATCTCTAAAGAGTTTGGACTCCACCAATCCACAATCAGACAGATTGTGTACAAATGGAGGAAATTCAAGACCATTGTTACCCTCCCCAGGAGTGGTTGACCAACAAAGATCACTCCAAGAGCAAGGCGTGTAATAGTCGGCAAGGTCACAAAGGACCGCACGGTAACTTCTAAGCAACTGAAGGCCTCTCTCACATTGGCTAATGTTAATGTTCATGAGTCCACCATCAGGAGAACACTGAACAACAATGGTGTGCATGGCAGGGTTGCAAGGAGAAAGCCACTGCTCTCCAAAAAGAACATTGCTGCTCATCTGGTTTGCTAAAGATCACATGGACAAGCCAGAAGGCTATTGGAAAAATGTTTTGTGGATGGATGAGACCAAACTAGAACTTTTTGGTTTAAATGAGGAGTGTTATGTTTGGAGAAAGGAAAACACTGCATTCCAGCATAAGAACCTTATCCCATCTGTGAAACATGGTGGTGGTAGTATCATGGTTTGGGCCTGTTTTGCTGCATCTGGGCCAGGGCAGCTTACCATCATTGATGGAACAATGAATTCTGAATTATACCAGTGAATTCTAAAGGAAAATGTCAGGACATCTGTCCATGAACTGAATCTCAAGAAAAGGTGGGTCATGCAGCAAGACAATGACCCTAAGCACACAAGTCGTTCTACCAAAAATGGTTAAAGAAGAATAAAGTTAATGTTTTGGAATGGCCAAGTCAAAGTCCTGACCTTAATCCAATGGAAATGTTGTGGAAGGACCTGAAGCGAGCAGTTCATGTGAGGAAACCCACCAACATCCCAGAGTTGAAGCTGTTCTGTACGGAGGAATGTGCTAAAATTCCTCCAAGCCGGTGTGCAGGACTGATCAACAGTTACCAGAAATGTGTAGTTGCAATTATTGCTGTACAAGGGGGTCACACCAGATATTGAAAGCAAAGGTTCACATACTTTTGCCACTCACAGATATGTAATATTGGATCATTTTCCTCAATAAATAAATGACCAAGTATAATATTTTTGTCTCATTTGTTTAACTGGGTTCTCTTTATCTACTTTTAGGCCTTGTGTGAAAATCTGATGTTTTAGGTCATATTTATGCAGAAATATAGAAAATTCTAAAGGGTTCACAAACTTTCAAGCACCACTGTACGGTCAGTTTAGAGTCACCAGTTAACCTAACCTGCATGTCTTTGGACTGTGGGGGAAACCGGAGCACCCGGAGGAAACCCACACAGACAACATGCAAACTCCGCACAGAAAGGCCCTCGCTGGCCACGGGGCTCAAACCCAGACCTTCTTGCTGTGAGGCGACAGCGCTAACCACTACACCACCGTGCCGCCCGAATTCCAAAAGCTGACTGGAGAATTTAAAATATGGCCACATACTGTAATGCATGTCATTTACTCAACACACATTTTAAAAAATCAACAATTCAAGAAGAGTCTTATAGAGAATCAGACAATGTGCATTCTTGAATGCTGTGTTTTCAACAGTAACAAAAGAAATTGAATTAAAATAAAACAATATCAAAGCTTAAGCCATAGCTGTTGAAAAGGTCTGAGACACATTTACTGCTCCGTGGAATAAATTGCAGCTCATTCGTGTCTCTAAAATTAGCTAGCCTAAATGTATCTAGCCTTCACAAAATTCAGGAAATCTGCTTTGCACAGATGACTGCATTATCTATTTTTATTGCAAAGTGTATCATAATATACACTAAAGCTACATTCACAGTTTATAATGCTCACCCAGCTGTGTTCTACTTAGCTGATCATCACACTGGTCTCTCTCGCCCTCTCAAGGCTCCCAAGAGGGCAGTTTAGCACATTTTGGCTCCTGAGAGGGCACTTGAGGGCAGTTTAGCACGTGTTTTGGCTCCCAAGGGGGCACTTTAGCACGTGTTTTGGCTCCCAAAAGGACACTTGAGGGCAGTTTAGCACACGTTTTGGCTCCCAAGAGGGCACTTTAGCACGTTTTGGCTCCCGAGAGGACACTTGAGGGCAGTTTAGCAGACGTTTTGGCTCCTAAGGGGGCACTTTAGCACGTGTTTTGGCTCCCGAGAGGACACTTGAGGGCAGTTTAGTATGCGTTTTGGCTCCTAAGGGGGCACTTTAGCACGTGTTTTGGCTCCCAAGAGGGCACTTTAGCACATGTTTTGGCTCCCGAGAGGACACTTGAGGGCAGTTTAGCAGACGTTTTGGCTCCTAAGGGGGCACTTTAGCACATGTTTTGGCTCCTGAGAGGACACTTGAGGGCAGTTTAGTATGTGTTTTGGCTCCTAAGGGGGCACTTTAGCACGTGTTTTGGCTCCCGAGAGGACACTTGAGGGCAGTTTAGCACATGTTTTGGCTCCCAAGAGGGCACTTTAGCACATGTTTTGGCTCCCGAGAGGACACCTGAGGGCAGTTTAGCACGTTTTGGCTCCCAAGAGGGCACTTTAGCACACGTTTTGGCTCCCGAGAGGACACTTGAGGGCAGTTTAGCACGCGTTTTGGCTCCCAAGAGGGCACTTTAGCACATGTTTTGGCTCCTGAGAGGGCACTTGAGGGCAGTTTAGCACACGTTTTGGCTCCCAAGAGGGCACTTTAGCACGTGTTTTGGCTCCCGAGAGGACATTTGAGGGCAGTTTAGCACGCGTTTTGGCTCCCAAGGGGGCACTTTAGCATGTGTTTTGGCTCCCGAGAGGACACTTGAGGGCAGTTTAGCACACGTTTTGGCTCCCAAGAGGGCACTTTAGCACATGTTTTGGCTCCTGAGAGGGCACTTGAGGGCAATTTAGTATGCGTTTTGGCTCCCAAGGGGGCACTTGAGGGCACTCTAGCATGCGTTTTGGCTCCCAAGGGGGCACTTTAGCATGTGTTTTGGCTCCCGAGAGGACACTTGAGGGCAGTTTAGTATGCGTTTTGGCTCCTAAGGGGGCACTTTAGCATGTGTCTTGGCTCCCGAGAGGACACTTGAGGGCAGTTTAGCACACGTTTTGGCTCCCAAGGGGTCACTTTAGCATGTGTTTTGGCTCCCGAGAGTACACTTGAGGGCAGTTTAGCATGTTTTGGCTCCCAAGAGGGCACTTTAGCACGTGTTTTGGCTCCCAAGAGGGCACTTTAGCATGTGTTTTTCAACAATTGGGCCACAAGGGGGGGCAACCGCCCCCTCTGCCATCCCCCCCCCCGTGCACGCCACTGGACAGCACTATAAAATGGCAAACTCTTGATAGATAGAGAGAGAGGGAAAGAGAGAGTGTGTACCAGGTCTAAACACACTATATAATCCACTATATAGTGAGTAATGAGTGATTTTGGACACACTGTTTGCGATTTCTGTAGTGAAAATTGGTCAATCCTGATATCAGAATTTACACTTGAAAGCTTTGGCACTAGAAGGGAAAAACTACAAAAGATCAGACCTCTCTACTGTATACTGTTTTACTTTTTAATAACAGCAATTATAAAACACAGATTCAATCAGGTTCAAGAATGTCCAACAAACGTTTATTTCCATTAGCATCCTTTTCAGGAGTTATTCTTTAGATCAACAGGTTCACGAATGTTCAACAACAATGCTTCCTTTCCTTTGTGCCATTGAGCGACTGATTAACTGGCAGAATCTGTTTCTCTGTGTGTACTGCTACTGCTTTCCTTAAGCTGTTGGGAGAGGAGCAAGAAGGGGAAAGGAAAAGTAGTTCCTATCCTAAGCAACAATTTTTAAAAAAATAAATAAAAGAATAAAATGAAGTTAATAAAATCACTCCTTAAATATGCTACCTGTTGTCGATTTTTTTTTTTTTTATGAGGATTGATTAATTCTCAAAACAGAACCATCAGCATTGGAAGGATCTGTCCATCCTTTAAACTAGCTGTGGAACATAGGAACCTAACAAACTACCTGAAACAAGTCCCTTACTTGTATGTGAGTTGATATATGATAAAGATGAAACAATGAACCAAAGTTGTGTTATATGCCTTAATGGTAAAAAAAAAAAAAAAGAAATGTTGATGATAAACCATAATATATGAGTCCGCTGATCTTCAGTGTTCTGGAACTGATTATCACTGTAATCAGTTTTCTGGTGTCAATCTTTATGGATCTGGAAATGAACATTAGCGAAACCTGATTATGATCAGCACTCTAGAGTCCATCATTAGGTCTCATGAAGTAATTAAGTAATTATCAAGACTCTGTAATCGATACTCAAGGTTCTAGAGTCAATCATTCGTCCTCTATTCCAAAGTTATTCAGCTTCTTCTTTGTCCCATAACCGACAAGGGCCGTAGGGGCACCACTGATGACATTTTAACAGTCTATCATTGGTGTGTCTAGGGCATTTTAAAATTGGCGGAGCTTGTCCCTCTCCAAGATTGATCAATGGACGATTTCGAGTAGCCAGTTAACACAATCGCATGTCTTTGGACTGTGGGGGAAACCGAAGCACCCGGAGGAAACCCACGCAGACATGGGGAGAACATGCAAACTCCACACAGAAAGGCTTCTTTTGGCCACTGGGCTCGAAACCAGAACCTTCTACCTGTGAGCTGACAGCGCCATGTCACCCAGTCACTCAGCAGTGGTCTGGAAAAGCTTGTCAATGTTCATATGTCTGTGAAGGTTCTCAGTCATCCAGGTCATCGTAGTCCATAGGTGTAACTGGATTTGCTTGAAAGCCTTGAAGACGTTTCTCCTCTCATCCGAAAAGCTTCTTCAGTTCTGTCTGACTAGTGGAGAGTTTCAGGTATTTATCCTCTAGTGGACCAAAAGCAACCCTAATGAGAGTTGTTGAGGTCACATGGGTCGTTGACCCTCTCAGTCATCCTGTAGGTTGTCATGACTCACATAATGGCAGAGAAAGCCAATGACCCACAGATCACCCTAACGACCCTCTAGGCTGCTAACACCGTTCACTCCTGGCCTCCAGTGGCCCTAACCTTCTTTAGGAGCCTTCTTTAGCACCTACAGACTTGTCAGTGTTCTGGAGGCAACCATCAGAGTTTTGGAGCCGATTATCAGAGCTTTGGAGCAATCATCAGTAATCCCATCGTTAACACTCCAGCCCATCATTGAGGATCTGGACATGTTGCCAATCATCAAAGCCTTGGAGATGAACATCAGGGCTGTGCAGGCAATAACCAAGACTCTGGAATCCATCGTCTCAAATCAAGAGTCAATCATCTGTGATCTGGATGTGATCAGTAGCACTCTACCACCATCAATAGACCAGGCCTCTGCTGGTGGTGATCATGGCTTTCGAGGCGATCATTAAAATCAGTAGATGATCAGTGTAGCCAGTTATGAAGCTTGTGAAGTCAATAAACAATGCTGAAAAGCACTCATCTGAAGAATCGCTCATCAGAAATCTGAATGCTAATTTGATCATCAGGGATCTGGAGGCAGCCATTTCCAACTTCTTGAGGTGATAAACAGCACTCTGTAGCAAACTAGTCTTCAGTGTTCTTTAGTGAAATGTTAAAACCACAGTCTTTGGTCTACAGAAATGCAGAAGTGACATCTGATGAGACTTTTTTTTTAAACCATACTCTTAAAAAATAGATGAGAGAAAACGTACATGGTCACACAGACCAACAGAAGAGTTCAGACCTGAATATTTAAGAGGGTTCGGTGGATCTGCTATGCTGTGGGGGTGGTTTTATCACTTGTCTGTATACTATAATGTGCATTAAAAATGTATAGAATGTTTATAAGGACCAACGCAAAACAATCATAGATAAATTATAGCCTTTTGGGTAAATTATCATAGGTGGAATATTCCTCAGCTTGAGAGTCTTCAAGGTTGGAGGGACCCTTTTTGAAGTGTGTATCAGATGCACAAGGTGGGTAGAAATATTCTTGACCTTCTACATTGTCCACAGACTCATCAGTGCTCCTGTAATCATAAGAATGTGTTTCTTGTGGGTACGTGCTTTCAGCTCCATAGACATCAGGGTTCCAGTGGATAGCTAATTGCTCCATAGACATATCCAGCTGCTCTTCTTGACCCATACAAGATATGTCTTGAGAAGGCTTTAAAAAATTAGACTGTGAACCAAACTGTAGGTTCTTATAGTTCTTGTTGAAACCTACAGCTTGAAAGTCTTTGAGGTCAGAGCAGACAGGTAGACTGGCTGAATGAGGTTCACAGAAATACGTACAGTCTTCTATGTTGTCAACAGCCTCATTCTTGCCTCCATAATCATCATAACTTTTCACTTCTGAATAAATAGTTTCAGCATCAGAGTCCTGAAATTTACTATGGATGACTAATTGCTCTGAGCTCATCTGATCTTCTTCTTCATCATCATCTTCTTCTACCTCTCCTTCTTTTTCTTCCAGGACACTGGAAATGTCCTCAGAGAGAGTGACAAAGTCAGGAAGTGGGCCAAGATGTTGGTTCTTGTAGTCCTTGTTGCTCTTCGAGTGTAATGGTCTGCTAATCCTGGCGTAAACTGGATCTTGGACATTACTTGAGAGAGGAGGAGCGCTGTTAACGCTTTTCACTTTGCTGTCTTTGGGATGATCACTCAAGTTGGAGTCCAGTGAAAGGCTTGTAATCAGTTTTTTCTTTGGATGCTTCATCTGTGTTGGAGGTGTTTGGGATTGCTGGGAATTCTGGGCCATCTGCTGCTCTTTGGGTTTTGTTCCAGATGTTTCTTGATGTTTGGGTCTTGGTTCCACTTTTGGAAGATTCTTGAGAGCAGCACTGATGATTGTGAAGAGGTGATCGCTATGACTCGTTACAAATTCAAAGTAGCCTTCGCCAGACTCGCACCTGCGACCTGCTTCGAAGTTAAAAGACAGCTGGGGAGCAAGAACAGAAATAGAGCATTTTTAGCTGAATATCTAATGTCTTCCTGTAGAAAAAAACAAACAAGAATGCAGAAAAGGGGGAGGGAAAAAAACACTGAAAGAGACACACATTTAACAATGAGTACTTTGTCATTTTTATCTAAACAAAACCTAAAGGTGAAAGAGAAATTCTTTAGCTTACCATGTCTTGACCAAATTTCCTGACAAAGCGATACGGCCATGTGAGGAGAACCTCATTCGTTTTGTGGTCCTTTAGGAGTAAAGAGTCATATTGTGGTGTAAGAATGTATTCTCCGAAGAGCTGACATCGTAACGCCGCCTCCGTAGCCACGGAAATTACCAGGAAATCCCGCACTACACAAAATCAAGAAAACAGGACGTTAATTTTCACTGTACATGCAGTTAAAAACAAACTACACTGATTAAAATATACTGGTGACAGCTAACAACACATTGCTAGTGGTTGCTAGCAGAGCAGATTAGCTTGTTGAGTGATACACGTTAGCAAGCTGGTAAAATAAAATGTCAGTGGTGGTGACGTGGGGCAATAGAGTGCGCTTAGCAGATTAGCTCTCTAAAACTTAACACAATTCTGTTCTACAATTAGGAAGGACATTACTAAAATTAATGTTATAAATTGCACTAGCCAGGCAAAATTGAACACAGGGCAAAGCTCCCTGTGAGCTTTTTATAATGAAATTTCATAATATAAGTTCTGGGTGTGCAATTAAAAAAAAAAAGTCATTCCAAATTTTATGTCCAAGCTCCACTTGAGAGAGTACAAAGGACCTGCTTTTGTGCTCCAAAGTCTGCAAGCAAAAATGTATTCTCTGTTTTTCCTTTCCTGTTTCCTTTGCTTCCCTTTCCTTTTCTGTTTCATTCATCTGCTCTTTCCATTACTTTCCTTTCATTATTTTCCTGTTTTATATTCTCCCCTGCCTTGTCCTTCCCTTCCCTTTTTTTTCTTTTCCTGTTTCCTTCCCTTTCCTGTTTCCTTTCCTTTCTGTTCCTGTTTATTTTCCTTTCCTCCTTACTTTCCTTCTCTTCCCTTTCCTCTTTACTTTCCTGTTTCGTTTCCTTTCTGTTATCTTTCCTTTCCTTTCCTGTTTTCTTTCCTCTTTCCTTTCCTTCCCTTCCCTTTCCTCTCCTTTCTTTCTGTTCCTATTTCCTTTCTTTTCCTGTTTCCTTTCCTCTTTCTTTTCCTTCCCTTTCCTTTCTTTCTGTTCCTATTTCCTTTCGTTTCCTTTCCTTTCTTTTCCTTCCCTTTCCTCTCCTTTCTTTCTGTTCCTATTTCCTTTCGTTTCCTGTTTCCTTTCCTCTTTACTTTCCTTCCTTTCCTGTTTCCTTTCCTTTCCTCTCCTTTCTTTCTGTTCCTATTTCCTTTCTTTTCCTGTTTCCTTTCCTCTTTATTTTCCTTCCCTTTCCTGTTTCCTTTCCTTTCCTCTCCTTTCTTTATTTCCTTTCTTTTCCTGTTTCATTTCCTCTTTACTTCCCTTCCCTTTCCTGTTTCCTTTCCTTTCCTGTTTACTTTCCTCTTTACTTCCCTTCCCTTTCTTGTTTCATTTCCTTTCCTCTCCTTTCTTTCCTTTCCTGTTTCCTTTCCTCTTTACTTTTCTTTCCTCTTTCCTTTCCTTTCCTGTTTCCTTTCCATTATGTTTCCTTTCCTTTCCTGTTTCCTTTCCTTTCCGTTATGTTTCCTTTCCTGTTTCCTTTCCTGTTTCCTTTCAGTTATGTTTCCTTTCCTGTTTCCTTTCAGTTATGTTTCCTTTCCTTTCCTGTTTCCTTTCCGTTGTGTTTCCTTTCCTGTTTCCTTTCCTTTCTGTTCCTGTTTCCTTTCCTTTCCTTTCTGTTTCCTGTCTTGTCCTGTCCTGTGTCATTCTGAATGAAATCCACATGCTGTTGTTCCTGCAGACAGCAGATCTGGACAAGCCGTTATACACAACCCTTGTGCCAAACACAGCTGAAAAGATAATCAGGCTGAGGCAGAGTCTGCACCTGTCTTGCTTTTTGCCCACAATCTTGTGCACCCAAAGAGAGACAGAGAGAGAGAGAGACTCGACTGCTCTGCAAAAGATTTCACTTCAATCAGGTTCCCGCTCTTTCAGTGGAAGCATTTTTCTCATCCTTTTGCAAAGCTCTTTAATTTCATCCTCTGATGCTCAGGAACAGGTTTTTCTTTTCCCTGTGTCCATTATATGACAGCTTTACTTTGATGATGTCTTTGATTACAGCAAAACTGTTGTCAAACACACTTTACACACACACATCATGTGTGTACATTTTGACGCTAATGGCTTTGAGCTTTCCACATTGTGCAGCTGTCAACATCAGAAGCTCCCTGGCTTTAAAATGCATATTTATTTACTTCCACTGACATCACATATTGAGACAGGAACACACTGCTAAAAGATGTTTATCTGTTCTCCAACACTAATACACTTTTATTCTGTGATATTTTGTAAATGTTAAATTATTTATGACGGTATTGAAGCAGGAGTATTCCAATGAGTGTTCCTGATTTCAGTATATTGTGTTCGTTGAGAAGTCGTAAAGACTTCTTATTATGAAGAAATTTTCAGACATTTTCACTGAAACGATAATTGAAGTTTCATGTAGTCTGAATTTTTAGCTATCACCAGAGTGGCAAAGTATGTCCAAAAAAAAAACACAGCTATTTTCACAGGAAGAGGCCATTTTGCTGACAGTACAGACAACAAAACACTCTCAAATTACTAGATTTTAGTAATGATATTAGCTCATCCGGCCGACAAGTGATGAGTTTATGCCATCATGTGTTGTCCGGCGTCTGTCCAGTGTCATTCATATTTCATGAAAATTGCTTCTTCTCTTTCAGTTCTTCACTGATTTTTATTCTTTTTGGTAGGAAGGTAGGTCTGCCTGGGGTGCATATAGACCCCTTTCACATGACGTCACCGCGCCGCGAGATTTTGTTAGGCGCCATATTGGAAGACCAAGTACATGCACTCACAATATAAAACAAAGTACGAGTGAGAGTAAAGTGACACGATGGATGATAATTCGGGTTATGTGAGTACATTACCAGCTGCAGAAAGGGCACGGTATGTGGAGAAACTGGCTGTGATTGATGGGTTTGACCCATATGATAAGACTCGCGGCAAGGGAGAATGGAAACATAAGGAGGACCTGACACCAATTCCGCCATCTGTTTGCTACCCAGACATTGTAAACTATTTGTTGTTTACACCCAGTGCCTACACTCAGTGTTCGAACTATGCCGATATTTTCGGGGGGTCCCTTTTTCTCCCTGGGGGGGGGTGCTTGCACTTGTCTCAGAGCGCGGATCTCCAAACACATGAGAAGCCTATCTTACGCACATATCACGCGGACTCCACACCTCCACACACGCATCTCGTCTGAAGTCATGACTCATCAGGGGAAATCGTGTCCGCATTGACATGTTCAAAAAACAACCTCGCGTCAACAATGATACCACACGCAAGAAAAAAAAACAGTCAGGCTACTCAACAACCAACCTGGCAGCAGCGAGCAAGCCCCAAAACATCCTAAATTATTATTATTATTAAATTGTAGAAGTCTGGGAGGCTTGCTCCTCATACAGTTATCAACTTGGGGCCACTTTAGCATGTTTTAAATCTGAATTTCTTGCGTTTGCTTACCTCAAAGTGTCCGCAGATCATGCACAGACTTATCCATTATATCCACAGTTTTTTGCCAAGTCTCACACAGGTTTCTTTCAAGTCTACTGTTGGGCCAATAAATCATAAATAAAACAGCTCAGATTTGTTTGTTTAAGTCGTTTGCCACTCCACTTTATTCTCGTGGGTTCACATACCGCTGCCGTTATTTCCCCCTAATCACGGTCTTCCAAAATAGCGCAGGGTCTGTTTACTTCCGGTTTCGGGTGACGTCAGTGAAAGGGGTCTATAGCTTCTACTCAAATTTGCATAATTGCAATTAATAATCAAGATATGAAGTAATTAAGCCCTGACGAGTAGTTTCCACACAAATTGCTTCTTCTCCTTCAATTCTTCACCAATTTTGATTCTTTCTGGCATGAAGGTATGGGGACCTAGGGTGCATAAAACTTCTACCCAGATTTGCTTAATTACAATTATTAATGAAGTTATGGACTAATTCAGCCTTAATGAGCAACAAAAATCACTTCTTCTCAGGCCAAGTTTACATTAGACCGTATCTGTCTCGTTTTCTTCGCGGATGCACTGTCCATTTACATTAAAACGCCTGGAAAAGCCGGGAAACGGGAATCCGCCAGGGTCCACGTATTCAATCCAGATCGTGTCAGCTCCGGTGCTGTGTAAACATTGAGAATACGCGGATACGCTGTGCTGAGCTCTAGCTGGCGTCGTCATTGGACAACGTCACTGTGACATCCACCTTCCTGATTCGCTGGCGTTGGTCATGTGACGCGACTGCTGAAAAACGGCGCGGACTTCCGCCTTGTATCACCTTTCATTAAAGAGTATAAAAGTATGAAAATACTGCAAATACTGATGCAAATACTGCCCATTGTGTAGTTATGATTGTCTTTAGGCTTGCCATCCTTCCACTTGCAAGTGGTAAGTGACTTGCGCACAGCGGCTCAGTCCCGAATCACTGCTCGTGCACTACACTCGCGCGCTCTGCGAGCTGCGCAGGGCCGGAGTGCGCACCCTCCAGAGGGCACTCGCTGTTCAGGGCGGAGTGATTTGGAGCGCAGCCGCTGAGGAGGAAGCGATGAGCCGCACTGACACATTTCAACTTACGTGTCGTCATGTGATTAGCGTATCTGTGTATTGGCGTTGCTGTGTGCACGCGAATCGTGTATTGGCGTTGCTGTGTGCACGCTAATCGTTTTTAAAAACGTTAATCTGGTGATCCGCTGATACGGTCTAATGTAAACCCCACCTCAGTCAATTCCTCGCCATTTTGTATTCTTTCTGGCAAATAGGTCGGTATTCCTAGTGTGTATATCGCTTCTATATATAGCTTGTATACGGTATAGTGTATATAGCTTGCAGCATTTATTGCGCAAGGTGGCCCACTTTAGATCATTCCTTCTGGACTAGATGAGGCCGGAGTGAGCTACGCCGTCATTGATGGTCTCATTAAAAAAAAAAATCAATCTGGTGACTATATTTTACTCCCAAAAATGTTATGTCATAGTGTTTATTTTCCCATAAGAAAATACATACTGCATACGCACAGGAGTGAATATTCTGGCCTATACAGCTAAGCGAACAATATCTGTATATCAGTTCCATGTATATTGCATCTATAACTAAACTACATATCTTTAGAGACTTAATCTGTCTCATTCATTCTAATGAGGCTAAAATATGTGGCAACCTGGGAAACCCTTCACACTGTGTCATTTTGACATCTTCTGCTTAATATAGTTGCACAAATGAAAGGTTTTCCTGAACTGAAGTATGTTCCTCTTTTGCATGTCCTTCAATCACAAGAAAAGTTCTGTCTCTTTTTAGTAAAAAGAGAACAAACTGACAATACAGCCAAAAGTTTGTGGTCACCTGACTCTCATTCCCATACTGTATGTGGTTCTTCCCCAAACTGTTGCCACAACGTTAGAAGCACACAATTGTATAGAATGTCTTCTTGGATGCTGGAGCATTAAGATCTCCCTTCACTTAAACTAAGAAGCTCAAACCTGTTCCGACACGACAATGCACCTGTGCACAAAGCAAGCTCCATGAAGACATGGTTTGCCAAGGTTGATGAAGATGGAAGGACTTGAGTGTCCTGAACAGAACCCTGACCTCAACCATACTGAACACCTTTGAGATGAACTGGAATGCTGACTGCACCCCAGGCCACCTCACTAATGCTCTTGGAGCTGAATGAACACAAATCCCTACAGCCATGCTCTATAATCTAAAATTGGATTATTATAGCAGGAAAGAGGGACTACATCTGGAATGGGATGTTCAAAAAACACATACGAGTGTAAGGGCCTCTGCATGCTCTTGCAACAAGGCTTTCACAGATAGCTTTTCGCAGACAGTTGTAATTTATCGTTGAGCGGGGAGTAATAGGCGTGCGCGATGTTATTCACCGCCACAATGCAAGGGGGCGCGAAGTCGCGAAATCGCTAGGAGTAGTTGGTGGGTGTGGTTAGTGGAGTGTTTATCCTCCGGTTACTTATAATGACTAGAACTGGAGTCGTATAGATGTACGTACTTCCTCACTTCCTCGATCAACCGCTCTTTGTGCTGCTCCATCTTCGCTCATGTTTTTAAAAATGGCGGTAGTGAAAACAAACCAAACCGGGAAAGTAGGGAAGCGGAAGTGCGTGTACAGCGGATGTAGAGTGGACCAATCAGAGCCTTCTTGTCTGCGACGCTGTCTGCGAGGCTTCTGCGGTGGTCACAATTTTTGGGAGGTGCACGCAGAGCGTCTGCGAAGGTGGGGGGGGCTATGCAGACGCTATCTGCGACGCTATCTGCGAGGACTGCGTTGTCAGCATAAATTGGCCTTAATGGTGAGGTGTCCACAAACTTTTAACCAAATTAAATTTTGGTCAAAACCTGATTTTTGTCTTCTTTTTTTTTCAATGACTGTGACATCCGATAGGTTTTCACCATACTTCCACACAAATAGTGGTAAGACCACAGGTGCTGATGGCTGTTGATTTTCTCAGGTCTGGTCTGTGGATTGTTGTGGACTGAACTTTGCTGTGATATTGAGATGTTTAAATCTCTCATGCTGCTATGCCTGATCCATGACCCATAAAAAAAGAAGCGTTCCAATGTAGAAGCACCTTTTTATTGATGGACAAGGTAGAAAGGGGACTAACACTTGGCAACATTGGTATATAAACATATATAGGGAAATACGCCACTTGTATTTTTCATACAAGCTCCATCCGGGACATGGAGAACCAAAACCATGACATAAATCTCTATGTCACTTGTGAGGAAATTGATGAATTGTTTTGATAAATTTTTGTCTGTGAATGTGTCGATATAATAAAACGAAAATCACATGTTGGCTTGAAGATATGAAGTTTATCTTCTCATGTTGAAAACTTGCATTTTTCATACAAAATACATCACGGATCTGAGTGACACATTTCCTGATATTTCACTCCGACGATGTCGCTCCCAGTGTTTTCCCGCTGACTAGACACACATTGTCAAAATGGCGAGCCAGTTCAGAATTAAAATTCTTTTGATTAACTTACTTTTTTTTGGGGGGGGGGGGGGGGGGGGGATGTGTCCATATAATATGAAGGACATTACACGGTGGCACGAAGGTATGAAGTTTATCTTCTCGTGCTGAAAAATATATCACTCATTCACTTTACTCACTTGTGAAATATACATTCACCATTCGAAGATAAACTTCATATCTTCACACTATTCACAGGTAATTATATAAAATTGCCTATAAATGCATTCATAACATGTTATAATGCATTCATATGGCATTTATGACACCTTGTTAGGCATTAAAGATTATAGCAATGTTCATAATGTTCACTGGCAAGTTTTTTTTTTTGACACTGAAAGTAATGACATCAAGTGAAGACATCTTGAATAGAGTCAAATTTATTGAGTATATCTCAATACAAGTTAAAAAGATGAAATATAATTGGATTAAACTTGTTTCTTGACAGCTTTTTTACTAAGTTCAAAATATTAAAGCTAGACTGCCTTTCAGATTTTTCAAGTGTAGGTCATAAAAAGAATTTTCCCCGACACCCAATTATTTTTGTTTAGTGGACCGAAAGCTACTGAATTCGAATCACAGACTTCCAATTTTTTTTTTCGTTTTTTTTAACAGAACAATTAATGAATTTAGGGCCATGTGGCCCGAAATTCTCTGCTATATTTTCCTGCTTCACCTTTACCCAATTCAAGATACTATGTCATGCATCACGTGCTGGGCTTTCCCCGTTCGCGCAAGGCATTGTGGGATACAAATTTGAAACAGGAGAGAAAAATGGAGGACGTGAGTGTGCGAATGAAACGTGAAAGACCAACTAGAGTAACGGAAAGAAAGCGAGAAGAAAAGACGTTATGTTATAGACGAAGGAAAGGAAACGCAGGACCAAACTAATAAATATCGGCGCTCAGCGAGCACCTCGGTGTGATCAGCTGTTCGTTTAGCGACAGAATGACGTAACTGTCAGCGCACGCTCAAAGGTAAACCTGCGCAACACACACACACGGACTTCCTCTGTCTGCTTGACTGTGCAAAGCGAGCGATTTCATGCACATTATTTGCTTTAATCCTATCAAATTAAATAACTTCCCAGCCACAGAATGGCCTGATATTTTGTGAGATATTACAGAAATAAACATATATCACAATGACCACATTTCAGAGGGAACTAAATTTCACCGATTTTATGAAATCGAAAGGCTGTCTCGCTTTAAGCATTTTAAAGTGGGTTTTTTATTAAGTATTTATTTAGAGAAAGATGGAAAGATATCTCCAAAAAGCATGAGAAAATTAAACCTTAAAATGAGTTAAAGCATTTACAGACAGGCTGATTAAATATTACATTTGATTTATAATAATCTCATAATTATAAATATTAGATAAATGTGCCTATATTCACGATATTTTCACATGCTTAGATATTGTTTGCAGTGCAGCTCGATTTCCTCATAATCTAATAATGACGTGCTATACAAAGATGGACTCGATTTCGTCTGTATTAGTGAAGTGATGTGTTCTGAACTCGACTTACTTCATAATGCTTATAAAGACGGCTATAAAGTGTTCATGGTTAATTATAATTGGGTCTAATGTGTATAATGTATTCCTTATTAGGAATTATAATGCATTCTAATATGATATGAATGAGATTGATAGAAAGAGTTATATATACACTCACTGGCCACTTTAATAGGAACTTGGTCTTCGCAGGAGTGGAACCCAATGTGGTCTTGTGCTGTTGCATGCTGAGATGCTTTTCTGCTCACCACAGTTGTAAAGAGTGATCCTATCCTTCCTGGCAGCTCAAACCACCTCAAATCTGTCCATTTTCCTTCGACCTCTCTTACCAACAAGGCGTTTGGTTCCACCTACAGAACTGTCACTCACTCAATTCAATGTTTTTTTTTTGTTTTCCGCACCATTCTGTGTAAACTCGAGAGACTGTTGTGTGTGAAAACCCCAGGAGATCAGCAGTTTCTGAAATACTCAAATAAACCAGTCCATCTGGCTCAAACCAACACCCATGCCACAGTGAAAGAAAGTCACACTTCACTGTGAGATCACAATTTTTCCCATTCGATTGTTTGAACATTGTGAACATTACCTGAAGCTCTTGATTTGTATCTGTATGATTTGATGCATCGTGCTGCTGTCGAGGGATCGGCTGATTAGAGAACTGCAGAAAATAAAGCAGCTGCAGGTGGATGAGTGTTTCTAATAAAATGGCTGGTGGGTGTATATTTTAAAAGAATATCGATCAACTAAGTAAAGACGCACAGTGAAATGAAGTAGTAGATTGAGACTTTTGGACCGGACTGTGTATTTTGTATGATGATGATGATGATGCCCTTTATTGTCACTAGTCACATGTACCAGCGGAATTAGCCGTCAACCTGTCCGTGCATATACAACATACAATTGACATAGGGTAGACAGGACAGGAAGACAGGGATGAAGATAAAAAGGAAACACAACATGAGGAGAGATAAGGAAAAAAAGAACACCCCCTCACTATGCTCCTGTCAGGAGTACAGTGTGGGAACATTTAAAAAAACCTTTGCACATAAGCACACAACAACACAAGTACACTTTAAACACGGGACTTGAGGGGGGGAATCAGGGGGAGGGGGTGGGGAGGAGGTAATCCAGTGCAAGCAAGCAGCCGTCCGCTCCTGCAGCCATGAAGGCGCTGGTCACGCACCCGCTTGTCACACTGGGGGTAAAAATGGCGACCGCAGAAAGTTAGAGAAGGAATACGAGAGTGTCTCCTGGCAGTGACCTTCAGGGGGAAATGTTGCCTCAGCAACGGCCTGAACCAAGGCCGCAGCTGTCTCAGGGAGCCGAATGTCGATAAGATATAAATTGTTTGGTCTTTCCAGACGCAGTCTTTGCACGTCCACACCGCTCGTCCGTATCTGTCCATTCTGTCCATTCTATTCAAATTCAAATTGATCTCCGAAAAACGTATTCCTTGCAAAGCTGAAAGCTGCTCCGAGATAACAACCATTTTGTGGTTAAAGTTCTGAATGTCCACAGTCCAAGTGCCAACAGCTTTGCCCACCACTCCAATCATATCGGGCAGCTTTGTGGGGCTTTGAACAGCTGTCACCATTGTCTGATTTCCTCGATATACCAGGGCAATGCCTAATCTAATCAGCAAAAGTCCTGTAATCATGGTTCTGAATAGGTAGATATCTTCAATGTCCTCCACAGAAAGAATCGCTAGGCACACGACCCGCCACCGCCCCCACGTGTCCATCGTGTAACCAGCCGCAAATGTTCCGGCAGGACAGACGGGTTCTCCCGAACCCAGGCTTCTCGTCGAGAAAACTGTGTCAATTTCGTTAGGAGACCAGTTTATCAATTCCATGCTTTTTTTAGTTTAGAAAGTAATGCAGGGAGAGTCTCTTCAAAAAGTACAGCAGACGAGACAAGACACAGAAGCACAAGTATGTGCACAGTGTTAATGATGTGTTGTGTTGTGCCTGAGAGTGTAATCATCAAAAGGAAATGTTAATCAGGGCTGAGTGTCAAATCAATCATTAAGAAACCTCTCGGTGACCTCAGGTCCTCAACGGTACTATACAGAACAGTGTTGCTATGAGACCGCTATGAGGAAACCACAGGACTATTTAAGACAGAAGCTGCAGCAACAGAGTGTAAGTAATCGACTCGAGTCATTCTGCATATTAAAGATAGCTGTGTGAGAGATGTGTGCTGTAATTGCTGTTTTTTTTGTCAGAGAAATTTCAGCCTCACCCAAAGCAAACGTCTGACATAAGAGCTCTTTTGTGTTGGATGTCTGGTTTTGGGTGCATGAGTAAGAGAGTGAACTGACTCTAAATAAAGTCTGTTCTGTGGCTGTGCGTGCTATTTTCTGCTTGAGTAGCATGTACTCTCAAACCGACAAGGAAGGAAGTGGCACTTCTATCTGTCTTTTGTTTCGACTATATTGATACATTGCAACTTTTTTCTTTTCTCAATTGAACTATTTACTTAGATGAAGCCTTGGTGCTTAATTTACCAACTTTTGTGTCATAAGCCGCAATGAAAAGTAACTAAAACATGCACAAACAGTTGCTAAAAGTCACTGGATGTCATGGACTACTTTGCATATTCCAGTGTTTTGGGGGTTTTTTGCATAACAAATTAGAAAATTGCATATATGAAAATTTTTGTCCGAGAAAGAAATTCTCTTTGGTCATGCCACCACAAAGTAACACAGTACCTCTATCATCGATGAAGAATGAAGGCATGATGAGGCAGCAGAAGCGAGTGTTCAGTAAATAAACATGATGGAAATGGTTACAGAGGGAACGACTTGCTTCATTTTTAACAAATGTAAAGACCAAAAGTATGTGGACACCTGACCATCTCACTCTCCCTCTCTCTCTCTCTGTGTGTGTGTCTCTCTCTCACACACACACATATACACACACATATTTGGTTCTTTCTTTTCCCAGTGCTCACCACTACACCACCGTACCGCCCTCCATACAGTTGCAACCAGAAGTTTACATACAGTTTAGAAAAAGACAAAAAAAATTTTCTCCATCCCCATGTCCGAAATCACTCACTCGTTCACTACTCCCTACTCCCTATATAGTGAATTACTATATAGAAGACTATATAGTGAGCTCATTGGTAAAGTGAAAAAATGCTTTCGGACACTAGTCTGTCACGCTGGTATTTACGTCATTACTGTCACACAATTAAAACGTGCCAGATCAGGCGGCTGGTGGGTTTTCAAAATAATAAATACATGCATGTATTTTTGTGATAAATATGTACATATTATACTGAGCGTGTGTATTTCCCACATTAATAAATACAAAGTACCTGCATCTTTCAGTTTTCTTTTTTAAATCAAGGCTGCATACGTTCTTCTTTGCCTTTTATGAAATCAAATTTGAGACTTTTAATTTGATTTCTTTCAGCGCGACTGCAATGCATGATGGGATATACTGCTTTGGTTAGTGACCATCGTTTTACACTACTTTTCGTGATGCATTGTGGGATACTTTGAGTGCACTATATAGGGTGTAAATAATCCTCACTATGGTTTCGGACAGCACTACAAAATGGCATTCTCACTATATAGTGCCCAAAATAGTGAGTAGGGAGCGAGTTCAGACACAGGGCATGTCTGACCATAAAATTGAGGAAACTTTTCATGTTTTAGGTCAGTTAGGATCCCCAAATATTTTTTGTTTCTTTGTTTGCAAAATGTCAAAATAATCAGGGAGAGAATTTTCCAGAGAATTTTGAATTACTTTCATCAAAGTCAGAAGTTTATGTACATACACTAAGTTGACTGTGACTTTAAAGTGTACCTGTAGTGATTTTTAATTAATAGCTATTTCAAAAGATCACGTATGATGCCAGTGGTTCCGTCATGTAATGTTCGTCATAAGCTCATGTCAAGTATGCATGAGTTTTAAGTCACTGCTCCGTTAGTCCAGCATGGTCAGCAACATGTTGCCTCCTTCACGGGCTGTTCCAGCACTGGTAGTGACGCACAGTCGTTGTTTTGTCCGATTGCAAATCTACTTGCACATAATGGCATGAAATAATAGATATGTGCCATAAAATAAAGATCTATTACAAGTATTAGATCTATATTTATTCAACGTGTTCTGAAGTTACTTGACTGGGAACTTGCCTGTTCGTCAGCTTCCCTTCAGGTGCTGGTCCCCGGAGGTACCTGTGGATCATGCTGTCAATGAAGGCCATTTCCAGGGACGGTTTGTGAAGGACATACTCGTGCAGATTCAGGGTGGACGTAATGCAGCCGTCAAAGCAGTCTGCAATGAGTTCATGTGCTTGACAACAGTAGGACTCCATGTCAGTTCTCATGACAGAGCACTGCCCACATCGACACCGTTGAGTGGTAGCCATTTTGGATTTACTATCACGCACATCTCTTGCAGCAGTTTCCTCCTCTGAATCACTAGAATGTAATGACTCACTGTCCTCACAAGCCTCCTCCCTCTCTGGTTCGAATAGACAACCATTAACACCCATTTCATCAAAGTTGCTCGCCATATTTTGCTTCTTTAACACCTCCTTTCACCTCAAATCTCAACCCACAGAACACTGCTTGTTTACTTGCACCAGATAACCCGGAATCAATGACTGTACATTACTTCTGACTGGCAATGGCTGCTCCACATTGGTTCTGCCACCACGGGTAATTCACGGAATAATTTTGACTGAATGTGTGCGTCTTTTGTCTATAAGTAATACATAAAGCATAATTAATGTTGTAAGCATGACCAGTACTGGTACACTTTAAACAGCTTGGCTCATTCCACATGATGATGTTTTGGAATTAGAAGCTTCTGGTAGGCTAATTGAGATAATTTGAGTTAAATGGAGGAAGGATAAAGCGGCTAGAGATCATGAGATGAGATGAGATGAGATGAGATGAGATGAGATGAGATGAGATGAGATGAGATGAGATGAGATGAGATGAGATGAGACCTTCAAACCCAAGGGCCTCTTTGCATGACCTCATGGGAAAATCAAAAGAAATCAATCAAGACATCAAGAAAAGAATTGTGGATCTTCACAAGTCTGGTTCATCCTTGGATCCAATTTCCAGATGCCTGAAGGTCCCACGTTCATCTGTTCAAACAATAATATGCAAGTATAAACACCATGGGAGCACACAGCCATCATACTGGTACCACTCAGGAAGGAGACAGCTTCTATGTCCCAGAGATGAATGTGCTTTGGTGCGAAATGTGCAAATGAACCCCAGAACAACAGTGAAAGACCTTGTAAAGATGCTGGCTGAAACCGGTAAGAGAGTATCATTATCCACAGTAAAATGAGTTCTGTACCGACATGAGCTGAAAGGCCACTCAGAAAGGAGAAAGCCACTGCTCCAAAACCACCATAAAAAGCCAGATTACAGTTTGCAGTTGCACATTGGGACAAAGATCATAATTTTTGGAGACCTGTTGTTGCGGAGTGCCCATCACTACAGTTGAGTATGTGCTCTGACTATCATACCAACGAGCCTGGCTCTTTGGTGTTGTGGTCAAGGTGCAGGTTTGGCACCCTGTAGACCAGGACAAGGTAACTGTTCTCTCGCTTCACTACAGATGGTGTCAGAAGTGGGATGGCTTGCCATGAGGCTATTGGAGGTGTGAACTGTACGAGGGACCCCAGAGATGGGTGAAGCATGAGCGTGTGGGGCACCCTGGTATGGGAGAAGTATGGCTGGTGGATGCGTGAGGGACGCCTGTGTGTATGAAGCGCGCCTGTGCGCCTCCTGAAGGGGAAGGCAGTGTGATGGAGTGCCTGTCACTCCAGTTGAGTATGTGCTCTGACCACCATACCAACCTGTTGTGGTCAGGGTGCAGGTTTGGCATCCTGTAGACCTGGGTTCAAGGTAGGATAAGGTGACTGTTCTTTCACTTCGCTACACCTGTCCTGTGGTCTGATGAAAGAAAAATTGAACTGTTTGGTCATAATGATTATCGTTATGTTTGGAGGAGAAAGGGGGAAGCTTGCAAGCCTCAGAACACCATCCCAACTATGATGTATGTGGGTGGCAGCATCATGCTTGGGGGCTGCTTTGCTGGTGCACTTAACAAAATAGACAGCATCATGAGGAAAGAAAATTATGTCGATATATTGAAGCAACATCTCAAGACATCATCCAAAAAGTTAAAGCTTGGGCATGGATGGGTCTTCCAAATGGACAATGACCCCAAGCATACCTCTCAATTAGTTGCAAAGTGGCTTAAGGACAATAAAGTGAAGGTATTGGAATGGCCATCACAAAGCCCTGACCTCAATCCTGTAGAAAATTTGTGGGTGGCACTGAAAAGGCATGTGTGAGCAAGAAAACCCACAAATTTGACTCAACTCCACCAGTTCTGTCAGGAGGAATGGGTCAAACTTCCAGCAAGAAATAACGAGAAACTTGTGGAAGGTGACACAAAAAGCTTGATCTAAGTTAAACAGTTCAAAGGCAATTCTACCAAATACGAACTGTGTGTAAACTTCTGACTTTGATGAAAGTAATTAAAAATTCTCTCTCTGATTATACTGACATTTTACAAACAAAAAATAATAATAATAATTGGGGAGGCGGCACGGTGGTGTAGTGGTTAGCGCTGTCGCCTCACAGCAAGAAGGTCCAGGTTCGAGCCCCGTGGCCAACGAGGGCCTTTCTGTGTGGAGTTCGCATGTTCTCCCCGTGTCTGCGTGGGTTTCCTCCGGGTGCTCCGGTTTCCCCCACAGTCCAAAGACATGCAGGTTAGGTTAACTGGTGACTCTAAATTGACCATAGGTGTGAATGTGAGTGTGAATGGTTGTCTGTGTCTATGTGTCAGCCCTGTGATGACCTGGCGACTTGTCCAGGGTGTACCCCGCCTTTCGCCCATAGTCAGCTGGGATAGGCTCCAGCTTGCCTGCGACCCTGTAGAACAGGATAAAGCGGCTAGAGATAATGAGATGAGATGAATAATTGGAGATCCTCGCTGACCTAAAACAAGAAATGTTTCCTCAATTTTACTGTCAGACATGGAGGAAAAAGAGTTTGTGTCTTTTCCTAAACTGTGTGTAAACTTCTGGTTGCAGCTGTACATGAAGTACAACCACCAAATTCTTTTCTTTTGCACGTCCCAGTTTGGACAGAAGTTGTGATCAGGGCACAGTGTCAGACGTGATACACCAATCTGAAGGTTTAAAGCCTTGCTCAAGGGTCCAACAGTGGCAGCTTTTTGAGCTTAGAGCCTCAAGCAAGAGGATCCAATTCAAACAGACTGAACACTGGATATGTGAGAGCACCTGATTTGAAAATTTGTACACTTTGCACTATTTATCACAGTAAACTCTGCTCACCAGTCTGTGAAGACATACAACTTAAGGATGGTACTTTAAGATGTGAAATTAATTTGCGCTACACTGTAAAAAAAAGAATAGTTGAGAATACTTGAAATTTCAAGGCAACAGTCTGCATTAAGAATTTTATGTTTTGCCAACGATGTGCCCATGATAATCCAAACTATGATAAAACTGTTATCTTTATTAAGAATTCTTAATTAAGTCAATTTTCAATTCCTCATTCTGCCAACATAGATTTCTCTTTTTGCTGAACAGTGGCATTCACAGTAGTACAAAAAGGCAATTGAGGTTATCAGACTTTTTTGGGGGGCTTTTTTCACCTTTATTTGGATAGGACAGTGTAGAGACAGGAAATGAGCAGGAGAGAGGGACAGGGAAATGACCTCAGGTCGGAATCGAACCCGGGTCCCCCGATTTATGGTATGGCGCCTTATCCACCTGAGCCACGATGCCATACCCATGACGTGGGTTTTAAAAACTTTATTTCAATATTGAAGTTTTGTAATTGTGTAGAACAATGAAAAAAGGCATGTATAGTTTAATGATAAATTGTGATAACCTCGGGGGCGTCGTGGCTCAGGTGGATAAGGCGCCATACCATAAATCCGGGGACCCGGGTTCGGTTCCGACCCGAGGTAATTTCCCGATCCCTTCCTGTCTCTCTCTCTCCCGCTCATTTCCTGTCTCTACGCTGTCCTATCCAAATAGAGGTGAAAAAAGCTCTAAAAAAAAAATTGTGATAACCTCAATTGCCTTTTTGCACTACTGTGAATGCCACTGTTCAGCAAAAAGAGAAATCTATGTTGGTAGAATGAGGAATTGAAAATTGACTTAATTAAGAATTCTTAATAAAGATAACAGTTTTATCATAGTTTGGATTATCATGGGCACATCGTTGGCAAAACATAAAATTCTTAATGCAGACGGTTGCCTTGAAATTTCAAGTATTCTCAACTATTTTTTTTTTACAGTGTACAAAGCTGTTATTAACTTTCTTAATAAATATTCAAAGTGAAAACAGACACCCAGGTTTGAATCCAATTAGCACATCACAGTACAATGATAAACAGGCTCAAATCACTTTCCTTAGCAAGGTTGGCAGAAATGCTATTTTCCCTCCTTGCTGCAAAAGTAAAAGTGTTTTACATTGACACTCAAACTTTTTCCATCATGGCTCTGTTTCAAATTGCATTAGACACTTTCTACTGGACTTCATAGTGCAGGGGTCATCAGTCTTATCCACAAAGGGCTGATGTGACTGCAGGCTTTTATTCCAACCAAGCAGAAGCCACACCTGATAACCAACTGAGGGCAAAGATGAACAGAACAAACAGGTGGAATCAGGTGTGGCTCCTGTCTGGTTGGAATGAGAACCTGCAGCCACATCAGATTGAATACCTCTGGTCTACTATAGGAGCCAAGTAGGTTGGAGTAAATGGAGGCGAAAGACCACAGCAAAGTACAGTACTGTGCAAAAGTCTTAGGCACATGTAAAGAAATGCTGTAGACCAAAAAATGGCTTAAAGCTAATGAAATGAAATGTTTCAACATAAAAAAATACTATAAACAGTAATCAGTAAGCCATAATAAATGAAACAAAGTCAATATTTGGTGTGAGACGAACCTTTGCTTTAAAAAAAAAAAATAGTAGTCTCGGGTCCAATGAGTGCAGTTTTATGCGGAAATGAGCTGTAGGTTTTACTGAGCATCTTCCAGAACCAGCCACAGTTCTTCTGGACACTCTGACTGTCACACTCGCTTCTTAATTTTGCACCAAAACCCAGTAGCCTTCATTATGTTTTCTTTTTCAATCTGAAAAGTGCTCTCTTATGTAATATGCTGCTCAGATACAATTTTTTTTCCTGTAACATTTAATTTTGTGCTGGAGCCCGAACAAAATGTCTTTGTACTGACGCGATAATATAGAAGTCCATCCATTCATCCATTATCTGTAACTGCTTATCCTGTACAGGGTCGCAGGCAAACTGGAGCCTATCCCAGCTGACTATGGACGAGAGGCAGGGTACACCCTGGACAAGTTGCATGCCAGGTCACTGCAGGGCTGACACATAGAAACAAACAACCATTCGCACTTACGTTCAATTTAGAGCCACCAATTAGCCTAACCTGCACGTCTTTGGACTGTGGGGGAAACCGGAGCACCCGGAGGAAACCCACACAGACACGGGGAGAACGTGCAAACTCCGCACAGAAAGGCCCTCGTCGGCCACTGGGCTCGAACCCAGAACCTTCTTGCTGTGAGGCGACCGTGCTAACCACTACACCACCGTGCCGCCCTAATGTAGAAGTCATAAAATAGAAATATAAAACAAAGTTTGTATGAAAAAAATAGGGTGCCAAGACTTTTGCACAGTACGGTGCATCACATCCTCCAAAGGAATAACAATCCAATTTAAATGTCAGTTGATAGCTTTTCATTTGTCTGGACTGAAGAAGGTTGAATCGATAAAGTATGAGTGATCTAGAAATATAAGCCCTCTGCCGCCTCTCAGCTGTTTCTCAGTTTGTTGAAGGACAAACAAAAGTACTGAGTACTGAATATATGTCCTCAGTCAAGAGTGTGGTGTAGTGATATGATTGGAAAATGTAATTTCAGGAAGCAGAATTGGCTGAGTGTGGGAGGGTAGTTTCAACAGGTGATGGAAAATTACTGAACAGTATAGCCTTATGCAAAACAGAGCGCAGATGTGCGAGCAAAGATAAGGTTCAAGGATTTAACTGAAACTCGCCAAAACTAGTTGCAAGCATGCCAAGCAAATACCTCTATCACCTGTCACAAATTTTGCTCCTATTTTTATATCTGAGATGAGCACTGATGCTTCAGTCCTCTTTGCTATATAAAGCAAAAAGGATCCAGCTTCCTTTGATGCTTCCTTTCTGAAATGTTATGGTTTATGAGCTTATCTGGCCGATAGGCAATGAGCTTAAGCCATCATGTGTTGTCCGGCGTCCGTCTGACGTCGTCCACATTTCATGAAAATCGCTTCTTCTCTCTCAATTCTTCACAGATTTTTATTCTTCTTGGCAGGAAGGTAGGTCTGCCTGGGGTGCATATACTGTAGCTTCTACCCAAATTTGCATAATTGCAATTAATAATGAAGATATGGAGTAATTACTGTAAGCCCGAATGAGCAGTTTCTACACAAATCGCTTCTTCTCCCTCAATTCTTCACTGATTTTGATTCTTTCTGGCATGAAGGTAGGGGTACCTAGGGTCCATATGACTTCTACCTAGATTTGCTTAAATAGAGTTATTAATGAAGTTATGGACTCATCTCATCTCATTATCTCTAGCCGCTTTATCCTTCTACAGGGTCGCAGGCAAGCTGGAACCTATCCCAGCTGACTACGGGCGAAAGGTGGGGTACACCCTGGACAAGTCGCCAGGTCATCACAGGGCTGACACATAGACACAGACAACCATTCACACTCACATTCACACCTACGGTCAATTTAGAGTCACCAGTTAACCTAACCTGCATGTCTTTGGACTGTGGGGGAAACCGGAGCACCCGGAGGAAACCCACGTGGACACGGGGAGAACATGCAAACTCCGCACAGAAAGGCCCTCGCCGGCCCCGGGGCTCGAACCCAGGACCTTCTTGCTGTGAGGCGACAGCGCTAACCACTACACCACCGTGCCGCCAAGTTATGGACTAATTAAGCCTTAATGAGCAGTTCAACAAAAATCGTTTCTTCTCAGTCAATTCCTCAGTTTTGGAATCTTTCTAGCAAATAGGTCGGTATCCCTAGGGTGGATATCGCTTCTATATATAGCTTGTATGTAGTGTATATAGCTTGCAACATTTCTTGCGCAAGTTGGCCCACTTTAGATCGTTCCTTCTGGACTAGACGGGGCCAGAGTGAGCTACGCTGTCATTGACAGTCTTGTTCATTTATCATTAGCAAGTCCATCATCCTGGTCAGGATCAAGGTGGATGCGAAGCCAAGTCCACGAACATCGAGCGGATCGGACGTAGGGCACAAACTTTAACACGCTCGTACACAACAGAGAAATTTCGCACAGCCAGTTCACAGGAGGAAATCAGAGAACATGTGAAACACCATACAGACAATTACCCATGATCGAAATCAAACCCTGGAGCTGTGAGGCACCAACGCTACCATGGAGCCACCATAATTCTGTTTGTGGTCTATTATTTGGACATTACATTTCACTGAGTTTCCCAACTTCTTTTTAGTGCTTCCTCTTTTTCATGGTGCATCAATCTGTCATTCCGTGTCTGTCTGTCTCCTTAACGTGTAGCTGTCTTACCCACAAATCAGCTTCACTTCCCCTCACACGGTTTCCCACGCTCCAGCGCATAAAGAGCCCATTTCAGGCCAAGTTTACATTAGACCGTATCTGTCTCGTTTTCTTCACGGATGCACTGTCCGTTTACATTAAACTGCCTGGAAATGCCGGGAAACGGGAATCCGCCAGGGTCCACGTATTCAATCCAGATCGTGTCAGCTCCGGTGCTGTGTAAACATTGAGATACGCGGATACGCTGTGCTGAGCTCTAGCTGGCGTCGTCATTGGACAACGTCACTGTGACATCCACCTTCCTGATTCGCTGGCGTTGGTCATGTGACGCGACTGCTGAAAAACGGCGCGGACTTCCGCCTTGTATCACCTTTCATTAAAGAGTATAAAAGTATGAAAATACTGATGCAAATACTGCCCATTGTGTAGTTATGATTGTCTTTAGGCTTGCCATCCTTCCACTTGCAAGTGGTAAGTGGTATGCGCTGGGATCACACACACAGCGGCTCAGTCCCGAATCACAGCTTGTGCGCTTCACTCGCGCGCTCTGTGAGCTGCGCAGGGCCGGAGCGCGCACCCTCCAGAGGGCACTCGCTGTTCAGGGCGGAGTGATTTGGAGCGCAGGATGCCTGCGGAGCCGAGCGTATCCGTGTATTGGTGTTGCTGTGTGCACGCAAATCGTGTATTGGTGTTGCTGTGTGCACGCAAATCGTTTTAAAAACGTTAATCTGATGATCCGCTGATACGGTCTAATGTAAACATGGGCTCAAACAAACACAACACGTCTTTGTTTCCATTCTTGCAGGAATGATAAGGAACTGGTTCAATTTTAATTCACTCATCATACGTAAGCTTGAATGCCTCAGCACATCCAGAGACTAAGTCCTCATGACATAGAGTGTGTTGACCCTATAAGGAAGGGAAAGTCAAATCTATTTTTCTATTTGATGTGAGATACACACCAGACACAAACACCTAAGAACAAGGAAACCACACTACCCAGTTTTAATGGAATAAAGCTCGGCCACCTGCGCTCCAACATCTCAAGCCTGGAAGTGAAAACGATGACACACACGTAAACACAAGTTCACCAATCCTAGTATTAGGCTAAGGAGTGTATCAGAGCAATATTCACTGCAACACTAAGATCTCTTTATATTCAATAAGCACTAATAAATTCTCAAATCTGATTGGCCGCAAGCGGCTAGAGATAATGGGGGGGGATGGGGAGTAATAGCTCTGAGAATAGTTTCAGCTGCAGGGAGAATCATATATAACCTACCCAGCAACTTGTATGACAAATGCGCCTATGCATGTAAACAGATTGTAATTGTTAATATGGTTCAGTTTAATGTAAGGAGATGTTTATTATTTTTGGAAGGAGTCTCCAGTGTTAGCGCATCATAACAGTTGGAGGTAAAGCCGTAACTTAAAGGAGAACTGAAGTCATTTTTAAACTTGCTTTATTTCTTAATTAACATGTTATTCAGTTACAGTTTTCGGTTTTAGTAACCTTATATCGTGACTCGTATTGGCAACTAATTGCAATTAAATATTATACTTATCAGCCTATTCGGTTTTTAGCCATGTTGAATTTAGTTCGTTTGGTCCACGGCAGGCGTCGCTTATCCACGTGATCTTCACGAGACTTGTGCGAGACTTCGAAACGTGAAGTGTCAGCCAGGTGTCAGTGCCGCCATTTTGAAAACTGTTTTCCAAACGAAGTATTGCACAAATACGAGTTTAAATGACGATTACTGCCTACTTTTTTCAAACTTTCCTGATTGCTATCTAAACAAACAAAACTTCCGGCTTGATTACATCAGCATTCGAAAGAGGGCGCGCCTGTCTTTTGACAACGTTGGCAGACGTCGGTCACTTTGATTTCCGCTGTACATTTTACTTCCATCCTATGACATCTCGCACAGGTCTCAGCGAATCTCGTTTACGGCCATTGCTTTGACATATGGACTGATATATTACATAGCGTATTTCAAACACTCATAACTTGCTATAGCAGTGACAAAATAGCGATCAAAAATGCGTTCCGATATTTAATAAAATGAGATAAATAGAATTTTGATAATAAAAAAGTTGCCTTCAGTTCTCCTTTAATAAAGGATTCAAGACAGATGAATTTGTTGATTCTCGGTAATATGACAAGCTGTGTATTAATTGTCAAATTAACATCAGGAGAGAAAAATACAGGCTGGTGAGGGAAGGTATGTTTATAGCTGCTATAACAAGTGACAACAGGAATTACTTTGTATAATTCATGTACATTTGTAAAGTATTGTGTCATGGGGGCGTGTGTTTATCTGTACTTCAGCTGTCAATAAAGTCAGTACAAACGTGAATGTTTAACAGTTATTCCACCGAGCACTGGGTTGGCTATAAGCCATGTATGATGAGATTTCGTGGAATAACTGCTTTATTCTATCCACATTCACTGGATTTTGAGAAACAGAGCATTTTTATTTTTAATTTTTGCAAATTTGATAGATAAAAACTTTATACAAAACGTCCGACAAAATAATTTCAGCTTAGAATGTAAACAAACCGGCAAAATAACAGTAGCCATTTGGGGAAAATAATAATAATAATAATAATAATAATAATTCTTGAAAAAATAAAATAGATACATTCTTACCATCAAATACTTTTATTACGTATTTTGTTACTTTATTTTGTATTTTTGGGGGGTTTATTTTCAAGTAGAGTTTTTATTTCATCCTCGGTTGGTTCAACAACACGTTCCGCCATTTTGTTTTTCTCTACCCACAGTATATGAGCTGATATCCTAGTAGTAGAGTAGCCGATCAGAGCACGCAATTGCTCATATCCAGTGAATGTGGATAGAATAATAGTGGTTGTATGTCTCAAAAGACTGGTTAGTACTGGGATGGGAAGACCAGATCCTGGTGTGAGAGGGACTTTGACTTTTGACTATTCTCACTATCAGTTGAGTCAATAAAATCCTCCAAATCCTCATCATCTATGACAGGCATCACCAAATGGCGGACCTCGGTCCGGATCCGAACCCAGTGATGGTTCTGTCCGGACCCATGACCAATGGTAAATTCACGAGATTAAGTAATTTTCATGGAGCATTATTTTGGATGGTCGTGGCTATTGACAGCGGGCGCTGCTACTCCAGTTAATACGACAACAGCTTCACTCAGTTGAGCCAATAAAATCATTAGTTTAGCCAGCGCACCACAGCACAGCAACAAGCAGAGAGGAAGAGAGTTAAGTTCAGAGACAACCAACCGAGACAACATGGCTTGCTCCAAAAGGCGGCGGAAAGTAGACAAGGAAAATCGTTGTTTTAAAGATGAATGGACGGAGAAATATATGTTCATTCTTCCGGCGAGCAGTTCAAAACCAGTGTGCCTCATATGCTCCGAAAACGTGGCATTGATTAAAAGCGGCAACGTGAAGCGCCACTACGAAACGAAGCACAGCTCTTTTGAGCAAAGTTATCCCCTGAAGTCCGAGCTGAGGGCACGCAAAATAACCCAACTGCAAGCACAGTATGACAGGGCTACCCAACTCATCACACATACATTTACAGCCCAGCAACGTGCAAACGAATGTTCCTTAAAAGTAGCGTGGATTTTGGGGCAACATAAAAAAAACATTTAGGCTACATCCACACGACAACGGCAACGAGATGTTATTTAAAAATATATCGCGTCCAAATGGGCAACGATCAGTAAAATATCAGGTCCATATGGCAACGCAACGCTTGCTGAAAACGATGCAATACACATGCCACACCTCTAGGGGCACTGTAAGACGGTCCCTTCGGAGACACCAGAACAATAGAAGAAGTAAGGACGCATGCGCATAAATTATTATGCGCGAGACTTCATATTAGCCACAAAGTCAGGAAAATCTGTTCGTAAAATTACATTATAATGACCAAAAACAATGAAAAGTATTTTTCCAGTCTCACCTGTGAAAGGTAATCCCATGTGATCTCGTTTGGACGGCAAACCTGTTGGTACAGTTAAACGCAGCTAATCTTTATTCTCCGCTTTGACCTATCCAATATGGCGGCGAGGATGACGTATGATTCTACGCGGAAGGCGGCGTCTTTAATGGTCCGGAATAAATTGAATGCTACACATTGATGGATTAATTTGCTCTTCTACGCCCTTTTTGAGGAATGTATTGTCGGACTTAAACCAACATCTAAAGAGGTGAGATCGCTCCTTTTTGACTGCGTTTTGGGCACCCAAAACGCTGGTGCCGTGTGGACGCCAGGCCTAAACGATAAGCAATTGTATCGGAGTCACCTGAATCCGTTGCCGTGTGGACAGGGCCATATGGCCCTTTTCCACTACCCTTTTTCAGCTCACTTCAGCTCGCTTCAGCTCACTTCAGCCCGACACGGCTCGCGTTTCGACTACCAAAGAACAGCACGACTCGGCTCGCTTCAGCCCTGCTTAGCCCCTAAAACTTGCACCGTTTTGGAGTGGGGCTGAAGCGAGCCAAAGCGAGCCGAGTGAGGCTGGGGGCGTGAGCAGACACTCCCCTGTGCACTGATTGGTGAGGAGGAGTGTCCTCACATGCCCACACACGCCCCGCGAGCACGCTGGGATCTGTAAACACCGTAAACCCGGAAGAAGAAGAATTACGGATTACGAGAATTTCTGAAGCCTTATGCGCCTCACCTCATCTATACGCTCTTGCCAGTATCTGTTGGCGTTGTCGGTGACAACAAGCCACAGCACCAAGACCAGCAACACTAACGACTCCATGTCCTCCATGTTTATTGTTTACTATCCGGGTCGTGAGACTACCGCTTAAAAGATCACTGAATCAGTGACATACAGAGCATCGTGGACGAGTTCGCGGAGCGCAAGGCTCGCCGTATGCCCTTCAAATAATGCGCGCAGTAAGCTATTGATGTTTTATTATGAGCCATGTACAGTATGTCGCCTAATGTTTTTTTGTTTCTGAGTTACATGTTCGTTTGAAGGACTTAATGTACAAAATAACATAGTTGCACCCCGTAGTGTTGAAATTGGTAAACACAGTGCATTCAGTGAGGTTTGCACCGCCCTCCTTTTCTTTCTGACTCTTCCTGTCACCGTTGCAACCTCTGAGCGCTCATTCGTATGCCCTTCAAATAATGTGCGCAGTATAGGCTATTGATGTTTTATTATGAGCCATGTACAGTATGTCGCCTAATGTTTTTTGTTTCTGAGTTACATGTTCGTTTGAAGGACTTGATGTACTAAATAACATAGTTGCACCCGGTAGTGTTGAAATTGGTAAACACCGCAGTTGCGGACATTTTGTAGCCTAAAATGATATGATAAGCTTTAATAAAGGGCCCGGTCATTTGCCCCGCCCCCGGCCCGGCTCTGACTTGTTCCGCCACTGTCACTGATGTCACTGTTTGCGCTGCTTAACGACATCACCTGACGTCCACCCACTTTCGCTAACTCCACCCAATGTGTCCACCCACTTCCAGCCAGCACGGTTCAGCGCGGTTGTAGTCGAAATGCAACTCCAACAGCCCCGCTCAGCTCGACTCGGCACGGCACGGCTCAGCCGCGTTTGTAGTGGAAAAGCGGCATAAGAGAGCATTTTGAGACAACTGACCCTGCTACTTTCTGGTTACAGACTGTTTGAGAGTGTGTTTCCTGGTCTAACCAAAGGAACACTGCACACTTTAACTATGTTTGGATCGACTTACAGCTGTGAGTCAGCTTTTTCCACTATGAACATTGCCAAAACCAAGTACCGTTCTAGGCTCAACAATGAACACCTACATATCTGCATGAGAATGGCACTAACTCCATTCCAACCAAGATTTAAATTACTGGCAGGTCAGATACATGCCCATTTTTCTCATTAAGAAAAGTAAAAGAAGAAGAATTAAAAGAGAAAAGTTCAAAGAAAAATGTTCTGTTTGCATTTCCCCTCCAAAAAGCCACTTGTTTTCTGAAAATGTGGACTTTTTTTTTCTTGAAAAGTTGGCCCTCATTTTTTTAGGCTGGGACCTCTTTATTTTAAGAACAAAGAAGAGAAAATGTGAAGTCAACGCTCTGTTTGCACTTTTTAGTTAATGTTTTCTGAGTTGACTTTTTTACTTGAAGTGTAGGCCTTCAATTCTTCAGGTTGGGACCTCTTTAATTTAAGAGAAAAAGGAGTTATTCCACTCTGTTTGCACTTTTTTATTTATTTATTTTATTCTGAGGTTTCTGTTTTCTTTAATCTGAAATAAAGGCCTTGAATTTATTTTCCTAGGACTACTTTTATTTATGGTAAAAGAGATAGTTGTGCACTCAGTTCATTTCCTGCATTGGAAATGAACAATAAATACTGTTGAACCCATATGAAAATGTGGACATAGGGGAAGGCTATAAGACACAAGCTGGACTTCGGGTCAGACCTTCTACTTGGACAAAATTTAATAACTGGACCTCAGTGACTTTTAATTGAATACCCCTGGTCTATGAGATTGAATCTTGGCAAAACTCACTGGAGGCAGCCACGTCGGCACGACCTCTGAACTGCGCATGTCCAATGTACCGTACCATGCTATCATCTGCATTGCTCGGCATGATCATGATACGTAGATCTACACACACAGAAACGTTTGCGGAGCCATAGCTATGACTCAAGGCGATTGTATAGCTTGAAATTGTGATCCAATTCTATATGGATATACCATGACTGACTCAAACCATATCCAATTTTTTAATTTTTGATGTCACGAGATATATTGCTTAATCAGTGATGGAACTAGTTTATGTCACGTGAGCCATCCTTGGCCAATCCCTGCATGGGAATTTTTTGATGAGGGATATAATTGCCACCAGCCCTGCCTTTAATTTATAATCAGCTGCTTATTTAAAGAGGGAAAAGCCACACACTGGAAATGGTGTGCTTTCGTATGAGGAGTATGCATCGTATGAATTTACTAAAATAGTCCTGGATGATGTCTGATGTACTTTTAGTGACATCAGTTTGTACCAAAGAGAAATGTGAGAAGATTCTGTCATGATAAGTCTTCTTGTTCATCTTTAAAAGAGGATTTGTCTCCATATTAAATATACAGATGATGTACTTCCTGGATCTGAATATTTCTTCTAAGTATGCTCTGAGTGATGTATTTTTTAATCGTGTACCGCATCCCAAAATGCAATAAATATCGACAAAAGTGTCACTGAAAAAGTGTTTGCCAGTACAAACAAATGCAGCTGGCTAACACCTTGTTTGTGTCCTGGTTTTGGTTTTGTCAGTTATTAATTCAGTGACACATTTTAGGTCACAGTAACTGAAGATCTTCTGTACAAAAATGAGGCAGTCTGAAATAAATGCAACTCTGAATCTACCACATCCTTTATCACGTCACCTCTTTGTCTAAACAGCCTTCACTCTTCTGTCAAGGGGTAATGCTTATACTTTGGTGCTTACGTGTGTTCAAACTTCTGTCTCTTTTTTTTTTTAAGTGAACAAATTCAAACTTTTGCATTAAAAAAGTTGATGAAGATGACATTTAAAAACGTTCATTCTGCTTTCGAAGACCTGCAAGAACTGTCCTTCAGCCTCCATGAGGAAGATGAAAGGAATGTTTCCTTTGGTTACCGAGATTGTGATTTAGCAAAGTGTTAATTAGCTGCAGAAAAAAAGTGCATGTGTTTGTGTATGTGCCTTACTGCTCTGGGTGGTGCCGTACAGTGTGTTCTCCTGCATCTCGACAGGTTGATGATGCTCCTGCATCTGTGATCGACACTCAACCTGATTGAACTGAAAAAGACAATCATAATAAGAACCAGAAGGACACTCAGTCGAGTGTATGCCTCCACCAAGCCACATATTATAAAATCAATCAAAATCAAATCACTTGAACCTAGGATAATACTAAAGCTGCACACCAAATTTTGTCCAAATCTGTTCACTATTTTGAGTTATGTTGGGAAAAGGCAAAAAAAAAAAAAAGCCTGGATCTGCATACGTATCTGTATTTGCATCAAAATCTAATCAATTGTTCCTTGGCCCAAGATGGACCTTTCCTCCAAATTTCATCCAAATCCGTTCACTGCTTTTTGAGTTATGTTGGGAATAGGCAAAACGAGACTGCCAGTGACGGCGTAGCTCACTCCAGCCTCGTCTAGTCCAGAAGGAACGATCTAAAGTGGGCCACCTTGCACAAGAAATGTTGCAAGCTATATAGACTATATACAAGCTATATATACACACTAGGGATACCGACCTATTTGTGAGAAAGAATCCAAAACGGCAAAGAATTGACAGAGAAGAAGCGATTTTTGTTGAACTGCTCATTAATCTTAATTAGTCCATAATGTCATTCATAATTGCAATGAAGCAAATCTGGGTAGAAGTTATATGCACCATAGGTACCCCTACCTTCATGCTAGAAAGAATAAAAATCGGTGAAGAAGGAAGAAGGAGAAGGAGTGATTTGTGTGGAAACTGCTCGTTAGGGCTTAATTACTCCATATCTTCATTATTAATTGCAATTATGCAAATTTGGGTAGAAGCTACAGTATATGCACCCCAGGCAGATCTACCTTCCTGTCAAAAAGAATAAAAATTGGTGAAGAATTGAAAGAGAAGAAACAATTTTCATGAAACGTGGACGATGACAGACAGACAACGGACAACATGTGATGGCATAAGCCAGGCTTGTAGTACTCAAGTCTGACTCGTACCCTAATTTTAAGGACTCATGACTTGACTTGTACTTGAGCACTGATGACTCGGACTTGGACTCAGACTCATGCATTAACTGCATTCGGACTTGTAATTTGGAGACGAGGACTCTGATTTTTTCTTTAGTTTTCTGTAACATGCCATAATAATTTGGAATAAGATATTTATATCTACATTAATTTTTATACCAATTCCGTGCAAGAGAATGCACATTCACCTGTTCATACGTCATGTTCACGAACAAACTAACGTTAATGGCGCTAAAATGCCTGGAGAGAAGCTCCTAGGATTGTCCGCTTTGCTTATACAGACTTCTCGTGCAGTGGGAAAAAATGCACTGCTATATGTTCCATATGTAGAAGAACTATTGAGGAGACGACGGGGACGACCTCGAACTTCAATCGCCATTTGGCAAGACTCCACCCAGAGAAGGAAGTGGCACGCTATGTTCATTGCTCTGTTGATAGTGGGCAGGGCTTGCTGAGTGATGAACTAGCTAGTGTTAACCTTCTCTCATGTTATTGGCCCTGTTGATAGTGGGCGGGGCTTGCTGACAGATGAACTAGCTTTTTATCTGTAGCCTGTTAACTAAAATGGGGCAGTCAAGCAGTAACGTTAGTCCAACACAGTAGCAGAGACGCTTTCACATAAAGGCAGCAAGAACCACCGTCAAATGGTGCGAATGAAGTCTTGTTCTCGGACTCGATTCGGATCAACAGTAGATTTGACTTGAAATTTTCTTTAATGACTTGGACTTGACTCAGACTTGAACACTGGGGACTCGAGACTGGACTCGGACTTGAGGTTTAGTGACTCGACTACAACACTGGCATAAGCTGATCGCCAGTACATGCAGTGTTTATACTGTATATTAATGCATACAAATTAAGTTCAGTCAGATTATACAACCCCGATTCCAAAAAAGTTGAGACAAAGTACAAATTGTAAATAAAAACGGAATGCAATGATGTGGAAGTTTCAAAATTCCATATTTTATTCAGAATAGAACATAGATGACATATCAAATGTTTAAACTGAGAAAATGTATCATTTAAAGAGAAAAATTAGGTGATTTTAAATTTCATGACAACAACACATCTCAAAAAAGTTGGGACAAGGCCACGTTTACCACTGTGAGACATCCCCTTTTCTCTTTACAACAGTCTGTAAACGTCTGGGGACTGAGGAGACAAGTTGCTCAAGTTTAGGGATAGGAATGTTAACCCATTCTTGTCTAATGTAGGATTCTAGTTGCTCAACTGTCTTAGGTCTTTTTTGTCGTATCTTCCGTTTTATGATGCACCAAATGTTTTCTATGGGTGAAAGATCTGGACTGCAGGCTGGCCAGTTCAGTACCCGGACCCTTCTTCTACGCAGCCATGATGCTGTAATTGATGCAGTATGTGGTTTGGCATTGTCATGTTGGAAAATGCAAGGTCTTCCCTGAAAGAGACGTCGTCTGGATGGGAGCATATGTTGCTCTAGAACCTGGATATACCTTTCAGCATTGATGCTGTCTTTCCAGATGTGTAAGCTGCCCATGCCACACACACTAATGCAACCCCATACCATCAGAGATGCAGGCTTCTGAACTGAGCGCTGATAACAACTTGGGTCGTCCTTCTCCTCTTTAGTCCGAATGACACGGCGTCCCTGATTTCCATAAAGAACTTCAAATTTTGATTCATCTGACCACAGAACAGTTTTCCACTTTGCCGTAGTCCATTTTAAATGAGCCTTGGCCCAGAGAAGACGTCTGCGCTTCTGGATCATGTTTAGATACGGCTTCTTCTTTGAACTATAGAGTTTTAGCTGGCAACGGCGGATGGCACGGTGAATTGTGTTCACAGATAATGTTCTCTGGAAATATTCCTGAGCCCATTTTGTGATTTCCAATACAGAAGCATGCCTGTATGTGATGCAGTGCCGTCTAAGGGCCCCAGTATGGTTTTCCGGCCTTGACCCTTACGCACAGAGATTCTTCCAGATTCTCTGAATTTTTTGATGATATTATGCACTGTAGATGATGATATGTTCAAACTCTTTGCAATTTTACACTGTCGAACTCCTTTCTGATATTGCTCCACTATTTGTCGGCGCAGAATTAGGGGGATTGGTGATCCTCT
The DNA here is from genome assembly GCF_027579695.1 of Neoarius graeffei. NCBI lineage: Eukaryota > Metazoa > Chordata > Actinopteri > Siluriformes > Ariidae > Neoarius > Neoarius graeffei. The sequence continues at coordinate 48,713,904 of NC_083593.1, read as the reverse complement.
TCCCATCTTTACTTCTGAGAGCCACTGCCACTCCAAGATGCTCTTTTTATACCCAGTCATGTTAATGACCTATTGCCAATTGACCTAATGAGTTGCAATTTGGTTCTCCAGCTGTTCCTTTTTTGTACCTTTAACTTTTCCAGCCTCTTATTGCCCCGTCCCAACTTTTTTTGAGATGTGTTGCTGTCATGAAATTTCAAATGAGCCAATATTTGGCATGAAATTTCAAAATGTCTCACTTTCGACATTTGATATGTTGTCTATGTTCTATTGTGAATACAATATCAGTTTTTGAGATTTGTAAATTATTACATTCCGTTTTTATTTACAATTTGTACTTTGTCCCAACTTTTTTGGAATCAGGGTTGTAGTTCTAGATCAGGTTTCTTCCCTAGTATGAGTATGAGAGCTAGAATCACCAGCATTGTGGTGTTGAACAGAAAAATGTAAGAAAAATTGTCTTCATATGAAAAATTTCACCTCATCATGTATGTGTGTGTGGTGGGGGTGGGGTGGGGGGTGAGAATGAGAGAGTACGTACAGGAAATGCCAACTTGCACAGCTCCGTGATCCAACTCTGCAGCTCCGAGGTCGGAGAGGCGAACGTGTGCGTCTTGTCTGTGGTTTCAAGCATGAAGGTGGTGCATTCTTTAGGACATCCTTCATTCTCTCCCTCTGTTATCTTGATGCAGTCTCTCATCACGATCACCTTCTTACCCTCGACACGTTTTTTACTCTCCTTCGACGAGGACTTGCTGAAGTCGAAGAGTTCCATGCGGGAGATGCTGTGAGTGCTGTCGGCTACAGCCTCAGCCCATACCTTCTTCCATTTCTACCATGCGCCCCCACACACACACACACACAAACACATTTTTTTTAATAAAACCTGTCATTTTTCTATAAAAGCAGTTTCTTATGGCAACCATCCAAATGACCCCAAAAGGTCAAAACGGTCAGATCTGAGGTCCTTCTCGGGATCGTTACTATCAATCAGCACTATCTGATGTGTTCTTGTTTAGCGTAATGGTGTTTATTCCCACTGGCTCAGAGTGTCTCTTCAGAGCGAGAAACCAATGTTGTTGAGCACTTGAAGGTTCACACGTTTTACACCATCCTCGCACTGTTTACAGACAGCGACAGCCACTTATGAGTCATTTTTTCCATCACCACTTCTCCTTCTGCTTTTCTTTGTTTTTAGGAGAAGAAATTATAAGAAATGCCTGGCAAAAACTAATCATTTCATGTAATTACCCAATCAGAATTATCGTAATCATAGAAACGATAGCATCAGTAAGGGATTTGAAAGAAAGTAAGAGAACAACATCTCAGCAGATTAAAGCACAGATGACTCAACGATGTCAAAACAAACTCTCGCATCAATTTGGATGATACAGTGAAAATGAGATCAATAAATCCAGGGAACTTATTAAACACTGCAGGAAATGCTGCTCTAAAAGATTTTGGGGTTGCTTTTCTTTCATCAGGGAGATCAGTGCAGCCTTTCCAGTGAATTTATGAATTATTTACACACTTTATTCTTTTACTTATTACTTTTTAAATACCTTTTTACTCATCTTATTAAGGAAGGAATAAAATACACCAAGACGTGATCTTATTGCATCACACCCAGAACTCCCTCTTATAAATCTACAACTTGCAAATTATTACTTTTTTTAATTAATTAAAGAATGACGTTATATTTATCCTTTAATAGTTATATTTAATATTGTAGAAATGTATATCTGGGGGATTAAAGCGACATCTACTAGATGGAAGGTCGGGGTTCCGAGTTGAACTGTAAAACGTACAGCGATTTTAAACACACTAGCAAGCTCGGTCTCTCATAAAACTTTCCACTGTCGTCGTGATTGTTGTCATGAGTCACGCATCAAATCGGAAACCCTGACCTGACATTTACTCATGTAGAAGATCCAGGCTCAAGGTCTGAAGGTGCCATGAGAGGTTTTTAGAATTTAAACACTAGTTGAAATGGGAAAACTGGTTAGTGTTACTCAATAACCATCTATATTATATTATATCATAGGCATTTAGTAGACGCTCTTATCCAGAGTGACGTACAGCACACTCAGAGCAGCCTGGGGAGCAGTTGGGGCACTTCAGCCATTCCTGCTAGTCCAGGAATTTGAACCAGCAACCTTTTGTTCCCAAAGCTGCTTCTCTAACCATTAGGCCATGGTCTACAATATTATATACACCGATCAACCATAACATTATGATCACTGACAGGTGAAGAAGTGAATAACATTGATTTTCTCATTACAGTGGTACCTGTCAAAGGGTGGGATATTTTAGGCAGCAAGAAAGAGAACCGTCAGTTCTTGAAGTTGATGTGTTGGAAGCAGGAAAAATGGGCAAGCGTAAGGATCTGAGTGACTTTCACAAGGGCCAAACTGTGATGGCTAAATGACTGGGTCGGAGCCTTTCCAAAATGGCACATATTGTGGGGTGTTCCCGGTATGCAGCGGTTAGTACCTACCAAAAGTAGTCCAAGGACCTAAAGGACAACCAGTGAACTGGCGACGGGGTCATGGGTGTCGAAGGCTCATTGATTCTCATGCGGCACAAAGGGCTAGTCCATATGGTCCAATCCCACAGAAGAGCTCCTGTAGCACAAACTGCTGAAAAAGTTCATGCTGGTACCTTTCTGTTTTAGCTAACATTAACTTTTTCAGCAGGTTGTGATTCTGTGGGATTGGACCATATGGGCTAGCCTTTGTGAACCCATTGGAATCGGGAATCAGTGAGGCTTTGACATCCATGACCCTGTCACCGGTTCACCGGTTGTCCTTTAGGTCCTTGGACCACTTTTGTTCGGTACTAACCACTGCATACTAGGAACACCCCACAAGATGTGCCATTTTGGAGAGGCTCAGACCCAGTCACCTCGCCATCACAATGTGGCCCTTGTCAAAGTCGCTCAGATCCTTACGCTTGCCCATTTTTCCTGCTTCCAACACATCAACTTCAAGAACCGACCATTCTCTTTCTTGCTGCCTAATATATCCCACCCCCTGATAGGTGCCAATTTAATGAGATAATCAATATTATTCACTTCTTCACCTGTCAGTGGTTTGAATGTCATGACTGATCGGTGTAAGTACACAATTTCATCTCATCTCATCATCTCTAGCCGCTTTATCCTGTTCTACAGGGTCGCAGGCAAGCTGGAGCCTATCCCGGCTGACTACGGGCGAAAGGCGGGGTACACCCTGGACAAGTCGCCAGGTCATCACAGGGCTGACACATAGACACAGACAACCATTCACACTCACATTCACACCTACGCTCAATTTAGAGTCACCAGTTAACCTAACCTGCATGTCTTTGGACTGTGGGGGAAACCGGAGCACCCGGAGGAAACCCACGCGGACACGGGGAGAACATGCAAACTCTGCACAGAAAGGCCCTCTCCGGCCACGGGGCTCGAACCCGGACCTTCTTGCTGTGAGGCGACAGCGCTAACCACTACACCACCGTGCCGCCCAGTACACAATTTAAGACAGATTTTTAAGCTGGTATTGAATAAATGCATGTATGCGTGAACGTATTGTTAATTAATAATTAAGATAAATGAATCTAAATGAATCTTGCGTGCACATACGCATAATTACAAGCAAATATAATCAGGCTTAAATTTAATAAATAAATAAATAAATATTTGGAAACAAGCGTGATTCAGAAATAAGTCATTTTTGGGATCTGATCTTTGAATTGGTTCGACAAATTGAAAGGATCTCATCAAAACAATCGCAATACTGAGAATCGCACATGCAGTGCGGCTTCTGTCTGTCCCTGAAATACTGTCTCTGTGTCTTGCGTACTTACGCAGGAAGTTTTGGTCCCTTGTCAATCATTAGTGCAAAGTAAATTCAAAGTAACTTTCTCTAACATCCCTCATTCACAAGATTAGAATACTCAAACATGTTTAAACACACACAAAGATGATAAAACACACATCCCAAACCAGTAAAACACCAACACAGTGTAAGAAAAGCATACGCTCTTGTGAACACACTGTAACACTCCTCAACACACACAAACCTGAAATAGCTTTTACTATCGTTAGCTTTATTCGCAGTTTGAGTCTCACCTTCCCAAAGCGTTGCTGGTAGTGATAGAGCATCCCTTTCTTTCTGATGTCTCTCTCCATCATTCATCAGCCCAACTGTCTCTGTGTCTACCTCTCTCTCTCTCTCTCCCTGCGTTATGTTTATCTCTCTATCGTGTCTTTCCTTTTCTATTTATGCTTTCCTCTTTCTCAGTTTGTCTGTCTCTTTTTGCACACTCTCTTCTTATCTCTCCCTGGTGTCTTCTTTTGGCTTCTGTGTCTTCATTCCTCTTGCAGTGTTCCTCTTTTTCTCATGTACTGACTTGCAGAAGTTTGTGGCTATGGCGTGTGTGTGTGTCTATGTGTGTGTGTAAATACGTACAGTATAATATGCTGTGTGTGTGTGTGTGTGTGTGTGTGTGTGTGTGTGTGTGTGTGTGTGTGTGTGTGTGTGTGTGTGAGAGACCTTGTTAAATCCACTTCCTGTGACTTGAGGATCTAAAATAAGCATCTGTAGTTAGATGAGTGGGTGTGCGTGCGTGCGTGTGTGTGTGTGTGTGCATGTGTGTGTGTGCGTGTGTGTTTGTGTGTGTGTTTGCATAAAATACGAACCATGTATTGCGAAACAGAGCCAAAATTGGCATTCTATGGAAATACTTCATCTAAGCTTGTCTTGTTCTCTTTATCTCAGTGATGATCAATATGAAAATAGTGGTACAGCATGACAGGCCTGACACCCCCACCCCTTCCTTGACGGTCTTCCTCATGTGCAGGTGTCTGTGCAGATGTTCTGTGGCCCATTTGAGACGTATCGGGTGTAGCACTCTCTGCTGCCTGCAAGATGAACTGCAGTAAACACGAGCAAGCCTTTTCCTGCCCCGACAACCAAGATCATCTCCCCTCCCGAAACTAGCACATATGTTCATAGAAGCTTGAGCCCTTGCATTACAGGTGGTTCTAGAAGGAGGCAGGTAGGGCTTGAACTGCTCGAAAAGTGTGATTGGCCACCCCAGTGGAGCATACTCCCAGGTACCATCATTTGGTGGTTATTTCTAGGAAACATTTAACAGTTATTGCACAAAATCGAGTCGCATGGCACCAAGTTGGCTATAACCCATGTACGACGAGATTGAGTGGATTGAGTTTTATTCTATCCACATTCACTGGATTTTGAGAAACAGATAATTTTTTTTTTTTGCAAATTCAATAAATAAAAACTTGATACAAAATGTCTGGCAAAATAATTTCCGCTTAGAATGTAAACAAACCGGCAAAATGACAGGAGCAATTTGTCGAAAAAAATGCTATAATAATAATTCTTGAAAAATGAAAAAAGATATGTTCTTACCAGGGGGGCACGGTGGTGTAGTGGTTAGCGCTGTCGCCTCACAGCAAGAAGGTCCGGGTTTGAGCCCCGTGGCCGGCGAGGGCCTTTCTGTGTGGAGTTTGCATGTTCTCCCCGTGTCCGCGTGGGTTTCCTCCGGGTGCTCCGGTTTCCCCCACAGTCCAAAGACATGCAGGTTAGGTTAACTGGTGACTCTAAATTGACCGTAGGTGTGAATGTGAGTGTGAATGGTTGTCTGTGTCTATGTGTCAGCCCTGTGATGACCTGGCGACTTGTCCAGGGTGTACCCCGCCTTTCGCCCGTAGTCAGCTGGGATAGGCTCCAGCTTGCCTGCGACCCTGTAGAAGGATAAGGCGGCTAGAGATAATGAGATGAGATGAGATCTATTATTTCATGCCATTATGTGCAAGTAGATTTGCAATCAGACAAAACAACGACTGTGCGTCACTACCAGCGCTGGAACAGCCCGTGAAGGAGGCAACATGTTGCTGACCATGCTGGACTAACGGAGCAGTGACTTAAAACTCATGCGTACTTGACATGAGCTTATGACGAACATTACATGACGGAACCACTGGCATCATACGTGATCTTTTGAAATAGCTATTAATTAAAAATCACTACAGGTACACTTTAAAGTCACCCGTAGTCACAGACGTATTGCTCTATACTGAAAGAGAAGATGCTACCATCACTCCGTGCCCTTGGTCGTCGTGCACTTTTCCAACATGACCAAACACACATCTAAGGCCACTGTTGGATTTCTGAAGAAGAACAGGGTGAAAGTGATTCAGTGGCCAAGTACGTCTCCTGATCTGAACCCAATCGAACACCTATGGGGAATTCTGAAGAGACAAGTTGAGCATCACTCTCCATCCAGCATCCAGTCACTAAAAGAGGTCATTGTTGAAGAATGGAAAAAGATTGATGTTGCAAAATGTCTCCAACTTGTTCATTCCATGCCTAGAAGACTTGGTGCCGTCATTAAAAATCATGGAGGCCATACAAAGTACTAGATGTAGTAGTTTTTGTTGTGGGGTGTACTCATTTTTGCACCACCCTAATTTGAGTAAAACTGAAAAATGTGTAATCTAAGTTATATTATTAACCTTACTTTCCCGTTATAAGTTAAACAGATGTTATATTAAACTTTGTCTTGTCAACATTTTGGAAATTGTTTGTGTTCATTGAGACATTGTTTAAAATGTTACTTTTCAAAGGGGGTGCACTCATTTACGCTCAGCACTGTATATATATATAATTTTTTTTGTGGGGGGGGGGTTGTTTTCGAATAGAGTTTTTATTTTGTCCTCGGTTGGTTCAGTAACACAGTCCGCCATTTTGTTTTCTTTTTTTCGCAGTTGGCAAACCAACTTATAGGTGCATTACCACCACCGACTGGATTGGAATGTGGAACAGGAGATATTGGGAGGAAAATATTTTATTATTATTATTATTATTATTATACTTAGCTATTTCTGTTTCTTTTAACTACCTGATAACTAAGTGATATATCTGACTTGATGCGCGCTGCCATTTTGTTTTTCTCTACTCACGGTATATGAGCTTATATCCTCGTAGTAGAGCAGCCAATCAGAGCGCATGATTGCTCATATCCAGTGAATGTGGATAGAATATTATCATATATATTCTGGGTTCCCTTTATCTACTTTCAGGACTTGTATGAAAATCTAATGATGTCTTATGTCATATAAGGTGTGATCAAAAAGTTCCTTGACTGTTCCTGTTGCGAACCAACAGAGCGCGGTGAGAAGTAACACTCGTGAGTCAGTATTTCACATGACATCACGCTGAATTGTTTCTATCGTATAATTTTGCTGGCGCTCCTAGAAGCGAAATGGTAATACATGTGTTAAAATTATAACAACAACCGAGTGAACCACGACAAGAGAACGCTCATTTTATAGCAAAATTCAAGCAACACGAAATAAAATTTTTCCATGATATGATTTAGAAAGCTTTTGAATCTCATCTGAGATAAAATGATTACTGCAAACACAAGCTGTTTTGGTTTTAGCCTCTGTTAGATCAGCCCTGCCGATGTTGTTCAGCCGTGCTTGTCTCCTCTCCGTCCTAAGCGTCAGAGTTTCCTCGCCCTCTTTCCGAATCATGGACGGAATTCTAAAAAATCGGAACGTGCCACGGTCACGAGTACTGTTGTGACCGCAACCATATACAGCACAAAGATACGGCAGAGCTAAAAGAACGCTTAAAGCAGTGGAAACAAAGAGAGTTGTGACTATGTTTTGTATGGAATGTCACTTAATCCCGCATTTCTATATCCACCAACATGGCCGACATCCAGGTTTCTCATTGGCTTTGACGTCACTTGCAAGTCAAGGATGTATCAACCCTGCAATGATTTGGCGACTTGGCCAGGGTGTACCCCGCCTCTCGCCCATAGTCAGCTGGGATAGGCTCCAGCTTGCCTGTGACCCTGAACAGGATAAGCGGTTATGGATAATGGATGGATGGATGGATGGATGGATGGATGCTTTATTTATTATAAATCTAATATTATGAGCCATATATCAAACTGGCATCTTTGAAATTCATATTGCCTTGACATTGCTTTGCAATATTTATTATTTATTGCTATATTTATTATACACTATATCTTCAGCTGGCCCACGCTCTTGATGCCTTTCTACCAGAGATGATCTTTGTATCATCCCTGCCTTGCATGCTATCATAGCATATCTTTGAAATTATATTATTACTATATGCCTGGGAGCAACGTTACATATTTTAAACTGCAGCTTTAAACCTGAAACTTAGTGTTTCCATGTGCTGTCGCACAGCTACGAGAAGGTGACCTGTTTCGTTTTATGGTCTTTTATCGGAAAAGGTTTAAAGCCAACTTTTAAAGACGCAAAAAAAAATTGCGATATCTAAAAATAATTATCAAGAAAAAAGTTATTTATTCTTGATTGAAGTGAAAATGTCAGCCTTATTCTATCTGTATATGTAGCAAAGCTAAAGTAGCTGTTTTTTTTAAAGCTGTTTTGAAGACTTTCAGCAATCTGATGATTGTCTGTCACATGCTTGCAGATGATCTGTGGTTTATATGAGCTGCAACTGATTTGCTCGCTATATTAGGGCTTATTTTAGTGCACAGCTTCCTCTCCTACGGTATCTTGACAGAAATAAAACCACAGCCTTGTGTGTTCGCTGAGAATCTTCCGCTTTTCAAGCCGACAACAAGTCAGGCCCAAGTTTGAGCATATTTAAAGGAGCTAAAAGGAAATGCACAGTTTCCCCTCCACCTCAAATGCAGTCATTCAACCAAGATGTTCTTTAATTTTGCACAGGGAAATGAAGCACGTAGCCTCCATTTCAGCACTGAGCAAACCACATGATTAAATTAGCTTTACGTGAGATCCAGCTGCTTTCTAGACTTAGTTTTCCAAGGAAATAAAGTCTCTGTTTGGCATTATTGATGCTGCTTGTGTTCAAACAGCGTCTGAGTTTGCAATTTTAAGCACATAGTGTATACTTTATCAGCTATACTGCGGGTTAGAGTGCGAATTTTCTTCCCTATGACTTGCCAAACTCATGAAATCGGCTCATGATGGATAAATAAGACATCTACTTTCAAACGAGATGTTTTGTATTTTTGTTTGGTTTATGTATTTTTCTCCACAGATTAAAGTTAAAGCTTTATATTATCTTTTACTTTACTTTGTTTTAGTACTCTTTGCTTATTATTTTTGGAAGGAGTCTCCAGTGTTAGCGCATCATAACAGTTGGAGGTAAAGCCGTAACTTAAAGGAGAACTGAAGTCATTTTTTAACCTGCTTTATTTCTTAATTAACGTGTTATTCAATTACGTTTTGGCTTTTAGTCACCTTATATCGTGACTCGTATTGGCAACTAATTGCAGTTAAATATTATACTTATCGGCCTATTCGGTTTTTAGCCGTGTTGAATTTAGTTCGTTTGGTCCACGGCAGGCGTCGCTTATCCGCGCGATCTTCACGAGACTTGTGCGAGACTTCGAAACGTGAAGTGTCAGCCAGGTGTCAGTGCCACCATTTTGAAAACTGTTTTCCAAACGAAGTATTGCACAAAAACGAGTTTAAATGACGATTACTGCCTACTTTTTTCAAAATTTCCTGATTGCTATCAAAACAAACAAAACTTCCTTCCGGCTTGATTACATCAGCATTCGAAAGAGGGCGCGCGCGTCTTTTGACAACGTTGGCAGATGTTGGTCACTTTGATTTCCGCTGTATGTTTTACTTCCATCCTACGATGTCTCGCACAGGTCTCAACGACTCTCGTTTATGGCCATTGCTTTGACATATGGACTGATACATCTCATCTCATTATCTGTAGCCGCTTTATCTTGTTCTACAGGGTCGCAGGCAAGCTGGAGCCTATCCCAGCTGACTACGAGCGAAAGGCGGGGTACACCCTGGACAAGTCGCCAGGTCATCACAGGGCTGACACATAGACACAGACAACCATTCACACTCACATTCACACCTACGCTCAATTTAGAGTCACCAGTTAACCTAACCTGCATGTCTTTGGACTGTGGGGGAAACCGGAGCACCCGGAGGAAACCCATGCGGACACGGGGAGAACATGCAAACTCCGCACAGAAAGGCCCTCGCCGGTCACAGGGCTCGAACCCGGACCTTCTTGCTGTGAGGCGACAGCGCTAACCACTACACCACCGTGCCGCCCCGACTGATATATTACATGGCATATTTCAAACACTCATAACTTGCTATAGCAGCAACAAAATGGCTATCAAACATGCATTCCTATATTTAATAAAATGAGAGAAATAGAATTTTAAGAATAAAAAATTTGCCTTCAGTTCTCCTTTAACATTTAATTATTGTTGGTGCCACAAAATACTACAAAAGATACTGTCATGCTGATAAATCTTGATAGCTGAAAGGGGATATTCAAATATTCAGTTTATAAGAAACAAGAAAAACGGTGAAAGTAAGCAGCGGTCTGTTTTTAAAAATAACTCGTATGTTTCATTTAATTTATTTCAATCTGAGAAAACACACTGAGATTCGGTTTTTATTATAATGAGCCATAGTCACGAAATTGGAAGTCGCATATTAAAATGTAAGTGAGAGAAGCACAAAGAGAAATGAAATATATATATATATCAAGAAAATGAAATAAAATGCAGCAAAATAAAACAGTTTGGGGACTCTAATTGGAAACAGTGCTGTTAGATTTCTGATGCTTAAGGGAACTCGGTGTGTAAAAATTGCATGCAAATTGGTCAGAGCTCTGAGAAATGATCTCTGAGGAAACGGTGCTCTGTGTGGCTGATCAAATAAGTCATACAACTCTGAAGTCAGCGTTCAGCCGTGAAGAAACACTGCTCTCCTGTGTTTGATGGAGGCATTACAGAGCTGAGAGAGAAACCTGCTGGACAAAAGGTACTGCCTCGGTTAGCTTGGGTACATCTTCAACTGGATGGATGGAAGGATGGAAAGATGGAAGGAAGGATGGATGAATGTAAATAAAATAAAATCCATCCATCCATCCATCCATTATCAATACCGCTTATCCATCAGGGTCGTGGGAGAAGCTGGAGCCAATCAATCCCTTGCTGACTTCAGGCGAGAGGTGAGGTACATCCTGGGCAGGTCACCAATCTATCGAAGGGCTAACACAGAAATGAACAACTATTCACGCTCACATTCACACCCAGTGTAGAAATTTGGCCTAATCCGTATGTGGGACTAGAACATGTAAACTCCACACAAAAAGGTCCCAGTTGGCCCAGAGGATCAAACCCAGAACCTTCTTGCTGTGAAGCGACACAGTGCTAACCTCTGGAGCACCTATAAAATAATAAATAAAATAATATAAAACTGCAATACAGGGGAAACATCTGTAAAGTTTGTGGGGAAAAAAAATTGTGATTGCATATGTCTCATGCCACGGGATTTTTGTACCAGATGCTCTGTTTACAGAATGCGTAGAAATGGCGTTGAAAAGCGCACAATATTTTGAGCCAAATATCAGGATCCAGAAGTGTAAAGTTGATAGAGACTAGGCTTGGACGGTATCTACTTTTTCATACCTTCATACCATCCTGACATTTCACCAAGGTATACGGTATATAATGGTCTCATTCTCATCTCATCTCATTATCTCTAGCCGCTTTATCCTGCTCTACAGGGTCGCAGGCAAGCTGGAGCCTATCCCAGCTGACTACGGGTGAAAGGCGGGGTACACCCTGGACAAGTCGCCAGGTCATCACAGGGCTGACACATAGACACAGACAACCATTCACACTCACATTCACACCTACGGTCAATTTAGAGTCACCAGTTAACCTAACCTGCATGTCTTTGGACTGTGGGGGAAACCGGAGCACCCGGAGGAAACCCACGCGGACACGGGGAGAACATGCAAACTCCACACAGAAAGGCCTTCGCCGGCCACGGGGCTCGAACCCGGACCTTCTTGCTGTGAGGCGACAGCGCTAACCACTACACCACCGTGCCGCCCCGGTATATAATGGTATTTGTGTAAAAAAAAAATGTTAACATTAGCTAGGCTTGGGCCGATGGACAATGCCGGTCATCAGCTGATGGTTGACAGTCATTACGATGCTGAGTGCATTAAAATTCTCTCTTCACATATTACATTACAGGCATTTAGCAGACACTCTTATCCAGAACAACGTACAACATACCCAGGGCAGCCCAGGGAGCAGTTGGAGATTAGGTGTCTTGCTCGAGGGCACTTCAGTCATTCCTACTGGTCATAGAAAATTGAACTGGTGACCTTTTGGTTCCAAAGCTGCTTCTTGAACCATTAGGCCATGGTTTCACCCCATGAAGATTTGCTAATTGATGTCATTTTTGTGACATTTAGCAGACAATCTTTCTTTCACTTTCTAAAATCTCCCACTTATCCATTGTGGGTCACCAGTGAGCTGGAGCCAAATCCACCTTACTTTAGGCTTGAGGTGAGGTAGCCAATCTGTCACGGCATGAACGCAGACAGCCATTCACACCTATGAGCAATTCAGGGTAGTCAGGTGACCTAATCCGCATGTCTTTGGACTGTTGGAGAAAACCAGAGAACCCAGAGGAAACTCGCACAGGCATGGGGAGAAGATACAAACTCCTTGTCAACTTGCAGGTTCGAACCCAGAACCTGAGGCAACAGTGCTAACCACTGCACCACTGTGTGCTTAAGCTACGGTCACACTACAGCTCGCGATGCTTTGCGATGGGTTATTGATGAAAATGAGGCGTTTTGGTGACAATGCATGGCGATATTACAGGCGAGCTAAAAGTTGTGGTCACACAGCAGGCGAACACTTGACTGTCACGCCTTCACGCGCTCGAGCAGCCACAGGACCCGGTCATTATGGGAAACACCTGATGCTGATTTGAGTGCAATCAGCATGCGCATGTATGGTAAGGACACAGAGGCTTTGCGAAGTATTATCATTATCATTGTCATGTTTTTTTTCTAGCCATGTTTACGACTCTGCTATCGGTTTTGTGTGTTTTTGTAAATATCGCACCTGCTAATAAACACTCTTCCTGCACTTTGATTCATCTATTGCCACATACCTGACAGAATACTTTGCAAAGTCTTTATTGCCTCTTTTCCACCAAATCAGTTCCAGGGCTGGTTCGGGGCCAGTGCTGGTGCTGGTTCACAACTCGTTCAACTCACGAGCCAGCTGAGAACCAGTTTGCTTTTCCATAGCTCGCGGTGCTAAGAGAAGCCACGTCATTACGTCGCTGTATACGTCAGTTACGTCGCTACGTTTGCATAAACCTTAGTGCAAATATTGAAGCAAAAACAACACGGAAAGAAGCAGCAGCAGCAACAACAACAATAATAATAATGGATGACTTCGCGTTTGTACAGCTGCTGCTTCTCGTCGCTTAAAAATGGCGATCTTTCGCGGTCTTGTTATTGTTGTTGGTCTTAACAACTCCGCCCCCCCGCTGACGTAAGCGGTTCTTTCCTCTGGCCCAGCAGAGTGTTGGTGCTAGCCTGGAACCGGTTTTTCTGGCCCCAGAGCCAGTTCTTTGTCAGTGGAAACAGAAAACCCGGTTCCAAACTAAGCACTGGCCCCGAACCAGCCCTGGAACTGCTTTGGTGGAAAAGGGGCATATGAAAACAGTGTCCTTATATGCATGCGCTGATTGCGCTCAAATCAGCATCAGGTGTTTCCCATCACGACTAGGTCCTAAGCGCGTGCACCACACGCTCCGAAGGATCCCTGAATGTAAATGCACTTTTTAAGTCTTGGCGAAGGTTATGCTATGCTGAGCCACTGTGTCGATGAAGCTCCTGCGAGTATCGGGGACATGGATTCGAGACAAATACCTCTCAAGAGGCTTGACGAAGGTTCCCCAAGCTTTGGGAAATATTGCTGGGTTTCAGTCACGTGACTTTTCTTAGCGGTTTTGCCGGAAGTGAAATAGCTGGTGGTCTAAACAGCTGCCGTAGTGCAAACAACTAGCGATAACTTGTCAGAGTACGCTCGTAATCTAGAAGCCACTGGTCACTTTAGATATATTCAGAAGATTGTTATGCGCAACGGAATAGACCTCTACAGTCTGGGAAAGAAGGATTTGTCATACAATCTTGAAAACGACCCTTCAGTCGAGTTCCCCGGCATCTCCAACTATCTGGTGTTGCAGACGTCCTTCTACACCGCAAAACAGATGAAAGCGTGGAAGAGTACAGAGGCTTACAACTTTTTTCTGTGTGGCTGGGTAAAGGACCTCGGGATCAAGTCACTGCCGAATGAATCCTGGATTGTTTTTGCCCGTGTAAGTATGTTGTTGTTTTTTTAAGCTTTCCGTTCGCGTCTTTACAACGAAGCGCTGCAAGTTGAAGTGTAAACAAACAGCTGGCTTGATTCTCACTTGTGTTGGCTCTTATCTCTCAGCTAAATCATTCACAAAGATCATCAGAAACCCCTTTATAGACCTGGATCTTAGTTAAACAAGACAGAGAAGTGATCACGGCGCATTGTAACTGTACGGCTGGGGAAGAATTTTGTCGTGACCTTCATGCATATGGACTTTGTTAGGAGTAAACAAAGAAACAGCTGGGGGCTTAGCGCTTCGTGACTAAAAAAATGTACTGTAAAATAACGACAGATAGCAAGAAAAATACTTGGAAAACACTAAGGACAGAGCTGAGAGGGATCACTGCAAACTTGAGCATGCTTCGACTCGGCTCCCTTTGATTTCAGTGAGAGGTTCGAAAGCCACCTTTCTCGACGTCTTTTTGTGAAATCCTGTGTTTGTTCACCCTTTTTTTATTAGTTCACGGGGAACCCTGAAGAAACTTTTATCAGTTTCACAGTTTGATCAATTCGAACAACCTAAAACAAAGCAAGCGTAAGGCATTTTTCATGCGAGCGATGCGCCTTCTCCATACAAACGCTTTGTCACCTGAGCTTTGGTTGGCCACCAGGTAAAGTTCTGAATAACTAATGAGGTGGATGTGACGTCACGTGAAACCCAGCAATTCCCAAACCCATCTGCGATTATTCGCTGCTTAGTTTGCCGATGAAAAAACTGAAATTTGTCGCAAAGTTTTTGGCCACTCACGAGGTGGAGACAAAACAAAAAACAACTCGTGAACCTTGGAGGACATTCGCTGTGTATTGCACGATTGGTGGCGATGCTGCCAATTTTCCATCATCAAGTATTCGCAAACCCATCACGAGCTGTAGTGTGAGCAAGGCCTAACTGAACAAGAGTGAATAAATTAATTCGGATTGTTGCCGGGCGGCACGGTGGTGTAATGGTTAGCGCTGTCGCCTCACAGCAAGGAGGTCCGGGTTCGAGCCCCGTGGCCGGCGAGGGCCTTTCTGTGCGGAGTTTGCATGTTCTCCCCGTGTCCGCGTGGGTTTCCTCCGGGTGCTCTGATTTCCCCCACAGTCCAAAGACATGCAGGTTAGGTTAACTGGTGACTCTAAATTGACCGTAGGTGTGAGTGGTTGTCTGTGTCTATGTGTCAGCCCTGTGATGACCTGGCGACTTGTCCAGGGTGTACCCCGCCTTTTGCCCGTAGTCAGCTCCAGCTTGCCTGCAACCCTGTAGAATAGGATAAAGCGGCTAGAGATAATGAGGTGAGATGAGATGGGATTGTTGCCCGGTGGTGTAGTGGTTAGCACCGTCGCATCACAGTAAGAAGGTCCTGGGTTCGAGCCCAGCAGCCGGCGAGGGCCTTTCTGTGTAGAGTTTGCATGGTGTCTGTGTGGGTTTCCCTCACAGTCCAAAGACATGCAGGTTAGGTTAATTGTGGCTCTAATGGCCCTTTTCCACTACCCTTTTTCAGCTCACTTCAGCCCGACACGGCTCGCATTTCGACTACCAAAAACCAGCACGACTCAGCTCGTTTCAGCCCTGCTTAGCCCCTAAAACTCGCACCATTTTGGAGTAGGGCTGAAGCGAGCCAAAGCGAGCCGAGTGAGGCTGGGGGCGTGAGGAGACACTCCCCTGTGCACTGATTGGTGAGGAGGAGTGTCCTCACATGCCCACACATGCCCCGCGAGCGCGCTGGGATCTGTAAACACCGCAAACCCGGAAGGAGAAGAATTACGAATTACGAGAATTTCTGAAGCCTTATGCGCCTCGCCTCATCTATACGCTCTTGCCAGTATCTGTTGGCGTTGTCGGTGACAACAAGCCACAGCACCAAGACCAGCAACACTAACGACTTCATGTCCTCCATGTTTATTGTTTACTATTCGGGTCGTGAGACTACCACTTAAAAGATCACTGATGTCACTGTTTGCGCTGCTTAATGACATCACCTGACGTCCACCCACTTTCGCTAACTCCACCCAATGTGTCCACCCACTTCCAGCCAGCACGGTTCAGCGCGGTTGTAGTCGAAATGCAACTCCAACAGCCCCGCTCAGCCCGACTCAGCACGGCACGGCTCAGCCCGACTCAGCCGCGTTTGTAGTGGAAAAGCGGCATAAATTGACCGTAGGTGTGAATGGTTGTTTGTCACTATGGGTAGTATCTCACTGGTCTGTGACTAGTTGGAGACACAAGAATTGCGATAAAATATGCGAATTAGCAACAATTTTCACTTGGAATCACACTGAATTGATATTTGCATACTTTATCGCAATTCTTGTGTCTCCAACTAGTCGCAGGCTGTCGCAGCCCAGTGAGATACACTCGCAGTTCCTGTCTCACGGAAACTGACTTGAGAAGGGTTTGTGATGGCTTTGCGACACCAGTGACGCATTTGCAGCTATTGTGAGGGAAATTTTGTCGCACGAATTTTTTGAACATGTTCAAAATTTCAGCAGCAAAGGAGCGACACTTTGCGACTCATGCGAGGAAATTGAGAAGCCCCGCGAATGTTTCAAGACACTTTTGAAACTCTCTCGCGAATGACGTTCGCAAGCTGTCGCAACCCAGTGAGATACTGGCTTATGTGTCAGCCCTGCGATGACCTGGCGACTTGTCCAGGGTCATAGTCAATTCAAGTTTATTTGTATAGCGCTTTTAACAATAAACATTGTCACAAAGCAGCTTTATAGAATTTGAACGACTTAAAACATGAGCTACTTTTATCCCTAATCTATCCCCAATGAGCAAGCCTGTGGCGACGGTGGCAAGGAAAAACTCCCTCAGACGACATGAGGAAGAAACCTCGAGAGGAACCAGACTCAAAAGGGAACCCATCCTCATTTGGGCAACAACAGACAACACGACTATAACATTAACAGTCCTAACATAAAGTCAGCTTTGTTGATGCTATAAACCCTCCACTGACGGAAACCCGAGCATAAAACCGTTCACGACAACCGTAGTCAGCAAGTCAACTGCAGTCCCCAGCCACAAAAGCACCACTGCAAGAGTCCAGAGCGTCCTCCAGGCGTGACCCCCAACTGTCCACATAGGGCCGCCATCCACAAGAGCGATGCGATGAGACTCCAGCCAGACACAGGGCACCAGGGTGGATCAGGCAGGTCTGAGAAGCAGAAGAGGTTCAGCATCTCGATCCCAGGATTGACATGTAATTCAGAGGGACAGATATGGGGCGGAGAAGAGAGAAAACACAGGTTGTTAGGTATGCCCAATGCAGGCGTGCAACTTGTGAACAGGCAAGGCAGGCAACTGCTTGGGGCCCCCTGGCCCGGGGCCCCCTGAGAGTCGGGGCCCGAGGACTGTTTTATGTACCATCTCATCTCATCTCATTATCTCTAGCCGCTTTATCCTGTTCTACAGGGTCGCAGGCAAGCTGGAGCCTATCCCAGCTGACTACGGGCGAAAGGCGGGGTACACCCTGGACAAGTCGCCAGGTCATCACAGGGCTGACACATAGACACAGACAACCATTCACACTCACATTCACACCTACGGTCAATTTAGAGTCACCAGTTAACCTAACCTGCATGTCTTTGGACTGTGGGGGAAACCGGAGCACCCGGAGGAAACCCACGCGGACACGGGGAGAACATGCAAACTCCGCACAGAAAGGCCCTCGCCAGCCATGGGGCTCGAACCTGGACCTTCTTGCTGTGAGGCGACAGCGCTAACCCCTACACCACCGTGCCGCCCGTTTTATGTACCAAAATGTCTCAAATATATATATATATGAAAATATTTTGTACTAAGTTTATATAGGCTATTTTGAAGTTATTTATTTTATTTATATTTTTATTTTATATTTATATGATGGCAAATTATTTACAATGTACTGTAACAACCTTATTTATTTTGTTTTTATTGTTCTTTACCATTGTATTTTCGCATTTGGAATTTAAAAAACTTTGATTTCATACATTTTTCATTGGTGTCAGATTATTTATAACATACTGGTGATGAACACTGGTCAGAAGGGCCCCCTGGAAATTTTTGCTTGGGGCCACAACAGACTCTACAATCGCCTCTGGCCAGAGCATTTTTAAAGGATTTTCCACTAGGAGACCAACTGGTCTGGGCAATACAATCACAGGCCCCAGAGTCCATGCAGCTGCACCGCTGTGGCATATTCTGTGATGCAAATTGCCGCATTACGAATCCTCGTTTCAGCCAGCATAATATCAACATAGTTAATGCAGTGCCAAGTTTTCCTTGTTAAATGTATACTTACATGGTACTTGGTTAATTAACTGCAACTGATTGAACGAAATGATAAGACATTTCATCTCATCTCATTCTCTCTAGCCGCTTTATCCTGTTCTACAGGGTCGCAGGCAAGCTGGAGCCTATCCCAGCTGACTACAGGCGAAAGGCAGGGTACACCCTGGACAAGTCGCCAGGTCATCACAGAGCTGACACACAGACACAGACAACCATTCACACTCACATTCACACCTACGGTCAATTTAGAGTCACCAGTTAACCTAACCTGCATGTCTTTGGACTGTGGGGGAAACCGGAGCACCCGGAGGAAACCCACACGGACACAGGGAGAACATGCAAACTCCGCACAGAAAGGCCCTCGCCGGCCATGGGGCTCGAACCCGGACCTTCTTGCTGTGAGGCGACAGCGCTAACCACTACACCACCGTGCCGCCATGATAAGACATAACTTGGTTTAAAATCTGGTCTCCCAGTGAAGCTGGTTTGGCATTGACTAGGAGACCAAATCTGGCCACTGGGAGACCATTACCCCTTTTCCACCAAATCAGTTCCAGGGCTGGTTCGGGGCCAGTGCTGGTGCTGGTTCACAACTCGTTCACCTTGCGAGCCAGCTGAGAACCAGTTTGCTTTTCCATAGCTCGCGGTTCGAAGGGAAGCCACGTCAGTTACATCGTTGTATACGTCAGTTACGTCGCTACGTTTGCATAAACCTTGGCGCGAATATCGAAGCAAAAACAACACGGAAGAAGCAGCAGCAGCAACAACAATAATAATAATAATAATGGATGACTTCGCGTTTGTACCTGCTGCTGATTCTCGTCGCTTAAAAATGGCGATATTTTGTGGTCTTATTATTGTTGTTGGTCTTAACAACTCTGCCCCCCGCTGACGAAAGCGGTTCTTTCCTCTGGCCCAGCAGAGAGTTGGTGCTAGCCTGGAACCGGTTTTTCTGGCCCCAGAGCCAGTTCTTTGTCAGTGGAAACAGAAAACCCGGTTCCAAACTAAGCACTGGCCCCGAACCAGCCCTGGAACTGCTTTGGTGGAAAAGGGGCAACATTTGGTCTCTATGGGTAGTATCTCACTGGGCTGCGACTAGTTGGAGACACAAGAATTGCGATAAAATATGCGAATTAGCAACAATTTTCACTTGGAATCACGCTGAATTGATATTCGCATATTTTATCGCAATTGTTGTGTCTCCAACTAGTCGCAGGCTGTCGCAGCCCAGTGAGATACACTCGCACTTCCTGTCTCACGGAAACTGACTTGAGAAGGGTTCGTGACGGCTTTGCGACACCAGCGACGCATTTGCGGCTATTTTGAGAGGAATTTTGTCGCACGAATTTTTTGAACATGTTCAAAATTTCAGCGGCGAAGGAGCGACACTTTGCAACTCATCTCATCTCATTATCTATAGCCGCTTTATCCTGTTCTACAGGGTCACAGGCAAGCTGGAGCCTATCCCAGCTGACTACGGGCGAAAGGCGGGGTACACCCTGGACAAGTCGCCAGGTCATCACAGGGCTGACACATAGACACAGACAACCATTCACACTCACATTCACACCTACGGTCAATTTAGAGTCACCAGTTAACCTAACCTGCATGTCTTTGGACTGTGGGGGAAACCGGAGCACCCGGAGGAAACCCACGCGGACACGGGGAGAACATGCAAACTCCGCACAGAAAGGCCCTCGCCGGCCACGGGGCTCGAACCCAGGACCTTCTTGCTGTGAGGCGACAGCGCTAACCACTACTGCCCACTTTGCGACTCATGCGAGGAAATTGAGAAGCTTCAAATTTCAGTGACAAATTTCAGCCATTTGGTCTCCCAGTAACTATGTTAAAAAATGCTCTGCCTCTGGCCCAATGTCACCTGAATAAGTCATAGTCAGCTGGGATAGGCTCCAGCTTGCCTGTAGAACAAGAGAAACGGCTACAGATAATGGATGGATGGATGGATTGTTGCCCTCTTGAAGATGGCGGCGCTTTCGACTAATCAGGTAGACTCAAAGGATTCTGCGCATGCGCGACAATTACGCCGGTTAGGACGCTGGCCCGGATTCTCCATGCTCTACGCTAGTAACGTAAGCGCTGTGTTGTACGTAGCCTTATGCACGCAGGGGGAGTGAGAGGAGCATGAATGGAGCAAAATGGCGGATCATGTGCAGGTAAGCAAAGCTTTATATTTTGTTATTGTAGAAGCAGGGAATTTAATCTTTGCTGAGCGTAATCAGGGATTACGTGCGGCCTTTTTTTTCGGCCTTGTGTTGATGATTTGTTATTAAATGAGCGATTTAAGAAGGTTACGTAAAGCGATGGCGGACAGAGCGGCGTGGTTTATTGGATGCGATTATCAGTGTGTTGTTGACTTGTGGCCTGTCATCATGCTGATTTGCGTGTGTGCTCCTAGATGTTAATAAATGCAATGCTTTAGTTGTTTATTTTAAAGCGGTTATTTGCAGTCAACACACCGATGCTTTTGCGAGAATCTAATAGCGGTTCTTATTAGCATTCTGCAAGCAATGGGATTATTTTAAGCACATCATTAACCTCTGTATACGACTTTTTTAAAAATCAAAATATTCAGTTTAGATGCACAACTATTGACTATTTTAGCACTCGTGGAATTAAACCTCTCTTCCGTTTGTACATACTGCCGTTACATAACGCAATGGAGTTCTGAAAGTTGAAATAAACGCGTTGTTTATTTATTAAATTGCTCTCTGAGTCACTGTAAACAAGGCGACATGCAATACAGTGAAATAGTGTAGTGGAATGAGGATGTGCACACGTTGCATTTATTTATATTTTTTAAAACGTGCATTTTTTTAATTAACAAGTGTGTGCATAAATAATAATAATAATAATAATAATAATAGCTTTATTTAATTCTAGAAACGTTATTTAATATAATAGGTTTAACTTAAGGAAACGCCCTGCATTTGCATAAACGTGCATATATATTTTTCCCCACTTCAATTTCCATGTTTTTAACAAAATTAATTTTTTAAAAAATCTACTTTATCAACTGCTTCGCTGTGTGTACATCTTGCATGCATTGCTAATGTATTGCTAGCAAACTTCACCTTAATGCTAGGTAGCTTTATGGTTAGCATTGAGCTCTACGGCTCCCATTCGAGTAGTTAGCATTAGCTGTGTAGCTAAATTCTCCCGCGCGACTTTGTGAACCTACAAAAAATAACGCAAATAAATCTAACTAGCGATTTTAACATAAGGTTTTGTTAAAATATCTTGTTGCACGCATGTATTCTTGTTTTCTATTCATTACGTTCAATAAAACCTTGATTATCCGGTTGAAAACAAAACGAAACCGGCTAGCTAGCTTGCTAGTTTGCTAATAGGATACTTATGATTAAACAGCTTAGCAGCTAGCTAGCCTGATTTTATTCAAATGTGCTGGTTATATTAAGATAAAACATGCAAAGTGTTAAGTTTGGTCGTATGTTTTTCTTTTTTTTTATGTGACATTTCATTGAAGCTCGGGTTTAGTGTGCTAACTTGGCTTGCTGCCTTGGACTGTATTGTCAAATATAAATATTAGCATGATTAGCATGATTAGCATTACTCCTGCCAACATTAACAAGTGGGTGATTGAGGGACTGCTCCAAAGTGTGTCGATTTCACACCAGCTACTAATTTTTTTTAGTTTATATGTAAATTTGACCAAGTTTATAAAGTTAGAGTTATAATTTCCAAGTTTTTCACCCAGTATGCTTTCTAATTCATTTTAACTGCCATTTAAACTTCATCTATAATCCTGTTGTATAACATTATCTCTCCTCTTGTCCTTATATATCTCTGTCTGTTTGATTAGCTCTAATTATTAGTTGGTAAAACTTTTATTTTGGTTAAAATTGTAAATATGATTAAATATTTAAATCATAATTAATCAATAATAATAATAAAACGATGTATTGTAATGTGCCAGACTCGTCATTCGGAATTGTAGTTTGTCTCTCATTTGCCTATTTTTCTTTCTTTTTTTTTTTTTTTATTGAAGCAATTTTCTGTCCCTGAGGAGGAAAAAAGAATTCGCGTATCCAGAGGATATTACACGGTTGTACCGTACGAAGATATGAAGTTTATCTTCGAGTTGGTGAACATACCGTCAGAAGTGATTTTATATTTTTCAGCACGTGAAGATAAACTTCATATCTTCGCGTCACCGTGTAATGTTCTTTATATTATACGGACCCATCCACAAAAAATAAAATGCGCAAGTGAATCAAAATACTTTTGAACCAGTTCGCCGTTTTGACAGCGCGCGTCTAGATCCGAGTGTGACGACATCGGAGTGAAATATCAGGAATTATTATACATACAGGACACTTTTTCGATGGAATAAAACCATTTATTTTTTCGCGGTCCGGTTTCCATCAAATCCTGCGCTCTGGTTGGCTGGCGAGCGGGTCCGTATTCTATGATACGGACCTCTGGCGACTCGCTCGTTCACAACAACAAACATAGTAGCAATTTTGTCAACATATCTTTTTTTTTTATAAGATTTATTTATCAGATTTTTATCAAAAATCTTATACATTTTTCCCAACATTTCTCAGGAGAATAGCATTAATTTTACAGCATGGATAGCGATAACGACAGTCTTCACAGCGAAAGCGAGTTTTACTACCCTGAGGAAGAAGAAATAAAAGAAAACATTTCAGGAGAAAACTAAAAACCTGTAACTTGCTAACGCCGAGCAAAACCATGGCTGAATCCCGAATGACTCCTATTTGTATAAATAGGGGACTACATAGGCAGCAAAATGTAGTTTTTTTTCCTGCCATGGAAGTGCACTTGTATACCGAGGAGGAAGCAATTTGCATTACAGCCATGAATGAGGATTCAAAATGGCGGCTCGGCTCGGTTTTCTCTTTCGGGCGCTCTCGTTTTCTGTTATAATTTGGTAAAGAAAAAAAAAAATTATTTACCAGCTTAAGGTCGGTCCGTATAGTGAATTATCGTGACCTCGGCCCAGAGGGCCTCGGTCAGTACTTTCAAGACCTCGGTCAAGGTATTTCACGATATGGACCTCCCAGCTGGTAAATAACATATGTATTCAATTCCCTTCTAGTTGGTTTATTGATGGCATACGATATTATCATATCGCTTATCCTCCATGTATTACGCCACTCTCCACAATGGAGAATGAGTGTGCAATATTGTTATAATATTGCACGTTGTCAAGACGTCACACATCGGAGCCGATGCAAAGATCCAGTGACACAACTTTTCTCCTGTGCATGCGCAGAATTTTCTTTGTTGGCTGGGAAAGAGAGAAGACGAGGCTGATCCAGTGCTAGGTTTAAGCACTAAATAAATAAACTGAAGACGCGCTGAACACCTGAAAGGCTACCAAAATTTAATTATATATTCTTCATGCATATTTACAAGAGAAAAACAGACATCGAAAAGCTGGAAGAGACACCTATCGGAGATGTAAAACTTCCGCGCTAGTGAGTGACTGTGACAATTTGTAAACGAACATGGCCGTGAGGTTTGCTTCGTTAAAAATGGAAGATTTTGAGAGAATTTTGGCTGCCAGGTCACTCCGTTGTGTGTAGTTGTCAATGTTGATTTTAAAAGTAACTCATTACACAGGGAAGAAAATAATAATATTCGGCTTGACTGTGCTAGCATTGGCCTTCGCTAACACTACATCAGTTAGAACGTAACTGGACTGCCGCGCTAACAGCACCGAGTCACGGGTAAACTCGTGTTGGCCTTTGCTAACGCTGCTGCTGAATGTTGCGCTGGCTAGAAGGCAACTGAACTACTACGCTAACAGCACCAAATCACGGGTAAGCTTGCGCTGACCTTTGTGAATGTTGATACGAAGAGTGTGTACATATGTATAATAATATTAGCTGGCTTTTTTTTCGTGGTATATCAGATATATTCCCTTCAGCCACTCGTCTTCGACTCATTCAGTACCATGCTAGC
Source organism: Neoarius graeffei (assembly GCF_027579695.1). Classification (NCBI taxonomy): domain Eukaryota; kingdom Metazoa; phylum Chordata; class Actinopteri; order Siluriformes; family Ariidae; genus Neoarius; species Neoarius graeffei. Next base: position 48,689,414 of record NC_083593.1, on the reverse strand, counting down.
TGAATGGAATATATCTGATATGCCACTCAATGCCAGACAATATTATTTAAATATGTCACTCAGATCCGTGATGTATTTCGGATGAAAAATGCGAGTTTTTTCACGAGAAGATAAACTTCATATCTTCAAGCCAACTTGTGATTTTTCTTTTTATTATATCGACACATTCACAAACAAAACGTGCCCAAATTTATCAAAACAATTCATCTATTTTTTTCACAAGTGACATATAGAGATTTACGTCACGGTTTTGGTTCTCCATGTCCCGGATGGAGCTCGGATGAAAAATACAAGTGGTGTATTTCCCAGTAAAACACTCGTGTCCATATTATACAGAGAGAATGTATCTCGTAATTATGACCTTATTTTATATTTGAGATACGAGGTCATAGATATGAGTTTACAATAATTGAGAGCATTTTCTCAAAATTATTTGATCTCATTTTTGAGTTAGTAAGTCATGAGAATTTGTCATTAGGAGAAACTTTGATATTTCGTTGAGGTGGCAAGTCGTTATTATGAGACTCGTCATTATTGTGAAATATTAAGTAATTTATGTGAATTTCAGTCATCATTGAGATGGTAAGTCAATTATGAGAAACCTCCTCGTATTACACTTATTAGATAGAAAGTCATAATTTTGAGAGAGAATCTAAATATTGTGAGTCATAATTATGAGAAACCTTATCATGGCAGAAACAGTTTTTCTTCCGTCATTTCTCTCAATTTGTTTTAAAAAAAAAAGCCATATTCTTACAATATTCAGTTAAAGGTGGATGCTGAAAGGCTAATATCAGAGCCTAAAAAATTACAAAATTATTTGGTGAGCTGAGTCAAGAAAGGATTTGCTGATCGGTGTCATTTTTGTGAGTCGTTTCACTCTGTTCAGTTAAACGATTCATTCAGAGTCAGACGGACACTTTTTTTTTTCCCCCCCAAATGTAGTTTTATCATGTGAATAGAGGCGTGTAAAATAATTTATTTTTCACACTCTAAAAGCTCCAGTTCTGACTGAATGAATCACTCAACTCACTGATTCACCTGAACTGCTGAATGAGACGCGAACGAATCTGTCATGACCCGAATGATTCACTGACTCAAGCCGTGGATCAGTTGGTGTACATACAGCTGAGAATATGACTTTCACAACTGACATGTTTTGAAAACTTTGACAGATTTAAAAGAAAAAAAGTCATGTTAGATTCACTAATTGACCCGTGCACCAGTTGAATGAATCTCGGTCATGACAAACGATTCACCGAGTCAAGGGTTGGAGATGTACTTTTTGCATCAGTGAATGAATTTGTAAACAGGTAATGCTGAGAGATAAACACAACATCAAATTTATTTGATAATCAGGAAGCTGAATGCATACGGCAGTGATCCTTACTGATTCATTCACCTTACTGAACCATTTGTGAATCGATCCGGTCATGTGAACACTGGCAGAGAAAAGTTATCGAGATGATGTACGTCCCAGAACTAAGAGCAGGTAAGAGTAAATTTGGGTTGTGTCCAGTAAATTAACGCTTCAGCTGTGTTTCCTGTTACTCCCCTTGTCTGAGAGAGATCAGGACGTCTTCCATTTGCAGCAATGGATTATTCATTACCGTCTCCGCAACACGCTCGGCCATGTTTAAGTCCACCGCGCACACCTGAGCATCTCAGCGCCCCGTACTGATTCACACTGATGGATCTATTGCAGTATATCAAGGGCCATGACTCAGCTGTGTTATAACCTTCAATAACGTGAAACACTTCGACATTTATGGACTCGGATAGCAGTCATGTGACAAGTTTTATTTCTTGTGTCCTGGGCGTGTTTTTATCCTTCAGTTCCTCTTTAACCTTGTCTGTAGTTTACGGTCGGAAAAGAAGATAAATTTCCGAAAATAAAATCCACAATTTCATGAAGGGGTGAGGTTAAAAGAAGTATCTTTCATTGCCCCCCCCCTTTTTTTATTATAGTCATTGAGAAATTGGTATTTTATTCCGTACTTTAAAAAAAAAAAACTTTCATTCTGAGATTTCACACTACCTTGTACATTTTGTTTCTTCACTTTTCTTTAGTGTCCTGAAGATTTCGATATTAGGTTTGTTCGGTAATTAATTAATTAATAATTCAGTCAGTCAGCACTTTCACAAAGGTGCCTGTGGTTTGGTCGTAACTTTTGCAGTTTTTGAGCTTTTGCAAAATCTTCCAGTGCAAATGACATGGGAAGTGTGAGACACGTAGGAATTCCTTTGACTTTGCGCCGACTTTATCAAGCTGATCTTTGACCTGTGAATTTATGAGCCTCGGTCTCATGAGGCAGGAAAAAAAAGTGGGACTGGGAGCTCTGTGGTTGAGAGACGAGAAGCTGCTTATTTTATTTTCTGACTAGCTTGGTTGCTTTGTTGAAAGTATAGGGGTGTTCACACGGCACATATTTGCATCAATGCTGCACCGATGTATTTTGTTGCGATATATCTTACACCGGTGTAAATTTTGTGCAGCGTTCACACGTCACAAACCTGCTTACGAGAGAGAAGCGTGTTGGCACCGGTGCAGCCCCACTTGCGTTCACACGGCGGTTTTTGCGACCGTGCTATACGATAGTAATAATGCGGGAATGAAATATGCGCATGCGTGAAAATGTACTTCCTTTTCCCGGTTGTCATGGCATTACCAAGCGCTGAGAAAACAACGTGGATGAAGACACCAGTGTTGCCAGATACTGCTGACGTTTTCCAGCCCAAAATATGTTCAAATCCGCCAAAATGCACTTAAAGGAACAGTCCACCGTACTTCCATAATGAAATATGCTCTTATCTGAATTGAGACGAGCTGCTCCGTACCTCTCCGAGCTTTGCGCGACCTCCCAGTCAGTCAGACGCGCTGTCACTCCTGTTAGCAATGTAGCTAGGCTTAGCATGGCCAATGGTATTTTTTGGGGCTGTAGTTAGATGCGACCAAACTCTTCCGCGTTTTTCCTGTTTACATAGGTTTATATGACCAGTGACATGAAACAAGTTCAGTTACACAAATTGAAACGTAGCGATTTTCTATGCTATGGAAAGTCCGCACTGTAATGTCAGGCGTACTAACACCTTCTGCACGCTTCGACAGCGCATTGATATGGAGCTCAGATATCAATGCGCTGCCAAAGCGCGCGGAAGGTGTTAGTACGCCTGTCATTATAGTGCGGACTTTCCATAGCATAGAAAATCGCTACGTTTCAATTTGTGTAACTGAACTTGTTTCATGTCACTGGTCATATAAACCTATGTAAACAGGAAAAACGCGGAAGAGTTTGGTCGCATCTAACTACAGCCCCAAAAAATACCATTGGCCATGCTGAGCCTAGCTACATTGCTAACAGGAGTGACAGCGCGTCTGACTGACTGGGAGGTCGCGCAAAGCTCGGAGAGGTACGGAGCAGCTCGTCTCAATTCAGATAAGAGCATATTTCATTATGGAAGTACGGTGGACTGTTCCTTTAAAACCGCCCAATCTGGCAACACTGGAAGACACGCAGTTCTGTTGTTGTTGATATTCGCCATTTTGGAAGCGCAAAATACCAGGATGCAAATTATGCAATGCCCGTATGTAATCAACTCTCCTCACGCGTAGCGAGTCTACCCCTGTAGCGTTCAGACGTCCCATTTTATATCGGTGCTGCCCCGCAAACTAGCATTTACTCCGGAGTAAATTTCTTAAACCACCTCCCGAGCAGGGTTAGATTTGCACCGGTTTAAGCAGCTTTCAGGGGCTACACCGGTATAACTTTGTACCGTGTGAACGCTCTACCGGGGCAGCCCCGGTGCTACACCGGAGTAAAAGTTGCCGTGTGAACACCCCTTATGAGACTTATTTGATAGTTTAGCGGCTGATTTTCTTCCTTTGTACACATGATGCAGTCATTAAGGTATTTAAAGTATTTTGAATTTTGGCTAACGAGTGGTGAGCAGAAAAGCGTTCGCATGGCCGTCTGGGGATTGCGAGTTCAGTTCAGAAGTCTGTGATCTCTGCTCTGGTTCCAATGTCACAGTGACTGTAAGCAACCGGGGCATCTGTGAGCTCATGTATGTAGAAGGTGGCGGATAGCGCCTTTTATCTCCCCCTGACGAAACTGTTCCGCCTCCCTGTGATGGAACACGAGCAGGGGTTTGAAAAGATTAGGGTGGATGCTTCATGAGTCTCGGAGGAAGCCCGTGTTACTCCTGGATTCCACCGCGATGTCTGTTTTGGTCCATCCTCAGCGTGGCTTCGCTATAAAATCCTTATTATTCTATGCACATTCACTGGATATGAGCAATTGCGCATTCTGATTGGCTACTCTACTACTAGGATATCAGCTCATATACTGTGAGTAGAGAAAAACAAAATGGCGGCGCGTGCTGCTGAACCAACCGAGGATGAAATAAAAGCTCTACTCGAAAACACAACCCCAAAAAATAAAAAAAAAGCAACAAAATTGAGAGTAAAAGTATTTGATGGTAAGAACATATCTTTAAAAAAAAATTATTGTTAGCATTTTTCAAAAATTGCTGATGTAATTTCGCCTGTTTCTTTACATTCTAAGCGGAAATTTTGTCGGATGTTTCGTACAAAGTCTTATTATGCCTCCGCCACCGTAAGGTGCAGGAGGCATTATGTTTCCGGGTTGTCCGTCCGTCTGTGCGTGCGTCCGTCCCGAAACCTTGTGAACATGATATCTCGAAGGCTAATGAAAGGAATTTCACTAAACTTTCACCATTTGTGCGCTTTGGGACAAACATGAACTGATTAGGTTTTGAGATCAAAAGATCTAAGGTCAAGGTCACCGTGAGGTCAAATGTCTGTCCGAGAACCTTGTGAACACAATATCTCCAAGGCAAATCAAAGGATTTTCACCATTTGTGCATTTGGGAACAAAGACAAACTGATTAGATTTTGAGATCAAAAGGTCTAAGGTCAAGGTCACTGTGAGGTCAAATGTCTGTCCGCGTGCATCCGTCCCGAAACCTTGTGAACGCGATATCTCAAAGGCTAATGAAAGGAATTTCACCAAACTTTCACCATTTGTGCATTTGTGGACAAAGATGATCTGATTAGATTTTGAGATCAAAAGGTCTAAGGTCAAGGTCACTGTGAGGTCAAATGTCTGTCCGAGAACCTTGTGAACACAATATCTCCAAGGCTAATTAAAGGAATTTCACCAAACTTTCACCATTTGTGCGCTTTAGGACAAACATGAACTGATTAGATTTTGAGGTTAAAAGGTCACAGGCCAAGATTACTGTGAAGTCAAATGTCCATCCCCAAATCACAACTTAATAAGGCGTCTAGTCTACCAGGCGGAGGCATCCCCATCGACGCCGTTGGCGTCAAGTTCTATCTAGTTTATCAAATTTGCAAAAAAATAAAAATGCTCTGTTTCTCAAAATCCAGTGACTGTGGATGGGATAGAATAAAACCATTATTCCACTCAATCTCGTCGTACATGGAGTATAGCCGACTCGGTGCTACGCGCCTCGTCAGCGATCAGCTCATGTACGACTCGATTTCATGGAATAACTGTTATATGTAGCTACTCTTGATTTTCGTTTTGTTAGCTAGCTATCATTAACGGACTGACTATGAACTATAGACCCTTTTCAGTCACGTGACCTTCGTAAACGCGACCACCATTTTGGACATGTAGCGGACTTCGGCTCGAATTGGTTCGAATGCGAGGAAGGCGACAAACAGAGAACATACAAGAAAAAGGAGCGAGATGCAGAAAACACCTTCGCTATCCAGCAACGTAGGGCATTTACAGGGCGAGCAGAGGGAGAAATAACAGTAACGACACATTAGCAACGCTGTACAGAAATAGCGGTTTATGGCACAGACCCTTTCGGTTCTCGCTCATCTAGCTGCTACAATGACTGCTTAGACTGCAACAGTAATACCTAACACACATTTAAGTATCCGTCGTAAAGACGTGAAACTCGTCGAGTGACGAGTGTGTTCATTGATAAGCTAACACAATCTAAAAGTAGACATACCATCACACTGCCCTGGCGCTGTGTACAGTTTACCTTCTATGGCTTGTGCACTCACTATTTGCCATTACTTTCTCCAACCGTTGTTACAGATTACAGGGAACGGCCTGGATTTAAGAGACAAATACATGTTCCTCTTGTTTTGAACACTTATTTGTAGGCGGTGCTTAATTTGTAAAGTGGGAGGTCCCGGAGCGCAGAGGATGAGCGGCTCCGGTGCGGAAAAAAAGAGGGGGGAGGGGGGCGCGGCGCTGCGCTTCTGGGCATGTTTTGTAATAACACTGCAAATTAAGTTCATCTGCAGATATTTTGTGGATGTCGTTTCATGAGAGAAATCACCAACAAGACAGATATCAAAATCAGACATTAACACTAAATAAACTTGCATTTTTTTATTTAATTATTATTATTATTTTTTTTTTGTTACATAGTCAAAAGAGGTGTCGGATCATCGGATCCAGTGTAAATAGCTGCCGGAGCCAACGCCCGAGGTTCCGGAGCGCGCTCCGGCTTGCTCCCCCTCAAATTAAGCGCTGTTTGTAGGACACTGCCTCTGATCTGTCCTACAGTCTACCAACAGCAAAGGAACACAACGTTAGCTAATGTCGTTAGCTAATAGCTACTACAGAAGAACAAAGAGGTTACAATGGGTTATTTTAGCCTATTTGGTTACACACTCGCCGCCACAGAATGTTAACAGCAATGTAATGCCTTTTCTGGCTAATTTTATTCGTCTTACCTCCAACAAAGTGGTCACTGCACAAGCGCTGGTATGCCGAGAGCTGCCAATCTTTCCTGTTTATGGCCACTATCCATCTTCTCCGTCGGTCAGCATCTACCGGGATCCGATAAAATGATAACCCTTGCCTTGTTTGTTGACGGTTACTACATCCAGGTGCACAACAATATAGTGGCATGATGGAAGTCTTGCTGAAAATAAACACTTTCTTTGCTGCCGTTCCTCAGTGTTGGCTGTGGTAAACTACTGGTAGTACACGTCCAAAATGGCGGCCGCGTTTGTCGTGACGTCACGTGAAAAGGGTCCATACGTATATTTTGTTGCTCAAATACACTGTAACCCCACGACGAACTCCTCGGTGGACGTCCAAATAGTTTGTTATACTAAAATGGACCCACTTGTCACACGAAATACTTGCGTTATATGTGAAATTTTAGGCACTTTCTCTTGATCACGTCCAAAGCGGAGTTTTGCGATTTTGTACCGCGTAAACTTTAAAGAGAAAACGGAAAGCACAAAACTTTCAGTCCTTGGAAACTTCCTGACTGTTACAAAATGCTAAAATATAAATGTTAAATATTAACGTTTCATTAGTCTTAGATTGCGTGGTGTGTATGAGTGTTTCTGTTGTAACAGCTTAAAGGGGTACCAAATATAATATATACAGTTGCTGATGTGACAAAGTAACGTATTCTATCAAATTTATATACTAGAAAACAACGAAATATCTTGGTAATTGTAAATATAATAGTTGGTACGCTAAACGGCACAAGAGTCGCCGTTTTTAAAAGACCGTGACGTCAGCCCTACCCACTGCACTAGGAGAGAAGCGTGTAATCATGGCGTCGGGTGCATCAAGTGAAAGCGACAGCTCTGTTGAATCATACGAAGAGATCCCGCAAAAGACACGTCTGGAGGATCGTTATGCTTTCCATCGGTCCTGTTATTACACCCGAAAGCAACACACTGTGGCATTGTGTAGCCGATCGCTTACAATTCATCCTACTTTCCGATTCACACGTGCTCGTCCCAACCTCAATGAGCCAACACAACTGGGCACATACATACGTTATGAGTGTTACGCAGAGAAAATGAACGTGCATTCTAGGGCTGTAACGATACACCCAACTCACGATTCGATTCGCATCGCGATTTTTGACCCACGATTCGATACGCCCACGATTTTTTTAAAAATGTTTTTTTAAAGTAGTAAATTTGACTTAACATTTACTTACTTACATTAACTATTTAATAACAAATAATTCAGACCACTGCAGAGAATGAGTAATATGTATGCAAAAATGAACAAATGTATATCCAAAGACTGTTTTATTTCTCAAAATAATACTGTTGAGCCGGAAGCTCTGTTTTTTTCGGTTCTGAAAAAGTCATTTTTCCAAATCGTGTAAATCTGTTAAGATTTTTTTTTTTGGGGGGGGCGCTCTCACTGTCTCACTCTCATAGGGCCGATGATTTTCTGTGATCGCGGAAAACAGATGGAAATTACGGAATTTTTATGGTGAAACATTGCTCGCGTGTCAAAATGTAACTGCCGCAGAAGGCTTCCGCCCAAGCAGACATGCCTTCAGTGTTGCCAGATATTGCTAACGTTTTCCACCCCAAAATATGTTCAAAACCAGCCAAAAAGCACCTAAACCTGCCCAATCTGGCAACACTGCATGCCTTTCCGGTCAAGTGATTGTGATTGGCTTGTGGCACACCTAGCCAGCCAATGAGCTGCTTGTTTACAGATTCGCTCCCCGCGTCGCAACCAGAATGGCGACCGCTTAAAAGAAACGAATGCTCTGCCAGTGGCGAGTGTGGACGTTGCATGACTCGCAGAAGATTGTCGCAGGTCAGCGAAAAAACGATTTACTAATAGATATAAAAAATAAAAGTAATTTAAGTAAGTTTAAAATGTAATTTAAATAAAAAGTAAAGTATTCATAAATTGAAGTTTGGAAGCGCCTCTGTTTTTGGGCTGAGGAGAAGTTTGAAAGGGTGTACCACGATTCTGCCTTCTTGTATCGCGATACGGATCGTGGCTCTGCGTATCGCGATTTCGATACGCATATTGTTACAGCCCTAGTGCATTCTGATTGGATAAAATTAATATCATGGCGGGCTGTTCAAACTGCGGAAATAGTTTGCTCGAGCTACTTTCAAAACACTATAACTTTCCAACCTTAGAACAAAAAACTTTTGTAAGTCTTGAATAAGGTTCGTTAATGTGTTTTTTATTGTTATATTTACTCTATATATTGCCTTCTGTTCCCCTTTAATCTATTCAAGCGAGTGCACGAGTATAAACCTGCGATTCACCTTTCAGCTATAACAGTCAGAGTTGCTGTTGTAGAAAATTAATCCACACCTTCTGACCAGATTTTGATCAGATTTGAGAATTTGGCAGCACTTTAATGACAAGTTTGTTGAATTTATTCCAATTTTCGGCTCGATATCGGAGACCACGCCCTGTTTACCATGTTCGCCGTACGCGTAGTGCTGTTTTGGTGACTTTGCAGTCTAAAAGCATGAGGGTTATGAAATCCCACGATGCACTGCAGTACGTTAACATCCAAACACAGGTGCAGGATAAATCTAACACACTTTGCTGAACATTTCGAGTTTATTCAAGTCGGGTTTGTGCGCGCGTTTTAGTGGGAATGAAAGTGTGCCAGCTTCGTGCAGACATCTTATCTTGTGGATGCAGCTGCGCATATGTGAATGGTTATCTTTTACTTTATACAGCACATCTATATTTGTGGATCCTCCTTAAATTCCTGATATCACATGCTTACATCAGCTACATATGAACTTGGTGTATGGGTTAAGGTTGTTAGTGTTAAAGTTCTCACAAATGAGTTGAGAAGTATAAATGTATTTCATTTCGCATCCTGCAAATGAGTGTGTTTTGTTCGGGGTGTTCATGGTATCATAACCAGTGTTGGGCATGCTACTTTCAAAAAGTAATTATAGTTACTAGTTACTTTTCCCAAAAAGTAACTGAGTTAGTAACGGAGTTACTTTGTCATTAAAGTAACTAATTACCAGGGAAAGTAATTATTCCGTTACATTTTGTGTTCCCCCCCCCCCCAAAAAAAAAAAAAAAATCAAATTCAATTAGTGTAATCATAATAAAAGTGAATGTTAAATGTGTTTAATGACTGAAATGGACACTTAACAGAACCAATCAGTAACATTATCTACACTATATTAATATTTTTGCGGGACAATGTGAGAAGACATCTATCAAATGTAATGTATTTTTGTAGTTATTAAAATTGTTACCAATTACTGGCCACTGACGAGGACAAACGCTTTGTTCCTCGACACAGGCTTTCGTCTAAACGGGGGAACAGGGGCGCTGCGCCCTCTTACTCTCGGCGTGCGCCCCCTTACCGACTCCGTGAAAACATCCCAGCAACACTACGTGACAATGTGTCTGATCATCGAATACGTTATAATTACTCCAAAAATATTCCAATCATAGTAGATACACCGCCAGACGGTGCAAAAATAATCCGAATTGGCGTTTTCCAGACTGGGGCGCCATGTTGTTTAGTTGTTTACTTGTCGCGGTTGCTCTCGCGAGATTTGACATGGGTTACATACAAGGTCAGCTGACTTGTAGAGCGAGATTTCTCGAGACTGAATGACCTTTCACCCACCGGCGCGGGAGCTTTTGACAGAAGTAGTTCGCGAGTTGTTTTTGTTGACACTTGGGCATTTAAAGATGTCATCCCGCGGCACGAAGCGGAAGAAAGCCAAAGACTGTCCGGGGCAGAAGAAGATTAGGCCAAATAAAAAAAATAGTGTGTTTCCGGTAACCCGACCGATCGAGAATTTCCGCGTCGAAATTGCCGACCGTAAAGTTTTTATTACAAATTTCCCTCGATATTTTAGTGTAAGCGGCGTTAGTTTGTCATAATTTTTTGTTTCAACGCATTCAAGTTGTGAAAGAAACGATAAAAAGTAAAATGTTTCGCCACTTCTATCAGCCCTCCTGCATAAACCGAGCCGAGCCGCCATTTTGAATCCTCATTCAAGGCTGGAATGCAAATTGCTTCCTTTTCAGTATACAAGTGCACTTCCATGGCAGGGAAAAACACTACATTCTGCCGCCTATGTCGTCCCCTATTTATACAAATAGGAGTCATTCAGGATTCAGCCATGTTTTTGCTCGACCCAAGTTCTACAGTAGGCTAGGCGAGGCCGTCTGCTTTTAATGGAAGTAGCCTAGCCTAGGATGCTATTTTCACGTTATTTCTTGATAAGGTGTTTTCACGTTATTACATGAAAATATCATGAAATATCGCTTCCGTAGATCATAACTCGAACTCTCGCGATATATATATATATTTTTTTTATTCGTTTAAAGATTTAAAACACATTTTATTATGATGTGTGGTATAAAGGTTTCTGTGCCAAAATACTATTTTGTAAGATGTTTAGTTGTGTTAATTTTTTCGAACAAAATAAAAAAAAAAAAAATTAAGAAAAAAAAATACTTTCCTACCTACAGAACTTATTTTAGTATTTCATGTTACCGGAAACACACTTTTTTTTTTTTTTTTTTTTTTTTTTTTTTTGGCCTTACTTCTTTCTTTTTCAATGTTGACAGACAATTTGTTACAATTTCCCCCTCAGATGGCCTCAGAATGTCCCATTGGAGCATTTTTCAAAGGCTTTCCACGGCGGGGGGGGGACAACCGGCACCATCTCCCGCTCCCTCGCCATGGTGAGCGCCCTCATACTAAATTTTTCTAGAAAAAAACCCTGCTCGACATATTGTGCATTGCACGTACACATTTTTGCCTTTTATTTCAAGTAATGAAAAGTAATGGCTGTATTTCCAGTTTGAAAGCGCAGTCTTGGGCTGACCGCTCGCCATCGCTGTGTCTTCTGATTGAAAGAGCGCGCAGTAGTGCAGTAGGCGTGGCCTACCTACGTATGTTGTCCAAATCTACTCTGATTGGCTTACTGTGCTGTTGTCTCGTGTCTCCCCGCCCCACACTAAAGCAGAGTAAAGAAAGGCTGAACGAGCAGCGTGCCAGATGAAAACAGCTTTAATAAAGTAACGCATATTAGTATTTTATTGTAAGTAACGGGAACGGTGTTATAACGATGTAAAAAGTAATTAGTTAGATTACTCGTTACTAAAAAAAGTAACGCCGTTTATTTCTAACGCCGTTATTCCCATCGCTGATCATAACCTAGTCGTAAAATATCATGGCATCAAATATTAAAGGGGAACAGAGGGCAATATATAGAGTAAATATAACAATAAAACGCACATTAACGAACCTTATTCAAGACTTACAAAAGTTTTTTGTTCTAAGGTTGGAAAGTTATAGTGTTTTGAAAGTAGCTCGAGCAAACTATTTCCGCAGTTTGAACAGCCCGCCATGATATTAATTTTATCCAATCAGAACGCACGTTCATTTTCTCTGCGTAACCCTCATGACGTGTGTACGTGCCCAGTTGTGTTGGCTCATTGAGGTTGGGAATAGCACGTGTGAAATACCTGTTTCTGCCTCTTGCGACGATTTCGCAAGTCCACGGGTGGCGCCTATCTCATTGCAGCAAATAAATTCTGCTGGACTCGTGAGCAACTCCACGTTACGTTTTCCGCACGAGCACCACGCCGTGTCACCTGCACGCAGACGCTCTGCCCCACGCTCGCCATGCCCATGGTCAGCATCAGTCTCATCCTCGCCGTCATCCGAGCTTTCTTCTGTTATTTCATCACCGGAGTCGAGAGTACCTCTCCTAGCTATTTTAAGTTCGTTTCTTAAGACAAGGATTTTTTAAGATGTTACCTTGTTGACCGTTTCGGCGAGAATCTTCCGCCTTCTTCAAAACGGTCACCAGATGTGTCCTGGGGGAGCGACCTGACAGCAGGAGGCATGAACTATCTGTCAAATTGGGCGGGACGTTCACGCCTCCGTAGCGTAACATCAGCTGATAAGGCACGTCACCACTCGACACCTGGTGACTGTTTTGAAGAAGGCGGAAGATTCTCGCCGAAACTGTCAACAAGGTAACATCTTAAAAAATCCTTGTCTTAAGAAACGAACTTAAAATAGCTTTAATAGTTCGACATAATGAACTTCCACTACATAGTACCTCTCCTAGGTTCAAACTGGTACCCTTCTAAGCCATAGCCTGCTTGCAGTGTGTCTTGCGGGATCTCTTCGTATGATTCGACAGAGCTGTCGCTTTCACTTGATGCGCCCGACGCCATGATTACACGCTTATCTCCTCTATTTCGGAGAGTTCCGCTAGTGCAGTGGGTAGCGCTGACGTCACGGTCTTTTAAAAATGGCGACTCTTGTGCGGTTTAGCGTATAAAGTATTATATTTACAATTACCAAGATATTTCGTTGTTTTCTAGTATATAAATTTGATAGAATACTTAAGAATACGTTACTTTGTCACATCAGCAACTGTATATACCGTATTTTCTGGACTATAGAGCGCACCTGTATATAAGCCGCATCCGCTCTATTTAAAAAAAAAAAAAAAGATATACAAGCCGCACCGGGCTATAAGCCGCAGATATCTATGTTGAAAAATTAGATATTTACTGCATGTACAGAACGATTTTGTACTGTAAATGTACATGTATGTACCTGAACAGATTCTTTCCGAACAGTGCCTTTTAACACGGCAGCAACTTTGCTGATTAAAACGGAACAGAACCAAGAGAAAATAACCGGTATTTATTTACCTTCATTTCTCCTGTTTGAAACCACAAGTCACTTTAATCATCTTTGCTGGATTTGAAAATAATTACCAGTTAGTAATTTGTCGTGCGTGTTCTATCTGCTAATTCTTCTTTGCATTGATTTTTCGTCTATCTTATTTTTGATTCTACTTCCGGTTAGAGCGCCCCTAGCGGTGGAAGAAAAATCCACAGAATAGCCGCACCTTTGTATAAGCCGCATGGTTCAAAACCTAGGAAAAAAGTAGCGGCTTATAGTCCAGAAAATACGGTATTATATTCGGTACCCCTTTAAAGTTGTAATTGTCTCTGGTTCTAACCCCATTTATGACTGGTACAAATATCTTGGAAAATATGTAGAACACGATTTCAAACAAGAATTGTTGAAGCAATGGCCTCGGCACAAGTGTGTTGCTTGTACGTGCTTGGATGGCCCTCCTGTCAGCCGTTTTATAGACCTTTATAGGGAGATCCTGGGAGGGGTGCTTCGTGAATATGCCTGGGAATGGGATTCATCTCATCTCATCATCTCTAGCCGCTTTATCCTGTTCTACAGGGTCGCAGGCAAGCTGGAGCCTATCCCAGCTGACTACGGGCGAAAGGCGGGGTACACCCTGGACAAGTCGCCAGGTCATCACAGGGCCGACACATAGACACAGACAACCATTCACACTCACATTCACACCTACGGTCAATTTAGAGTCACCAGTTAACCTAACCTGCATGTCTTTGGACTGTGGGGGAAACCGGAGCACCCGGAGGAAACCCACGCGGACACGGGGAGAACATGCAAACTCCACACAGAAAGGCCTCCGCCAGCCATGGGGCTCGAACCCGGACCTCCTTGCTGTGAGGCGACAGCGCTAACCACTAGACCACCGTGCCGCCCATATATAAGCCAAAGCCAACTGGGGGTCTGGGAGGGATGCCCCCCCCAGGAAAATTTTGAAAAATAAGGCCTTACAAACCACTTTTCCTGCAATCTGAGCTGTAGTAGATAAAAAAAAAAATCTGTTGTCTTTTTTATATATTTACATAAAAATATGTTTCAAATCAGTAGGAGTATTGTTTGAATTCAAAATAAAATCACATTCTACATTCAAGGGTATGGTTATAATTCATGATCAACAAAAATGACAAACTAAATTCACATTAAACGTAAGTTCTATTAATTATCAAAATGTTCATATATTAAATAAAATTTCTAAGGGTGACTGACCTTTTCTCCCTATAGGCTTCTGCATGCTCTTGCGACAAGGCTTTCGCAGATAGCTTTTCGCAGACAGTTGTAATTTATTGTTGAGCGGGGAGTAATAGGCGTGCGCGATGTTATTCACCGGCACAACGCAAGGGGGCGCGAAGTCGCTAGGAGTAGTTGGTGGGTGTGGTTAGTGGAGTGTTTATCCTCCGGTTACTTATGATTAGAACTTTTTTTTTTTTATAATGACTAGAACTGGAGTCGTATAGATGTACGTACTTCCTCAATCAACCGCTCTTCGTGCTGCTCCATCTTCGCTCGTGTTTTTAAAAATGCCGGTCGTGAAAACAAACCAAACCGGGAAAGTAGGGAAGCGGAAGTGCGTGTACAGCGGATGTAGAGTGGACCAATCAGAGCCCTCTTGTCTGCGACGCTGTCTGCGAGGCTTCTGCGGTGGTCACAATTTTTGGGTGGTGCACGCAGAGCGTCTGCGAAGGTGGGGGGGCTACGCAGACGCTTTCTGCGACGCCGTCTGCGAGGACTGGGTTGTCGGCATAAATTGGCCTTATGTCCTCATTAGTTGCATATGATTTCTTCAAGAAGTCTTTTGAAATATTTAAGTTTTCAAAACTGTCAGCATTAATTCAGATTTACTGACCATCATATACATGTTCAATGTATTAAATCAAACGAATGCTAAGTTTATGGGATAATGTCTATGTACACTTTATACAATTATTTATAGTTCACAGTCACTTCTCATTTTTATTTAATCATTTCAACAACTTCAGCTTTTTGGCCAAAGACAAAAGCTTGTCAGTCCTCTCTTTTGTAAGAACTGTCATGGTTGGCTATCATGCTCTCGCCATCGATGTTTTGGCCAATTACATTGTAAATAACACGTATTCTACCACGAGACTTAGCGAGACTAAAGATAGCAAAAATGTAAACATGTAACATTGTCGTAGGAATGAATTACGCTTGAGTATCACGAAGGAACATACCCCAACCCCCTCAATAAATGAAAAAAAAAATCTCAACGGATTTGGCATAATATAAAAAGGTCGATTTTTACTCAGAAAAAGCGGAACTCCTCCGAAAAGCGGAAAACTCTCATACCTGCTATCGCTATCACCGCTGTCACACCCGAAGCATTACTAATTCTATTGTTTGAATGGCAACAGGTAGATACACAGGTTAATTAGCTACCTGCTGCCATCTATTGGAAGAGTATTTAATTGCTCTGCCGGTCACTAGCTATAGACCCTTTTCAGTCACGTGACCTTCGTAAACGCGACCACCATTTTGGACATGTAGCGGACTTCGGCTCGAATTGGTTTGAACGCGAGGAAGGCGACAAACGGAGAACATACAAGAAAAAGGAGCGAGATGCAGAAAACACCTTCACTATCCAGCGACGTAGGGCATTTACAGGGCGAGAAGAGGGAGAGGTATTTTCAAAAATTGAGGTTAGCAGGCTTAGAGAACGACGTTTACCATCACACTGCCCTGGCGCTGTGTACAGTTTACCTTCTATGGCTTGTGCACTCACTATTTGCCATTACTTTCTCCAACCGTTGTTACAGATTACAGGGAACGGCCTGGATTTAAAAGACAAATACATGTTCCTCTTGTTTTGAACACTTATTTGTAGGCAGTGCTTAATTTGTAAAGTGGGAGGTCCCGGAGCGCAGAGGATGAGCGGCTCCGGTGCGGAAAAAAAGAGGGGGGGAGGGGGGCGCGGCGCTGCGCTTCTGGGCATGTTTTGTAATAACACTGCAAATTAAGTTCATCTGCAGATATTTTGTGGATGTCGTTTCATGAGAGAAATCACCAACAAGACAGATATCAAAATCAGACATTAACACTAAATAAACTTGCATTTTTTTATTTAATTTTTTTTTTTTGTTACATAGTCAAAAGAGGTGTCAGATCACTGGATCCAGTGTAAATAGCTGCCGGAGCCAACGCCCGAGGTTCCGGAGCGCGCTCCGGCTTGCTCCCCCTCAAATTAAGCGCTGTTTGTAGGACACTGCCTCTGATCTGTCCTACAGTCTACCAACAGCAAAGGAACACAACGCTAGCTAATGTCGTTAGCTAATAGCTACTACAGAAGAACAAAGAGGTTACAATGGGTTATTTTAGCCTATTTGGTTACACACTCGCCGCCACAGAATGTTAACAGCAATGTAATACCTTTTCTGGCTAATTTTATTCGTCTTACCTCCAACAAAGTGGTCACTGCACAAGCGCTGGTATGCCGAGGGCTGCCAATCTTCGCTGTTTATGGCCACTATCCATCTTCTCCGTCGGTCAGCATCTACCGGGATCTGATAAAATGATAACCCTTGCCTTGTTTGTTGATGGTTACTACATCCAGGTGCACAACAATATAGTGGCATGATGGAAGTCTTGCTGAAAATAAACACTTTCTTTGCTGCCGTTCCTCAATGCTGGCTGTGGTAAACTACTGGTAGTACATGTCCAAAATGGCGGCCGCGTTTGTCGTGACGTCACGTGAAAAGGGTCCATACTGTATGTCACTGGCATAGACGAACGAAGACAAATTATTTTGCAGTAAATAAATAATTTTCGGAACAATTAAGTGAAATTGGATAATGTCCCACGGTACACCTGATGATCTCTCACGGCACACTAATGTGCCGCGGCACAGTGGTTGGGAGACACTGTGTTACACAATTACTCTATAATTTTGCTCCAACTCCAGATTTTACTCTCTCTCAAAATAGAGCAAAATTAACTATGTTTGAGGAGAATACGTTTAACTCTGGAAAAACTGCTGAGTCATTTTTCCTGCGTATGCACTACAGCGCACGCGTATCAATCGATCTGCTCATCAGAAATGGAAGAAATATTTACACTTACTCAAATTGATCTTTGGCTGGATCGAGTCGAAGTTTAAAAAAAAAAAAAAAGACACCGTTCATCAGTGTCGCAGTTCTCAAGATTGAATTGAATCACTGTCCTGGATCATGAATTGATTCGCTGTTCTGAAATTGAATTGCGGTTCTGAATCATCCGAAGCGTATAAAATCCGTGTGCCGTCTTGCAACAAGTTTTTTACCTCCAAACAGGGCTTTGAACCGGTTCAAGGAACGAAAACGAAAACCAGGAACTTTTTCTATTTCACATGGAACAGAAACAAAACCAGAAACTTAATTATTTTTTATGTTCCGGAACAGAAACGCTTATTAAAAATAATGGTAACCGGTTAATACCGGTTTTTATTTCGTTCCTCAAAGTTTCCGTAGCCTACAAATAAAAGTCATTCTTCTCCTGCACAAGTTTCTATGACCCGCTGGGGTTCACTTCCTGTGTGACGTTCGCTGACTGAATGGAGAGAGCGGGAGGGTGGACTACTATCACGTCTCCACATCTTAAATAAGAGGTAAATATTGCAGTCTATCGTTATTCAAAAACGTCAATTTCAAACACGATATCAATATATTTGTCCACGTTAATGAGAGGCTGGCGAACATTAAATGACGTTAACCTCTGTTAGCCCATCAATGCATACGGCCTGACTAGCCTTTGGTAACACACTAAACGAATTATCTTTCATTTTTGGCACTTTTTCTGTTTGTGTAGATGGGAAGACATACTGAGAATCCAAATCGCCAACATTTGAAATAATTGTTTTGAATTATTTCTTGTCTTATTTAATGAAGGTTGTAATAGAATTAGCCTACATTTGGCTTAAGCTGGATGAGACAGAGACATAATTTTATAGCCATTTGTTAAACAGCTGACAGGGAACGTAATTAACCGTTCCGGGAACGGAATTTTGTTGTTCTAACCGGTTCAGGAACGTCTATTTAATGGTGGAACCCAAAACCGGAAACGTTAAAATTGCGTTTCTGTTCGGAACGAACCAATAGGAAAAAAATTCTGGTTCAAAGCCCTGCCTCCAAATAACCTAAACCATGTCTGACAGCTTTTATTCTGTTTACGGTGGGCGTTCCCGCCCTGAAAGAGAAACCAATCGAAACCAAATGAGTGAAAGTGATTATTCATATGGTAACGGCATGATAGTCTTTTATGAACGCGTAAGTGGGCGCTCAGCGCTCTGCCTCCGGTGTGACTAAGTAAGGTGACAAGTTTTAGGTTTCATCTAATTCAGATAATTTAAAAACTATATTATTTGGCAGTGGGCAAGTAGGAAAGTGTAAAGTATAAAGTTTGTCAATATATTTATCATGCTTGTATGATAAACTCGTGAAGATATTTCTCAATACATGACCACCTCATTCTAAACCTGCCGAGCTCCACCAGCGAAGCTCTCGACCCCAGAGGGTTAAGTTAAAGGAATTTTTTTTTTTTTTTTTCAATAACGGAGATCTTGGTAATGGCAAACGCAGAAGAAGAGCGTGCAAACAGGTTGGAATGGATGGAGGAGAGGGTCAGGAGTGATTTGGGACAGAGGGTCACCAGCAAGAGTGTCCAAGACAGTAGTAAGATGGTTTGGAGACAAAAAGACAGGAAGTGAGGTGAACTGAACTGGAGGTCGTTGAGGTTCTCATTGGGAGTGACAAAGTTGGACAGGATGAGAAATGAGAATACGAGAGGGACCGGGCATGTAGGACGGCTTGGAGACAAAGTGAAGGAGGTGAGATTGAGATGGTTTGGACATGTACAGAGGACAGATCCGGGGTGTAAAGAGATCCAGAATAAACGCCTGGCGTTTTTCCTTCAAGGTGTGCTTGAGAGTTTTGTACGTGTCGGCGTCTGGCAGGAAAATGATCACCGATGCCTTGCTCAATAGGTCTCAACAATCAGCAGCGATCACAAATACGTTGTCTAACAGTCACCAAGCATTTTGCCAAATGTTCATGAACTCTTCACCCCGAATGTAAATGCACTTTAAAGTGCGTATCCTGGACCGATTTCGTTTTTTTTATATGAAAGTATGTCCCTTTACACACTCATCCAGAAGGGTAATTTTGCACAAGGCCATCTGTCTACAGCAGAAAAAAAACAAAACGCGTCTGGAAAAATCCCAGGGGAGTCTGGAGCCAGATTTGTGACGTCACCTGCGGAAGCGCCAGCAGGCTGCACGAGCTTTGCACGGTTTCAGTGCACAGCCTGTGTAGACCAAGTTTAGCAGCTAGCGATTTTGCATTGAAATATGGAATTGTCACCTGAGTGCAATGTTACTTCACCTTTGGATGAAGAATGTAATGAGATGTCAGAATTATTTCTTACCCTGGCAACAGTCAACTTGTGAATTGAAAGAAAAAGAAAGAAAGCACACCTTTTATTTATCACACACTTGTGAAATTTCCTCTCTGCGTTTAACCGATCTGAAGCAGTGAACACACACGAGCAATGAGCACACACACATACCCAGAGCAGTGGGCAGCCGTGCTAACAGCGCCCGGGGAGCAGTTGGGAGTTAGGTGCCTCGCTCAAGGCACCTATATTAACCTAACCGCATGTCTTTGGACTAGGGATGGCGAAAACCGAAAAAAAAATCTTGACCGACCACCGAGCCTCATTAGCCGGTTAAAGTCAGTGAGATGTCCTACAAGGACAGGCTTTTTAAGCTTGATCTTCTACCATTAGCGTATGATAGGGAACTGAAAGACCTAGTATTTTTTTTTACAAATGTTTGTACGGACATACCAATCTAAATGTACATAACTTTGTGTCATTTGTGTCACACGGCCGTACAAGACAGAGCAACTCGCTAAATTTGAAGACTCCTTCCTGCAAAACGTCTACTTTTCAGGCTTCCTATTTTAATAGAATTTGTCAAACTGTGGAACTCTACTTGTAACTATGCCCCTAAAATCTGTTTTTCTACTCCGACCTCTTTTCAAACCTACATCAGGCAAACCTTGTTCCACCTTCTGGAAAACACTTTCGATGTCGATCGGCCGTGCACTTGGTCGTTTGTGAGATCGTGCCCTTGTCATCGTTGGAGTTTAATATCTGTATCATGTTAATTGTCCTTTTTTAGCTTACCTTAATTGTGTTTATTCATTTATACATAGTTTTAATTATTTGGGCGGTGCCTCGCATGGGTACTTTCGGGTCCCGTTCGTGCCAACCCCTTTGGGTGGCTTTCTTGTCAGTTATTTTTTATTTATTTATTTTTATTATTATTATTTTTTTTTTTGCTCATTTATTTTTGTATTTTTGTAATTTGATGTGAGAAGTCATGCCCAATAAAGCAATAATAAAAAAAAAAAAAAGTCGGTTAACCTATGAGTTTAAAATTCTAGAATTGGAATTATTAGAATCTATTCTAAATCTAACCGCGAGCATCCGCACGTTCAGTCCCAGTCGCTGCCCTCCACTCACATTACCTTTTCTACAGCGCGAAACATTTATGCTACGTTCACACTGCAGGCTGAAGTGACTCAAATCCGATCTTTTCGCCCATATGTGACCTGTATCCGATCTTTTATTGACAATATGAACGACACAGATCCGATTTTTTCAAATCCGACCCAGGCCGTTTGGATATGTGGTGCTAATTCCGATTCCTATCCGCTCTTTTCATATGCGACTTCAGTCTGAACCGCCAGGTCGCATTCATCCGACTTACACGTCATCAACAAGCCACAAACGTCACTATTCTGCACTGAAGTAGGCGGCGGGTCTCTCAAAGAAGTTACAACAACATGGCGCATAATCACGGGCGCAGATAGAGGGTGGGACGAGTCATATTTAAATTCACCTCGTTCGGTCCCCCCCACTTATAGGGAGGAAAAAACGTCTATGCTGTCTTTCTTTGCATAAGGCAAACCTCACGGAAAAATCAAAAGACTAATTACCATTCGGTTTATTAAGGTGCACAGCAGTGTATACATAGTTGCAACAACTCACATAAAACAAAACAAAGACTGATATTCGGTTGGTTGAGCTGCGCAGACTGCACAGGTTGCGAGCTCGAGCTTGGTTGCTGTGGTTACTAACAACAAGTTTGACAGGCATATCGGGGTTGGGGTTGGTTTGCTGGTAGCTTTGTCCCCCCCAGTTCAAAAAACGTATCTGCGCCCCTGCGCATGACATCAGTGCGAGGGACGCTTCGGGCTGTGAAGTTTCTGAATCTTCTCAATGGAAGGACGCAGAGGTTAGGGAGCTGATTTCCATTTGGAGGGGATGCAGCTATTCAAGCTAGATTGGATGGGTCATACCGCAACCGGGCGGTTTTACTTCCGTAAACACTGGCCATGCTCACTGCGTGTGACGTCGTCGTATCCTGCAGTGCGCATGCGGAACACTTTTAGGTCGCTTTTCGTTCATACTGAGGATCACATACAAGTCGCATATATTTGTTAATGTGAACGACCTCACAAAAAAATCGGATTTCACAAAAAAATCGGAATTGAGCATTAAGCCTTGCAGTGTGAACGTAGCGTTAGTCAAACGCGGCACTGATGTCGAGGGGTTTGTATTGGAGCGGAGGACAAATGGCTCCAGCTTAGAGACGGTTTCAGTTGGCCATGATGGCGTTGAAAATAAAGTCAAGTGCTAGAAGAAGTACACAACATTCAGTGATGGGAATAACGGCATTAAAATAAAGGCTGGTATAACGCCGGGTAATCTAATTAATTAGCTACAATCGTTATAACGCCGTTACTGCATGGTATTGAAGTTGCTCTGAAGCCGTCACCGACTTGGCTCACAGACATAAAAGCTGCGTTTGTCACTCCCCCTCCAGACACCGCTGTCATTTCATTCCCTCCCCTTCCCTCCAAAAGTCGGCGCCTTTAGTTTGTGTGGAGAGATCTGATCTGCAATAACATGCATTGTTGGCTACAGACCGAAACGTACTTTCAGAATGCACTGGCCAAGGCAGGACGAAACTCCATGTGCCTTCTAATAATAATAAAAAAAAAAAAACAGAATAGTAATTTGTAAGCTAAAAAGTCTAGCCTGATACTTTTTGAGACTTTTCTTTCACTGAATGGCAGCTGTCTTCAACTGGGGTGGGAGGGCGGGACATGACTGAATGGGTGTTTCTGATTTGTCAGCTGTCGTCCTTACACCGCATGGCACGCCCCAAGCGTTTACAACACAGAATTCCAGGTTCTCCACTCCAAAATCGGCAGCTTCAAAACGATTGATTTTTTTTTTTAACCGACAACCAAAAAAAAATTAACCGGTTGACGTTGATTCGGTCAAACGGTCATCGGTTAACATCCCTACTTTGGACTGTGGGGGAAACCAGAGCACCCGGAGGAAACCCACGCAGACATGGAGAGAACATGCAAACTCCACACAGAAAGGCCCTCGCCGGTTCGAACCCAGAACCTTCTTGCTGTGAGGTGACTGTGCTAACCACTTACACCACCGTGCCACCTGATTTTCTTGGTCTTTTTCTCGACTCTGCTTGGTCCTCGGCTTCCGGGAGCCTCGCACGAAGCGCTCCTATTTCTCCCTCATTGTTCGGTCTTTTGGAAAACGATGAGTACTAATCCCATCAAGATTGGTGTTGCTACACCCTCCTACGATACATCTATTAACCATTTTAATAATTACGTGATGACGTTGAAGAAATTTGCAGAAAACCACCAGGTCGTTTTCTCATAAACAAACCAACGCTGATGTAGGATTCAGAAGGAGGCGTCCCACACGCGACGTCACGAAAATCAATGTTTCCCGGGAAATCCAAATGCCAAGTTTTTTCAGAGGCGGACCAATTCACCTCAAATGGGCTTGATTTCAACTGAATTTTTCTGGTATTGCCCAAGGTAAAAAAAAAATTGCGCAAAGTGTGACAGATATTTGACCAAAGTTTAATATAAAATAGGAGAATTACATTGATCTTGCTCCTGAATTTACCCGTGATATGCACTTTAAGTCTTGATGAAGGTTAGGCTGTGCCTTACTGATGTGTCGCCGAGGCTCCCGCCAGCATCGGGGATATAGATTCGAGATAAATAACATCTCAAGAGGCTTGGTGAACGTTCCCCAAGCTTTGGGAAGTATTCCCAAATACTTGATGCACGCATTGAAAATTTTCAAAGTTTTTGGCCACTCAGGAGGCGAAGATGCACCAAAAAACAATTCGTGAAGCTTTGAGAACATTCGTCGTGCATTGTACAATTGGTGACGCTACTAGTTTTTCAAGTATTCACAAACCCATCGTGAGCTGTAGTGTGATCAGGGCTGAACAGGCAGCGTGGATGATTCATCGATGTTGCCTTCAAATGGGGGGGGGGAGTTAGAAAGCATCTTCACCTACAGGAAATGAGAGTTCGATCTGTTTTGAATGATTCTTGATACCTCGCTGTCTTGTTCAACGACGTCCTCCTGAGTCAGCATTCCCCCGTTTCGAATGCACCCTACGTGTCTGTCTGGACGGGATGTACTGTATGTACTAGGGATCGACCGATATGTTTTTTTTCAGGGCCGATACCGATTATTATAGAATTGGGATGCCGATAACCGATATGTGCAACCGATAAATGTAAACATTATAATTCACATGAAATTAAACACAGCACACACTGACACAGACCTTCATATCCATGAAATGTATGTTTAATTGTAAAATTGAACATGAAATTTTGTGCAGGGAGATGCCAGCAGCCTTTGTACAATAGTCAAACATTAGTTAGAATAAAATGAGAAATAAAATAATAATAAAATAAATATTCACCAATAAAAAAATAAAATCACTCCCTACCAGCGCTCGAAACTAACGGTGTCCCGACGTCCCGGGGACCATAAAAAATGTCATCGGGACACAAAATTATCATATCTGGGACAATCCCGGGACAATGGAAAAAAATAGATCTAGAAAAAAGTTCTACATTAATATTATTTACAAAGCCGTAACACATACGTAGACATTCACCTAATTTGTCAATTTTAATTTTAAAACGTTAACAGCGAAAAATACATAGTAGCTACACTTTCGATGCACCTGCATCCGTAGGCTACAGAGCAGCGCATTCTGTTCTAGAATCTTCTGCCGGAGTCCGCATTATATGGACTTGGAATGGAATTGCTGCCGCACACGCTGCGCCGACTCTTGCCAGAACAAAAATGCTGAAGTGGTTGAAGCGGACTGACCGCGGGGAAGAAACTGAAAGCCCAGACATAACGTCTCCGGGACCTTCAGGATCCAAAGTGTCATCGCCTGGTCTGCAGGCAACGCTAGCAACTGAATGAACTGAATGAACACTGTTAGACACGTTATAAAATACAACAGGAATGATGTGGATGATATTGACGGAAGATACCGTTCAACAGAATAAGTGAGTTTTCTTGGTGTCTTTCTAGTTCAGAAAGTTTAGTCAGTCAGCAGCACAACTAGGCTCGGACCTGGCACTATGTTGATGTTGCTAACATTTGCACCCACGTTTCGGCAGCAAAAGTTCATAAAATGGGTAACGGAAAGTTCATAAAATGGATAACGGTAATGGATAACGGAAAGTTCATAAAAATGGATAACGGTCTCATCTCATTATCTGTAGCCGCTTTATCCTGTTCTACAGGGTCGCAGGCAAGCTGGAGCCTATCCCAGCTGACTACGGGCGAAAGGCGGGGTACACCCTGGACAAGTCGCCAGGTCATTGCAGGGCTATGGATAACGGTAATGGTGAAAATTATAAGTTGGCCTTATAAGTGCCAACAGATATTCAAGGTATAAGTAGATGAAATGAACATAAAAGGGGTCTTATTTTCAACTAAAGTGTACTGCAGATGTAAGGAGTTGAAACATTTTCTGAATGAGCTAGTTGGCCCCTTTAAATAAACGGGTATCTATTCATACAGTGAGATCGCCAAAGTTTAATAAACTGAAAATGCAATAACTGTAATTTTGAAGTAGATGATGTATAGACCCTTTTCAGTCACGTGACCTTCGTAAACGCGACCGCCATTTTGGACATGTAGTGGACTTCGGCTCGAATCAGTTTGAATGCGAGGAAGGCGACAAACGAAAAACATAAAAGAAAAAGGAGCGAGATACAGAAAACACCTTCACGAGACGAAGCCCTCGTCTTTACCTGACTTCGGCCCACATGATCTGTATACCTATGTCGTTAAAAAACCATCGCCATACACATACACACCAACGTCCGAGGTTCCGGAGCACGCTCCAGCTTGCTCCAGGAGTGCTCCGGCCGAGGTTCCGGAGCACGCTCCGGCTTTACTGGATTTACTAGTTTACTGTAATTATGATCCAGCAGCTATTTACACCGGATCCAGTGTAAATAGCTGCTGGAGCCAACGTCTGAGAATTAAGCAGCGCGCTCTGGCTTGCTCGCCCTCAAATTAAGCAGTGCGCTCCGACTTGCTCCCGGAGTGCTCCGGCCGAGGTTCCGGAGCTTGCTCCGGCTTGCTCGCCCTCAAATTAAGCAGCGCGGTCTTGCTTGCTCGCCCTCAAATTAAGCAGCGCGCTCCGGCTTGCTCCGGGGCAAGCCGCTTAATTTGAGGGCGAGCAAGCCGGAGCGAGCTCCGGAACCTCGGCCGGAGCGCTCCGGGAGCAGGCCGGAGCGCTCCGGGAGCAGGCCGGAGCGCTCCGGGAGCAGGCCGGAGCGCTCCGGGAGCAGGCCGGAGCGCACTGCTTAATTCTCGGACGTTGGCTCCGGCAGCTATTTACACTGGATCCGGTGTAAATAGCTGCCGGATCATAATTACAGTAAACTAGTAAATACAGTAAAGGAAAAACTTGAGACTGAAAGGTTTTAACAGTCATCCAAATGACTGAGCGTAAACGTAGCTGGTATGTTACTGTAGCAATGATGTTGTTGACATTAGCTAGTCAACAATAGCTACTACAGAAGAACAAAGAGGTTACAATGGGTTATTTTAGCCTATTTGGTTACACACTCGCGCCACAGAATGTTAACAGCAATGTAATGCCTTTTCTGGCTAATTTTATTCGTCTTACCTCCAACAAAGTGGTCACTACACAAGCGTTGGTATGCCGAGGGCTGCCAATCTGTTAATGGCCACTATCCATCTTCTCCGTCGGGATCCGATAAAATGATAACCCTTGCCTTGTTTGTTGATGGTTACTACATCCAGGTGCACGACAATATAGTGGCATGATGGAAGTCTTGCTGAAAATAAACACTTTCTTTGCTGCCGTTCCTCAATGCTGGCTGTGGTAAACTACTGGTAGTACATGTCCAAAATGGCGGCCGCGTTTGTCATGACGTCACGTGAAAAGGGTCCATAGGACATGTGTCGCTTGTGTCTTGTGACTTATTGTAAAAATGATATAAAGGGTTCAAAATCGCATAGTTACAAATATAATAGTAACTTCATATGATAACATTAACCACTGGTTATTTCAGAGAGGAAAAAAATGGGGACACTCTTGCTTCCATTCGGGACAATACAACACAGAATTCGGGACCACTGGGGGACACAAAGAGGAAAAAGTTAATTTCGAGCCCTGCTCCCTACTATATTACAGCTCACCATTTTCAGTGGAAAATAAATGAAAATACACTCTGGATTCTTTTACACTAAGAACTAAGTAAGACTTACCAACTTCAAGTAGTTTTTAAATAACAAATCCAGTGTAGGGAGCTGCCTGCAGCATTTTTTAAAAACTAAAATCAAACATAAAGTCGGCTATCACTCCCTATTATGTAACAACTTAACAAGTAACCATCTACGGCTCTGCTCCTTTAAGAGTATATCGCTTTCCGAATCGGAAGTGCTAGCGAGGAGAATCACTTGCGCAAG
The DNA here is from genome assembly GCF_027579695.1 of Neoarius graeffei. Taxonomy (NCBI): domain Eukaryota; kingdom Metazoa; phylum Chordata; class Actinopteri; order Siluriformes; family Ariidae; genus Neoarius; species Neoarius graeffei. The sequence goes on along the minus strand of NC_083593.1, from coordinate 48,662,063 downwards.
AATTATAAATACTAGTGGAGTACATTACAGCGCAATGTGAAGTAGCATAAGAACATTTAAGTCAAGAGTTTAATTGATGTATTTCGTTCATTAGCATTTATCCAAGCAAGTGTGCATCCACGACACAATTAATTACTGAGCCCACAACAAGCGCCTGACAAACTCCCTACGGTATTACATAGCCGACTAGCACCATATCACACCTGGCTTGTTTAAATGTTCAAATAGCGCTTTATAAAGTTACCTAACGTATACAAGTGCAATGCGCTTTTTGAGCACGAGTCACGTCATGAAGTTTACTCATCACCATAACAAATAGCCAGTAGGCTTGCGCTAGCCTACAGAACACACACACTACGTTTTATTTCGTCTTCCCTTGACCACCTCTCTGTATGGCTGTCATTTCTACTGTTCGAGTAGAACTACTGACACATTCGCAACGTTTCCAGACGGGGATTTAAAAATGACTGCAGCCTACGTTATGCTGGGGACTGCTTACTACATTACATGTAGTTTCAGCGAGACTAGTTGGTTGTAGGCTAATTCAAGTGCTTCCTTCCGTAAGCTAAGTTTGTCTGGCTACACAGATGCAAATGGACAATTTTAACGAGTAGTAGATGAAGAATGTAAACATATAATGATTAGGGCTGTAACGATACACCCAACTCACAATTCGATTCGTATCGCGATTTTTGACCCACGATTCGATACACCCACGATTTTTTTTAAATGTATTTTTAAAGTAGTAAATTTGACTTATTTACTTACATTAACTATTTAATAACAAATAATTCAGACCACTGCAGAGAATGAGTAATATGTATGCAAAAATGAACAAATGTATATCCAAAGATTGTTTTATTTCTTAAAATAATACTGTTGAGCCGGAAGCTCTGTTTTTTTCGGTTCTGAAAAAGTCATTTTTCCAAATCGTGTAAATCCGTTAAGATTTTTTTTTGGGGGGGTGGCTCTCTCACTGTCTCACTCTCATAGGGCCAATGATTTTCTGTGATCACGGAAAACAGATGGAAATTACGGAATTTTTATAGTGAAACATTGCTCGTGTGTCAAAATGTAACTGCCGCAGAAGGCTTCCGCCCAAGCAGATGCTCAGTGTTGCCAGATACTGTAACGTTTTCCACCCCAAAATATGTTCAAAACCAGCCAGAAAGCACCTAAATCCGCCCAATCTGGCAACACTGCATGCCTTTCCGGTCAAGTGATTGTGATTGGCTTGTGGCACACCTAGCCAGCCAATGAGCTGCTTGTTTACAGATTCGCTTCCCGCGTCGCAACCAGAATGGCGACCGCTTAAAAGAAATGAATGCTCTGCCAGTGGCGAGTGTGGACGTTGCGTGACTCGCAGAAGATTGTCGCAGGTCGGCGAAAAAACGACTTACTAATAGATATAAAAAATAAAAGTAATTTAAGTAAGTTTAAAATGTAATTTAAATAAAAAGTAAAGTATTCATAAATTGAAGTTTGGAAGCACCTCTGTTTTTGGGCTGAGGGGAAGTTTGAAAGGGTGTACCGCGATTCTGCCTTCTTGTATCGCAACATGGATCGTGGCTCTGTGTATCGCGATTTCGATACGCATATTGTTACAGCCCTAATAATGTTGTGCTTTTGCAACTTGTGTGTTTGTGACTTATTGCGGCAAAAGCAGCGTGTCCTTTCCTTGAAGTGGGATCTGCTTCTGCCCGAGTGCCCGTACGGCCGCCTTGAAACAGTTCAGAGTTTAGTTACGCGTGTTGATTGGCTGTATCCCTTGTGCCGCTTCTGCCCGAGTGCCCGTACGGCCGCCTTGAAACGGTTCACAACAAATCAGATGTTGTGGTGGGCGGGACCGTGTTCTTGAACTCAGAGAGGCGAGTGCAGGAAAGGACGTGCAGTGACAGTCGCGTTAGGAACGAAATGGCTGCAAAAAGGCAGAATATCGGCCCGATATATCTTCCAGGCCGATTATCGGTCGACCCCTAGTATATACAACTCTAAAAGTCTGAGAGTACGAGTGACGTGCTTTTAAGGTTGCACTGTGCTAATTTTGTGCATCAGTTTTCATTTCAAATGATCTTAACAACCTAAAGGGGTGTTCACACGGCAACTTTTACTCCGGTGTAGCACCGGGGCTGCCCCGGTAGAGCGTTCACACGGTACAAAGTTATACCGGTGTAGCCCCTGAAAGCTGCTTAAACCGGTGCAAATCTAACCCTGCTCGGGAGGTGGTTTAAGAAATTTACTCCGGAGTAAATGCTAGTTTGCGGGGCAGCACCGATATAAAATGGGACGTCTGAATGCTACAGGGGTAGACTCGCTACGTGCGAGGAGAGTTGATTACATACGGGCATTGCATAACTTGCATCCTGGTATTTTGCGCTTCCAAAATGGCGAATATCAACAACAACAGAACTGCGTGTCTTCCAGTGTTGCCAGATTTGGCAGTTTTAAGTGCATTTTGACGGATTTGAACATATTTTGGGATGGAAAACGTCAGCAATATCTGGCAACACTGGTGTCTTCATCCACGTTGTTTTCCCGGCGCTTGGTGATGCCATGACAACCGGGAAAAAGTACATTTTCACGCATGCGCATATTTCATTTCCGCATTATTACTATCGGAAATGATAGTAATAATGATAGGAAATGATAGTAATAAAAGGAAATATCAAAACTTTATTACTATCAAAGGAAATGATAGTAATAAAGTTTTTGCTACTATAACACGGTCGCAGAAACTGCCGTGTGACCGCAAGTGGGGCTGCACCGGTGCTAACACGCTTCTCTCTAGTAAGCAGGGTTGTGACGTGTGAACGCTGCGCAAAATTTACACCGGTGTAAGATATATCGCAACAAAATACATCGGTGCAGCATCGATGCAAATATGTGCCGTGTGAACACCCTAAAAGTGACAAATTGAGAGCTTGTTAAGTGTTTGGTTTGTCCCCTTTTTCCTGGAATGACCGTGCACACACACACGTTGCATGGACTCCACAAGTCTGTCTGTCTGTGCAAAAAACCAGACATCGTCTGATCAATACCTGCTTCAATAGAAGAGATTAGACATGAGGAAAATCTGACCTTTTGTACAAAGCATGTTCAATATTACCATGGTTTTCCCCAAAGCGTTTTAGCGTGTCGGGCCCGATACGCTTGCTCTGCCTGCCGATACACTCAGTCGCTTTAGTTAAAAACCGATACGCTTAGATTTATACCGATACGTTAAATTTCCTACCCACAAGTAACTCGATACATAGGAGAGCAAATAACAGATCTATTTACATACTGATTGATATTTGCGTTAAACAAGCGGTATTTTTTTTTCCAATGATTGTGTTAGTCCTGTCAAAGTAATATGTCCGCGTGGTATGATGTAAACAAACTGTAATCTGTTGGCTACGTCAAGATCACGTGTTCAAACCGTCCCAATAAAAATATCGAAAGAAAACGTCAGACATCCCGGAAGTTTCCGATTCATTATAAGCGAGCTCACTGGCCGCCGATGTTGTCCCGCACCAGACTGATTTTAATAAGCTAGGACAGGGGTTTTCAAAGTGTGGGAGAGTCAGCCCCCCCTCAGAGAGGAAATAAACAACAGCGCCCCCCCCTTACAATTTTTGTTGTTGCTATACTTAATGTTCCATTCGTATTTTTAAAAAAATGGTTGTTGTACACATTTTTTATTTTTCACATTTTAAACATCTGTGCTTTTTAAAACATCTTGTTTTACACATTTTAAACATCTCATAGCATCGTTAGCTAGCACCTCTTGGCAGACAACACACTGTGGCAGTGGAGCATCTTCACATCCAGTCCATGAAAATTCAAACTTTAAATAATCGTGGCCATACTTCCTTCTTTTTTCAGTCCCCCCCAGGATTCCGCGGGCCTTTTTTGTGATTGTTGCGGGCTAAAATGTCTGTTGCGGGGGTTTCCAAAAAATTGCGATGAAAGTTGGTGTTTTTTAGGTTTTTGTTGCGATTGCATTGTGGGAGGAAGTGAAAGTTGCGAGAAATTGTTGCGATTTTCTCTTTTTGTGATTAAAATTGAGTGATATGTTAAATATTAAGTTATTACTGAAAAACTATTGATTAAAAAAAATACTGAGAAATGGTCCGATAAACAACTTTACCAATATAAAAGATTACCAGGACTACAAAAATGCAGAAAAATAGGCTTTACTTATCCAAATGCACCTGTTGGTTCAAAAGTTAAAGTGCAGAGAACCTCACAGCACAACATGAAGTTACCTTAAAATATAATATAAATGCCTCAGCTTTCATGTAAGAAAAAAACTATTAATACTAGTACTGTGTGCAGGCAGTCTCTCCTGAAGACTAAATTAAACAATAATTATAAACTAATAAAATAAATGGCTCAGGCTTCATAGAAGAAAAAAACAATTTGAACAGAATCTCACAGTATGATGCTGAAGCTGCCTGAACAATGGAAAATAAAATACCATTTTGGCAAAAACGTTGGCATCCATTAATTTCTTGTATTAAGTAAAAAAAACATGTTGCCAGATACTGCTGACGTTTTACAGCCCAAAATATGTTCAAAACCCGCCAAAATGCACTTAAAACCGCCCAAATTGGGCGGGAAAACGCGCAATCTGACAACACAGGCGGCAGTAATGGCTGCACTCGTGTCGAGGATGTAAACACAATCTGGCAACACAGGGGCAGTAATGGCTGCACTCGTGTCGAGGATGTAAACACAGTTGACGTATGATATTGAATTAATTCAACAAAGTGTAAATTCAATATCATAGTCGCCACTGAAGTCCACTCGATCCTTGTTTACCGTCAATGGATCGGTCACTCGTCAAACAGTCCGCCAGAATCCGAGTAGGGAATGGCTGAGCGTAGCTGTCAGTCAAACACAAGTTAGCCAATGGGAATGCATTCCTGGACAGCCCACCCACACGTGAAGTTTGTGCCAAAACTGCAAGCAAAAAGTCAGGGAGCGCAAACGAGAGAGCTGGAATCGCAACCAAAATAAATTACGTCAAGCAAAACTGAGAAAGACGCGGAACAAAAATAAAAGGTTTCTGAAGAGTAATAGACTGATATTTTGCACGATTACACGAATAATTTGTTTGCCAGTCTAAAAAAAATTGACTCTTTTTGTATTTTGATTTGTCGTTTTTGTTTGATATTTCAAAAGTATTGTATGAACATTTTGGCACAAAATTGATTCCATACACCCATGCTATTGCAAAGGTGCATTTTTTTTTCGGGGGAAAATAATGCGAAGGTGAGATGTTTTTAAATAGCATTACGATGTGGAATGTGCAACGCTTCTCTAGCCTGTGCAAGAAACGGATGACAAAAAGCACCATAAATACTTTCGTTTGTCAGCATTTACGTTTGATGAATTGCTTCACCTGATTGAACCCTTCATCGAACATCGAAACGCGCACATCGATCCTGTTGACTAGTAAACAACGATGCTGACGGCACACGACAAAACGTGAACACGCCGCCACCTGGTTTTTGTTGGTACTGCAGCTCGCATACACGTAGCGTTTACGGTAATTTCTGACGAAGCGCTCCGAGGACGCTTCAAAAGAGTGCCGCGAACGCACGGCAGCCATGACGCGTGCGCGGAAACGTCCTGAACGTCAAGTATACGCCAGCTCTTGGAGTCTCCCATGACACGAGCAGGACATAACTCAGGAGTAGCAGTGCGATAGGAAACGTTTCTGAATAGTTTGATCCTGAAACTCAAGTTTTGCTATTTTTGGATTGGTGCTTGCGTTTTGAAGGCTGATTGGAAATCGGTTCATGCCCACAAGGCTGATGGCAAGTGAATGTGCTGAGTCATCTGTTATAATGCCCAGTGAGGCATATTTAAATCAAATTATGTCAGCGTTTTTCTAATCAAATATCCGTGCATGGAAAGAGTAAAACAGGTTTTATTGGGTCAAGGTGAACAAAAACAAACATTCTGACTTTGTTTCGGGGGGGAAAAAATACGGCAAGAGTTGGACATTCAGTTAGGTCCATAAATATTTGGACAGAGACAACATTTTTCTAATTGTGGTTCTGTACATTACCACAATGAATTTTGAAAACAATTCAGATGCAGTTGAAGTTCAGACTTTCAGCTTTAATTCAGTAGGTTGAACAAAATGATTGCATAAAAATGTGAGGAACTAAAGCATTTTTTAAACACTATCCCTTCATTTCAGGGGCTCAAAAGTAATTGGACAAATTAAATAATTGTAAATAAAATGCTCATTTCTAATACTTGGTTGAAAACCCTTTGTTGGCAATGACTGCCTGAAGTCTTGAACTCATGGACATCACCAGACGCTGTGTTTCCTCCTTTTTAATGCTCTGCCAGGCCTTTACTGCAGCGGTTTTCAATTGTTTTTTGTTTGTGGGCCTTTCTGTCTGAAGTTTAGTCTTTAACAAGTGAAATGCATGCTCAATTGGGTTGAGATCAGGTGACTGACTTGGCCATTCAAGAATATTTCACTTCTTTGCTTTAATAAACTCCTGGGTTGCTTTGGCTTTATGTTTTGGGTCATTGTCCATCTGTATTATGAAACGCCGACCAATCAGTTTGGCTGGATTTGAGCACACAGTATGTCTCTGAATACCTCAGAATTCATCCGGCTGCTTCTGTCCTGTGTCACATCAATAAACACTAGTGACCCAGTGCCACTGGCAGCCATGCATGCCCAAGCCATCACACTGCCTCCGCCGTGTTTTACAGATGATGTGATATTCTTTGGATCATGAGCTGTACCACGCCTTTGTCATACTTTTTTTCTTTCCATCATTCTGGTAGAGGTTGATCTTGGTTTCATCTGTCCAAAGAATGTTCTTCCAGAACTGTGCTGGCTTTTTTAGATGCTTTTTAGCAAAGTCTAATCTAGCCTTTTTATTCTTGAGGCTTATGAGTGGCTTGCACCGTGCAGTGAACCCTCTGTATTTACTTTCACACAGTCTTCTCTTTATGGTAGATTTGGATATTGATACACCTACCTCCTGGAGAGTGTTGTTCACTTGGTTGGCTGTTGTGAAGGGGTTTCTCTTCACCATGGAAATTATTCTGCGATCATCCACCACTGTTGTCTTCTGTGGGCGTCCAGGTCTTTTTGCATCGAGTTCACCAGTGCTTTCTTTCTTTCTCAGGATGTACCAAACTGTAGATTTTGCCACTCCTAATATTGTAGCAATTTCTTGGATGGGTTTTTTCTGTTTTCGCAGCTTAAGGATGGCTTGTTTCACCTGCATGGAGAGCTCCTTTGACCGCATGTTTTCTTCACAGCAAAATCTTCCAAATGCAAGCACCACACCTCAAATCAACTCCAGGCCTTTTTATCTGCTTAATTGAGAATGACATAACGAAGGAATTGCCCACACCTGCCCATGAAATAGCCTTTGAGTCAATTGTCCAATTACTTTTGGTCCCTTTAAAAACAGGGTGGCACATGTTAAGGAGCTGAAACTCCTAAACCCTTCATCCAATTTTAATGTGGATACCCTCAAATGAAAGCTGAAAGTCTGGACTTTATGGCCATGTCCATTATATAACTATAACTTGAATATGTTTCAGTAAACAGGTAAAAAAAGAATTTGTGTCAGTGTCCAAATATATATGGACCTAACTGTAGTTGGAAAACAAGTTAATGAATTGTGACTGAAAAGTGCAATTGATTTTTTTGATTAAGTTTTTTCTTTTTTGGAAAGTGAGCTGTTTTTATCCTTCGCTGGTCAAAAGGCCCAAAGGGGGATCATGTCGTGGCGAAGTCCATCCGTCCCGGAAAGAGTTCTCGCCTTCTGAAATCAATTCCTCTCGCGATTTTTGGAGGAATTTCCCGAAACGGCTTTTATTCTATGACAGTAATCTGCATATTGCAAACAAAATTGTAATATATTGTAGCGGGGGATATTGTGGTCTCCAATCACTCGTTAATCCAGTCACCAACACGGTTTATCGGCTCTTTTAGTTGAAAAGTAAATTTGACTGGTACTGTAGATCGTCATATCACACAGCCGTCTTAGTTTTTGTATACGAGCTTAGAGATGAACGTAACTCCTGAAAGGAACGCGTGTAGCTACCAGTTTAATCAGAAATTATTGGAAAATAATCAGTAACGGGATGGGGTGATGAGGTACAAGCTACTGTTACCATCCTCAAGTGCATCAAGTTCCTCAAACTTCTTCTATTTGTTCCTCTTATGCTAGAGCAGTTTACCAGAAACACAATATTTTGTTTATTAACGAACATCACATTATTTAACAGTTATTCACTGAGCATGAATGAGGTGGATGATTTGTGTTGGTATAAATACACGGGTGGGTTTTTTTATTTTTATTTTTTAAGTAATTTATTTCAAACTTCAGAAGCGGCATGCAAATGTAATAACGGCGTGCGCAGACTTGTCACTTATCTACACCGAGTCGCATAAAATACTTTATTTTGAAATCGATAGAATAAATCCCAATCCCACCTTCCCTTTGAATAGTTTTAGACCAAACTTCGTAGCATCGTTAGTGCTTTTAGGAACAGCGTTTTCTTTCATCCTGTGTAATTCTTCTTCACTTACGGTGACAACGCGATCGGCCGCTATTTTGCCGAGTCACTCAAGGTGATTATAGAGAAATGGTCCGAATTTCTCAACCAATCAGGGCACACGATTTTCTATAATCACTTGTGTATTCATATGACGTCATTTTGTCATGGAGCGTCCACAAAAGGTCCTTTTACTGCTTATTTACTTCTGAATTCTGAAAGTGACTGTTACACTGACGCAGGAGCCTCCTTCCATAAATAAGTGTTAAATAAACATGTCCTTCCACAAAACTGCATGTTAACAGTTTTTCTTTGTTAAATAGCACATTGTAACAAATGTATTTATTTTTTTTTCGCGGTCCAGTTTCCATCAAATCCTGCGCTCTGATTGGCTGGCGTATCCTACAATATGGACCTCTGGCGACTGGCTCGTTCACAACAGCAACAAACGTAGAATTTTTTGTCAGCATTTATTTTTGCATTTCTCAGGAGAATAGCATGAATTTTACAGCATGGATAGTGATAATGACAGTGTTCACAGCGAAAGTGAGTTTTACTACCCTGAGGAAGAAGAAATAAAAAAAAAACAAATTTCAGGAGGAAGCTAAAAACCTTTAACTTACTAACGCTGAGCAAAAACATGGCTGAATCCTGAATGACTCCTATTTGTATAAATAGGGGACTACATAGGCAGCAAAATTTTTTTTTTTTTTTCCCCCTGCCATGGAAGTGCACTTGTATACCGAGGAGGAAGCCATTTGCATTGCAGCCGTGAATGAGGATTCAAAATGGCGGCTCGCCTCGGCTCGGTTTTCCCTTTCGGGCGCTCTCGTTTTCTGTTAGAATTTGGTAAAGAAAAAAATAAATATATTATTTACCAGCTTAAGGTCGGTCCGTATGGTGAAATACCGTGACCTCGGCCTTGAATACTGAGCTCGACCCAGAGGGCCTCGCTCAGTACTTTCAAGACCTCGGTCACAGTATTTCACGATACGGACCTCCCAGCTGGTAAATAACATGTATTTTATTATTAGCCTTACACCACATGGCGCGACTGTCATACAAGTCCCTGTGAATGAGCCGTTACTATAGAAACAATAATGTATTATTAATTATAATAATTGTAATAATTTGCACGAGTGGCGCTGCACAAATTTTTCCTCTCATTCATCAGGGGGTTTTCTAGAAAAATTTAGTATGAGGGAGCTCACCATGGCGAGGGAGCGAAGCATCCGGGCAGCGGAAGGGGGGGTCCCCCCCCCCCCCCCCCCCCCCCTCCGCCGTGCGAAGCCTTTTGAAAAATTTACGCTACAATGGTACATTTCTGAGCCATCTGAGAGGGAAATTGTAACAAATTGTCAACATTGAAAAATAAAATAAAACTTTGTCACAAACAACACTTAATTCAAATTCTAATTCCTCATGATTCAAATTGAAATTTCTGATTCAGATGAATCAAACTTACAAAGTAGTAAACATTCATCAGAGAAATCTGTTGTTTTCTTATACTAGAATAAGGTAGAGTTAGTTGTTCAAAATAGAAAAAAATAATTCCTGAGAAATTTTCTTTAAAAGGAAACTAAAAAAGTAAACATTTGGGTTGGATTCCAACTTTACAATCACAAAGTTTGAAACCATGCAAAAAATGTAAGTGCTATTTAAAAAAAAAAAAAACATACTTGAACTTTTCCTGGAACTCGGCCTTTTTCTCATTTTGCTTTTCCACTGAACACTCGGTGCTTCATCATAGCAAGACATCTGGTCTTCGTTCGTCACGGATTCTGCGATGCCCCTGTCACAGCGCCTCCTTCAATTAGGCCCCGGAACCGGCGGAACGGACCAATCCCTCAATTGTCGCGATCTCGCCATCGGAAACGTATTTATCCGCTTTGTGATTAAAAAAAAGAAGTCGTCATCTTCTGCCCCAGACAGTCTTTGGCTTTCTTCCGTTTCGTGCCGCGGGATGACATCTTTAAATGCCCAAGTGTCAACAAAAACAACTCGCGAACAACTACTGTCAAAAGCTCCCGCGCCGGTGGGTGAAAGGTCATTCAATCTCGAGAAATCTCGCTCTACAAGTCAGCTGACCTTGTATGTAACCCATGTCAAATCTCGCAAGAGCAGCTGCGACAAGTAAACAACTAAACAACATGGCGCCTCGGTCTGGAAAACGCCAATCCAGATCGTTTTTGCATCATCTGGCGGTGTATCTACTATGATTGGACTATTTTTGGAGTAATTATAACGTATTTGATGATCAGTCACATTGTCACGTGCTGTTGCTGAGATGTTTTCATGGAGAAAATATCGTTTTGAGAAAGATTGCATGTTGTGCAGTAGCATACAAGTTTATGGCCCAAGTGTGACTTAGGGTTCAATCGGCATTTCGGTAAGAGGGCGCAGCGCCCTGTTCCCCGGTTTAGACGAAAGCATGCTCAGGATCTTCCTTCTTATTATTCTCCTAACGTTTTTAGGATGTTATTTGTCCCTTAGTTTTCAACCAATCATCACCAAACGTCCTATGAAGAATACCTCTGGGCTGAATTAAGTTGCTATGACTTTTGGTGCTGATCTGGATCACCAAACTGGAACGATCCATGAAAAATGGGATTTTTTTTTTTTTCAGGGTGGCAGGGCGCAACTTTTCCTCAGTAAGCGTCATTCTCTATCTCTTACCGTTCCGAATCTATAGGGTACAGTGACCAGACGTCCCGGTTTGTAACAGTTAGCGCAAATTACTGTGACCTTGAGTCGTAGTATCTATCGTTGTTGTTGTTTAGTGTTCTCCATGGGCGCTTTTAAAGTGGTGCACCACCACGTTATAATTCTGGCCCGCCACCCTTCCCTTGGCCTAAAAAACCCCCCGTAACTTTATCCGTATACACCAAATAAATCAAGTATTCGCTTTATTATAATTTTGAAACTATTTAACACGCAGAAGACCATTAAACAAATGCATACGGGTCTATCCCTGCGTTACACTACACCGCACCACATTACACTATATACTGACACATAATAATGTTGGAAGCTGCAGCTAGCCAGCAGGTGTTTGTAGCGTTATTGTGCAACGGTTACGCTTATCTATTGTCTTTTCTGACCATACACACTTACAGTAATTATATAACAGCGCACACACACACCAAGTTCAGGTCTTTTATTTTACGTATCTGTGATCGTGTAGGCGAGAGCTGCATTTTCCCGTTGCTTCCCTGTGGTTGTTTACTGCAGGACTTCCAGGTTCCTGGGTCAAAGGACCCGGACTACAGTAGTGCCAGTCTCGGGCACGCGCACCAGCTCGTGCATGGATTGTAATGGTTTCACCCAATTAACATTGTGTGTATTGTAAAAAATGTATGCGTTTATTTGACAGTAATTGGGTATTTTGTTTATGCATGGAAGTTCATTTATTTTTCACACACAGAAAAAATATAATTAATTCAGGGATGCGCATCAGCCTCAACTGAAATGTCAAATGAGTCTCACGTTGACAATAAAGATGTGTACAGTAAGTGTTAATTTTTTTGTAAAATGATTAACAATGATTTAGCATTTCCTATTCATTTATTGGCCAGTTTCACTGTCAAAAAAGCCCAAAGTCCGTCAGCTTCAGGGGAATTTTGTCCCCCTGGCCCCCCCACTGGGGCTCTGCTCCCTCTGCCACCTTTTATTTTTGGAAAGTGGAGAACCCTGTTGTTGTTGTCAGTGTTTCCCACAGACCAGGTAGCAATTTGTGGTGCTCCACTGTGCCGATGAGGGAATCGTGTGCAGTGGTGTCGTGGCGGTCGGTGGAGTCGGTCATTGGGGTGTATGCAAAGTGTTTACAGCGGGCAGTGTTCAAACACACAGTATTTTTCTTCAGAGTCACCTGCTGGGACTATTTTAAAGCTACAAGAAGCATTTGAGATTATTCAGTTCAATCTAAATTCTTTTAAGTTCTTTAAGAGAAAACAGCTAAAACAATTTTTACCAGAACCCTGCCTGGTTTCATTCCTCGACCCAACTTTACATTACAGGGCAGGCCATTAGTTTGCTGGGCTTGATGTTGGTGGAAAACCTGTCTTTTGAATTTATGAAAATTACTCACCAACATTGAAGTTAAAGTTTAGTTTTTTGGTGGCAATCTTTCAATCATTCTTTAGTTGACATTCAAGGAATAAATTGCAAAAAACAAGCTGGAGGTTTTTATTTTAAATATTGAACTCAACACTTACCTCAACCAATACTAAAATGAAATAAATAGTATAATGTAACAACAAAATAATAAAATTAGGCTAGTGGGAAATCCTTATTTATTGTGAATGTCAAGCCATTATTAATAACTTGCATGAATGCTGAAGCGGGATAAACGGGATAATGCAATAAGGCCGGTTCCTCGCGTCAAGCTGCTGCTGTATGCATCAAAATTGGTTTATAGCCTGACTCGGGGATGTCTGTTTCATGTAAGCCAAGAAGGCTATGATAAAGCTCATCACGAGCACGACGTAGGCTACCTTTTAAAATAAGGGGTCGGAAGGCAAATCGGGAAGGCTGCGTTATTTTTAATTAGCCTAACAAGCCTACTTGCAGTCCGGGTATATGCGCAACGGCAGGCCTGTGTACACGCCTCTCCGTCTCTCTCTCTCTGTGTCTGTCTCTGTGTGCGCGCGTGTGTGAACGAGAAGAAAGAGCACTATGAATGAACGGAATGATACGCAACGGAATTTTTTTTTTTTCCCCAAAATCGCAAGTCTGATTGTGTGGCGATAGGAATCCATTATGTGGCGCTGCGCAACACAACGGTCTATGTATGGGGAAACCCTGGTTGTTGCTGTTGTTGTTTAGTATAAGCACATGATTAATACAGACCTGTGGTTTGAGCTACTGTCAGGGTTGCTTTTGTTGAAAATTAATCGATGCCTTCTGACCAGTCAGATTTGAGAATTGAGCAGTTTTGTGTTCTAAAAACAAAACTCGTCGTAGATGGTATGTGTTCTTAGCGGGCATGAGTCTGTGTGACTTGATCATCTTGAAGAGAGTCCATCTAAGGAGATATTGTGTGTGTGTGTGTGTGTGTGTGTGTGTGTGTGTGTGTGTGTGTGTGTGTGTGTGTGTGTATTTCAGAGCCTAGCCCAGCTAGAGATCCTGTGTAAGCAGCTATACGAGACGACAGATACGAGCACGCGACTGCAGGCCGAGAAAGCGCTCGTCGAGTTCACCAACAGTCCAGAGTGTCTGAGTAAATGCCAGCTACTGTTGGAGAGAGGCAGCGTAAGTGTTCACAATCTCACACACATGCACTCCTCTGTCATGATCCCTGCTTCCACAATATTTTATTTTGAATGTCAACATCATGTCAGCACAACAAGAACCTCGTGTTAATTGTATCTTCACAAATGATAAATCCTTTATCAAGCCTGGGTGTGTGTGTGTGTGTGTGTGTGTGTGTGTGTGTGTGTGTGTGTGTGTGTGTGTGTGTGAGATCTCCCAGTGCTTCCCACAGGCCTCTTTTTCCGCCCTGAAACCTGACTTGGCTAAAAAGTGCCAGCCGATGCAATGTAATAACGTCTGACAGGCTCGATAGCTTGTTGACTACGGAGTAAAGGAAATGATTTGAGATCTTGTAGTTTTTGACGTTGTGCTGCTGTTTGGCAGCAACCTGGATTAGGGATGCATACCGGTACGCCGGACCGGTTCTGGACTTGTAAAAACGTTTCGGTTCAGGTCCAAAAAAAACGAAACCCCAGTGATTCGGTACTGGACTTGTAAAAATCTAGCACTCACATACGTATATCCTTTTCATTCTAGACCATCTTGAACCTTCCATAGATGGTGAAATTTGCGCTGGAAAAAGACGAAAACATTCTCATGCATCGCTGTGTATGGCGGCCATTGCTGAATTCCCGAAGTCTCGCAAGTTGTCGCAACTGCTCGTGAGATTTGGATGGCGTCAAGGGAAGCTAGCGATGTGATTGGCTAAACACCGCGTGGCTGCCAGTGGGCGCCATATTGGACATTTAGAGGTCTTTTGTGTTTTCTCAGCAGCAGACGGGGTCATGTTTGTTTGACCTCCCCGGTTTACACAATGCCGCGGCGTACTAGCAGCAGGGTATGGGACCATGTAACAAAACTCCCACAGGACCAGGCAAAGTGTAAACTTTGTGAGAGCGTTATCCACACTGCTGGAGGTACTTCTAACATTGCAAGACATTTGCCAAGTTGCTCGCGTTATGCTGTTATAACATTATTCAAATATGCCATGGGTTCAGGTCTGGACTTAATAGGTCTGGACCTGAACCTAAAGCTCTGGATTCGAATCCGGACCTGAACGTGGGTTTAGGTACGCATCCCTAACCTGGATCATTATCGCAGAGTGGAAGGGTAAAAAAAAAATTTAAAAAAAGGAGAACTTTGCCTGGGTGTGATTTGTTGTTTTTCTCGCCCACACTAATCTATTTTGAGGTTCAGACATGAGGAAAATACTTGCACTGTCCATGAGTCACTGATTTTCCTTCATGCCGAGTGTTAATCAGGTTTGTGTTTCTCGAGTAGTTGTTTGTTGTTTAAATCCCACTTCCTTTAGGGATACGTTCCTAATAGTTAATGGAGACTGAGTGGTTTTGTTCCTGATCTGAGGAACGAGGAGAGTGTGCTGTATTTCTCTGTCATGCTGTGTGTTGAGCACTTCTTTCTCTGTGTGTGCAGTCGTCTTATTCTCAGCTACTCGCAGCCACGTGCCTCTCCAAGCTGGTGTCTCGTACAAGCAACCCTCTGCCACTGGAACAGCGCATCGACATCCGTAAGACACATGCATTCTCTCTCTCTCTCTCTCCCTCTCTCTCTCTCTCTCTCTCCCTCCTTTGTCTGCTTCTCCTTTTTTGTCTGTCTCGGCCTCTCTGACTGTGTCTTCTTCTGTTTTGCACTCTCGATCCCTCTGTTGTCTCTCCGTGTCTCCCTCTGTCCATATCTCCTTTCTCTCTTTTCTCAATGTCTTTCTCTGACCATATCTTTTTCTGTTTCTCTCTTTTTTTTTTCCCCCTTTGTTGTACTTTCTGTCTCTCTTTTGCTTTTTCCATCTCTTTTTCTCTGTCCATATCTGTCTCTCTTAGCTCCACCCCTCCATTTTTCTCTTTCTCCTTCATGTCACTCTCTCTCTGACCATATCGTTTTCTTTCTTGTCTCTCGTCACCATGTGTGTGTGTGTCTCTCTCTCTCTCTCTCTCTCTCTCTCTCTCTCTGACCATATCTTTGTTTGTCTATTTTCTCTCTCATACTTTCTGCCTGTATTGATCTTTTTTTTTCTCTCTTGGCGCTATCTCTCTTGAATTCTCCATCTCTCTCTTCCTGTCCATAGCTCTGTCTCTCTCTTGGCTCCACCCCTCCATTTTTCTCTTTCTTCCAGATCTCTCTCTCTCTGACCGTATCTTTTTTTTTTCTGTTTGTCTATTTTCTCTCTCATACTTTCTACCTGTATTGATTGATGGATTAATTTTTTTTCCTCTCATATCTCTCTGTCTCTCTTGCTTTGTCTCTCTCTCTCTCTCTCTTTCTCAAATTCCCCGTCCATATCGGTCTTTCTTTTGGCGCCATCCCTTCGTGTCTCTCTCTCTCTCTCTCTTGTGAATTCTCCATTGCTCTTTTTCTCTCTGTTCATACGGTATCTTTTGTCTCTCTCTTGGCTTCACCCCTCCATTTTTTTCCTCTCTCTATCGTTTTCTGTTTCCCTCTCTGTCCATGTCTGTCTCTCTCTGACCATATCTTTTTCTGTTTGCCTGTTTTCTCGCTCATACTTTCTGCCTGTATTGATTTTTTTTTCCTCTTGCTTTCTGTCTCTCTCAAATTCCCCATCTCTGTCCATATCTGTCTGTCTCTCAGCTCCATCCCTTCATCTCTGTCTCTGGTTTTCTTTTCTCCATGTCTGTCTGTCTCTGACCATATCGCTTTGTTTCTGTCTTTCTCATATTGTCAATCTCGTTCTCTCTGTCCAGATCTGTCTCTTGTTTTGCCATGTCCGTCTCTCTGACCATATCTTTTTCTTTCTCTGTCATACTCCTCTTGGACTTTCTGCCTGTATCGAGTTTCTCTCTTTGTGTCCTCAGTCAGAAAACCCTATACAACATGCAAATCTGTGGTTTCCTGAACTCAAACGGCGAGCACACAGACGTGCAGTGTATCAATAAACACGTCCTCTATATCCGTGCTCTCGCTCTGACTGACTGAGGTTGGCTGTGCTTTTCCTCAGGTAATTACGTGCTGAACTACCTGGCGACACGGCCGAAACTCGCCGCGTTCGTCACCCAGGCACTGATTCAGCTCTACGCCCGAATCACTAAACTCGGCTGGTTCGACTGTCAGAAGGAGGATTACGTCTTCAGGAATGTCATCGTGGACGTCACGAGGTTTCTGCAGGTATAAACCTGACCCCCGAGTTAACCGGATTGGAAAGTTAATGATGTGGAGGATTTGACCATAATAATCTCAGGTGCTCGTGAAGAACCAGAGTAGTGATGAGTAAATCCGGCGTGTGCCGTCTTCCACAGTTCCACATTCTCTTCCACAGCGGGCTCTTTTGTGTTTTAGTGAATAGATAATATACACACACAGTACAAAGTGTGTGTATATAACAAAATAAAGAGAGAAAATACTTCAATTTATACGCGTGATTTTATTGCGCACGACAAGCCTGTTTCGAGAGCGACTTGCTCTCTCATCAGGTGCAGCGAGAATGTCCGTACACGGCTACGTTTATACTGTGCTAAACAAGCGCAATGAACTAGCCAGCGCATGCCGGCACGCTAGTAGGTTTATTTTAGCAAACATCTTTTGAGTATAAAAGTAGCCGTGTACTGACATTCTCGCTGCACCTGATGAGAGAGCAAGTCGCTCTTGAAACAGGCTTGTCGTGCGCAATAAAATCACGCATATAAATTGAAGTATTTTCTCTTTTTATTTTGTTGTATTATTGCTCCTAGTTTGAGCACTCTTGTGTCTAAGGATTACTTTATTCTTTATATAATATATTAAAATACATAATGTACACTACCGTTCAAAAGTTTGGGGTCACTTTGAAATATCCTTATTTTTGAAAGAAAAGCACTGTTCTTTTCAATGAAGATCACTTTAAACTAATCAGAAATCCACTCTATACATTGCTAATGTGGTAAATGACTATTCTAGCTGCAAATGTCTGGTTTTTGGTGCAATATCTCCATAGGTGTATAGAGGCCCATTTCCAGCAACTATGGTGGGGTTTACATTAGACCGTATCAGCGGATCATCAGATTAACGTTTTTAAAACGATTAGCGTGCACACAGCAACGCCAATACACGGATACGCTCGGCTCCGCAGGCATCCTGCGCTCCAAATCACTCCGCCCTGAACAGCGAGTGCCCTCTGGAGGGTGCGCACTCCGGCCCTGCGCAGCTCACAGAGCGCGCGAGTGAAGTGCACAAGCTGTGATTCGGGACTGAGCCGCTGTGTGTGTGATCCCAGCGCATATCACTTACCACTTGCAAGTGGAAGGATGGCAAGCCTAAAGACAATCATAACTACACAATGGGCAGTATTTGCATCAGTATTTTCATACTTTTATACTCTTTAATGAAAGGTGATACAAGGCGGAAGTCCGCGCCGTTTTTCAGCAGTCGTGTCACATGACCAACGCCAGCGAATCAGGAAGGTGGATGTCACAGTGACGTTGTCCAATGACGACGCCAGCTAGAGCTCAGCACAGCGTATCCGCGTATTCTCAATGTTTACACAGCACCGGACCAGACACGATCTGGATTGAATACGTGGACGCTGGCGGATTCCCGTTTCCCGGCGTTTCCAGGCGGTTTAATGTAAACGGACAGTGCATCCGCGAAGAAAACGAGACAGATACGGTCTAATGTAAACTTGGCCTCAGAAGGCTAAGGAGTCATTCTATAATTAGGGGTACATTTCATGTAAAGCAAAATCTCAAAATATCAGTATTCTTGTTCAATAAATAACCTATATGTTTCCATGGTATATACCCTCAAGTTCCTAAACAAATTAATTGCCAAGCTTAATCTTAAATTACTTTTAAAATATTTGAATGAAAATGAACATTTGATTGTTTATTTTGTCAACCGTGTTACGGACAAATGTTATGTCATCTTAAACGTATAAAAATACTACACATTTGAAAACACATTTGTTTGAAAGTGCTTAAGTCCATTAACAAGATGTTTTTAATTAATCTGTACAACTGTTATGGAAAATATGAATTTTGAGCTTCATAAATAGGATTTTATGGTTCACTGTGATGCAGAACGACACTTTTTTTTTCAACATAAATCCTTGTTACGTCGAATTTAGAGTTGTTCTCCCTCCTTATACAAGACTTCCCTATCCAGAGATAATCCCCAATCTTTTATTTTACAGTTCATCAAACACAAGAGATTTATAGCACAAAAAACACTTGCAACACAGTTGACAGGCAATGTAACACAATTGACGGGAGTAACAGTTGACAGGGCAGAAGAACAAGAGGACACTTTTTAGGATAAAAAGAGGTTTTTATTGTTTTAAATTTAACTACAAATAAGCTGAAGAATTCAGGTGAACTGTTAAAACAACATTTCGACACAATTTCAGAGAAACGTAGCTTATTTAACACATTGAACATATTAAATCATTCTGTTTGTCTGTCAATATGAAGATTAAGTGACAAAAACATACTCCTCCTCAACTGTGTCATAGCTGACGGGTAACACAGTTGACGGTAACACGGTTGACATTTCGGCCATTTTTAGAGTGTTGTGCTAACTGCAGACCTCAGAGCTTTCACTACAAGACCTTAATTCATATTTTTATTATCTTTAGCTGTATACTTTGTAAATACAACTTCTAAATCAGGTTTATATGAATATGTTGACAACACAGTTGACAGACAATTAACCCTCTCTAGGACTATACAACAGTATTGATGGAAATATTGAAGAGGTGAACTCAAAACTTACCACACGGTCTTCAAATTTCCCACCAAAGAGGATATGACATCACATGATGTTGGTCACATGACTTAGGACCAAACCATTTGCCGATTTATTGGGGGGGGGTTCAGTGGGTAACACAGTTGACATAAGTTTCTCGGACGCACACAAAATTCATTTAATTTATAATATAAAGCATTTTAGGCTTTTAAACACTTGTCATATTATAATAATTACCATGAATAAATATTTGTAAACATTTTAAACAAAAACCTTTTTTTAAAATGTAAATATGAAGACCAAACCTGTCATTTGGAAAATCGGACAGCAAAAAAACACCAAATTCCAGTATTATATATGCATTTTTGCAGAGTAAAGTGATGTAATTTGTCGACTTTTTGTATTATATAAAAGAGAGATGTGTGCTAATGTACAAAAGATCATTGGCTGAAGTTAATAGTTAGTGAAATTGACAAATACAGCACATGGACTTGAGATGTACCCCTAATTATAGAATGACTCACATGGATGATTAGAAAACCCTTGTACAATCATGTTAGCACAGCTGAAAACAGTTGAGCTCTTTAGAGAAGCTATAAAACTGACCTTCCTCTGAGCAGATTGAGTTTCTGGAGCATCACATTTGTGGGGTCGATTAAATGCTCAAAATGGCCAGAAAAACGTCTTGACTATATTTTCTATTCATTTTACAACTTATGGTGGGAAATAAAAGTGTGACTTTTCATGGAAAACACAAAATTGTCTGGGTGACCCCAAACTTTTGAACGGTAGTGTGTGTGTGTGTGTGTGTGTGTGTGTGTGTGTGTATATAGGGATGAAAATCTGCTAATGGGTAATATGTAACAAATCATGTCAAAATTCATATTCTTTTATTGAAAAATTAAACTACATCATATTAAACTTTTATTATTTTATTAAACATATTAACAATTGAAAAGATAGTAATCACACTGGATTTTCAAAAAAAATCATCTGCGAAGTTATCAAATCTACGCTTATGCATGTTATTTTTTGACGGAAAAAAATGAAGTATTTTTAGTTTTTTTTTTCTCCTTATTTTACAAAACTCCATGCATATAAGAATGAAATAATCAGGTTTTTAACAATACTTAATGGAAAATATCAAAGATCTTTCCAGAAAATGAGAATATAATTATTCAAGAAACAGGTGAAAAGATTCACGACCAAGAGCCAAGGTGATAACTTTTCTGTTATCACTTATGAACCGACATAACACAAGAATTCATTGTGAAGAAATCCTCATAACATAACAGTAGTAACTTACTATTAACATTAAGGATTGGAAACAGGACTCTGTGGAACAATACAATATTAAACACGTGGGTTAGTATACTTATGCATGTTACTTTTGACGGACATAAATTACCAAAGATGAATTCATTGAAATGTACTCTAATTGCACTATAAGATCTGACTAGGGAAAGGGGAATATGAATATTTAAGTAACAGGAGAAATCTAAGACTAAAATTATATACCGTATTTTCTGGACTATAGAGCGCACCTGTATATAAGCCGCATCCGCTCTATTTTAAAAAAAAAAAAAAGATATACAAGCCGCACCGGGCTATAAGCCGCAGATATCTATGTTGAAAAATTAGATATTTACTGCATGTACAGAACGATTTTGTACTGTAAATGTACATGTATGTACCTGAACAGATTCTTTCCGAACAGTGCCTTTTAACACGGCAGCAACTTTGCTGATTAAAACGGAACAGAACCAAGAGAAAATAACCGGTATTTATTTACCTTCATTTCTCCTGTGTTTGAAACCACAAGTCACTTTAATCATCTTTGCTGGATTTGAAAATAATTACCAGTTAGTAATTTGTCATGCGTGTTCTATCTGCTAATTCTTCTTTGCATTGATTTTCCGTCTATCTTGTTTTTGATTCTACTTCCGGTTAGAGCGCCCCTAGCGGTGGAAGAAAAATCCACAGAATAGCCGCACCTTTGTATAAGCCGCATGGTTCAAAACCTAGGAAAAAAGTAGCGGCTTATAGTCCAGAAAGTAAAATTCATAAATGAAGACTACAACATGAGTATTGCACACAGCCGGAACTGTCTGATAGTAATATGCATGCACCATAAAGTAATGAATGAGACTTAAAATTCGGATTACAGCCATGGAAACATATTTCTGGGCCATCAATCTCTTCCTTTTTCCAACAAGTCCACTTAAAGCTCTCTGACTCCAGAAGGAGACCTGTCTGACCTGTCTGACATGGTGACAAGTACACCCAAAACAAATTTTATTTATCTTCAATTGGGGGACGTCAAAATATAACGTGCATAAGAAACGTCCGTCAGATTGTAACGTGCGACTTCCTGCTTCCGTCAGGGACCAGCACATTCCACACGATCATTCACCCTCCCGGCAAATTCTTTCAGTTGCACTGGCGTCAATTTTTGTTTACATCCATTATGAAGTATTTCAGCCAGTTCCCCGATCGCTACGGTTCATTTTTAGTGAGTGAAGAACAAATCTATACTTGCGTGCGTTACGTATTATGCATGTTAGCTTTCTTGACAGACTGCAAACACACGCTGCTCAGGCGGCCAGTTTCTCCATCTTCTCGGAAAGCGATGATGTCATCAAAACTTGTGGTAGTGTGGATTTCCTGGAGGTTTGTGTATCATGCGGTGCTATGCCGGTCGGAGATATACGATACAGTCTTGTGTACGTTATTTTCTGACAGACAGCGATCCTTTGATTTTACCATCGATGTATTTTGAAAACAGGCAGATTCCAAGGCGAGAATTAATTATAAATCAATTGGTGCTTTTATATTAAAGTGATTGATTACATATATTGTTCTATATTAATGTTTTTAGTTGGAATATTCTTATTCACAAGTTGATGTTGACTTCTGACGGACACAGTAACGTGCATAAGGGTCTTTTTTTTTTTTTTTTTTTAATGATTTTTTCATGTTTAGAAAATGTGCAGGCCCATTGTATGTGGTTTTTTAAACACTTCAGTAAACCTGTTTTATGGAGTGTAGTTGATTTAATTCCGACAATAAGTTATATAGCAATCAAACCTAGTCGAAGTTGGTTAGTCAGAACTGTTACGGTCGGGTGTCTAAAATTCACCAACTTCAAAAAATTAATTCATGATTTTATTGGGAAAATATAGTTTGTGATATCTGAAGTTGTGAACATTATTTCTTAGAGCAATATTATTTTATTTAAACCAAAAAATATCCAATTTATGTTTAAAATAGTGGATGGAGATGATATTTTTTATACGTGTCTCACCATTATTACCCATTAGCAAATTTTGACTCATATTATATTATATTTATTTTTTTCCTTGTGGTTTCAGGACAGTGTTGAGCACTGCATTATCGGAGTCACGATTCTTTCCCAGTTAACCAATGAGATTAACCAAGTAAGTTACTTCGCCGTCTTCCACAATGTAAGTGTTTTATTTTATCTCTCTTTTTGCGTGTGAGCACGGCTGCAGCCTCCGCGCTTCGCTTCGCTGATAAAACTCCCATACCTCCTCAATTAATTTTCAATCAAGGGGGAAAAACAATAATTATTTGAATAATTTAAGAAATGATGGCATGCTGCCTTCAAACAGAGCTTGTAAGCTTGTGACGACTTCATGGAAAGTCGTGTATGTGAAATGTCTGCCGTTTAAATGGCGCTGGCCCGAGAACACTGCAACACGGACGCCAAAAGACTCCTCGTTCAGGATAACGTTAACAATCAGGTAACGTAATGTCCGAAACGCGAGGGCATAATGAAAAGACGAGGCTGTTAGGAATATCAGCATTTTCCTCAGACATGTTATAAACTTACAAGGAGAAAACTATACGACTAAAATGATGGACTCTTCTTGTGAAACACAACCGCATTTGAAGGCACCAAGGGTTTTGTACGCACCAGAGTAAATCACTCTTACCCGTCTCCGGTCTTTAACTGTTTGTGTATTCGCTGCGACGTGTGTGTGTTTTATATGAAATGTTTACGTCAGACGCATGTTTAGTTCCAGTTTACAGTATTATTGTCAATAATCAGTCTGATTCCAGATGTTATTGTAGTTTTTAAAATGAAGGATGAAAATTGTGAAAGCATTTAAATAATGGAACAAATGTTATGAGAGTACAAGTGCTGAAAGAAAAGTGTAAAATTGCACATTACAAAATATAAATAACGTACAACATTGTTTTCAGTCTCTGGGTGAGATTTGAAAGCAATAATTCTTAGCAATATAGTATGCTTTAATGACGCTTTCGCAATTATTCGCCAACTTTGTCTTGACTGTTATTCACTGAGCTTAAAGCATATACGCAGAGCCATGGCCTCACTTTCGAATGCCTTGAGACCTCAATAATGGCACAGGAATAGTTTTAAGTGTTAACAATAAATCTAATATAATAATTTTTTACGATTAAAGTGATTTCATATAGGTAGCGGTCGGAAGTGAACGACCTTGACGTCCGTAACGTCACTGCAGGAAGTCTATCGGTCTCATTGCCATTTCCGACATACTAAAACACAGAGCTGACTGCAACTCCGATCCTCCATTTTGAGCTAATTTATCGGCATGCCACGTAGATGTGTTGCTGGCCGGTGCAGCAACATGACAGAAGGTGGATTTACGTTGCATTCATGGCCCAAGAATGTTCAAACTGCAAAGATTTAGACGTGTTTTGCAAGAAGTTCACGGGCAAGTTGGGCACCTATATAGTGGTCTCTCCTCTGCTCTGCACGTTTTACTGAAGACTCGTACGAAACCTCTGATTTGTTGAGGAGCGTTGGCTATAAGCCCGTACTGAAAGAGAGTGCTGTACCAATAATTAAAGGAAAAGAAAACTACAAGAAAAGGAAAGTAAGTTCAGTTGCACCAGTTCTCCCGGAGTGTGAGCCGAGGGTTGTTGGTTAAACCCGGGATGCAATGGGACGTAACATATATTATCGCTCGGGCAGTGACCTCCCTGTGGCTGTTGCTAAAACCGGTGACATCCCGTCCCAGGTTTTAGTAATTGCCTGAACCGAGCAGTAATAGCGGAGTACTCAGCATGGAGAATGAGTGGAGCAGCCGTCTGATTTCTCCGCTAGATTTGCTCGCCTCAGCAGCAATATCTCGCCCTTGCGTGGAAGAAGCGAACTGAACAAACAACTGAAAGTCAGATTGTTTCAAAACAATCGGCCACAAGGTCGGCCTTCAAGAAGCGAGAACAGACGGGTAAGCTCCGACTCTCATTTGCATTAAAAAAAAAACCCAACACCATGTTGTTCACTTGCATTTAGATTAATACATGTAACTTGTATTGTGCGTTTAAGTTACCGGTATGAGATTATTTAATTTGCTTCAGAATGTGATTCTCAGTTCGTCTGATTTATTTAATTAGCCTTTTACATTCTCTCCGTGAAAATGCATGCATGTACATTGCATAAGTTATAACACCCATCCTGTTTTAATGAGAATCAACCCACAATCAATGAAGTCAAATCAGTCTTAGTTGAGCAAGTCGGTAACACTATTTCTTACTTTCATATAAATAAAAATTTATGGTTACTTTGCTCTATAGCTGTCAAAGGTCTCGGCCTT
Organism: Neoarius graeffei; assembly: GCF_027579695.1. Taxonomy (NCBI): domain Eukaryota; kingdom Metazoa; phylum Chordata; class Actinopteri; order Siluriformes; family Ariidae; genus Neoarius; species Neoarius graeffei. The sequence goes on along the minus strand of NC_083593.1, from coordinate 48,636,987 downwards.
AAAACTGGTTACCGCTCTGACATCACAGGGCTGGCTGGCTCAGCGGGGCAACTCGAACGCCAACTTTGCGGTTGATTTTAACTCACAAAAATCTCATCTCATTATCTCTAGCCGCTTTATCCTGTTCTACAGGGTCGCAGGCAAGCTGGAGCCTATCCCAGCTGACTACGGGCGAAAGGCGGGGTACACCCTGGACAAGTCGCCAGGTCATCACAGGGCTGACACACAGACACAGACAACCATTCACACTCACATTCACACCTACGGTCAATTTAGAGTCACCAGTTAACCTAACCTGCATGTCTTTGGACTGTGGGGGAAACCGGAGCACCCGGAGGAAACCCATGCGGACACGGGGAGAACATGCAAACTCAGGGGGTTTTCTAGAAAAATTTAGTATGAGGGCGCTCACCATGGAGGGGGGGCGGGGTTGTCCCCCCCCCCGCCGTGCGAAGCCTTTGAAAAATTGAGGCTACAATGGGACATTCTGAGGCTTTCTGAGAGGGAAATTGTAACAGATTGTCAACATTGAAAAAGAAAGAAGTAATCATCTTCTGCCCCGGACAGTCTTTGGCTTTCTTCCGTTTCGTGCCGCGGGATGACATCTTTAAATGCCCAAGTGTCAACAAAAACAACTCGTGAACTACTTCTGTCAAAAGCTCCCGTGCCGGTGGGTGAAAGGTCATTCAGTCTCGAGAAATCTCGCTCTACAAGTCAGCTGACCTTGTATGTAACCCATGTCAAATCTCGCGAGAGCAGCTGTGACAAGTAAACACCTAAACAACATGGCGCCTCAGTCTGGAAAACGCCAATTCGGATTGTTTTTGCACCGTCTGACGGTGTATCTACTATGATTGGAATAGTTTGAGTAATTATAACGTATTTGATGATCAGACACATTGTCACGTGGTGTTGCTGAGATGTTTTCACGGAGAAAATATCGTTTTGAGAAAGATTGCATGTTGTGCAGTAGCATATAAGTGCATGGCCTAAGTGTGACTTTAGGTTCAGTCGGCATTTCGGTAAGAGGGCGCAGCGCCCCTGTTCCCCGGTTTAGACGAAAGCCTGCAAACTCCGCACAGAAAGGCCCTCGCCGGCCACGGGGCTCGAACCCGGACCTTCTTGCTGTGAGGCGACAGCGCTAACCACTACACCACCGTGCCGCCCACTCACAAAAATATACATTTTATTCTGATTTATGCAGCATACAAGAGTCAAGGATGGAGATACTATCCACTCAGTAATGTATTTAAAAATAAAGGTTCTGTGCATCTCCTTTAAGGTGGGTAGTTTTCGTATAAATACACAGGTGATTTTTAAAAATTATTTCAAACTTCAAAAGCAGTATGCAAATGTAATAACAGTATGACACAGACTTGTCACTTATCTACATCGACTCACAAAATACTTTTGTTTTGAAATCGATCAAATAAACCACAGTTCCGCCTTACCTCTGAATAGTTTTAGATCAAACTTCATAGCACCTTTAGCACGATTAGGAACATTTTCTTTCAGAATCTGTAATTCTTCCTCGCTCACGATGACCAAGCGATCAGCCGCCATTTTGCCGAGTCACTCGGGGTGATTATCGAGAAATAGTCTGAATTTCTCGACCAGTCGTCTTGAGATTTTCTGTAATCGTGTCGTGTGCTTATTTATACTGAAGTGTTCGTTATGAGAGCGGAGATCTTTACTCCTGAGAAGGAAAATTTCCAGTTAATGATCCTGAGTTTATTATAACACACACGCTGAAATGTGTTTCCGAATGAAACGTTCATTCACTGCTGTTTTTGTGAATATTTTATACATAAATCTCAAATGTGAAGAAAATATTTTTTTTCTTTTTTTTAGGAAAGAAATAAATTTAATCTTACAATTATGTTCAAATTAAGTAAAAGAAGTTTCAAATATCACAAGATGAAGTATAGACGAACATTTAAGCTAAATACAAAACTGAAACTGAGAATACGGAAGGTAAGAGATTGCTTTATTGATCCTCATGACGGGAAATTCAGGTGTTGCATCAGCTCAAGTACAGAGTAAAGTAGAGATAAATGTAGACTTAAGTTTAAAATAAATAATGGAATAAAGACAGATATAATATAGATTAAAGACAGAGCTGAATAAGGACAGTTACTCAATATATAATAACTTGGTTATAAAAATGTAATATTTTTATAAACTGTTATAAAACAAACTATTTCTAGACGTTAAAGCAGATACGCAGAACCTTTAAACAAATTTGAGTGGATAGTATCTCCATCCTTGACTCTTGTATGCTGCATAAATCGGAATAAAAAAATATATATTTCTGAGAGTTAAAATTGACCGCAAAGTTGGCATTCGAGTTGCCCCGCTGAGCCAGCCAGCCCTGAGCGCGTGACGTCACAGCGGTAACCGGTTTTAAGGCCTTTGACAGCTATAGACCAAAGTCATATAAATAAAAATTTACGGTTAAAGTAGGAAATAGTTACCGACTTGCTGAACTAAGACTGATTTGACTTCATTGATTGTGGGTTGACTCTCATTAAAACACGATGGGTGTTATAACTTATGCAACATGCATGCATTTTCACTGATAAAACGTACAGTGGGGAAAATAAGTATTTGATACACTGCCGATTTTGCAAGTTTTCCCACTTACAAAGAATGAGAGGTCTGTCATTTTTATCGTAGGTACACTTCAACTGTGAGAGACAGAATCTAAAAAAAAAAAATCCAGAAAATCACATTGTATAATTTTTTTTTAAATAATTAATTTGCATTTTATTGCATGAAATAAGTATTTGACACAGTAGAAAAACAGAACTTGATATTTGGTACAGAAACCTTTTGTTTACAATTACAGAGGTCAGATGTTTCCTGTAGTTCTTGACCAGGTTTGCGCACATTGCAGCAGGGATTTTGGCCCACTCCTCCATACAGATCTTCTCCAGATCTTTCAGGTTTCGGGGCTGTCGCTGGGCAACACGGAGTTTCAGCTCCCTTCAAAGATTTTCTATTGGGTTCAGGTCTGGAGATGGGCTCGGCCACTCCAGGACCTTGAAATGCTTCTTACGGAGCCACTCCTTTTAGTTGCCCTGGCTGTGTGTTTCAGGTCATTGCCATGCTGGAAAACCCAGCCATGACCCATCTTCAATGCTCTTACTGAGGGAAGGAGGTTGTTGCCCGAAATCTCGCGATACATGGCCCCATCCATTCTCCCCTCAATACGGTGCAGTCGTCCTGTCCCCTTTGCATAAAAGCACCCCCAAAGTATGATGTTTCCACCCCCATGCTTCACGGTCGGGATGGTGTCCTTGGGGTTGTACTCATCCTTCTTCTTCCTCCAAACACGGCAAGTGGAATTTATACCAAAAAGCTCTGTTTTGGTCTCATCTGTCCACATGACCACCTCCCATGCTTCCTCTGGATCATCCAGATGGTCATTGGCAAACTACAGACAGGCCTGGACAAGTGCTGGCTTGAGCAGGGGGACCTTGCGCACGCTGCAGGATTTTAATCCATGACGGCGTAGTGCGTTACTAATGGTAATCTTGAGACTGTGGTCCCAGCTCTCTTCAGGTCATTGACCAGGTCCTCCCGTGTAGTTCTGGGCTGATCCCTCACCTTTCTCATGATCATTGATACCCCACGAGGCGAGATCTTGCATGGAGCCCCAGACCGAGGGAGATTGACAGTCATCTTGAGTTTCTTCCATTTTCTAATAATTGCGCCAACAGTTGTTGCCTTCTCAACAAGCTGCTTGCCTATTGTCCTGTTGCTCATCCCAGCCTTGTGCAGGTCTACAATTTTGTCCCTGGTGTCCTTAGACAGCTCTTTGGTCTTGCCCATGGTGGAGAGGTTGGAGTCTGATTGATTGTGTGGACAGGTGTCTTTTATACAGGTAACGAGTTCAAAGAGGTGCAATTAATCCAGGTAATGAGTGGAGAATAGGAGAGCTTCTTAAAGAAAAACTAACAGGTCTGTGAGAACCAGAATTCTTGCTGGTTGGTAGGTGATCAAATACTTATTTCATGCAATAAAATGCAAATTAATTATTTAAAAATCATACAATGTGATTTTCTGGATTTTTTTTTTTTTTATTTATTTTATTCTATTTTTTTTAGATTCTGTTTCTCATAGTAAAGTGTACCGACGATAAAAATTACAAACCTCTCCATTCTTTGTAAATGAGAACTTGCGAAATCGGCAGTGTATCAAATACTGATTTTCCCCACTGTAAAAGGCTAACTAAATAATCAGATGAGACAATCACATTCTGAAGCAAATTAAATAATCTTATACCGGTAACTTATATACACAATACAAGTTACATGTATTAATCTAAATGCAGGTAAACATGTTGTTTTGTATCCAAATAAGAGTCGGAGCTTACCCGTCCGTGTTCTCGCTTCTTGAAGGCCGATCTTGTGGCATATTGTTTTGAAACAATCTGACTTTCAGGCGGCACGGTGGTGTAGTGGTTAGCGCTGTCGCCTCACAGCAAGAAGGTCCGGGTTCGAGCCCTGTGGCCGGCGAGGGCCTTTCTGTGCGGAGTTTGCATGTTCTCCCCGTGTCCGCGTGGGTTTCCTCCGGGTGCTCCGGTTTCCCCCACAGTCCAAAGACATGCAGGTTAGGTTAACTGGTGACTCTAAATTGACCATAGGTGTGAATGTGAGTGTGAATGGTTGTCTGTGTCAGCCCTGTGATGACCTGACGACTTGTCCAGGGTATACCCTGCCTTTCGCCCGTAGTCAGCTGGGATAGGCTCCAGCTCGCCTGCGACCCTGTAGAACAGGATAAAGCGGCTAGAGATAATGAGATGAGACTTTCAGTTGTTCGTTCAGTTCGCCATTCATTCGCTGCTTCCACGTAAGGGCGAGATATTGCTGCTACGGCGAGCATATCCAGCGGAGAAATCGGACGGCTGCTCCACTCATTCTCCATTTTCTCCATACTGAGTACTCCGCCATGACTGCTCGGCTCAGGTAGTTACTAAAACCCAGGACAGGATGTCACCGGTTTTAGCAATAACCGCAGGGAGGTCACTGCCTAAGCGATTAATATGTCCCCTTCCCGGGTTTTAGCAACAACCCTCGGCTCACGCTCCAGGAGAACTGGTGCAACTGAACTTGCTTTCCTTTTCTTGTAGTTTTCCTTTAATTGTTGGTACTGCACCCTCTTTCAGTACGGGCTTATAGCCAACGCTCCTCAACAGATCAGAGGTGTCGTACGAGTCTTCAGTAAAATGTGCAGAGCAGAGAGACCACGTCATAGATGCCCAATGTGCCTGTGAACTTCTTGCAAAACGCATCCAAATCTTTGCAGTTTGAATATTCTTGGGCCATGAATGCAACGTAAATCCACCTTCTGTCGTGTTGGTGCACCGGCCAGCAACACATCTACGTGGCATGGAGATAAATTAGCTCAAAATGGAGGATCGGAGTTGCAGTCACCTCTGTGTTTTAGTATATCGGAAATGGCGATGAGACCGATAGACTTCCTGCAGTGATGTTACGGATGTCAAGGTCGTTCACTCAGACCGCTACCTATATAAATCACTTGAATTGTAAAAATTATTATATTAGAGTTATTGTTAACGCTTAAAACTATTCCTGTGCCATTCTTGAGGTCTCAAGGCATTTATAAACAAAAAGTGAGGCCATGGTTCTGTGTATATGCTTTAAGAAAATTCATTATTTTAAAAAAAGCTCAAGTAAATAATTTCAGGTATTTTACACCTTCTAAAGTATAGTGTTGGAGCTTTGCCTTTAATATGGCAGCTTTTGCAAACTCACAGCCCCAACTACTCTCCTATATTATTAAAACTGTCCTTAATTGTGTAATGAGAGAATTTTCAGACGTGTGAGATTGTCTGCTGTTTTTCTCACTGTGCGTCTTTTCCTTCCTCCAGGCCGATACGACACATCCGCTCACAAAACACAGGAAGATTGCGTCATCGTTCAGAGATTCTTCTCTGTTTGACATCTTCACACTTTCCTGCAATCTTCTCAAACAGGTGACGATCCCCAGTCTCAGAAACACGGATTTACAGTGACCTTCTTTTATACAGTGGCCAGGAAGTGCAAAACAAAATTTACAAATCTTAAAGCTGCAGTCACTACGCTCTTTAATAGAGTTTTAAAACTAACCGACTTGACACACATCACGATCGCTGGATTCAATCTGAGAGTCCAGACGGTATCAGGAATCATCTCAGGCCTGTGCTCACAGAACAAACTGAAACGGGGCACAAACTGCGACGTGACATCATAATCATGTTTTAACATTGAATTATTATTATTATTTTTTTTTTTGATTCACAACTCCATACATTTTTCTTATTTACATCCAAGTATAATAAACTAGCCTCATGTCCTGTTTGAGAGACAGAACACGTCCATGTTTCTGGATCGTTTTCGCTTCAACGTTGTACAAGTCATCTTAAAATTACGGTGGTCAGGAAGTGCAAAACAAAACGACAAAATGTGAAAGACTTTTTTTTTTTTTTACATTTTAGAAAACAAAATTACGTGAGCTAAACACCTTTTTATTTACATCTTAGAAAACAAACTGACAAGATGTGACAGGGCTGTACGTTAACTTTGAGACATGGCTGCCCATTCGGGCAACCATTGGTAGAAATATGGTTGCCCGAACTCAGAACATGGTTGCCCAAATGTTACATTTTTTTTAAATTTATTATTCAGCCTTCTCAGACGCTGTCTGTATCAACAAGCACTGACACTCGCGCCCCGTGCGAGTAATGCGGTAATTAGTCATGTAGTGAAGGACATAGCAATATTCAGTCCCCCCAGGATTCCGCGGGTCTTTTTTGTGATTGTTGTGGGCTAAAATGTCTGATGTTGCGGGGGTTTCCAAAAAATTGCGATGAAAGTTGCGGTGTTTTTTAGGTTTTTGTTGCGATTGCATTGCGGGAGGAAGTGAAAGTTGCGAGAAACTGTTGCGATTTTCTCTTTTTGTGACTAAAATTGAGTGACATGTTAAATATCAAGTTATTACTGAAAAACTATTGATTTTAAAAAACAAAGACACTGAGAAATGGTCCTATAAACAACTTTACCAATATAAAAGATTACCAGGACTACAAAAATGCAGAAAAATAGGCTTTACTGATCCAAATGCACCTGTTGGTTCAAAAGTTAAAGTGCAGAGAACCTCACAGCACAACATGAAGTTACCTTAAAATATTATATAAATGCCTCAGCTTTCATGTAAGAAAAAAAACTATTAATACTAGTACTGTGTGCAGGCAGTCTCTCCTGAAGACTAAATTAAACAATAATTATAAACTAATAAAATAAATGGCTCAGGCTTCATAGAAGAAAAAAAAAACAATTTGAACAGAATCTCACAGTATGATGCTGAAGCTGCTTAAACAATGGAAAATAAAATACCATTTTGGCAAAAATGTTGGCATCCATTAATTTCTTGTATTAAGTAAAAAAAATAAAGTGCACACAGTCCTTCACTGTAAACATAACACACTTTCAGTAACAGAATTTAAGCCTATATAAACACTGACTCGCACATGCAGTGTTGCCAGATACTGCTGACGTTTTCCAGCCCAAAACATGTTCAAAACCCGCCAAAATGCACTTAAAACCGCCCAATCTGGCAACACTGCGCACATGCTGCTTCTCTTGAACGTCTACACGGAAGTAAGGCAGAAGGTAGTTTGTCGACGGCACCTCAAGACGACACCAGCGATTGGTCAAATTTGCGGGAAAGTTGCGGTGATTGGATAGAATTGCAACACCGCCCTGAATTCGCGGGGATTGGTTGAATTTGCGTTGAAGTTGCAAATCGCAACATCGCGAAATCTTGGAGGGTCTGAATAGAACACTGAATACGCACTGCGTGATAATTATTAGCAATGGGAAACTGCATTGCGAGCCCGCGATGTGCAAATGTGAATTCCGCTAGTTGTTGAACATCCCGTAATGATAACACGGACGCGGTCTTTCCGAGTCAAACAATCGCAAATCGTGATGGAATTTCATCATAATATGAATGAATAAACATTGTTTTTCACGCAAGTTGACATATTTGGGTAGTTGCCCGATCGGGCAAGCATTTGTGAGAGTCTGGTTGTCCGAATCTATTGAATGGCTGCCCCGGGCAATCGGGCTACTGTTAATGTGAGACAAATTTACGAGTGGTGGAACACTTTTGCCAGTTCCTGAAATAAATTTACAAACGAGAATCTTCACAGAAGGGGAATGTACCAAATGGCGCGAGCGACCCAGAAGTGATAGATTGAGCGGTCAATTCGTGTTGTCTTCTGTGGAGTTTATGGTGACGGAACGTCGTCTGTGACCGAATGATGTTTTGTCCCTTTTGTGGAAAACACATGAACCGCTTGATGTGGTTCGTGTGGACGGTCTCTCGAATTTTTAAAGGACGCGGATCAGTCAGAAGGACCAAGCGCACAGGGAACAAGACAACGGCTGTGTCCGAAATCACTCTCGTTCACTACTCACTATATAGGGAATTCTATATAGTGAGTGATTTCAGACACAAGGAACACGAATTGACCGCTCGCTCTGTCGCTTCCCGGCCACCGTACTTCCGGGTCGCTTACGGCATTCGGTGCGTTCCGTTTCCGTGAAGATCTGCGTTTGTAGATTTGTCTCCGTGCTCGTGAAAGTGTTTCGCATCTTGTCAGTTTGTTTCCTAAGATGTAACTTTGTTTTGTCCTTAGCGAAAGTGTTTTTTGCTAATTTTGTTTTAGAAAATGTAAACGTCTTTCACGTTTTGTTTTGCACTTCCCGGCCACCATAATTTTAAAATGACTTGTACAGCGTTCCAGCGAAAGTGGTCCAGGAACATGGACGTGTTCTGTCTCTCAAATAGGACATGAGGCTACTTGGATGTAAATAAGAGAAACGTACGGTGTTGTGAATCAAAAAATCGATGTTAGAACATGATTATGATGTCACGTCGCAGTTTGTGCCCCGTTTCAGTTTGTTCTGTGAGCACAGGCCTGAGTTGATTCCTGATACCGTCTGGACTCTCAGATTGAATCCAGCGATCGTGGATGTGTGTCAAGGCGGTGTGTTTTAAAGCTCTGTTAAAGAGCGTAGTGACTGCAGCTTTAAGATCCGACAAAAATAACCTGTTGTGGCTCGTAATTTGCATTTTCCTCATCACCCGTTTTGCATCCTACATGAATCGTTATAACCTGCTGTCTGACCTCAGAGCCGGGCGACAAACCATCGTTTTCTTTGCTGACTCTTAGTTTCCTTGTTCTTCACCACAGGGCATGTGTGTCCTTTGTTTAGATCACTTCATTTTAATTATTCGAATGAGCAAAGTCTCATCTCATTATCTCTAGCCGCTTTATCCTGTTCTACAGGGTCGCAGGCAAGCTGGAGCCTATCCCAGCTGACTACGGGCGAAAGGCGGGGTACATGCTGCGTTCATGTGCTATGGGAAGTGGTATTTACCAGTGTGTTGTGTTCACATGCTTTTGTTGTTGTTGACAAATTAAAGATGGTGGACCAGATTCAAGTTAGCAATAGTTAGTTAGCTATCGTTAGCAATAGCGTCTGCTCTGGATAGGTAAAAACAAACCATAACACATTTTTAAAGGAAACGGATTTCTTGCGTATTATATTACACTTGTTAATGACGCAACATTGCATAGACACAAAAAACTACCCACTAGTACTAGTAAAAACAAACTTTAGTAGCGTACATTCAAGTGTCTTGTACCGCTCGCCGCCATGTTGAAAAGGTTAAAGTTCATGTCATCTTGGCAACTCGTGTATCAAAATTTTCTACGAGTTGCCCAGTGGAAAATACCACAAGAGGGGGCGTTCATGTGTGCTTTCCATGTCGGCGTTTGGTATTTACCATAATTCCCATAGCACATGAACGTAGCAACACCCTGGACAAGTCGCCAGGTCATCACAGGGCTGACACACAGACACAGACAACCATTCACACTCACATTCACACCTACGCTCAATTTAGAGTCACCAGTTAACCTAACCTGCATGTCTTTGGACTGTGGGGGAAACCGGAGCACCCGGAGGAAACCCACGCGGACATGGGGAGAACATGCAAACTCCGCACAGAAAGGCCCTCGCCGGCCCCGGGGCTCGAACCCAGGACCTTCTTGTTGTGAGGCAACAGCGCTAACCACTACAGCACCGTGCTGCCCCGAATGAGTAAAGTGATATCTCTAATAACTTTTTAATTCCTCTGCCCATAAAGCCGATGAGCTGTTGCCGTGGCGTGGCATCCGTCATCTACAGTTCAGTTAAATCGTATCTCGTCCGTCAGTTCTTCACAGGTTTCCGTTCTGATTGTTTTGTTTGAAAGAACTCATCACTCCACGCACAGCTTGGTTGTTGGTTTTGTCACATTTTTTGCTAATGAGTCACTAATTCGGCCAAATTAACGAATTTTCTAGGCCTCACTAGAATCGTATCTTCTCTCTCATTTCTCATCTGATTCCAGTTCTGATCGATGTTTTGGGTCGATCTTCCCTTGAGGAACAAAACTTTAGTCGTTTGATTTTCTTGTTGTCAACAATTTTGTTTACAATTTTGTTTATTTTCAGTTAAATCGCATCTCCCTCCGTCAGTTCTCAATGGATTTCAGTTCTGGTTGTTTTATTTGAAATAACTCGACGTTCTGCACAAAACTTGGTCATTGTGTTGTCAAATTTTTGCTAAGAAATTAGTCATTAGGTCAACTGCACATCACAGGTAAATTCAGGAGCAAGATCGATGTAATTCTCCTATTTTATATTAAACTTTGGTCAAATGTCTGTAACATTCTCTGCAATTTTTTTTTACCTTGCGCAATACCAGAAAAATTCAGTTGAAATCAAGCCATTTGAGGCGAATTGGTCCGCCTCTGAAAAAAAACTTGCCGTTTGGATTTCCCGGCAAACATTGATTTTCGTGACGTCGCGTGCGGGACGCCTCACTCTGAATCCTACGTCAGCGCTGGTTTGTTTATGAGAAAACGACCTGGTGGTTTTCTGCAGATTTCTTCAACGTTATCGCGTAATTATTAAAATGGTTAACAGATGTATCGTAGGAGGGTGTAGCAACACCAATCTTGATGGGATTAGTACTCATCGTTTCCCAAAAGACCGGACAATGAGAGAGAAATGGGAGCGCTTGGTCTACACAGGCTGTGCACTGAAACCGTGCAAAGCTCGTGCAGCCTGCTGGCGCTTCCGCAGGTAACGTCACGAATCTGGCTCCAGACTCCCTTAGGATTTTTCCAGACGCGTTTTATTTTATTTTTTTCTGCTGTAGACAGATGGCCTTGTGCAAAATTACCCTTCTGGATGAGTGTATAAAGGGACATACTTTTCATATTAAAAAAACGAAATTGGTCCAGAATATGCCCTTTAACACACACATTTTCTTCTGACTAGAATTGTATCTCCTCTCTCATTTATCATGCGAACTCAGTTCTGATCAATGTTTTGAGTCGATCTTCCTTCGGGGAACAAAATTTAGTCCTTTGTTGATTTTCCTGTTGTAAGCAGTTAGTCGCGGAGGTCAGTCCTCTCTCACATCGTCACATTTCAGTTCCGTTTGATGTTGTGGTTGTTGTTGTTTAGATGACAGGTCAGATGAGCTACTACGTCCTTGACGTTCTGGTTTTCTTTAATTACAATCCCAACTTCAGTTTTGCAGCATTTGGGTAATTTTAAGCAGAAAAAACAACAACAAATAAACACTTAAGCTAGCAATTGCAGCTACAGCTGATTTGTAACGAGCTTCTGGTATTTATTATTTGTTTTTTCTGTTGTAATGAGAGAATGTGGACACAACGTACATTATCTACATCTGGTCACGCCCCCTTCTCTTCCCCATCAAAACCACTGGTGATCACGTCCTCGATCATCGATAGGTGTAGAGCACGATAAGATGGCATCTTACACACGACCTCACAAGCCGAGGCCAACTTCTTAATTTTCTCCTAATATGGTTGAACCACAATGTGATATTTTGTCAGTGTGAATGTTCCCGATTCTGTGCACGCTAATTACAACCCCAATTCCAAAGAAGTTGGGATGCTGGGTAAACTACCAATAAAAACAGAATGCGATGATTTGCAAATCACTGAAACCCAGTATTTCATTGAAAATTGTACAAAGATGTCAGATGTGGAAACTGAAAAAGTTGGTTTTTTGAAAAACATGCTCGTTTTGAATTTGATGTCAGCAACACGTTTCAAGAAAGTTGGGACAGGGGCGTGTTTACCACTGTGTTGCCTCACCCCTACTTTTAACAACACTCTGTAAACGTTTGGGAACTGAGGAGACCAATTGCTGTAGTTCTGAAAGACAAATGTTGTCCCATTCTCGTCTGATAGACAATTTCAGTTGCTCAACAGTTTGGGATCTCTTTTGTACTATTTTGTGCTTCATAACGCGCCAAATGTTTTCAATGTGAGACAGGTCTGGACTGCAGGCAGGCCAGTTTAGCACCCAGACTCTCTTAGTACAGAGCCATGCAGTTTTAATATGTGCAGAAAGCAGTTTGGCCTTGTCTTGCTGAAAGAAAGAAGGTCTTTCCTGGAAAAGATTTTGTCTGGATGGCAGCATATTGCTCTGAAACGTGTGTGTATCATTTAGCATTAATGATGCCTTTCCAGATGTACAAGCTACCCATGTCATATGCACCCTCGTCCCATCACAGATGCTGGCCTTTGAACTGTGCACTGATGACAAGCCAGATGGTCCCTCTCCTCCTTAGCCTGGAGGACGTGGTGTCCATAATTTCTTTTTTTTTTTTTTTTTAAAGATATTTTTTGGAGCTTTTTTCACTTTTATTGGATAGGACAGTGTAGAGACAGGAAATGAGTGGGAGGGAGAGACGGGGAGGGATCGGGAAATGACCTCGGGTCGAAATCGAACCCGGGTCCCCGGATTTATGGTATGGCGCCTTATCCACCTGAGCCACGACGCCCCCGTGTCCATAATTTCTAAAAAGAATTTCTGATTTTGATTCATCAGACCTCGGGACAGTTTTCCACTTCGCCTCAGTCCATTGTAAAAGAGCTTGGGCCCAGAGAAGGGGGCGGTGTTTCTGGATATTGTTTATATCTGGTTTTAACTTGCATTTGTGGATGCAGTAATTAACTTTTTTCACAGACGATGGTTTTCTGAAGTGTTCCTGAGCCCATACAGTGATTTTCCACTCCAGGCACGTGTCTGCTTTTAATGTAGTGTCGCCTGAGGGCCTGAAGATCGCGGGCATCCAATGTCAGTTTTCAGCCTTGTCTCTTGCAGACAGAGATTTCTCCAGATTCTCTGAATCTTTTAATGATGTTATGTACCATAGATGATGTGATCCCCAAATTCTTTGCAATTTTATATTGAGGAACGTTGTTATTAAATTTTTGCACTGTTTGCCCACGCAGTCCTTCACAGAGCGGTGAACCCCTCCCCATCTTTACTTCTGAGAGACTCCGCCTCTCTGGGATGCTCTTTTTATACCCAATCATGTTACTGACATTTTACCAAATTAGTTTGTTTTTTTTTTTAAGCTTTTACACAACTATTTCAGTCTTTTATTGCCCCGTCCCAACTTTTCTGAAGTGTGTTCCTGACATCAAATTCAAAATGAGCATATATTTTTCAAAAAACAATACAATTTCTCAGTTTTAACATTTGATCTGATGTCTTTGTACTATTTTCAATGAAATACAGGGTTTCCATGATTTTGTAAATGATCGCGTTCTGTTTTTATTTACAGTTTACACAGCGTCACAACTTTTTTGGAATCGGGGTTGTAATCCGGGTAGTTAAGATCTGTTTTACCAACATTGCACCTCAGCTGATGTGTGTAGTGCAGCAGGTTGTGGGATTCGGAATGAGTAACACACATGATGATGATGATATTTACACCACGGTCCATCGCGACACGTTATGTTTTAATGCATACTGAGTAAAAACTTGTTTTGCCAAGTCAGTAAGAAGGTCGTGTGTCGCGTCCCCCACCCCAAGCTATTACTATTAAACACCAATAGCCTGGACCTGAAATCTGCACCCAGCTTCTGATGACTTGCAAACGATTTTGTTTAAATGTATTCCAATTTTCTTACACACAAGGATATTTTGCAATCCAGAGGAAAAAAAAACTGGCTTTTTCACCAACGTGTTCAGTCAATTTACTGGTTAAATGAAGAAGGGTAATTAAATCGTTTTAATTAATCTCGCACGGGTGTGTTCTGCAGGCGTCGGGAAAGAACCTGAACCTGAACGATGAAGGTCAGCATGGTTTGCTCATGCAGCTCCTGAAACTCGCTCACAACTGCCTCAACTTCGATTTCATCGGCACGTCCACGGACGAGTCGTCAGACGACCTGTGCACCGTCCAGATCCCCACCAGCTGGAGATCAGGTGACCTCCACACCTCCGTCTTTATCCGTCCTCGAGAACTTTTCATATTTCAGAATACTGGAATTAATAACATTTTAAGTGTTGAACTGAATCCTCTCTTCTGATTGGTTTAGAAGGTGTTGATTCATTTTTCTATAGCAGCAGCTCTGATAATAGATCTGGCTCCGCAGGTTTATATTTAATATGCTTGTACCAATACCTTATCGTTTCCATAGTAACAACTTAAACAGGGATGTAAACAATTTTAAAAACCATATATAGGGTGGTTATTTATTTATTCATTTTTAAATAAATGTTTATTTTACGTTTATCGAAGGAGTTTCCAGTGTCAGCACTTTGTCACAGTCAGGTAAAACGGTTTTAGAACAGGACCATCACCAAGACGGAGAGGTTTCTCTATAACATAATAAGCTGTGTTTATCTTATTTACTTAAAGAGAGAAAGAAATAATAAACAATTTATGAATTTAATGTGTAGTATTTTAACTTCTTTCAAGGATGTTTCACAATGACAGTTAAAAGAACTCTAAGTGGATAAGAAAACTTTAGGTATGTAATGATGTATCATGCGATGATGAACTGTGGTACAGATTTACGATTAGAATTGCTGAAATAAAAAAAAAAAATCACAATTATCATCAGGCCACGTAATTTCCGAGTTTTTCCATTGTGTGGACGGCAGATGGAAATGATATACGGTACAGTAGATGGAATGCGTGTGACTTCAGTTTAGGCGGAAGTAACACAGCTCTAATGCTATGAAAACACAAGTTGATTGTACTACTAGATTTAACAAGAAAAAATTGGAGCTCTCTTCTTACAAACTGCTGAAAGTGAAAGAAAAGAGAAGCAACTGTGAAGGTAGTACAGATGTTCATAAGTTTATTTCAGTGTTGTCAAGTCACTAAACCTAGAGTCCGAGTCAAGTCCAAGTCATTAAAAAAAAATTGAGTCGCGTCCTAGAACAAGACTCCAACCGCGCCATGTGACGGTGGCTGTTTCGGCGCCGTTAACATTAGTTTGTTCCTGAACATGACGTATGAACAGGCGAATGTGCTTCTCTTTGTCAGGGAGTGCGAAGTATTCTGTCAGAGATGGTTGGGAGACAGATGTAAGTGCAGAAGGTGTGTTTATTAATACAAGCGAAGGCGCTAAACAATCCAGAACGCCAGGCAAAAATCGTGAAACTGGTTGAGCGAGGCACAAACAGGCTATCGAAGATGAGAATCAGGAAACCAAACAAGGAAATGAGGCTCAGTAATGTCAGCAACGCAAGCCAATACTTCGCAAAGTGTGTTTTCACAGTTTTTATATAGGCGCGCTGATTGCACCTTAATCCTGTACAGGTGCGAGTCGTTTACGGCGCGCACGAGAGTCCGCTTGGCGTGCGCGCTGTCTGGAGCGCGCCCGAGAGTCTGTCTGATGCACACGCCAAGGCACGCAGGTGTGACACACTTGCACAAAATTAGTACAAAAATAATGTAGATATAAATATCTTATGCCAAATTATTATGACATGTTGCAAAAAAAAATAAAGAAGAAAAATCAGAGTCCTCGTCTCTAATTTAAGAGTCCGAATGCAGTTAACGTACGAGTCCGAGTCATCAGTGCTCAAGTCCAAGTCAAGTCAAAAGTCCTTAAAATTAGGGCACGAGTCCTGGACTCGAGTACTACAAGCCTGGTTTATTTAAAAAAAAAAAAGGCCTATTTGTTAATATTTTTTTTTCAATAAAATAAGTATTTTAGTTAATGGGCCATTATATTTTACTCCCGTCTTTTCCAAAAAAGGGTAAATAATTATTATTGGTTATTAAGAAAATGAAATGGGATTTTTATTTTTTATTTATTTAGCAGAAGGACTATTTTTAATTTAAAAAAAAAAAAAAAAAAGGAACTGTGTTGCATCTTTTTGGTAATAAAATTTTTCATTTAATTCTTCTTTTTTCCAAAAATATCATGGGGGGGGAATCAAATTGTGAACCCAGTATCATGAATCGAATCGAATTGAATTGCGAATCATTACGTGCCTAGAAAACACCGCATCGTTCCTTTAATAAACAAACTGGAATAGTTGCACGTTTGTGGTATAAGAGGAATAAAACATGCTGCTGTATGATAAGCTAGATCTCTGTTAAATATATAAGTCGATTTTACAAAGACCCATGTTCTGATTATTCTGATTGAAAAGTAAAGCAGTGTCCATATGGTGCAGTTTTGTAGCATATGAACAAAAGAAAATATTTCTTTTTAATTAATATTATTATTTTTTTTTTTTGGCGTAGCCTTTCTGGACTCATCGACACTGCAGCTGTTTTTTGATCTGTACCATTCCATCCCTCCATCCCTCTCTCCCCTGGTAAGTGAAAGACGGAACATTCAGCTCCCTGTTTCAGGTCCACTGTCTCTCTATAGGTCATGTTAAAGACATGCGCTTCAACTGCATTTCCTGGCTGTAGCTCATCTGTTGCTATGCAGAGTCTGCCCCCCCCCCCCCCCCCCCCCCCCTTTGGGGTCGATCAGTGAAACAGGAAGTATCTCTGACCTAGATATCCTTTGGGTGGTGGAGCATTCTCAGTACAGCAGTGGTGCTGATATGATCGTGTGTGAGAGAGATTGATATGAGTGTATCGGGCACAGTGGTGTTTTTAAATACTGTACACTTTACCAACAACACAGCTGTGTTAATAGCCCTTGTTCGGTGTACAGACGAGATTGCTCTCATTCGAGACATCAAGTCCTTGCTGTAATGAGCACACAAACCACTAGGGGGCAGTACCTTCATGTTAAGTGGAGTGGTATGTGCTTTTGTATTAAAGTGCACATCACGGGCAAATTCAGGAGCAAGATGGATGTAATTCTCCTATTTTATATTAAACTTTGGTCAATATCTGTAACATTCTCTGCAATTTTTTTTATCTTGCGCAATACCAGAAAAATTCAGTTGAAATGAAGCCATTTGAGGCGAATTGGTCCGCCTCTGAAAAAACTTGGCGTTTGGATTTCCCGGCAAACATTGATTTTCGTGACGTCGCGTGCGGGACGCCTCCTTCTGAATCCTACGTCAGCGCTGGTTTGTTTGAGAAAACGACCTGGTGGTTTTCTGCAAATTTCTTCAACGTTATCGTGTAATTATTAAAATGGTTAACAGATGTATCGTAGGAGGGTGTAGCAACACCAATCATAAAGGATTAGTACTCATTGTTTCCCAAAAGACTGGCCAATGAGAGAAAAATGGGGGCGCTTGGTCTACACAGGCTGTGCACTGAAACCGTGCAAAGCTCTCGCAGTCTGCTGGCGCTTCCGCAGGTAACGTCACGAATCTGGCTCCAGACTCCCTTGGGATTTTTCCAGACGCGTTTTATTTTATTTTTTTCTGCTGTAGACAGATGGCCTTGTGCAAAATTACCCTTCTGGATGAGTGTATAAAGGGACATACTTTCATATTAAAAAAAAAAATTGGTCCAGAATATGCACTTTAATTCTGTGCAATAATACGCCAGCAACAAAATCAGCCAGTGCGCCGCCCCCCCCCTCCCCTTTTTTTTTAATGTCATTTTTTTTGCGGTCCAAGTCCTGTGCTCTGATTGGCTGGTGAGCGGGTCCGTATCCTACGGTACGGACCCCAGTTACAGACCTCTGGCGACGCACTTGTTCACAACAAAAAAAAAAACAGTAGCATTTTTTGTCAACATCTATCTTTTTCTTTTTTATAAGATTTCTTTATAAGATTATCAAAAATCTTATACATTTTTGCCAGCATTTCTCAGGAGAATAGCATTAATTTTACAGCATTAATAGCAATAACGACAGTGTTCACAGCGAAAGCGAGTTTTACTACCCTGAGGAAGAAGAAATAAAAGAAAACATTTCAGGAGAAAGCTAAAAACCTCTAACTTGCTAACGCCAAGCAAAAACATGGCTGAATCCTGAATGACTCCTATTTGTATAAATAGGGGACGACATAGGCAGCAAAATGTAGTTTTTTTTTTTTTTTTCCTGCCATGGAAGTGCACTTGTATACCGAGGAGGAAGCAATTTGCATTACAGCCGTGAATGAGGATTCAAAATGGCGGCTCGGTTTTCCCTTTCGGGCGCTCTCGTTTTCTGTTAGAATTTGGTAAAGAAAAAAATAAATACGTTATTTACCAGCTTAAGGTCGGTCCGTATGGTGAAATACCATGACCTCGGCCTTAAATACTGACCTCGCCCCAGAGGGCCTCGCTCAGTACTTTCAAGACCTCGGTCACGGTATTTCACCATACGGACCTCCCAGCTGGTAAATAACATGTATATCTTCAGCTGTCCAGTTTGGCTGAATCTGTGCCCACTGTCGCATCCATTTCCTGTTCCTGACTGACAGGATTGGAATCCGATGTGGTCTTCAGGTGTTCTAGCCGATCCTCCTGAAGGTTTGGTGTTTTGTGCGATCTGAGATGCTTTTCTGCTCACCACGGCTGTAAAGAATGGTTATTTTTAGTTACCTAGACTTCTTGTTAGCTCGAACCAGTCTGGCCCTTCTTCACCTCTGACCTCGCTCTTCATCAGCAAGGCTCATCTGCCTGTAGAAGTGCTGCTGCTCCCTGGATGTTTTTTGTTCTCAGAATTGTGTGCCCACTTAAATATTACTTTGTCTTCAGTTCAAATTGACGTCCCAACCCCAGACCTGGCACAGTCACTAACTGTCCATTCACACACACATACGAAAAGTGACCTGTAACTGGACCTGATAAAGTGTAAACAGTCAATAATATTATATTAACCACACTGTCCTGTTCTACAGCTTTAACTCCATCTTTGTCTTTCTCAGGTTTTATCCTGCTTAGTTCAGATCGCGTCGGTCCGGCGTTCACTGTTCAACAACGCTGAGCGGGCCAAATTCCTTTCCCATCTAGTGGATGGAGTTAAGAGAATATTGGAGAACCCACAGGTCTGTGTGAGAAACGGAATATTTGGAATAACAGATGAGAAAATTGTCCTCTGTTCTGACCTTTTTATTGAATTAAATTTGATGAATGTATTCAAATTTGATTTGAATATTGAGCAATATCATCTTGCATGTAGAAGTCCTCCTGTCCTGTCTTGAAATTGCTTTTTGGAAATTTAATGAATTTTTTAGTGCTGTCAAAAATGTCGCGTTATTAACACGTTAACTTGACTCAATTTTAACGGCGATAATTTTTTTATTGCGAGATTAACGCTCTGTCACATGATGTAGGTTTTTCATAAGCTTTTGAAACTGCCAGGAACTTGGAACAGAGACTTTGCTTAGAAAACCGATAGCAGTTAGACTGTAATGCCACGCCCCGCACAGCCAGAGTCCTCTGCCCTCCTCCCCCCAAAGAACCAGCGCGGGCAGGGCGCGCTAGTAGAGATGGGATTTATGGCTCTTTGATGGGATCCGCATCTTTGTGATCCGTTCTTTGAAAAGAGCCGTTCAAAAGACTGGCTCATTTGGCTCTTTTTAAATATTTATTCAGTTTTAAGAAGACAGCGTCTAAAGAAGCCAGATCCCTCTGAACTGTAAACTCAATGCTATCCCAGAAATCCTTCCTGTAATATGCAAATTTGGCCGCCTCTGATTGGACAGCGCGACGCATCAACAGGCAGAAAGTGTAAAAGTACAAAATGTGTTAAGTGAGCTGAAACAGTAAAGATCAGATTCAATGCAATATTTATCAACGAACAACTTAAAGTTAATATAATAGTGTACTTTATATTATAATCAAGCATGTCAAGCCTACCGTCACTGTGTAACCTATCTCTCTGATTAGAGTTGTAGACTAACTCAAACAGTAGATCATTTCACTCATGGTTCTCTTGCTAGCCCCGCACTGGTGCTCGGCTTAGGTTTCACTTTGCAGTGGCTGTGTCAAGACGTGTTATGCTTTGCAATAAAAAAAACATTGGTACAAAGCAAGCCCATTCATTTTTTTATGCTAAGAGAATTATAATGTTTTTTTTATATGACAAAAATGTGCGATTAAATTGCGATTAATCGCGAGTTAACTATGACTGTCGCGACATTAATCGCGATTAAATATTTTAATCGCTTGACAGCACTAGAATTTTTCCCTCTTCGCTTGTGTTCTGGTTCTGAATTTGTCATGAATTTTAAGAAGACATATGTGTGTGTGTGTGTGTGTGTGTGTGTGTGGGGGGGTTCTTCCCTCTCCTCTGTTTTAAAATAATCCAATACTATTTACAGTATTTAGTGATCCATTCTAGATAATTCTTCATTTGGGCTAAAGTTCATGTTTAAAGGAACATTCTTTTCCCCTATTTATTATTATTATTATTATTATTATTAAGTTCACATGTTCATGTGCTGCTGTTGTTGTTATAGAGTTTATCGGACCCAAATAATTACCATGAGTTTTGCCGCTTGCTGGCCCGACTGAAGAGTAACTATCAGCTTGGCGAGTTGGTGAAAGTGGAAAATTATCCTGAAGTTATCAGACTTATCGCGAACTTCACCGTCACCAGCTTGCAGGTGAGATACACGCAGGGAGAGACCGTCTGAAGCGCCCCACACACACGCACAGTGCAACAGTGTAAGGCACAAGTAACACCAGTCACATCATTTTAACATAAGCTTGAATATTGATCGTATTAACGAAGTACAACAAAATTGCCACTGTTTTAATTTTAAGTTTCTAAAAATGTAACGAATATCTTTTGAGTGTAGTTTTACAATTCGCCTTAGGATTTGCGTCTGTCCATCAGTGGCAACAGTGTCGTCCTAAATCCACACAACTGGGTTATTTATTCACGGGTCAGCCAAGATCAGATGGACCTTATAGGTTCCAAAATAACAAAAAACCCAAGGTTACCCAAAATGGTCAAAACTGATATTATGGGCTTGAACATATTGGGGTCCCATACCTAAAATTTCATATAGCATTCTCTTTCCGTTTTGAAAATATACCTCATTTTATACATGCCCCATTCTGCTAGGTTGTTGACGTTACCGAGACTACATTACAGCCAACCAATCTGCATATTTTAACTGCATTGAGGAGCTTACTACTTGGTGCAATGATGGTGCTCTTTTTATTAATGAGGGAAAAACTAAAGAGATGGTGATAATGAAACAGAAAAATGCCTGCCATGAACTCGTACCTGTTGTAATCAACGGCCAACATGTAGAGGAGGTCGAGGACTTCAAATATTTAGGAACATATTTTGATTCCACCTTGAGTTTTACTAAAAACACTGAGTATATTTTTAAAAAGGCAATGCAGCGCCTATATCTACTGAGAAAGCTGAACTCCTATGGGGTCAGCAAGAATGTTTTGGAGACTGTGTACAGGAGTTTGGTTGAGAGTGTGTTGGCATTTGATGTGTATACTTGGTTTGGAAACCTGGGGGCTAAGAACAGAAACAAACTATCCAGGATCGTGAACATGGGCAGTAAAATTGTTGGCAAAGGGCAGAAACCATTAGCAGATATATATGCCACATATGTAAGACGTAAGGCCCAGCATATTGTGTCTGATTCAGTGCATCCTTTGTTTAGAGAATTCAGGAAACTGCCATCAGGAAGGAGGTACACAGCTGCTATAGTAACCAAGAATATATATAAAAAGTCATTCATACCAAGTGCAATATCACTGCTTAATTCCCAATGGTCCATGTGAAATATCTGTGCACTTACTCTAGATATCTGGGTCTATCTAACATTTAGACTATTGCTGCTGCTGGTAATGTGTTGTATGTATCAAGATGAATGTGAGATGTTGTATTTTGCTGTTTATTTATTGTGTATGTATTGTGTTTCTTGTTTGTTTATTTACTGTATTTTTAAAACCCACCTGTGGAGCCAAAGACAAATTTCCACTTTTGTGGACAAATAAAGTTATTATTATTATTATAAGGCCACTTTTGGCCAGCAATAGGGGAGGCCACTCAAACGAGGTTCAACTGTACGTGAATAGCCGTCTCAAAAACAAAAGTGTTAAAAAGCACATTATGTAAAAAAAAAATATGTTATTAACAAGCCAGGGCTGTATCTTGAATGGTCAAAATATGTCTTGGTAACATCTTGATTATAATAATTTAGTGTTCAAATAGTTGGCCTGTGGGGTCTTAATTCAATCAGTTACAACTTTGAGAGAAGAATATGATTAATTTGTGTCATTCTCACATGAAGGTTTCATTTAAATTTGTCAAGAAGTCTCAATTAACTGGCTTTACCAAAATATCAATTTGGCGTTACGGACACTACACCCGTTACGGACACTACATATTGCAAATATATCTATTAATATAACAACTAAAGACGTATGAATATGTAACTAGAGCCCGACATGAGGCCAACAGGACCAATGCATGTCATAATCACCAAAAATGGTAAAAAAAAATTCTGCAGCATTCTGTTACAGCAAGACCGTTACGGACACTACAGAAAACAACGGAAATGACACGCAAGATCTTCGGCATGTGAATTTTGCAAACATATGCCCCCAGCAACAAGGTTTTTGTATCAAATCATATCACATACTACATAAAATGTCTGTATTTAATTTAAAGTGTTTATTAAAATGCATTAAATAAGATTTCTCAGGCCATTTTCAACTTTGCAGTGACAAAGAAAACAAATTGGGTTCAGCACCCCCCATTGACAAAACTATTGTGAAAGATTTCATTTTTATCGGAATTCCGTGATTCAGCTGTCAATTTGTTCCTCAAAAATCTGCCGATTTACTAAAACAGTTAGTGTTTGACAAACACTACGTTCAGACTGCAACCTGAAACGACCCATATCCGATTTGTTGTGAAATCCGATTTTTTTGTTAGGCCGTTCACATTACCAATTATATGAGACTTGTATGCGATCTCCAATATGAACGGAAAACGACCCAAAAGTGTCCCGCATGCGCAAATTGACACGTAATAAGCACGTCTACCTAATACGTAAACAAAAAAAAAAAGCGCACTCTTCAAGTTTAATGATTTTCTTTTTTTGTTTGTTTGTTTAATTATCTGGTTAGTGTTAAAGTGTGAGGTCTCGTGTGTGTTTTTGACCCCGTCCACACGTAGCCGGGTATCTGCTAAATCGAAGATATTTTTCTACGTTTTGGCCTGTCATCCACATGAAAACACATCAAAAACGAATATTTAAAAAAACTCCGGGCAAAGTGAAGATTTTTGAAAACTCCGTGTGTGCCTTTTCGTGTGGACAGAGATAACCGGAGTTTTGCGTTTTAGAACGTCACAATCTGCGCCAAAAAAATGACAACAAATCTGCCCTGACGTCAAACGTGCGACCTTTGTTTACTGCAGAAGCCAGATTAAGCATGGACTTAAGCTAGCCGCACACCACGGCGATCCACGCGGTACCGAACCGACCCATTTCAGAGCCGACTCCCGACAGGGCACGCACATATCCCCCGACTGTTGACGAGTGCAGTCGCGATTGAAGCGACACGTGACAACTTGATAGCTTTGTGATTGGCTATTGGATATAGTTACTGTTAAATCCAACACTTGAAGATGCTACAGGCTGAATTACAAATGACACAACACGGAATATGTAGCGCACTATCTAGGCTGCATGAGCTATTATTCCCAACCTTAAATAGTGCACTTATATAGGGGAGTTAAAGCGATTTGGAATTCAGCCACACAACTTGAGCAGAGTGGTTTTCCAGCCCACTGTGTCTATGGATAAAGCTTCAGCCTATGGAATTACAGTATATACCTGCATTAGGTGCTACCAACACGTATTTCTCGCGCTAGAAATTGTGTTTAATGATGTCATGTGTTATATGCGAAAGATATGATTGGCTATTGCTAGCGACTCTCGCCGATCAGTCTGGCTCCCGATTAGTTTTTCGAATCGGCTGTGAGATGAGTCGGTACCATCGAAAACTAGTCTTTACGCCTGACTCGCGACTTCAGTTGGCTCGGTACGCTGAAAATCGGTGTAGTGTGCGGCTAGCTAAAGAGTAATGGATCGGAGTAGTGCCTTGAAAGCGTTAATTATTGTGCAGGTGTTATTTACATGTTTAATTTTAGAAGCCCAACTACTGCTCCAAGAGCACAGGCGATGTGATTAGGGGGTAGGATTTGGGGAAATAATGCCATCTACAGGTTTGGAATGCTTATGAATGTGATTGAAAACGCAGATGTTCGGTTATGTGTGGAAGGGATTTTTTTTCGAAGACGAGGTGGTGTGGATAAAACATTTTTATAAACGGAGGGGGGGGAAAATGTTCGGTTTTAAAAATACCCGGCTACGTGTGTACATGGCATTTGTTTCTGAACTGAAATGAAAACATGTAGCCTGGTAACGAGGGTTGACTCCTAAATGTCTCTCTAATTTCTATATAAGTGCACTACATGTTACTAGGAAGGAATGGATTTTTAAACTCTATATAGTGCACTCGAGCTTCAGTAGGCAGTCATTTGGGATACGGCCGCTGTATTACCAAACTCTTAATTCAGGCTTAATAATTTGCACATATTTATTTCGTCATATTAATAAACTTTTTCTACATTTTTATAAAT
The DNA here is from genome assembly GCF_027579695.1 of Neoarius graeffei. Lineage (NCBI taxonomy): Eukaryota > Metazoa > Chordata > Actinopteri > Siluriformes > Ariidae > Neoarius > Neoarius graeffei. Next base: position 48,612,096 of record NC_083593.1, on the reverse strand, counting down.
ATTTATTTAGATTGTTTATAACCAGCTGAATTCTGCAACTTCTCTCAGCGCTGGCTCAAGGTGCAGAAACACCAGTGCAGTTTGCTATGGAGATGAGGCGAGACCTGGCGATGTGGTACAGGATGGTTTAAGTTATAAATCAGTTATAGAAACTGTTTTATTTAATCAGGCTAACGGATCAACATCCAGGTCCCTACCAAATCCACCATTAGCTTGATCAATTCTATAAAAGTCTATTTAAATTCTGAAAACTGTACAAATGTTGTTTTCCACCAAAGAGGCGGGATTAGCTAACGCAGAATAGTGACGTTTGTCTCTTGTTGATGACGTGTAGGTCGCATGAATGCGACCTGTCCGGTCAGACTGCAGTCGCATGTGGAAATATCGGATGTGCATCGGATTTAGGACCACATATCCAAGCGGCCTGGGTCGCATGTGAAAAAATCGGATCTGTGTCGTTCAGATTGTCAATAACAAATCGGATACAGGTCGCAAAAGGGCAAAAAAATCGGATATGGGTCGTTTCAGGGTGCAGTCTGAACGTAGTCAAATTATTGCCAAGTTTAAGCAGCAATGATGCATTCTGGGGTATTAAATCAAATGAACATGCATTACATGGTGAAAATGTGCAATATGAAGAGTTTGTCTGATTAAAAAAAAAACTGAAACATGGATTCAGTGGTGGTAAATTATGATCTGGCTTTGAAACGTCATACACTGGCAATGATAGTCTACCATTACAACATATGAAATAGTTTAATAAACATAAATAGAAGGCTGTTACATAGTGTTACATGATCTCAAACAAGTAGGTACATCTGATTGTGGCTGACCCGTCAGTTCTTTGTAAATTATCCTCAAATAACAGAATAAGCAATAAATCAAAGATACAAATCCAGTATGTTTTTAACAATATCAATTTTTCAGTGTTTTTCTTGGAGATGGTAAAAAAAAAATTAACTCAATTTCAGATTAAAAAAAAAAGTGCAGCACTTGTCTTTTGCTGATTTTGTTACATATTCATTGTGAATCTGATCTTGTTTTGTAGAAATGTCTTCCAATTTTTTTATTTTTTTTGGTCATATCGCTCACCTCTGGAATTGACAGCATCACTTTGGGTTAAATGGATACTTGCTGATATGATTATTCTTAAACTCTGATCAAGTCACATTTAAGGTGGGGTTTACATTAGACCGTATTAGCGGATCATCAGATTAACGTTTTTAAAACGATTAGCGTGCACACAGCAACACCAATACACGGATACGCTCGGCTCCACAGGCATCCTGCGCTCCAAATCACTCCGCCCTGAACAGCGAGTGCCCTCTGGAGGGTGCGCACTCCGGCCCTGCGCAGCTCACAGAGTGCGCGAGTGAAGTGCACAAGCAGTGATTCGGGACTGAGCCGCTGTGTGTGTGATCCCAGCGCATATCACTTACCACTTGCAAGTGGAAGGATGGCAAGCCTAAAGACAATCATAACTACACAATGGGCAGTATTTGCATCAGTATTTGCAGTATTTTCATACTTTTATACTCTTTAATGAAAGGTGATACAAGGCGGAAGTCGGCGCCGTTTTTCAGCAGTCGCGTCACATGACCAATGCCAGCGAATCAGGAAGGTGGATGTCACAGTGACGTTGTCCAATGAGACGCCAGCTAGAGCTCAGCACAGCGTATCCGCGTATTCTCAATGTTTACACAGCACCGGAGCTGACACGATCTGGATTGAATACGTGGACCCTGGCGGATTCCCGTTTCCCGGCGTTTCCAGGCGTTTTAATGTAAACGGACAGTGCATCCGCAAAGAAAACGAGACAGATACGGTCTAATGTAAACTTGGCCTAAGTTATTCCCCAAATTCGAGTCGGACATGAGCTGATGCGCACCTTTTCGGCTATAATCCGTGTACGACGAGATTAAGTGGGATAACGGTTTTATTCTATCCACGTTCACTGGATTTTGAGAAACGGGGCATTTTTATTTTTTGCAAGTTTGATAGATAAAAACTTCCAACAAAATCATTTCCGCTTAGAATGTAAACAAACCGACGAAATGACTGGAGCAATTTCTGAAAAATAATTCTTGAAAAATAAAGATACGTTCTTTTTATTCCTTTTTTTTTTTGAGGTTTTGTTTTCGAGCTTTTATTTCATCCTCGGTTGGTTCGGCAGCATGCTCTGCCATTTTGTTTTTCTCTGCTCGCGGTATATGAGCTGATATCCTAGTAGTAGAGTAGCCGATCAGAGTGCGCGATTGCTCATATCCAGTGAATGTGGATAGAATAATTATATTGTATCTGTGTTGAAGTCACTATTGATTCATAACTTGGAGATTATCTCATGATGTCATCACAGCGAGACTGATGATGGTTGGTGTGTGTGTGTGTGTGTGTGTGTGTGTGTGTGTGTAGCACTGGGAGTTTGCGCCCAACAGTGTTCACTACCTGTTGAGCCTGTGGCAGCGCTTAGCCGCATCCGTGCCCTATGTTAAAGCCACAGAGCCTCACATGCTGGAGACGTTCACGCCCGAAGTGACCAAAGCTTACATCACGTCCCGTCTGGAGTCCGTGCACATCATCCTGAGGTAATAAATAAATAAATAAAATATTTATTTTGAAGGCATGACATTATCCAGAAACTCAAATTACACAATCTAGGTTTCACTCCAATTTTGTGTCTTCCAGCAAACATCAGACTGATTAGCTCTTAAAATGAAAGATTCACATAGCGTGTTAATTAAACACTGCAATTTAAGGGCATGTACGGAAGCCGCGAGAGGCCCTTCATATAATCTTTTTTTATTTACCTTGTTATCCCGAGATAACGACATAATTAATTCAGGATGTCGAGAAAACAACACAACTAATTAGAGATCTCGAGAAAACAAAACCGTTATTCCGTGATCTCGAAAAAAACAAAACAATTATTTCATGATCTCGAGAAAACAGCTGAGATTTCTAGCAGAGCTGCGCCCCCTGTGGGTCAGACAACGAAGACTTAGAAATTGGCGGACATGTACCTGAATGAACCATTTCTCAGCTGTTTACTCGAGATCATGAAATAATTTTGTTTTCCCGAGATCTAGAAATAACGGTTTTGTTTTCTCGAGATCTCGAATTAATTATGTCGTTATCTCGGGATAACAAGGTGAATTTAAAAAAAAAAAAAGGATTATATGAAGGGCCTTTCTTGGTTTCCATAGGCATGGGATTAAGCGAATGCCAAGTATATTTTGAAAGTTTTTAAAATCTGTCCAGTAATTGTCAGGATGGGGACAAGACCAAGAAGCAGGTGATAAATTAACTGGAGAAAAGGCGCAGCTGTCACAGTGAGTGTCTGCACGAGGATACACAGGCACGTTCAGACCAAACAGTGCAAGCGACTTGATAGAGGAACTATACCTTCAAGGGGCTTTTTTTTTTTTTCTTTTTCCCCCCATTTGCATTCACATCACCAATTGCAGGGCTCAATGTTAACTTTTTAATCGACTCATCCAGTCGGACAAGCAGCAAGATTCTTCACTTGTCCTGATCATAACCTTTTTATTACTGTGCCTTTATCAAAAAGCAGGTACAGTCATGATCATCTTTACACTTCAATGATTTAATAATTTTTCAAAAGAAAAACTCTAACTGTAACAAAAACTATCCAAAGCCCCATTACGGTGTGTGTTGTTCTAACCCATTACCTGACCTGCAATTTTAAGAGTTAGACTCACCCAAATTCAAAACTTCAGGAGGAAATGCAGTTAAGTCTTGATTAAACCAGTAAAACTTGAAGTATAAATTTAATTTAATGAAATGAAACCAAACAAAAACAAGTTGGATATGATAAGGGGGACCGAATCATCATATTGTGAATGAAAACAAACCGTGAGCGAGTTCGGCACTGTCGTAAAATTCCCCTGAAATATTCTACGACATTTGTAATGGTTAATGTTGAACCATAGAAAAGAAAAATACAACGAATGTCTGAATAAAATGAAATGAAGATTCACCACAGATATTTATTTTTATTGAGGTATTTGATCGCTATTTGTCCAATTTCGATGAAATGTAATAATCTATAATTAGATATTACGACATGGTGTTTTTTTTTAAACACGCGCGGCTTCCTCGGAATTTCATAAACAGTAACGTGGCCGGATCACTGAGGGGATTGAAGTAACACTTGAATAATTACTATAAAAATTATGATTTTTCAACAAATATTCAACTCGTCCTGTCGGACAGGCGGATGCGGATTTGACTTGTCCGGACCAAACATTTAATTGTCCCGGACAGTCGGACTACCGTTAATGTTGAGCCCTGAATTGGGATGCTGAAGTAACACAAGCTATTTTGCTTAGATGTATCAAAATTGCATTGTATTTCCTCGGTCACACATACGCTCAATAAAGTCTGGACTTCTGTTGGTCCATTTATTTATTTATTTTCCCTCAATTTTTTTTTCCATGCTAACATCTCAGAGCTGCTGTTTACACGGATAATGTTTACACTGATTTTTAAAAATGCTGCATTGGCTCATCGACTAATCAGCATACACTTGCATCACTTATGGTTCCTCTTGTCCTGAGAGAGAACCTACCCTGAAATAGGAGCTTAAAAAAAAAAAAAGGCCCTAAAAAGGGCATTCTAAGAACTATGACTGCATGGAGAGAGACGAAAAAGAGGGAGAACTTCCTCCAGTAGTTCAAAGAACTATGAAAAAGTTCCTCTAGTCCGAAAGCGCTTCATGTCTGCAAGCCTGGCTTTGCTTCACGATGTCCAACTTTAAGCTGTGAGGAGTTTCTAGTCCTTTTATCCAATCATCTGTAAATTCGATGCCCAATTTTCCCATTTTACTTTATTTTTCACTAAATCAGTCACTTGAAGAGACAAACTGAATATAGCACCGATATCGGACAAATTTGAGGGTGAGCTTTCCCCAGGCTATTGACCCTTTTCAGTCACGTGACCTTCGTAAACGCGACCACCATTTTGGACATGTAGCGGACTTCGGCTCAAATTGGTTTGAACGCGAGGAAGGCGACAAACGGAGAACATACAAGAAAAAGGAGCGAGATGCAGAAAACACCTTCGCTATCCATCGACGTAGGGCATTTACAGGGCGAGCAGAGGGAGAAATAACAACAGTAACGACACATTAGCAACGCCGTACAGAAATAACGGTTTATGGCACAGACCCTTTCGGTTCTCGCTCATCTAGCTGCTACAATGACTGCTTAGACTGCAACAGTAATACCTAACACACATTTAAGTATCCGTCGTAAAGACGTGAAACTCGTCGAGTGACGAGTGTGTTCATTGATAAGCTAACACAATCTAAAAGTAGACATACCATCACACTGCCCTGGCGCTGTGTACAGTTTACCTTCTATGGTTTGTGCACTCACTATTTGCCATTACTTTCTCCAACCGTTGTTACAGATTACAGGGAACGGCCTGGATTTAAGAGACAAATACATGTTCCTCTTGTTTTGAACACTTATTTGTAGGCAGTGCTTAATTTGTAAAGTGGGAGGTCCTGGAGCGCAGAGGATGAGCGGCTCCGGTGCGGGAAAAAAGAGGGCGGGGCGGGGCGCTGCGCTGCGCTTCTGGGCATGTTTTGTAATAACACTGCAAATTAAGTTCATCTGCAGATATTTTGTGGATGTCGTTTCATGAGAGAGATCACCAACAAGACAGATATCAAAATCAGACATTAACACTAAATAAACCTGCATTTTTTTATTTAATTATTATTTTTTGTTGTTGTTGTTACATAGTCAAAAAGAGGTGTCGGATCACCGGATCCAGTGTAAATAGCTGCCGGAGCCAACGCCCGAGGTTCCGGAGTGCACTCCGGCTTGCTCCCCCTCAAATTAAGCGCTGTTTGTAGGACACTGCCTCTGATCTGTCCTACAGTCTACCAACAGCAAAGGAACACAACGCTAGCTAATGTCATTAGCTAATAGCTACTACAGAAGAACAAAGAGGTTACAATGGGTTATTTTAGCCTATTTGGTTACACACTCGCCGCCACAGAATGTTAACAGCAATGTAATGCCTTTTCTGGCTAATTTTATTCGTCTTACCTCCAACAAAGTGGTCACTGCACAAGCGCTGGTATGCCGAGGGCTGCCAATCTTTCCTGTTTATGGCCGCTATCCATCTTCTCCGTCGGTCAGCATCTACCGGGATCCGATAAAATGATAACCCTTGCCTTGTTTGTTGATGGTTACTACATCCAGGTGCACAGCAATATAGTGGCATGATGGAAGTCTTGCTGAAAATAAACACTTTCTTTGCTGCCGTTCCTCAATGTTGGCTGTGGTAAACTACTGGTAGTACATGTCCAAAATGGCGGCCACGTTTGTCGTGACGTCACGTGAAAAGGGTCCATAGCCGCTGTGAGAGTGGGGGAGTGGCAGTCTTGGAGAGATAGAAAGAAATGGTTATATGCAACTACGCTTTCTATACAAATTATCAATTGTCCGTAAATAAATCTTTAAAGTAAATGGGGGGAAAAAAAAAGTGTAAAATCAGAAAAAGCAGGGACTGGGATGTTGGTTGTTTTTTTGCCATGTTGCCTCTGTACTGATTTGAGAAAACATGATGCAGATGGCTCCGATGAGGGATGGAAAGTGATCCCTTCATCTGTTAGTGAAGTGTTAATGTGTGTTGAGGGATGGGATGGAGGACCCGCTGGATGACGCCGGTTTGGTGCAGCAGCAGCTGGATCAGCTCTCCACCATCGGCCGCTGCGAGTACGAGAAAACCTGCGCTCTGCTTGTCCAGCTGTTCGACCAATCAGCTCAGTCCTATCAAGAGCTCCTCCAATCAAACTCCAGTACCATGGACGCTGCCGTGCAGGAGGGTGAGCCCCGGACACGCCCATGGCGTTATAACTTCATACACCTGCTGGCTGCAGTCTAAAAAGAGAGTTTTATTATTATTGGTAGTAGGTGGAAGAAACGTATATTATTGTTTTGTGTATTCAGGGCGTTTAACGTGGTTGGTGTACATTATCGGGGCAGTTATCGGGGGCAGGGTTTCCTTCGCCAGCACAGACGAGCAGGACGCCATGGACGGAGAACTTGTGTGCCGGTGAGAATTTTTTTTTAAAGTCTTTATTGTTGCTTATACCTGATCAGTGAGGGTGGTGGTAGTAGTAAAAAAAAAAAAATAATAATAATAAAAATACTGATGTTCATTACTCATACACACTGACTTTGTTCTGTTTTAGCGTTTTGCAGCTGATGAACCTGACCGATTCTCGGCTCGCGCAGGCCGGGAACGAGAAACTGGAGCTCGCCATGCTCAGCTTTTTCGAACAATTCCGCAAAATCTACATTGGAGACCAGGTGCAAAAATCCTCGAAGGTAACCACAACAAAATCCTTAGCGGTGTCCGTAACACTCGGCTTCACCCAGTTTACATCAACCACGTCCATGTGTGTGTTTATAGAACCCCTGGCAAAAGATATGGAATCACTGCTCCTGGAGGATGTTAATTCAGCTGTTTTACTTTGTAGCACAAAAAAAAAATCACAGATATGACACAATTATTTAATTTAACAGCTGAACATTCTGGCTTTGTAAAATATATACCTCAAAAAATTTAAATTAATTTTTTGTAATTAATGGCACATTTTTTTTCAAGATCAAGTAGAAGAAAAAATTATGGAATCACTCAATGATGAGGAAAAAATTATGGAATCATAAATTTAAAAAGAAATCACAATTAGTACTTTGCTACACCTCCCCTGGCTTTTATGACAGCTTGAATTCTTTGAGGTGTGTACAACCCCGATTCCAAAAAAGTTGGGGCAAATTGTAAATAAAAACGGAATGCAATGATGTGGAAGTTTCAAAATTCCATATTTGATTCAGAATAGAACATAGATGACATATCAAATGTTTAAACTGAGAAAATGTATCATTTAAAGAGAAAAATGAGGTGATTTTAAATTTCATGACAACAACACATCTCAAAGTTGGGACAAGGCCATGTTTCCCACTGTGAGACATCCCCTTTTCTCTTTACAACAGTCTGTAAACGTCTGGGGACTGAGGAGACAAGTTGCTCAAGTTTAGGGATAGGAATGTTAACCCATTCTTGTCTAATGTAGGATTCTAGTTGCTCAACTGTCTTAGGTCTTTTTTGTCGTATCTTCCGTTTTATGATGCGCCAAATGTTTTCTATGGGTGAAAGATCTGGACTGCAGGCTGGCCAGTTCAGTACCCGGACCCTTCTTCTACGCAGCCATGATGCTGTAATTGATGCAGTATGTGGTTTGGCATTGTCATGTTGGAAAATGCAAGGTCTTCCCTGAAAGAGACGTCGTCTGGATGGGAGCATATGTTGCTCTAGAACCTGGATATACCTTTCAGCATTGATGGTGTCTTTCCAGATGTGTAAGCTGCCCATGCCACACGCACTAATGCAACCCCATACCATCAGAGATCCAGGCTTCTGAACTGAGCGCTGATGACAAATCGGGTCGTCCTTCTCCTCTTTAGTCCGAATGACACGGCGTCCCTGATTTCCATAAAGAACTTCAAATTTTGATTTGTCTGACCACAGAACAGTTTTCCACTTTGCCACAGTCCATTTTAAATGAGCCTTGGCCCAGAGAAGATGTCTGCGCTTCTGGATCATGTTTAGATACGGCTTCTTCTTTGAACTATAGAGTTTTAGCTGGCAACGGCGGATGGCACGGTGAATTGTGTTCACAGATAATGTTCTCTGGAAATATTCCTGAGCCCATTTTGTGATTTCCAATACAGAAGCATGCCTGTATGTGATGCAGTGCCGTCTAAGGGCCCGAAGATCACGGGCACCCAGTATGGTTTTCCGGCCTTGACCCTTACGCACAGAGATTCTTCCAGATTTTCTGAATCTTTTGATGATATTATGCACTGTAGATGATGATATGTTCAAACTCTTTGCAATTTTACACTGTTGAACTCCTTTCTGATATTGCTCCACTATTTGTCGGCGCAGAATTAGGGGGATTGGTGATCCTCTTCCCATCTTTACTTCTGAGAGCCGCTGCCACTCCAAGATGCTCTTTTTATACCCAGTCATGTTAATGACCTATTGCCAATTGACCTAATGAGTTGCAGTTTGGTCCTCCAGCTGTTCCTTTTTTGTACCTTTAACTTTTCCAGCCTCTTATTGCCCCGTCCCAACTTTTTTGAGATGTGTTGCTGTCATGAAATTTCAAATGAGCCAATATTTGGCATGAAATTTCAAAATGTCTCACTTTCGACATTTGATATGTTGTCTATGTTCTATTGTGAATACAATATCAGTTTTTGAGATTTGTAAATTATTGCATTCTGTTTTTATTTACAATTTGTACTTTGTCCCAACTTTTTTGGAATCGGGGTTGTACTTCACTAATGAAAAAGAATATTCTTTATCAGTCAGGTTCCAACTTTCTCGTATAGCAGTTGACAGATCAGCTTTGCAGGATGGAGCCTTGTCATGGACCTTTTTTTTTTTCCCCAATTTCCACCATATATTTTCAGTTGGATTGAGATCCAGACTGTTTGCTGGCCATGCCATTGAGTTGATCTGCCTTTCCTGAAGAAAAGTTTTAATGCTCTTTGCTCTGTAGCAAGATGCATTATCATTCTGAAAAATGACTTCACCACCACCAAAAGTACTTTTGATTGATTGGAATGAGAAAAGTGTCCAAAATTTCAATGTACACCTGTGCATTTACTGTAGACGTAATGACTGCCATCTGCCCAGGTCCTTTACCTGACATCCAACCCCATATCATCAATGACTGTGGAAATTTGCTTGCTTTCTTCAGGCAGTCATCTTTATATGTTTCATTGGAACAGCACCAAACAAAAGTTCCAGCATCATCTCCTTGGCCAATGCAGATTCATGATTCATCACTGAATATAACTTTCATCCAATCACCCACAGTCCACGACTCCTTCTCTTTAACCCCTCTGTAACCTTGTTTTCTTCTGTTTAGGTGTTAATGATGGTTAACATTTGGTTTTTCTGTATGTAAATCCCATTTCCTTCCGCCGATTTCTTACATTTTGGTCACAAACATTGACTCCTGTTTCTGCCCATTTGTTTTTCATTTCTTTTCTTGTGCATTGTCTATTTTCAAGGCATCTTGCTTTGAGTTTCCTGTCCTGACGCTTTGATCTACCTGTATGTTTCCCTTTTACAACCTTCCCATTTTGTTTGTACTCGCTCCAAATTTTAGACACAGCTGACTGGAAACAACCAACATCTTTTACCACACTCCGTGTTGAATTACCTTCTTTAAGGAGTTTTACAGTGGGGCAAAAAAGTATTTAGTCAGCCACCAATTGTGCAAGTTCTCCCACTTAAAAAGATGAGAGAGGCCTGTAATTTTCATCATAGGCACACTTCAACTATGAGAAACAGAATGGGGGGAAAGAATCCAGGAAATCACATTGTAGGATTTTTAATGAATTAATTGGTAAATTCCTCGGTAAAATAAGTATTTGGTCACCTACAAACAAGCAAGATTTCTGGCTCTCACAGACCTGTAACTTCTTCTTTAAGAGGCTCCTCTGTCCTCCACTCGTTACCTGTATTAATGGCACCTGTTTGAACTCGTTATCAGTATAAAAGACACCTGTCCACAACCTCAAACAGTCACACTCCAAACTCCACTATGGCCAAGACCAAAGAGCTGTCAAAGGACACCAGAAACAAAACTGTAGACCTGCACCAGGCTGGGAAGACTGAATCTGCAATAGGTAAGCAGCTTGGTGTGAAGAAATCAACTGTGGGAGCAATTATTAGAAAATGGAAGACATACAAGACCACTGATAATCTCCCTCGATCTGGGGCTCCACACAAGATCTCACCCCGTGGGGTCAAAATGATCACAAGAACGGTGAGCAAAAATCCCAGAACCACACAGGGGGACCTAGTGAATGACCTGCAGAGAGCTGGGACCAAAGTAACAAAGACTACCATCAGTAACACACTACGCCGCCAGGGACTCAAATCCTGCAGTGCCAGACGTGTCCCCCTGCTTAAGCCAGTGCATGTCCAGGCCCGTCTGAAGTTTGCTAGAGAGCATTTGGATGATCCAGAAGAGGATTGGGAGAATGTCATATGGTCAGATGAAACCAAAATATAACTTTTTGGTAAAAACTCAACTTGTCGTGTTTGGAGGAGAAAGAATGCCGAGTTGCATCCAAAGAACACCATACCTACTGTGAAGCATGGGGGTGGAAACATCATGCTTTGGGGCTGTTTTTCTGCAAAGGGACCAGGACGACTGATCCGTGTAAAGGAAAGAATGAATCGTGAGATTGTGAATGAAAACCTCCTTCCATCAGCAAGGGCATTGAAGATGAAATGTGGCTGGGTCTTTCAGCATGACAATGATCCCAAACACACCGCCCGGGCAACGAAGGAGTGGCTTCGTAAGAAGCATTTCAAGGTCCTGGAGTGGCCTAGCCAGTCTCCAGATCTCAACCCCATAGAAAATCTTTGGAGGGAGTTGAAAGTCCGTGTTGCCCAGCGACAGCCCCAAAACATCACTGCTCTAGAGGAGATCTGCATGGAGGAATGGGCCAAAATACCAGCAACAGTGTGTGAAAACCTTGTGAATACTTACAGAAAACATTTGACCTCTGTCATTGCCAACAAAGGGTATATAACAAAGTACTGAGATGAACTTTTGTTATTGACCAAATACTTATTTTCCACCATAATTTGCAAATAAATTCTTTAAAAATCAGACAATGTGATTTTCTGGATTTTTTTTCTCATTTTGTCTCTCATAGTTGAAGAGTACCTATTATGAAAATTACAGGCCTCTCTCATCTTTTTAAGTGGGAGAACTTGCACAATTAGTGACTGACTAAATACTTTTTTGCCCCACTGTATAATCCTTTCCATTGTTTCAACTGACAGCTCTCTTGTTGGGGCCATGTTTTCTGTCAGTCAGCCAGGTGCAACAGCTCATTCAGGTCTACAAGCAGTCTCTTTTAACTGCAGACTAATTTGCACATTTAGGCTTGTGCGGATATTTGTTTTAGAAATGCAAGTTATAGCTTGATTCCATAATTTTTTCCTCATCGTTGAGTGATTCCATAATTTTTTCTTCTACTTGATCTTTAAAAAAAAAGTGCCATTAATTACAACAATTTCATATAATTTTTTGAGGTATATTTTACAAAGCCAGAATGTTCAGCTGTTAAATAAAACAATTTTGTGTCATGTCTGTGATTTTTGTTTTTTTGCTACAAAGTAATAGCCTGGCAAGCCAGACTAAATGTGAATATTTAGTCTGGCCTCGCTCGTAGACATTTCCGAAGCGGGTGGGAGGAACAACCCGCTGTCTTTCAAACTGTCTCTGTGCGTATAGGCCAACGCTCTGACCAATCAGCGACACAGTGACTGTGACGTAGTCAGAGTGACAGAAAGCAGTGGGGGAGGCCTTGAAATAAATAATTTTTCAAAATGCGTATTAATTAATAAACAGGTTCTAGATATTAAGAAGTTTGGAGATGATGACCACAAGTTTGGAGTCTATACCACATACTTAACATACACTTTTTTTTTCAAGTGTTTTTCAAGGGTTTGCTTAAACTGTTTGAGAGTTTTTATTTAGTGCTGTTTGGTGAAATAATTTCCCTTAAATTTAAAATAACGGTAAAATAAGAAACAATCAAAAAGTAATGTTTCAAAGCTGTTTATTAATTCTTCGTACTGCACAAACTAGCGCCATCCTTTTGGCTACGAGCGGAGCCAGCTGGTAGATCAGACTTTTGCCATAGCCGGTCGGCAAAACAGCGAAAACGTCCTTCTTGAAAAGGAATGAGCGGAGAGCCTCTTCCTGCTCATGTTTCAACGAAAACTCCAAGTCTAATGGCCCTTTTCCACTACCCTTTCTCAGCTCACTTCAGCCCGACACGGCTCGCGTTTCGACTACCAAAAAACAGCACGACTCAGCTCGCTTCAGCCCTGCTTAGCCCCTAAAACTCGCACGGTTTTGGAGTGGGGCTGAAGCGAGCCAAAGCGAGCCGAGTGAGGCTGGGGGCGTGAGGAGACACTCCCCTGTGCACTGATTGGTGAGGAGGAGTGTCCTCACATGCCCACACACGCCCCGCGAGCACGCTGGGATCTGTAAACACCGTAAACCCGGAAGAAGAAGAATTACGAATTACGAGAATTTCTGAAGCCTTATGCGCCTCGCCTCATCTATACGCTCTTGCCAGTATCTGTTGGCGTTGTCGGTGACAACAAGCCACAGAACCAAGACCAGCAACACTAACGACTCCATGTCCATGTTTATTGTTTACTATCCGGGTCGTGAGACTACCGCTTAAAAGCTCACTGATGTCACTGTTTGCGCTGCTTAACGACATCACGTGACGTCCACCCACTTTCGCTAACTCCACCCAATGTGTCCACCCACTTCCAGCCAGCATGGTTCAGCGCGGTTGTAGTTGAAATGCAACTCCAACAGCCCCGCTCAGCTCGACTCAGCACGGCACGGCTCAGCCCAACTCAGCCACGTTTGTAGTGGAAAAGCGGCATAATTCTTCTAAAACTGATTCCAAAGTGGAGTCAAACGCGCGCTGTTCTCTAGCCGTAGCCATCTTTCCTGTTGCGCTTTCTCCAGCGTCACGCAGCCTTGTCGTCACTCCTGCAAAAGCCCGCCCAAAGAATCCAAACAAAAACCTTGCGTTGTGATTGGCGGGCACGATTTGATGCCCGGGGTGTTTTGTTGATATGGTGCGAGGCTAGACCCACTCGCAGGCAAAAAATATTTTTGGCCGCTAGGCGGGTGGGTCTAGTTTACTAGGCTAACAAAGTAAAACAGCTGAATGAACATCCTCCAAGAGTAGTGATTCCATATCTTTTGCCAGGGGTTGTATACACTAATCATTGGTTTTAGACCACCGTCATGGTGAATTCTCTGTTCTGATTGGTCAGAAGGTGCTCAGGTTTACACTGACTGGCCACTTTAATAGGAACATGTTCTTGATTCTCCTGTTCTTCGCAGGAATGGAACCCAGTGTGGTGTTCTGCTGTTGCATGCTGAGATGCTTTTCTGCTCACTATGGTTGTAGTGATTTTATCTGAGCTACTATATCCTTCCTGGCCAAAAAGCTCGAAACAACCTGGCCGTTTTCCTCTGACCTCTCTCATCAATAAGGCGTTTGTTTCCACCCACAGAAATGTCGCTCGCTCACTCACTCGATGCTTGTTTTTTGTTTTGCGCACCATTCTGTGTAAACTCTAAAGACTGCTGTTTGTAGGTGAAAACCCCCAGGAGATCAGCAGTTTCTGAAATACCCGAACCAGTCCATCTGGCTCAAACCAACACCCACGCCACAGTGACCGAAAGTCACGCTTCACTATGAGCTCACCATTTTTTTTTTTTTTTTCCCGTTCTGATGTTTGAACATTAACTGAAGCTCATGATTTGATGCGTCGTGCTGCTGTCGAGGGATCGGCTGATTTAAAGAACCGCAGAAAACGGCTGCAGGTGGATGTGTTCCTAATAAAGTGGCCAGTGAGTGTATATTAATGCGCTTGGTTTAATACGTTATTTCTGAAGTAGCAACTCGCTCGTAGGGATTTGTTTGGCTCAACTTTAATCCGTTAAACATTTCCAGACGTCTCCAGTGTCGGTGTTTTTGCCTGTAAGTGGATACGAGCACAATGTGCTGCTCTTTAATAAATAAAAAGTGTAATTGCTACTCGTACACCAAATTGCTTTTATATACAGTGCTGAGCGTAAATGAGTGCACCCTGTTTGAAAAGTAACATTTTAAACAATATCTCAATGAACACAAACAATTTCCAAAATGTTGACAAGACAAAGTTTAATATAACATCTGTTTAACTTATAACGGGAAAGTAAGGTTAATAATATAACTTAGATTACACATTTTTCAGTTTTACTCAAATTAGGGTGGTGCAAAAATGAGTACACCCCACAACAAAAACTACTGCATCTAGTACTTTGTATGGCCTCCATGATTTTTAATGACAGCACCAAGTCTTCTAGGCATGGAATGAACAAGTTGGAGACATTTTGCAACATCAATCTTTTTCCATTCTTCAACAATGACCTCTTTTAGTGACTGGATGCTGGGTGGAGAGTGATGCTCAACTTGTCTCTTCAGAATTCCTCAAAGAAAATAATTTCTTTACACCACAAAGGTGAAGGCTACAAGAAGATCAGCAAAGCTTTACTTATATTGTAGCAAAAGTGGTACAAAAATTTAAGAAAGATGGAACTGCAACCATCTCACAGAGACGTCCAGGTCGTCCACGGAAGTTAACACCTCGACAGGAGCGTCTTCTGATGAGAAGGGTTGAAAATCGGCATGATATTTCCCGTGACACAATACGGCGTATGCTGCAGAGGAATGGCATGCATGGATGCCGTCTATGAAAGAAGCCTCTCCTAAAGCCCAGGCACAAAAAAGCCCACCTAGAGTTTGCCAGGGCCCATGCTGACAAAGATGAAGACTACTGGGACTCTATACTCTGGAGTGATGAGACCAAGATAAATGTTTTTGGAACTGATGGCTTCAAAACTGTATGGTGTTGCAAAGGTGAGGAATACAAAGAAAAATGCATGGTGCCTACAGTGAAACATGGTGGTGGCAGTGTCCTTATGTGGGGCTGCATGAGTGCTGCTGGTGTCGGGGAGCTGCATTTCATTGATAGCATCATGAATTCACAGATGTATTGCTCTATACTGAAAGAGAAGATGCTACCATCACTCCATGCCCTTGGTCGTCGTGCACTTTTCCAACATGACTAAACACACATCTAAGGCCACTGTTGGATTTCTGAAGAAGAACAGGGTGAAAGTGATTCAGTGGCCAAGTATGTCTCCTGATCTGAACCCAGTCGAACACCTATGGGGAATTCTGAAGAGACAAGTTGAGCATCGCTCTCCATCCAGCATCCAGTCACTAAAAGAGGTCATTGTTGAAGAATGGAAAAAGATTGATGTTGCAAAATGTCGCCAACTTGTTCATTCCATGCCTAGAAGACTTGGTGCTGTCATTAAAAGTCATGGAGGCCATACAAAGTACTAGATGCAGTAGTTTTTGTTGTGGGGTGTACTCATTTTTGCACCACCCTAATTTGAGTAAAACTGAAAAATGTGTAATCTAAGTTATATTATTAACCTTACTTTCACGTTATAAGTTAAACAGATGTTATATTAAACTTTGTCTTGTCAACATTTTGGAAATTGTTTGTGTTCATTGAGATATTGTTTAAAATGTTACTTTTCAAACGGGGTGCACTCATTTACACTCAGCACTGTAAGAAGAATACAACTCTTCATGCTCTTATTAGGGTGGTAGTGGTAACAATGCTTACGTATGACATGTACATCTGACAGGAGAGACGTTTAATTGCAGTGGAAATTAATCGGGTTACAGTACATTAAATGTGTTTTCCTTCTCCGGGTGGTTCGTTATTGAAATATTACAGTTAATCAGGAGGCACTTCATACTCCTTAGTAGGTTTGATGGCATCGAAGAGTCATCCAGAGGTCAAAGACTGAACGTTTTCTGAAATATACGGAATAATGGTACCAGAAAGTATCATTCAGCTCCATGAAGTAAGTGTGTGTGTGTGTGTGTGTGTGTGTGTGTGTGTGTGTGTGTGTGTGTGTGTTCCTTAGCTGTACCGGCGGCTTTCAGAGGTGTTGGGACTCAACGATGAGACGATGGTGCTCAGTGTGTTTATCGGCAAAATGTGAGTTACACAACGATCACATGACGACCGTTACAGCACAGTGAATATAAACATTAGTCACTCAACAATTCACTGTCCAGAATGATTATCAGAAAATGTTTTATTTTAAAATGATTATTTTTATTTGAGGTGGAGATGTACAGTATAGAGTCAGATGATCCAGTATGAACTAGTGCTCCAATTAACAATTATTCGCCAAAGCTGAAGTGAATATCGGTGAATAATAACCAAGAAGTCGTCGAGTTTATTAGGGTGTTTTCACACTTGGTCCCTTTCAGCCATCTAACCGAACTCAGATCGATGACTCAGCATTTTTTGCGCATATGTGAACACTCCAACCGTACCCAGACCCCTTTAAAGCGAACCGAACTGAGACCACCTCAGGAGGTGGTCTCAGTACGGTTCGCTAAAAATCAACGGTACGGTTCGCCTAATCTGCGCATTGTGAACTAAAAGCGCACCGGGTTCACTTCGCCTTTTTCACTGTAGTTTAACCTTCTTCGTTTGCCATAGTTGGTCACGTGACTGTAGCAGGGAAACTCAACTTCCTTTTGGAACTTACCACAGCCGCTTTACAGTTCTCTGAACTTACTGACTGACGAGTCGGCCACAATAATATAACTATATTTTTTATATATATATATATTAGTGCTGTCAAGCGATTAAAATATTTAATCGCGATTAATGTCGCGACTGTCATAGTTAACTCGCGATTAATCGCAATTTAATCGCACATTTTTGTCACATGAAAAACCATTGTAATTCTCTTATCAGCATAAAAAAGTGAATGGGCTTGCTCACCGTTCGAACTACGGGGGTACTCGGGGGATCCGAGATCCCCTGAAACAGACATGAGATCCCTTGAAAACATGATTTGGGAAATGTTGGGGGGTCTCTAAAATATTGGCAAAATGATGTTTATTGACATAGCAATCGTGTGTAACGGGAAGCATTTGAATATCCGAAGTGAGCGCGCGATGGAGATCCGCGCTCTGAGACAAGCGCAAGCACCCCCCAAGGGGAAAAAAAAGGACCCCCCGAAAATATCGGCATAGTTCAAACACTGGTTGTACCAATGTTTTTTTTTTTTTTTTTTTTAATTGCAGAGCATAACACGTCTTGTCACAGCCACTGCAAAGTGGGGCTGGAGCCACCGATGGGAAAACGAAACCTAAGCCGAGCACTATGGCTCTTCGGGGGAGGGCAGAGGACTCTGGCTGTGCGGGGCGTGGCATCATGTCACAGAGCGTTAATCTCGCGATAAAAAAAATTATCGCCGTTAAAATTGAGTCAAGTTAACGCGTTAATAATGCAACATTTTTGACAGCACTAATTAATAAATATATATATATATATATATATACACACACACACACACACACACATACTGGGTGCGATTTGCTGGGGGTGGGGGGGTGGGGATCATCCCCCCCCCCCCCTCTGGTTTTTATCTCTGCTGAAAAAAATCCTCGGGGACAACCCCGTCAATAAAACAAACAAACCAAAAAAACAAGTTGACATGACAGGCATGTTGTGACACAGTTTTCTATGGTCTACATTGCACTCACTTTCAAAATGACCCGAAGTGGCAGCTTTGATGTTCACGAACGTCCCCAGCAAATAGATACATTGTAGATAATAACAATATCCAGAGTGTGAACGTGGATTTAGCGCCATGAATCACATCCTTACTGATGAGCGCAACAGAATGAATGTATCCACACTGACAGCATTCTTTTCCTCGCTGTCAATGGGCCAGACGTGCGTTCCTTCCCTGCTGAGAAATTCGCAGAAATGTGGATTAAAGAAGGGCGAAACGCGGCGGATAGCGCACCGACGGGAAAGCAGAAAAGGCCACATGAACTGCGCCATCAGAGCAAACTGTTCATTTAGTATTCATGTATTTTAGTGATTTTCGAGTCACTGTCCATTTAATCCGGAGGGAGAGAAACATCACAGCAACGCGACAAGCAGTGCGCACTTTGTTGTGTGTTAGTGTTCGTGTATTTAGTCAGAGAGATAGGAAGATGTGTTCGTTTTCATTTAGTGTTATTCATTTGATATCATCGGATGTTATTGAGCTGTTAGCCTATTGTTACCTTAATTTTGTGACGTTTCATGATTAAAAAAAAAACATCCCCCCTTCTGTTTTTTTGACAAATCGCACCGTGTGTGTGTGTGTGTGTGTGTGTGTGTGTGTGTGTGTGTGTATATATATATATATATATATATATATAAATAATGAGTGATTCCACGCTTATGGGTACTGAAATGGGGACATGAACTTATTTTTAAAAATTCACCTAAAACCATTTCTTTTTTTTACCATCAGGTCACAAAACATGTAATCTTTAATGAATGATATGTTAAAAGTAGTGCTGTCAAAAATGTCGCGTTATTAACGCGATAACTTGATTTTAACGGCGATAATTTTTTTATCGCGAGATTAACGCTCTGTGACATGATGCCACGCTCCGCACAGCCAGAGTCCTCTGCCCTCCCCCGAAGAGCCACGGCGGCTCCAGCCCCACTTTGCAGTGGCTGTGACAAGACGTGTTATGCTCTGCAATAAAAAAAAAAAAAACATTGGTACAACCAGTGTTCGAACTATGCCGATATTTTCGGGGGGTCCCTTTATTCCCTTGGGGGGGGGGGGGGTGCTTGCGCTTGTCTCAGAGCGCGGCTCTCCATCGCGCGCTCACTTCGGATATGCAAATGCTTCCCGTTACACACGATTGCTATGTCAATAAACATCATTTTGCCAATATTTTAGAGACCCCCCAACATTTCCCAAATCATGTTTTCAAGGGATCTCATGTCTGTTTCAGGGGATCTCGGATCCCCCGAGTACCCCCGTAGTTCGAACGGTGAGCAAGCCCATTCACTTTTTTATGCTGATAAGAGAATTACAATGGTTTTTCATGTGACAAAAATGTGCGATTAAATTGCGATTAATCACGAGTTAACTATGACAGTCGCGACATTAATCGCGATTAAATATTTTAATCGCTTGACAGCACTAGTTAAAAGATAACTTTAATTTTCTGACATGTAATAAAAACATATTTATATGCCAAAGTCAAGCCTATGAGTTCCAAAATGATGTCTGTTACATTACTTCTGTTACGATTGTCCATCTCGCGTCTGTTACAAATTAATTACAATCTAGCTATATACCATGTTAATCTTATTGAAAGAATGTGTATGTTTATTCTACTACACATGTTTATTAATTATATTTGCTAAAACATCACCTTCCTATGTTTCAAAAAGTAATTCTACATTGTTAAAATTGAGAATATATATGTCCACAACACTTCTGTTACGTTCTGACTTTGGCATATAAATGTTTTTATTACATCTCAGAAAATTAAAGTTATCTTTTAACATATCATTCATTAAAGATTACATGTTTTGTGACCTGATTGTAAAAAAAGAAATGGTTTTAGGTGAATTTTTAAAAATAAGTTCATGTCCCCATTTCAGTACCCATAAGCGTGGAATCACTATATATATATATATATATATATATATATATATATATATATATATATATATATATATATAAAATTTATTTTCCTTAATCCGCACTATTTTGATCAAAGAATACAGCAGGGCAAGCATGGCAGCAGACATTTTGATTCAAGAGAAAATTACCCAGAATTCCGTGCACTGGGGGTCTGAGGGCTCTAGAGGACCTGGTGTGAACAGAAAGAGGACTGAGGCCCCATCAAAGCTTAACTGGACCAGAAAGAGAACCCAGTCCTCTTTGTAATAAATTCACAGTGTGAACACAAAAAGAACTGAGTTCTTTTTCTGTTGGTCCACTTTTTGGTCCACTTAAAGAGGACTGAGTCTGGTTCCTTTAAAGGGGACCAGGTGTGAAAACACCCTTATTCACTGAGCCTGAGGCGGGTAACTGTGTTCGTATAAATACGCAGGTGGTGGTTTTTAAAAAAAAAAAAAAATCTAATTTTTTGAAAATATGATTTCAAACATGAAAAGCGGCATGCAAACGTAATAACGGCATGCACAGACTTGTCACTTATCTACGCCGAGTCACATAAAATACTCATCTCATTATCTCTAGCCGCTTTATCCTGTTCTACAGGGTTGCAGGCAAGCTGGAGCCTATCCCAGCTGACTACGGGCGAAAGGCGGGGTACACCCTGGACAAGTCGCCAGGTCATCACAGGGCTGACACATAGACACAGACAACCATTCACACTCACATTCACACCTACGGTCAATTTAGAGTCACCAGTTAACCTAACCTGCATGTCTTTGGACTGTGGGGGAAACCGGAGCACCCGGAGGAAACCCACGCGGACACGGGGAGAACATGCAAACTCCACACAGAAAGGCCCTCGCCGGCCACGGGGCTCGAACCCAGGACCTTCTTGCTGTGAGGCGACAGCGCTAACCACTACACCACCGTGCCGCCCACATAAAATACTTTGTTTCAAAATCAGTAAAATAAATCCCAATCCCACCTTACCTTTGAATAGTTCTCGACCAAACTTCGTAGCATCTTTAGTGCTTTTAGGAACAGCGTTTTCTTTCATTTGTAATTCTTCCTCGCTTACAGTGACGAAGTGATCGGCCTCTATTTTGCCGAGTCGCTCAAGGTGATTATCGAGAAATGATCCGAATCTCTTGACCAATCAGTGTGCGCGATTTTCGATAATCACCTGCGCATTTGTGTTAAAATTTAACATCAGAGATTGCTTTGACTGATTAACTGGCAGCCTCATACATAACAAACACTGAATTTGCAGCTAGTATGAAGTTATTTGGGTATTTTTGCTTAAGTGTGTGTTTGTGTGTGTGTGTGTGTGTGTGTGTTTTAGAATCACTAATCTGAAGTACTGGGGACAGTGTGAACCAATCACATCCAAAACACTACAGCTTCTCAACGATCTGTCCATCGGATATCCTTCCTGTACACACGTTATAGCTTTTACATTATTATAATTATTACTTTTTTTTTGTTCAAGTCTGCCTCTGAGCACACGTTTATTCCTCTTATTCCATGCTACATTTGTTGAATATTATAATTGTCATTCTTTAACTAATAAATAATCAGTTTATAGTTGCATTTAATGTTCAATTCCTGAGAAGTTAGTTATCACTTATCAGTTATAGCAGTTTTTCATGAAGGTAAGATTACAAACCTAGTTTGGGAATGATTTTCTACTTTTTTAAAAAAATTTTTTTAAACGTTAAAGCGAGACTGCCTTTCAGATTCTAAGTGTAGGTCAAACGTGGATGCAAACGGCGTGCCTTTTGGCGGATGCCGCCTTTTTCACGGCTGTCTGGGGGACTTGTGTGAATCGCGCAGATCCGATGAGGTTTTTTTGGGGGGGGGGGGGCGTTGGAGTGTCTGATTTATAATTTCAAAGTAAATTCTGTATTAAAATTACTAAATAAGCAAATGCCGTTACAGTCCATGAAAGATAGGAAGTATAAGTATGAGAAGAAAACAGTAAATCAGAAAGCTGCGCACGTAAAGCCAGTTGGCTGCGCGCCATTATCTGCTGCCGGCTGCACTTCACTGCATGCGCAAGGATTTCCATCAGTCCAACGTAAGTTACGTAATTGGCTTTACGTGTGCAGCTTTCTGATTTACTGTTTTCTTCTCATACTTGTACTTTCTATGTTTCATGGACTGTAACGGCATTTGCTTATTTAGTAATTTTAATACAGAATTTACTCTGAAATTATAATCAGACACTCCAATGTGCCCCCCCCCCCCCAAAAAAAAAAAACTCATTGGATCTGCACGATTCACACAAGTCCCCCAGAAAGCCGTGAAAAAGGCGGCATCCGCCAAAAGGCGCGCCGTTTGCATCCATGGTCAAATAAAGAATTTTCCCCGACGCCCAATTATTTTTGTTTAGTGGACCGAAAGCTACTGAATTCAAATCACAAGCTTCCAATTTTATTAGAGTTTTTATTTTATTTTTTTAAACAGAACAATTAATGAATTTAGGGCCACTTGGCCCTAAATTCTCTGCTATTTTTTCCTGCTTCACCATAACCCAATTCAAGATACTACGTCATGCATCATGTGGTGGGATTTCCCCGTTCGCACAAGGCATTGTAGGATACAAATTTGAAACCGGAGAGAAAAATGGAGGACGCGAGTGAAAGATGGACTACAGTAACGGAAAGAAAGCGAGAAGAAAAGACGTTATGTTATATACGAAGGAAAGGAAACGCAGGACCAAACTCATAAATGTCGGCGGTCAGCGAGCACCTCGGTGTGATCAGCTGTTCATTAAGCAACAGAATGATGGAACTGTCAGTGCACGCTCAAAGGTAAACCTGTAGATGGCAGTAATGCAACACTGTGGATGCCAGCTGCTGTAAAACCCAAAAGAAGGCGGCGGTAAACCTGCGCACACAGACTTCCTCCGTCTGTGTGAAGCGAGCGATTTCATGCACGTTATTTGCTTTAATCCCCTCAAATTAAATAACTTCCCAGCCACAGAATGACCTGGGTTTTTTTTTTTTTTTGTGAGAGATTACAGAAATAAACATGCATCACAATGACCACATTTCAAAGCGAACTAAATTTCACCGATTTTTATGAAATCGAAAAGCTGTCGAGCTTTAAATTAGGTTTACATTATGTTGAGCGTCCACCATACACGTTCTTGTGAATAAACCAGGAGTGTGTGTGTTGCAGTTTTGTCTGCTGCTTCACAACAGGATCCATCGCAGAGGTAAATTCTGCACCTGTGATCATATCATTTTATGATGAACGTTCTTGCTTTAGCAGCCGAATGTTTGTTATAAACCCATCAGTTTTTGTGTTATTGTGAGTTTCCTTAACCTCTGTGCTGCACGTATAGCAGTGTGAGGAAACTGGTGAAGCTCAGTGCCGTCCAGTTCATGCTCAACAACCACACGGTACGTCCTTTCATTATCAACTGTTAAACCATACCCAGGAGGGCACATGTACATGCTGTTATATAGTGTGTGTGGCTGATGTGGTGATTGTGGGTTTGTTTGGACAGAGTGAACACTTCTCCTTCCTGGGTGTGAACAATCAGTCCAATCTGAGTGATATGAGATGTAGAACCACGTTTTACACAGCATTAGGACGCCTGCTTATGGTCGATCTGGGTACGTTTCTCTCTGTATTGGTTACAAATGGCCTGAAAATTTAATGAGCTTACTTTCAGAGTCAGATATGGGTCAGTCCATGAAATGATGTTACTTTTCATTGGTCCGGGTTTACATAATCATTTCATCTTTAATTTCCATGATTTAAAGAAATATTTAGCAGATTATCCATAAATATTGTTTGAAGAAATAAAATAAGTTTTCTTTTGAAATAAAGAAATGTGAAACATTTTCTTCCCCTGTGACCGGACACGGATGACACGTTTTTTTTGTGACATGGAATATTTGCTGACTTTGAGCTTAAATAAACCTTCATTACTTTCTGAGAATTTCAATAAAATTAGTTTCATGGTCCTTGCAATTTAGTTTTACACTCACATAAAGTTAAGAAGCTTCTATAAACTATTTAGCTTCGAATTCATCCACTAAAAATAGGTTGTGAACGTAACATTGTGATGTCCTACCGTGTTACGTTAGAAACCAGGCTTATAAAAAAATGATAAAACGAGTTGAAATCATGATTGATGTTTTTAATATAAAGAAGAATATACTATAAAACGATGTAGGTAGAAAGAAATTTAAACAAACGGCAATAAAAGAAATTATCTATGTTTTTTCTCACATCCTAACTTAGCGTCCACTCACTTCCTGGTTCGTTCACAACCTGCAAGATCTATTTACTCAATCTAGGTCAGCTGAACTGACGCGAGAGAACTCGCGGGATCTCACACACCACAACGCGTGCTCTAGAGAAGTGCAGATATAAGTGTGACTAAGTAAAGTAATGAATTCAATAATCTCATTTACCCCATACAGGATGAAACTGTTTCCTGTTAATGACTGTTATTTTTCAAATCTTAGAGATTTTATGAAGTTTGTGAAATACTGGTATTTCATATTTTCAGTGTTTATGATGTTGAACTAATATTTCTAATGAATTCTTATTCAGTGTTAATGTTTAAAGTAAGCAAATAAAAGCAAAAAATTGATTTTATCAATATTTTTCCTTTATTTTTAAAAGCTTGTTCGTGTCCTTGTTACATTAGCAACCGGGTAAATATTTATGGATTTTATCGTACATTGTAGAGCAGGAGTTATCTTAACGACTGTTATATTTTCTTATATGGTCAATGCTTCATGGAAATAAAAGTTGTTTTCAGTTGTAAATTGTTTTAAGTGACTCCCTCTATGTCACATTTTGGTAACCCCATTTCATGGACTGACCCATATATATATATATATATATATATATATATATATATATATATATATATATATATTTTTTTTTTTTTTTTTTTTTTAAATTGCCTCGTCATATCTCTGTCTATCTTTTGATACGCTCTGTGTGTGTACAGGTGAGGATGAGGACCAGTTTGAGCAGTTTATGCTTCCTCTGACTGGCGCATTTGAAGCTGTTGCTCAGATGTTCAGCACAAACACCTTCAACGAGCAGGAGGCCAAGGTGAGCTGGAGTCAAGTATGTAGAAGGCTTGTGAAAGCATCACGTGATTGATTTATCGTGGAGCAGCTCTCACACCAGTGCCCGTTTCGATGAGATCAGAAGTGTGCTTCACAGCGCAAGAAAGTCACACACGGGAAACAGTTGCATTCATGCAGATGGGTGTTTTAAAGCAGTCGGAGGAGAAAAAAAAACCCTACTTAGGTTTTGGCCACACCCACTTTCGGCAAAATTCCAATTAAGTTATTCCACGAAATCGAGTCATACTGTACATGAGCTGATAGCTGATGAGCGTAGCACCGAGTTTTATTTAGTTTAACTGTTTTTTTTGTTTTGTTTTGTTTTATTCCATCCACATTCACTGGATTTTGAAATGGTATTTTTATATTTTTTTGCAAATTCAATAAATAAAAACTTTTATACAAAGCGTCTGACAAAATCGTTTCCACTTAGTGTAAACAAACCGGCGAAATGACAGTAGCAGTTTGTGAAAAATGCAATAATTCTTGAAATAAAAAAACCCTCAAATACTTTTATTCCATATTTTGTTGCTTTTTTTGGGGGGGGGCATTGATCATTCATTTATTTATTTATTTATTTATTTATTGAGGGTTTGTTTTTGAGTAGAGTTTTTATTTCGTCCTTGTTTGGTTCAGCAACACGCTCTGCCATTTTGTTTTTCTTTACTCATGGTATATGAGCTGATATCCTAGTAGTAGAGTAGCCAATCAGAGTGCGCGATTGTTTATATCCAGTGAATGTGGCGAGAATAATTATTGATATAGAGAGGAATATTTTGAGCACGAAACAAATACAGATCTTAAACCCTTGGTATGTATAAATAAAAACAATAAATGCAAGTATTGAACCTGCACTTTGGAATGTTTTATAAAAGGAGAGATGTAAAAAAAAAAAAAAATATATATATATATATATATATATATATATATATATATATATATATATATAATACATACACTGGAGATCAAAATTAGAGAACAACTTATAAAAACTTGAATAATTTTGAAATAATATCATCTTCACTGCTCAACAGTTTAAGGACATTTTGTTGTGTCTATACCATGCTACAACAACACTTTTTCACAAAATGGATAACGCATTTCAACAAAAAACCTGCATTTTGCAAAAAATGCACTGATCAAAATTAGAGAACACTTTCAGGTGCCTCCCACTTAATGGTGCTAATCTAGCACATGGTGCTAATTTCCTTGATTATCAGTCAACCCCTATTTAAGTGGCATTCTAACTGCCAGTTTCATTGACTTTTGCAAGATGGTGGGTCGTTCTAAAGTGACTGAAAGCCTCCGGCAGCAGGTTGTCCAGATGAAAACCAAAGGGATGACCCTATCAGCCATAGCAAGACAAGTTGATCGTTCCAAATCTGTGATTTCAAGAATATTGAATCTTTACAAAACTACAAACTCATTCAAGTCGCCCAAGAAGGCTGGTCGTCCACGGAAGACAAATGCAAGAGAGGACAGGTCACTGCGAAGGATGTCAATGGGTAATCGTTTCCATACTGCAGGTGGAATTGCTCGCCAGTTCAGTGCTGAACATGGTAAGGATCTGTCTCGCCATACAGTGGCTCGCCGTTTAAGAGCATTTGGACTGAAGGCCCACACTGCAGTGACCAAACCTCTCATTAGCAAAAAAAATCAAAAAGCTAGACTGAGCTTTGCTGAGGAGCATGTTGTGTGGACAGAGGAGAACTGGTCCAGGGTTCACTTCAGTGATGAAAGCAAATTTAATTTATTTGGGTCTGATGGGAAGCATTATGTTCGGCGACACATTGGAGAAAGACGAAACCCAAAGTGTGTAAAGAAGTCAGTGAAAGGTGGAGGAGGAAGTGTCATGGTTTGGGGCATGTTTTCTGCTGCGGGAGTTGGGCCTCTTGTACAGCTACATGGCCGAGTGAATGCAAATGTGTATCAGAACCTTCTTCAACAGCACATGGTTCCTTACTTGCGTTCATCGCCCAATCAGCCTGCAGTCTTTATGCAGGACAATGCTCCATGTCACACAGCAAAACGGGTAAAGAATTTCCTTGAAGGTGAAAACATTGAATTAATGGCATGGCCTGCCCAGAGTCCTGATCTCAACCCAATAGAGAACCTCTGGAAAATCCTTGGTGACAAAGTTATGGTCAAGAAACCCTCTACAATCACCGAACTGTGGAGGAGGCTGGAAGAAGAATGGACCAAAATCACACCAGAGCAGTGTGAGAGACTAGTGCTATCCTGTGGCCGCAGATGTGCTGAAGTCATTCACAGCAGAGGCCTGTACACTTCTTACTAATTGCTGACTGTTGTAACCTTCAGATTTTTGTTCCAGATTGTTGTTCTCTAATTTTGATCAGTGTGTTCTCTAATTTTGATCAGTGCGTTTTCTGAAAAATATTTTTTTTTGTGAAATGCCTTTAGTCATTTTGAGAAAAAATTGTTGTTGAACCATGATATGGACACAATAAAATGTCATTTAACTGTTGAGCAGTGAAGATGGTATTATTTCAAAATTATTCAAGTTTTTATAAGTTGTTCTCTAATTTTGATCTCCAGTGTGTGTATATATATATATATATATATATATATATATATATATATATATATAATATATACCCAGTGTATAATTTTTCCCCCCTTTCCCTCCCTCCTTCCCTTTCTAGAGGACGTTGGTGGGTTTGGTGAGGGATCTGAGAGGCATCGCCTTTGCCTTTAATGCCAAAACCAGCTTTATGATGCTGTTTGATTGGATGTATCCTTTCAGGCCGATTGTTTACCCCCTGAGCTCCACCCCCCACCCCACCAGAATTAATCAACTTGCCCTAATTACCCTGTTGTTGAGTAAAGGTTTTGTGTTCTTAACTGAAATGGAACAGCTACCCATCGTACATCCCAATCCTCCAGCGTGCTATAGAGCTGTGGTATCATGTTCCAGCTTGCACAACGCCTGTGCTCAAACTCATGGCTGAGCTCGTGCATAACAGGTAACGTTGTGTTTCTGAATTACAGGTGAAATTCTGTTTGTGACTTTCTTTCCTGTCTTTGACCCATCAAGCTTTTATGCCTGTAATGTGCTTTTAGTACAATTCATCTGAGCTGATTTTCTTGTCAGGTCTCAGAGGTTACTGTTCGACGTCTCCTCGCCAAATGGGATCCTGTTGTTCCGAGAAACGAGCAAAATGATAACGACGTATGGTAAGTTTGGATGAGCATGAACGGGGCTTATCCCTTTCGGACATAATGTGTACAGTTGTACGCATGATGTTTCATAGCGTTTTTCCTTGCATCCAAGGTGGTTAATGGGGGTATGTGGAAGCTCAGGCCATTTATGCCGCTTTTCCACTACCAACGCGGCTGAGTTGGGCTGAGCCGTGCGGTGCTGAGTCGGGCTGAGCGGGGTTGTTGGAGTTGCATTTCGACTACAACCGTGCTGAACCGTGCTGGCTGGAAGTGGGTGGACACATTGGGTGGAGTTAGCGAAAGTGGGTGGACGTCAGGTGATGTCGTTAGGCGGCGCAAACAATGACATCAGTGACCTTTTAAGCGGTAGTCTCACAACCCGGAGAGTAAACAATAAACATGGAGGACATGGAGTCGTTAGTGTTGCTGGTCTTGGTGCTGTGGCTTGTTGTCACCGACAACGCCAACAGATACTGGCAAGAGCGTATAGATGAGGCGAGGCGCATAAGGCTTCATAATTCTCGTAATTCTCCTTCTTCCGGGTTTACGGTGTTTACAGATCCCAGCATGCTCGCGGGGCGTGTGTGGGCGTGTGAGGACACTCCTCCTCACCAATCAGTGCACAGGGGAGTGTCTCCTCACGCCCCTAGCCTCACTCAGCTCGCTTCAGCCCCACTCCAAAACCGTGCGAGTTTTGGGGGCTGAGCAGGGCTGAAGCGAGCTGAGTCGTGCTGTTCTTAGATAGTCGAAACGCGAGCCGTGTCGGGCTGAAGCGAGCTGAAAAAGGGTAGTGGAAAAGGGCCATTAGATTTCCGATGAGAGCCCTCTTCAGTGTTTAGAAGAGAGGGCTAAGAGAAAATGGATGATGGGCCCTTGGGTGGGTGGATGACAAAGATGGCAAATTAATGACTCGTGCATAGATGGGTGGGTAGATGGAGATGGTTGGAATGGATCAATGGATTGAAAAGTGAAAGGGATGGATGTATGAGTAAGTGCATGGAATTGGATGAATGAAATGGATGGATGGAGCATGATTGATAGATGGGGAGATGAGGGAGATCGATGGGTTGGGACATGAGAAGGATAGATTGATGGGGTAGATGGATCAGGAGATGAGAGGGATGGATGGATGGAGGAGGAGATGTGTGGGATAGATGGATGGAGGAGGAGAGAATGATAGACAGATGGATGGGGAGATGTGTGGAATGGATAGAGGAGGAAATGGGGTGGATGGACAGATGGATGGGTAGATGGATGGAGGAGGAGATGGGAAGATAGACAGCTGGATGGGTAGATGTGTGGGATGGACAGGTGGATGGGTAGATGTGTGGAATAGAGGAGGAGATAGGAAGATGGATGGGTAGATGTGTGGAATGGGTGGGTAGATGGATGGATGGATGAAGGAGATGGGGATGGACAGATGAATGAGTAGATCTGTGGAATGGCTAGATTGATGGAGGAGGGGATGGGGAGAGAAGTGAGATGAATTGGAAGAATGGATTAGAGATGATCGAAATGAAAAGGTGAATAGAAAGGGGGATGAATGGATATGGATAATGGAGATGAGTGGGATGGATGGATAGATGAATGTCTTGTAGCGTAATGCAGAAAGAAATTGGAGACTAAATAAAGTGAAAGAAACAAAATGTGAGATGGAAGGCATTTTATATGAAAAATCCCAAAACCTTTGCTGTATTAAATCTCAAACCTTTGGCATTTTCTTTCAAAAAAAAATGGGTTGTGTTTTCCACGCGATGGAAATCAGATTCCTTCATTCAGATGATGACGCGCAGAAGAGCTCGTATCAGGTGTTGGTCGTTAAACATCCATAATTATCACTTTGCTCGGAGTGTACGTGTTTTCTATCTGAATAATAAATATTCTGAAGAATGAAATGTAAGTGGTTCTGCTCTTTTCTCGTGTGCAGGGAACCGGATCCTGACTCTGGGTGAAGTGCCGAAGGAACAGGTCTACGCGCTGAAGCTGAAAGGGATTTCCATCTGCTTCTCCATGCTGAAAGCCGTGCTTAGCGGAAACTACGTCAACTTTGGCGTGTTCCGTCTCTACGGCGACGATGCACTCGATAACGCGCTCCAAACCTTCATTAAACTGCTGCTGTCCATCCCGCACAGCGACCTGCTGGTGAGAACTACCGGTGGCAGTATCGGGCAAAAATAAATAAAAATAGTAATTTTCAGGAGTGCCTTTGACAGGATTTTTGCAAAATTGCTGCCATTTTGAGAACTTATGATTTTTTTTAATTTTTATGATGTAATAGTGAAGATAAGATTACAGCTGATCTGTCGTGATCAAATTAAACTGCTGGAGTTTTCTTGTTTTTACCTAATTGTGTTTTTGTGATTTTTTTTTTTTTTTTTTTTTTCCCCCCCCCTTATTTTTGCAGGACTATCCAAAGCTCAGTCAGTCATATTACTCTCTGCTGGAGGTGCTGACGCAGGATCATATGAACTTTATCGCCAGCCTCGAACCTCACGTTGTCCTGTACATTCTGTCATCCATTTCAGAAGGACTCACAGCTCTTGGTGAGAGGAAAACATACTGTATATATCGCTCCCTTTTTCCTTCCCTATAGTCTCATCGTTCTATTTATCGTTTGGAAAACGTAGACAGAACTGTTTCTGAGCTCATGTGTACTTTTTCCTGTTTCTCAAAAATCTTTTCCTGATCAGACTTACAGCAGTATGCAAAAGTTTGGGCACCCCTGGTCAGAATTGCTGTTACTGTGAACAGTTAAGCAAGTTAAAGATGAAATGATCTCCAAAAGGCGTGAAGTGAAAGATGACTCATTCCCTTTATATTTTAAGCAAAAAAAAAAAAATTTATTTTCATCTTTTACATTTTGAAAATGAGACAGGATTTTTTTTTTTTTTTTTTGCCTGAAGCAAAAGTTTGGGCACCCTGCATGGTCAGTACCTCGTAAGGGCCTCTGCATGCTCTTGCGACAAGGCTTTCGCAGATAGCTTTTCGCAGACAGTTGTAATTTATCGTTGAGCGGGGAGTAATAGGCGTGCGTGATGTTATTCACCGGCACAACGCAAGGGGGCGCGAAATTGCTAGGAGTAGTTGGTGGGTGTGGTTAGTGGAGTGTTTATCCTCCGGTTACTTATAATGACTAGAACTGGAGTCGTATAGATGTACGTACTTCCTCGATCAACCGCTCTTCGTGCTGCTCCATCTTCGCTCGTGTTTTTAAAAATGGCGGTAGTGAAAACAAACCAAACCGGGAAAGCAGGGAAGCGGAAGTGCGTGTACAGCGGATGTAGAGTGGACCAATCAGAGCCCTCTTGTCTGCGAGGCTTCTGCGGTGGTCACAATTTTTGCTTGTCCTGTTACTGAAAACCTGCATTGCCCTTGATCCTGAAGTCACAATGTCCCTGAACTTTTAACAGATAAAGTTCTGACACTGGAGACTCCTTCTAAAAATGTTGAATGGCTCCCTCTTTTTTTTTTTTTTTTTTTTAATAAATTGCTTAGAGGTTACAGGAAGAAAAACAAGACACGTATACTTAAGTTATTCCACAAAATCGAGTTGTACATGAGCCAATAGCCGAAGAGGTGCGTAGCACCGAGTCGGCTATAAGCCGTGTACGACAAGATTGAGTGGAATAACTGTTTTACTCTATCCACATTCACTGGATTTTGAGAAACGGAGCATTTTTATTTTTTGCAAATTCGATAAATAAAAACTTTATACAAAACGTCTGACAATCATTTCCGCTTAGGCGGACTTCTTAAAAACCTACTGATGGCTGCACGGGTTGACTTGAGAGTTTATTTATTTCTGTAGAAAGTGCTGTCGTGCCGAGGTATAGAATAGTTTTAGACGTTTATTTAATTCTTCCTTGGACATTTCAGTTCTGTAACTTTCAAACTTCTTTGAGTTTTTGGACCAGTTGAAAATATTCAACAAATTTTAATGCTTAAAGATGAACAATGTAAACAGATTGGCGGAATGACAGGAGCAATTTGTGAAAAATGCTGCAAGAATAATTCTTGGGGAAAAAAATGGGTTCTTACCATCAAATACTTTTATTCCATGTTTGTATTGTTTGGGGTTTTGATTTCGAGTAGTTTTTATTTCATCCTTGGTTGGTTCAGCAACATTCTCCGCCATTTTGTTTCTCTCTACTCATGGTATATGAGCTTATAGCTGAGTAGTAGCCAATCAGAGCGCACGATTGCTCATATCCGGTGAATGTGGATAGAATAAAAAAAGATGTACAAAGAGAAAGCCAAGGCAGTAACAACAAAAACACAGTACTCGTACAATGATCATGTACAGTAAATGTCCATGTCCTTACTGAAAACTTCACCATATCGGCGGTTGCATGCGTTTTTAAAGCCGTTTACGTTGAGCATTTGCCATTGAAATTCCTGTGTAAGTTGTTGGTATAAAAGCAATAATGATGGAAAGCTCCAGAGCTGCTGTTACAGAAAACTAATCACATTCTGGCCAGTCAAAACTGAGATAAATTGTGATCATGATACTATAATAACTGCTTACTTAATTATGTAAGGAAGCGTTTAATCTGGAGTGAAATACTCCTGTGCTAACTAGAGATGTTAACCGATGACCGTTTGACCGATGGTTGACTGAATCAACGTCAACCGGTTAATTTTTTTTTTTTGGTTGTCGGTTTAAAAAAAAAAAAAAATCAATCGTTTTGAAGCTGCCGATTTTGGAGCGGAGAACCTGGAATTCTGTGTTGTAAACGCTTGGGGCATGCCATGCGGTGTAAGGACGACAGCTGACAAATCAGAAACACCCATTCAGTCATGTCCCGCCCCAGTTGAAGACAGCTTCAACTGGGGCGGGACATGACTGAATGTCACTCTCTTTTTTTTTTTTTTTTTTTTTTTTTTTTTTTTTTAAGGGGGGCGTTGGAGTTAAAAAGCCTGTGTCTACACTTTTCTCGGCGAAAGAAAAGTGTAGACACAGGCTTTTTAGCTTACAAATTACTATTCTGTTTTTTTTTTAATTATAATTAGAAGGCACATCGAGTTTAGTCCTGCCTTGGCCAGTGCATTCTGAAAGTACGTTTCGGTCTGTAGCCAACAATGCATGTTATTGCAGATCATATCTCTCCACATGAACTAAAGGCGCAGATGCCGACTTTTTCACGGCTGAATCGCGCAGATCCGTTTTTTTTTTTTTTTTAAGAGGGGGGCGTTGGAGTGTCTGATTATAATTTCAAAGTAAATTCTGTATATAAGCAAATGCCGTTACAGTCCATGAAACATAGGAAGTATGAGAAGAAAACAGTTAATCAGAAAGCTGCGCACGTTTGTGCGAAAGCTGCGCAAACGTGTGCAGCTTTCTGATTTACTGTTTTCTTCTCATACTTATAGTTCCTATGTTTCATGGACTGTAACGGCATTTGCTTATATACAGAATTTACTTTGATGAAATTATAATCAGACATTCTAACGCCCCTCTTAAAAAAAAAAAAAAATCGGATCTGCGCGATTCAGCCGTGAAAAAGGCGGCATCTGCCAAAAGGCGCGCCGTTTGCATCCCTGTAATAATTCCAATTCTAGAATTTTAAACTCCTAGGTTAACCGACTTTAACCGGCTAATGAGGCTCGGTGGTCGGTCAAGATTTTTTTTGTGTGTTTTCGCCATCCCTAGTGCTAACACATCATACTGATCCGAGTGCTTTATTTTAACCATTTTTATAATTTCTTTGCCTTCTGTTCTCCATATTCATGAGCTGCTGCTGTAGTATAATTATAAATCTGTGATTAAGCTTGTGGTAGAAGTATTTAAAATGGTCTCATGTTTATTGTAAGTGGATTATTCAGGTCAGTGTGATCTGTACGAACCTTTTTAAATCTGACTTGTGCTCCTTTTCCTCCTCCTCTCTGGCAGATACGATGGTGTGTACAGGCTGCTGTTCGAGCCTCGATCACATAGTGACGTATTTGTTCAAGCAGTTGTCGCGCAGCACCAAGAAGAGAGCGGCTCCCATGGCCCAGGAGAGCGACCGTTTCTTCCACATCATGCAGCAGCACCCAGAGATGATCCAGCAGGTCAGTGCTGCACCTTTTATTCTGTTCATTAATTCAAAACGACTCGTCTCGCTCTCGTCTTCGACATGTGGCAGTTATTTGTAATGCAATATAGTACAGTGTTCAGAACACACAAGGACACTTCAGAATGGTGTCCTTCCTGAATCTCAATAAAGTCCGGAGCAGGTGGCTTTCTATCGCAAAGTGTCGCTTCTTCGTTGCTGAAATTTTGAACATGTTCAAAAAATTCGTGCAAAAAAAATTCTCTCAAAATAGCCGCAAACATGTCGCTGGTGTCGCAAAGCCGTCACGAACCCTTCTCAAGTCAGTTCCCATGAGACAGGAAGTGCTAGTTGAGACAGGAAGTGCGAGCCAGTATCTCACTGGGCTGCGATTAGTTGGAGAAGCAACAATTGCGGTAAAATATGCAAATATCAATTCGGTGTGATTCCAAGTGAAAATTGTCGCTAATTCGCATATTTTATCGCAATTGTGTCTCCAGCTCGTCGCAGGCTGTCGCAGCCCAGTGAGATACTGGCTTAAGGATCTCAGACCATTTTCATCATGAAACAAGTGTTGCCAGACAAAACAAACATCACCCGGCAGCACTTATTTTATACCTATATGTTGATAATGGTAATATTTCGCAATCAGCTGTCAGGTTATGGTCCTCTGAAAATCCATGACCTTGAGTTTGACATTTCAAAGCCGTCAAAGGTCATGGTGGCAACGGAAAGTCCATATGGGACTTCTTCGATGTTGATTATGGTAAACATCTGGTTATCATGAACCATTTTAAAGTTATAGCCCTTTGAAAACCCATGACCTTGAGTTTGCCCTTTCAAGGTCACTCGAGCTCAAAGGTCATGGTGCCAAATGAAAGCCCATATGGCACTTCCTGTAAGTTGATGGTAAATATCTGCCTCCCGTCAACCATTTTCAAATTACAGCCCTTTGAAAATTCGTGACTTTGAGTTTGACCTTTCAAGGTCAAAGATCATAATGCCAAATGAAAGCCCATATGGCAGTTTCTACATGCTCATGATAGTGAACATCTGTCTATCGGCAACCGTTTGAGTTATTATGGAAAATATTTGTTATTTTGACCGAAAGGTTGACCTTTCCGGTGACCTTGACCCGATTTATCCCTAAAATTTAATCAGGTAATCTACGGATCATTGCCCACCTAACCTGAAAATTTGAAGTCAATTGGTGCAACCCTCTAGATGCTAGATTGTTAACAGACACACACAAACAAACCGCACTGATTACAATACCTCATCCCGCTTACTCCGTCGCGGGCGAGGTAATAAAAATACCATGTCAAGCGTCTCCGCCACCTGAGCATTATGTTTCCGGGTTGTCCGTCCATCTGAGCTTCTTGTTGGTGTCAGAATTTAGTTCTGAAATTGCCTCAAACAGGGTCAAGGTCACAGGTTAAAGGTTAAATGTCTGTTTTTCTTCAGTAGTTTCCTTCCTGGTGGTCATGCACAGATGTTCCTTATAGAGTCACATTCATGATTTTTTTTTTCCTTTTCTTACGTCCATCCGCGTGTCCATCCTAGATTCTTGTTAGTGTGACGCGTAAAGAACGAGGGGTTAAATGTTTTCTAGGATTTATGTGGAATTATCATTACAGGGTTCTCCAGAAAATCTGAAGTAGCCAGTTATAAAAAGTAGTAGGCAAATAATGCTAATGCTAGGGGGGTCTGGAGGCGTGCCCCTTTTAGAAAATTTTGATATCTACATGCCTTCTGGTGTTTTCTCAGCTAATAAATTACTAACCATTTCCCTGTAAAATACTTGCAAAATATGTCTGAAATTTCCCTCGGGATGGATGTGTGCTCGGCTTTCCCAGTTCCCCTCTGTAGTACGCTGCCTGGCTCGGTAACATAACTACATATGCTACGGCGTGGTCCAGCTCAGCCAATCAGAGCACGAGAATCAATTAGCAAATACAGAGTCACTTCTGGTCATGCTAGACCCAAATTGAAGACAATTTTGTGGTGAAATAATTCAGGGATGAAAGTCTTCCGGATTTATCCGGAAATCCGGATATTTGACAAAACTCTTGAACATCTCCGGTTTTCCCAATGGAGAAATTTATTTTTCGTTTTTTTCATGTTCCTAGACGCGGCGTAATACTTCGCATCGTCCTTGCATGGGCGAAGTCCTTAAATAGCCCAAACGTAGTTCATTGATTAAAGACAGGTGTTCTTTGTTAACGGCGCGCGTGCCGGAGCTCGTCAGGTGCACGTGCTAAGGCGCGCAGGACTGACACCGTTCTGCGCAAGCGCAACACAATCGCACTAGAAAGCATGTTCAAGCTGCCAGTGTAGCTGCAGTCTTTGTAGTTGCAAATTACAAGTATTTCCTCGTGTTAATAATTCGCCATGTCAAAACAAGCTAAACTTTCCTCCTCCTTTCCTCCTCCTCCTCATTTTTTTTTTTTTTTCCATCAAAGTTGCATTTTGTGGTTTCGAAGCTAAGTTTTAGTGCCGTTTCTAGAACACAACATCAAGAGAACGTGGAAGAAACTGCAATAATGGAAGAGCCGGTTTCTAAGCTGCCTAAAACTAGCAATGGTAATTATTTTTTGTTACATAATGCACTCAGGCTGCCCGTCAGTGTGTGACCCCCCCCCCCCCCCCCCCCGAAAAATTCTAGCTACGCCCCTGATTTACATGAGAAATTTGGTATTCATTGGTGTGTTTAAATTTAGACAGTACGAACTAATGTAAACAATTGGCTTCAACTCGCATAAATATGAATCGGAAATGTTTAGTTCACTTTAGCTTCTGCAAACGCACAACTCTACTAAAAGATTGATAAACGAGGCTCAACGTCCCCAACATTGAAACCTGAAAGCTTTAGAAACTCTAACGCTACGTTCACACTGCAAGGCTTAATGCTCAATTCCGATTTTTTTGTGAAATCCGATTTTTTTGTGAGGTCGTTCACATTAACAAATATATGCGACTTGTATGTGATCCTCAGTATGAACGAAAAGCGACCTAAAAGTGTTCCGCATGCGCATTGCAGGATACGACGACGTCACACGCAGTGAGCATGGCCAGTGTTTACGGAAGTAAAACCGCCCGGTTGCGGTATGACTCATCCAATCTAGCTTGAATAGCTGCATCCCCCCAAATGGAAATCAGCTCCCTAACCTCTGCGTCCTTCCATTGAGAAGATTCAGAACCTTCACAGCCCGAAGCGTCCCTCGCACTGATGTCATGCGCAGGGGCGCAGATACGTTTTTTGAACTGGGGGGGACAAAAAACTGGGGGGGGACAAAACTGCCAGCAAACCAACCCCAACCCCGATATGCCTGTCAAACTTGTTGTTAGTAACCATAGCAACCAAGCTCGAGCTCGCAACCTGTGCAGTCTGCGCAGCTCAACCAACCGAATATCAGTCTTTGTTTTGTTTTATGTGAGTTGTTGCAACTATATGTAGGCTATACACTGCTGTGCACCTCAATAAACCGAATGGTAATTAGTCTTTTGATTTTTCCGTGAGGTTTGCCTTATGCAAAGAAAGACAGCATAGACGTTTTTTCCTCCCTATAAGTGGGGGGGACCGAGCGAGGTGAATTTAAATATGACTCGTCCCACCCTCTATCTGCGCCCGTGATTATGCGCCATGTTGTTGTAACTTTTTTTTGAGAGACCCGCCGCCTACTTCAGTGCAGAATAGTGACGTTTGTGGCTTGTTGATGACGTGTAAGTCGGATGAATGCGACCTGGCGGTTCAGACTGAAGTCGCATATGAAAAGAGCGGATAGGAATCGGAATTAGCACCACATATCCAAACGGCCTGGGTCGGATTTGAAAAAATCGGATCTGTGTCGTTCATATTGTCAATAAAAGATCGGATACAGGTCACATATGGGCGAAAAGATCGGATTTGAGTCACTTCAGCCTGCAGTGTGAACGTAGCCTAACAGACCTTTACTTTTTAACAGGACTGTTGGGATTTTGCTGAGTTTACCTTCAACTGTCTGATTTTTTTTTTTTTTTTCAAAGTAATGAACTGTGTAGCAGGAAAATCACCGCGTTTTCTAAATGCACTTCTGAAAATTACTCATTAACTAGGGGAATTAACTTTGATATTTTTGACATGTTAATCATTAATGTACATGAAAGAAAAAGGCTTAAGTTATAACTTGTTTTAGTGAAAATAAGTACTAGAATGCAGGGGTTTGCGTGGTGGTGTTAAAATATTTTCGGGGGACGTTGCCCCCCCCACCCACCCCCACCAAAGTTTGACTTTCAAAAGTTCAGGGTTTTTTTCTTTGCCCCACTTTCATCTATAATAATTGGACTTGCAGCGGAGACGATATAAATTGCTTGAACATTGAAAGGCAAGTTTTTATTTGTTTTGGGATTGAGTAACTGGCGCAGACCGTCTGTGTAGGCAGAGAAAACCGCCGGTAGCCGGCGCTTGTGGACTTCTATCATTAGAACCAGCAAACAAGCTGATTTTGAATTTGAGCCAAACATGGTCAAGGTCACCAAGTTCAAATATCTGAAAAATTTTTCTTAGGTAGTTTCTTTTATGCTTAAAGTATTTTAATGGCATTATTGGTATGCGAATGAGCAACAAAGGCGGACTAGACTTTGGTCGAGGAATCCTCAATGACGCCATTAGCATAGTTGTACTTTATTTATTTATTTATTTATTTATTTAAATTCCCATGACTTGGAGAGCAGTTTGCCTAAGTGCCCGTTTCTGAACATCGATCAATAATTTCCTCTCTCTGTCTGCTCCAGATGCTCTCCACAGTACTGAATATCATCATTTTTGAAGACTGCAGGAATCAGTGGTCCATGTCTCGGCCTCTGCTCGGCCTCATCTTACTAAATGAGAAGGTGAGAATAACCTCATTTTAGGCAATTTTAAAATGTTTACAAGTGATCACACAAGTGTCGATACATCCGTGTCCTCGAGCATACACTTAACAAGCAAAGCCCATCTCAGTATATTACATGTTAACGTCTTACTTACAGGCATCTCAGAGTTAAATAAAATGCCATGGATTTTTTTTTTAATGTCAGGCAACTTTTGTGTTTACCTGGAAACAAGAAACAATTCAGGAAGTTGGTTGTGAGCCAAACCGCAGTACTGTCATTTGAATATAATCATGACATGCCCAGGGGCTTGAATGGCAGACGCTCCATAGAGTAGTAGTTTAAAAAAAAAAACTGGGTTAACTGGTATAACTGCAACTGGTATATCTATTTCAGATTTCATCATCCAAACTATTAATATTGTACCATATACTGCATCTCCTGAAATAGATCTTGGTTTCATTCAGTAACAGAACCCGACACAGTCACTGCTGTTTTTATGGCATTTGTGTTTCTTGTAATGTCCTTTTTTTTTTTTTTTTTTTTTTTAAATTGAAAACAGTAATAAAACACTAAAAATCTCATGTGTGTGTGTCTTTTTAGTATTTTGCTGATTTAAGAAACAGCATTGTGAACAGTCAACCTCCAGAGAAACAGCAGGCCATGCACTTATGCTTTGAAAATCTAATGGAGGGTATCGAGCGCAACTTGCTTACTAAAAACCGTGACAGGTAAGCTTTTCCTTCCTGGTGTGTCAACTTTATTTAGGAACCTAAATATTTTTTATAGCATGGAAACTGTTGTGAATATAGGTGTTTGTTCCAGGAAACGTTTCAGGCTCTCTTCCAGATTAAGTGCTTTTCTGTGCAAAAGGACTAATGGAACGGAGGACTTGACGTCCTGAACAGTGCTGAACGATCAAACTGAAGCATGACACTGACCCTCTTATGCCTCGGTCACAACCGGCCGTACGTGCTCCTACGGCCGGTCTACGTGCAAAAAACGCAAGAAACGCACGGAGGGCGCGCGTGAAACGTGCTGATTTTCGAGCCGTAGACCGGCCGCAGAGGTTCTTTGTCATGCCAAACAAACTCTATGGGCGCTTATGTTTTTTTCAGGTTGCCAGACAAACTTACGGCCAACATGCGTCTTTCTCCACGAACAAAAAAAACGCAGCGATTTGGGGAAACGCCAAAAATCGCACGGCCAAAAAATCGTACGTCCGGTTGTGACCTAGGCTTTAGCAGATATTTAAAAAAAAAAAAACCTGCTTTTAGCCAAAGAACTCTGAAGCTTTTTGGTGTTTGACAGTTATTTGTCTTTATTCTCTCTTCTTTCATTTACGGTTTTCCTTCATTTTTCATTTTTTAAAATTTTTATTTTTTAAGTTGTGTTACAACATGAACTTGGAATATTAATTAATTATTCTGTCCACATTCACTGGATATGAGCAATCGTGCGCTCTACTTGGCTACTCTACTACTAGGATATCAGCTCATATACTGTGAGTAGAGAAAAACAAAATGATGGCGTGTGCTGCTGAACCAACCGAGGATGAAATAAAAACTACTCGAAAACACAACCCCAAAAAATACAAAAAGCAACAAAATATGGAATAAAAGTATTTGATGGATGGAAAATTTTTTTTGTTTGTTTTTGTTTTCTCCAAAGATTATCGCATTTTTCACAAATCGCTGCTGTCATTTTGCCGGTTTGTTTACCTTCTAAGCGTAAACCATTTTAAGTCCATAAAAATGTGTCTTCCACATAAATTTATGAAGTTTCATTCCGAGCTTTCGGACCGACGGTCCATCGTCAGGGACCGAATGGAATGTCTTTTTACAAACGTCAACAAACTAGTTTAATCAGAAATAATAACTAAACTGTCACTTACGTTATGATGGATCATGTGCTTGTAAAACAAAACAGTCTCCAAGAAATATTGAATTTGGGGGGAGAGAAGGACGACAAGAGAAACTAAATGACTTGATATGATTCCCACATACAAGCAAACTTTAGAAATTTCATTTGTGACGAGTCATGGAATCCACAGACACATGTCGGCCGAAACGAATCCGAGAAAATCGCAAAAGAAGCATTAATTAATTAATTACTTAATTAATTACTTAATTAATTAATTAATTAATTAATTCCTGTGCCCGATCACGGAATCCAGGGACACATGTCTGCCCGGGGGCATTTTGAGTTATTGGCAGATTCAGAAAGTACAGTTTCTAAGCTTTCCAGTGATGCCTTCCATGTGGAGATCTGACAGTATTTGAAGAATGTGTGGCCTTTTGAAAGTGTATACTTCTTAAAACAGAAAAGGGAGAAAATCGCCCTCAAAGTTTTCCATCTCAGCTACTCCGGGTGCAGGGCGGGCACATAATGGTGCTCATCTGCATGACATTAAGGAAAGCCCTACCCCCTACGAGCTAGCACGATGCTACTTTCATGGAAACAAATCACCACGTCAATTTTCATTCCATGCAAAGTATGCCCAAAACAATTATGAAGTAAAAAAATAAGTCCTAAAGTATACTTTAACGTTTTGTGGTTGAAAAATTACTCACACCGTAAGAAAGAGCACGATGATAACACAACTAACACAACGCTAGTTTCATGTAACCAAACCACAACACACTCCGTTACATGCAAAAATAACCACACAACCTCAGATTAATAAACTTACCCCATCACATCAATGCCTCCGATGGAATATGTAGTCCTAGAACACTTCCTTTTGGTTGTTTTTTTTTTTTTGCTAGAAATGGTTATCTCCGATGTAACTACCGTGCGTCTGTTTGCTTCGTGGTGTTTCAGCTACTCTGCGCTCTGTTTAGCTTGCTCCATATTCATTCCATAGTGAAATTACATGCCTGTATGCAGCTTAAGTAGCCACGAGCTCAGCTCGTATCATACAGCTGATTGGTGAAAAAAAAAAAGACTTAAATCATCATGTGAATGGCCCATATGGTAATTTACCCACACCCCCCAGCAGGCAACAGTCCTGACAAAAACGAGACAATTTGCAACAAAAAAATGTATGCTTTTCCAACAAAACAATCTATTATCTGAAATACTGATTGCATTCTTCAAGATCTCAACTTGCACATGATGGAAAAAAACAAAAATCACAAATTTCGAAAAAAATTGCGTCTTTTGGGATTTTCTCGGATTCGTTTCGGCCGACATGTGTCCCTGGATTCGGTGAGGTGACACTTTTGTGTCAAGTTTTCATTTATCGACTTTGCAAAAAACGCTCTGTTTCTCAAAATCCAGTGAATGTGGATAGAATAAAAGATATTCCGTTCAATCTCCTCGTACACTCGGTGCTACACGCCTCGTCAGCTGTCGGCTCATGAACGACTCGATTTTGTGGAATAATTGTTAAATATTCTAAAGTGATTCGTAGTTGTACAATCGTCCTACTTTTATTAAAGTAATTTGCTATTAGTTTATTCGTTCACTGTAATTAAGAGTAATAATTTGACCATAGTTTTTAAAAAAAAAAGTTTTTAATGATAATAATAATAATAATGTTCTGTGCCACAGGTTCACGCAGAATCTTTCAGTATTTAGGAGAGAAGTGAACGACTCCATGAAGAATTCCACGTACGGTGTCAACAGCAACGACATGATGAGCTGACATTCCACTCTGCTGCAGGCTCCACCCACTCAACTAGTTCCCACCTCTGGAGCCCACAGGCCCCTCCCTCCCTCCCCTCCCCCCACACACTCCACTCTTCCTTCCTCCCTTTTTATATATACACATATAAATATATACATATTTTAAAGCCAGTTTCCAGAACCCATGAGAGTAAGGGACGGTGTGTATTGGGGTGGCGTGTGTTTGCGTTTGTGTTTGCGAGCGTGGTTCGGAACAGGGTTGGGGTGTGTGTGTGTGTGTGTGTGTGTGAGAGAGAAATGCTATGATATGGACTTGTAGATTGGCATCAGCTCATGTGTTTAGAGTGTGTGGTGGTGTTTGGTTTTTTTTTTTGTTTGTTTGTTTGTTTGTTTTCTTCCAGCTCTGTGGGATGATAAGGGAGGTGGGAAGTGTGTGTGTGGGGGGGGGAGCGAGCTGCTCTGCTTCTGCCTGCCTTGTATAGAAACACGCAAGAGGAGAAAGTGTACATTTTTTTTTTTTGTCATAACAATTTTTGATGATGTTTATAATGATTACAAAATTAAGGACAAAAAAAAAAGTGTGATTGGGTCAAAACCAGATCTTTTTACAGTGTAGTTAGTGCAGCTGTGCTGAAAGTGTGGCTTGTCTGTGTGGAGAAACGGAGTGACTGAAGGAGTTTATCGGTGTTTGTGTTGAGAATTAGGGAATTGGAGGATTTCCAGGTTTTAACTGATGTACATTTTTCCTCAAAATGAACCTGAAGGAGTGAAAAGCGCCGGAAACTGTAAATAAACATTTTTGACGTGCAGCAATGCCTGTTTATGGCCACAAGGGGGCACTTGTGTGGCGAGTCAGTTTGGAAAGGCAGTGTATTTCAAGAACCGGTCTTAACACAACTTATTGAATTTGCAGCATCTTCATTTCGGGTCTGTGCACTGCTTTTAGCCACCTGTGTCGAGTTCCCCGGCTGACTCAGAAGTGTGGTGTTGATATTTTTCAGTGCTCGACTTGGGCGGCCATATTTCTTTCGAGAACTCTTAATTTCATTCCCACTCCGTCATCAGTGTCCTCGTTAGCCAGCAGGGTAAAGTTAAAGGTATTGTGTGAGGAATAAAAATGTATGAGCACGGACAATCAAATGTAAGCATTATTTCTGAAATATTTATTGCTCCAGTTTTGGCTCGTAAACAATTATCACTCAGTTATTTCAAAAGGGAACCGGTCAGGTTGAAATTCCTTCTGAACTCTCCAGTTGATTCAATCCCTCAATTCCCTAAGGGGCTGATGTTTCAGTTGAAGCGGGAATCGAACAAAGGGAAGTCAACAAGGACGTGTTAAAAACAAGAATGAGACGTAGGGCAAGAGTCTTTCGGTGACTAAAATAAAAAACGACTCACAATTGTCAGGGAATTGGATCAGCCTGCACTTGTTTTCTCAAATCTTTTTTAACATTTTTTTTTATTTTATTTTTTTTTTTTAAACCGCATACTGGTGCCCCCTTACAGGTTGCAACTGTGTACGTTCAAAAAAAAAAAAACCCCACACACACACTTTAGTACTAAATATTGTTCAAGCAAGAACTGATTGATCACACTTGCCAGTTTGCATCGAGCTTGCCATTCACCCCTCTTTAAAAATTGTTTTTCCTCTGAAGAATTCTTTTTTTTTTTTTAAGTGACAAAGAAATAGTGCATCAGAAATATGCTAGATTTACAAAACCAGAACGGAATATTTTAGTGACGTGTGCTACTTCTCAACATGCTGCTGCTAA
This sequence comes from Neoarius graeffei, assembly GCF_027579695.1. Lineage (NCBI taxonomy): Eukaryota > Metazoa > Chordata > Actinopteri > Siluriformes > Ariidae > Neoarius > Neoarius graeffei. The sequence continues at coordinate 48,567,281 of NC_083593.1, read as the reverse complement.
CTGTTTGTGAAGAACTAGCTCATCTCTTTAACCATGTCCAACACTCATTTAAGTTTCGTTATTTTTTCCCTTTTTTTTTTTTTTTTTAGGTTCCCTGATGTGAATGTGTATCTGTTTGGCGTGTGTGAGCGTGTGAAGTCCTTTCTGAGTGATAAGGTAGCTGGTTGAATTGTTTGGATGTCTGCTACATATAGTGTAAGCATTGTGACTGCAAAATAAATGTCATTGGTTTGTATAGCGTGTTGAGTTTGGTGTATAATTATGCAGAGGTTGTATTGGAAGAGTTCAGTGTGGAAGAATCCGCACGAAGACATGTATGGATATTAAACTGGGAGAAAATGGCATAACCTTTTATCATATTACACATTGTCAAAGATTGTACATCACAGTATTACAGGCACTATATGGCTGAAAGTTTCTGGACACCCATCATCACAGCCATATGTGATTGTTGAACTGCTCAACCCAGATTTCGTCCCCGCTTTGCTGTGATGAGCCTTCCAGGAAGAAGAAGAAGAGTAGTAGTAGTAGTAATAAGACATGGTCATCACTATCCCCCGCACGAGCATTTTATGAAGACCTCTTAACACTTTCGCCCTTATAAGCCCATTGCTTTAATATTGATTTATTAGATTAGATTAGATAGAACTTTATTGATCCCTTTGGGAGGGTTCCCTCAGGGAAATTAAAATTCCAGCATCATCATTACAGGATAAACAGAGAATAGAAAATAGAGAAAACTTATAGATAAATTAAGTATTTACATATACAAATATAAAAAGAATAAGATATTTGGGGGGGGGAGTCCAGCAGGAGAGGTATTGCACATTGTCCGATATTGCTTCTTGTCAGGCTAGGCTACTGCTCCTTCCCGTCCTCTGTCCTCCTGTTACTCCTCCTCCTCCCCAGAGAGGAGTTGTACAGCCTGATGGCATGAGGGACAAAGGAGTTTTTGAGTCTGTTCGTCCTGCACTTGGGAAGGAGCATTCTGTCACTGAACAGGCTCCTCTGGTTGCTGATGACGGTGTGCGTCATCCATGATGTTCAGTCGTTTGTCCATAGACCTATTCTCTGCCACCGTCACCGGAGAGTCCAGCTTCATGCCGACCACAGATCCGGCCCGCCAGATCAGTTTGTCCAGCCTGGATGTGTCCTCCTATGATGTCGCAAGTGCTAGGACACCTTCATAAAACGCTACCCAGCTTTTTTCAGTAGTATGAACACGCAAAGTTTCTGAGAGAACTTGTCCATATTTTGTCCACTTCGACAAAGTCTCATCTCCTCTCATTATCTGTAGCCGCTTTATCCTGTCCTACAGGGTTGCAGGCAAGCTGGAGCCTATCCCAGCTGACTACAGGCGAAAGGCGGGGTACACCCTGGACAAGTCGCCAGGTCATCACAGGGCTGACACATAGACACAGACAACCATTCACACTCACATTCACACCTACGGTCAATTTAGTGTCACCAGTTAACCTAACCTGCATGTCTTTGGACTGTGGGGGAAACCGGAGCACCCGGAGGAAACCCACGCGGACACGGGGAGAACATGCAAACTCCGCACAGAAAGGCCCTCGCCGGTCACGGGGCTCGAACCCGGACCTTCTTGCTGTGAGGCGACAGTGCTAACCACTACACCACCGTGCCGCCCCTTCGACAAAGTCCAATAACAAAAATCAAGGGCCATAAAAGTAGTTTCTCATAAATTATTTTTTAACTCAACTTAGATCATGAATAGTAATATGAGCACGAAAAGTTTCATTCATGTAGCTCATGTAGTTTCTGAGAGAACTTGTCCAGATTGAAACAGACGGACTCTATTCCTAGAACCCCCTGCAAACTTCGTGGTGGGGGATGATGATGATAATGAATATTTTTTTAAATTTATTTATATAGCACTTTTCATAGAGAGACTGCAGCTCAAACTGCTTTACATTAAAAGATGAGACAAAAAAAAGTGGACATCATGATAAAATCTTTAAAAGACAACTGACAAAATGTAAAGGAAAGAAAAAAGCAGTTATTACAGTGGGGGGGAAAGTGAAGTGAAGGTAAGTGAAGGTTTCCACTAGATTTTGGAGGATGGCTGTGGGGAGTTGTGCTCATTCAGCAACAAGAGCAGGAGTATAAATGGGTAATTTGTTGAAGTCCTTTATAGATGTTTTCACTAAATGAAAGGTCGAAGCTGCAGTCAACGCTGGCCAAAAACCTGGCTAACTTTTAAGAAAAAAAGTGATTATTTTTTTTCTTCTACAGGACACTGACAACTACATCAGCTGTTTTGATCAAATGTATCTTAAGAAATGTATAAGAAAGTAGCTGTAAGATGTCACTTCTTCTGTCAGTTCCTCCATGTTGAGGTATTATACTCTCGGTCTTCCTCATGCTTGCTGACACCAATGCGCATTTTCCTTAAATACGACACTGTATTTAATACAACAGTTTAATTCCACTGAATCAGTTCAAGGCTACAGTATGTTGGGTGTCAAAGATCTCACAGGACAGTCATTGTGGTTTTAAACTTTTAAATTCTTTCTTTTTAATACCTTGTTTCCAGGATTGGGGTGGGGGAAAATCATAAACTTGATAGACAACAACACTCAAGGATCCTTACAGAACAAAGATGCACAACAATGGTAGCATTTTACATGCCAAACTTGAGATCATTAAATATTCAAAGCTTTAGAAATGTGCAAAGATGAGCAAAACACATGAGAGATGGCACCAATCTGATAACTAAGACCAGTATCGGTCCTACAACAGCAAAAATTGTGGATCGGATAACCGGGTGTGGGGAGGTAAGGAACAAATTCGATGAAATCCTGTAAGAAATCAAATCTGAAACACGAGAGAATGCAACGATGTAATAACATCAGGGTACATGGCTACGGTTAACAACCAATGAACTCATCAAAGCAAATGTTTGGGAGTTACTGTCATGTCATCATGCCCATTGTGCTTGAAATACTTTTACGCTAAAGAACCCTTTTTTTTTTTTTTGAAAAGATGTATTTTATTTTTTATTATTTTTTCTTTTTGTAACCGGAAATGTGTGCATATAGAGAGACTTGATTTGTTTTAGTTGTTAGGATCAATTTTTATTGCAACCCAAATCCCAAAAAAGTTTGGACACTGTAACATGTAACTGAAGAAAATGCAATGATTTGCAAATCCTTTTCAATCAACATTCAGTTGAAAACTATAGAAAGACAAAATATATTTAATGTTCAAACTGAAATTTCATTTTTTTGTAAAAATAAATTCATTCTGAATTTGATGCCTGCAACACATTCCAAAAAAGTCAGGACGGGGCATGTGTATTACTGTGTTACATCACCTTTTCTTTTAACACCACTCAGTAAAAGCATTTGAGAACTGAGGACACGAATTGTTGAAGTTTTGAAAGTGAAATTCTTTCCCATTCTTGCTTGATATGCAACTTCAGTTGCTCAACAGTCTGGGGTCTCCAGTGTGATTGTGTTTTGTGCTTCGTGCACCATACGTTCTCAATGGGAGGCAGGCAGGCCAGTTTAGCACCTGCATTCTTTTTTACTAAGAAGCTACAGTAAACTTTTTCACTTTGAGTCAGTCCATCTCAGATGAACTCAAGCCCAGAGAATTCAGTAGTGTTTCTGGATGATGTTGATGTATAGATTTGCTTTGCATGGTAGATGCAGTGATGAACTGTGTTTACCGACAACAGTTTTGAGGTTTTCCTGAGCCCATTATCCTTTATACAATCATGTTGGTTTTTAATGCAGTATTGCCTGAGAGATTGAAGATCATGGGCTTTCGTTGTTGTCCCTTATGTGCAGAGATTTCTCTAGATTCTTTGAAATTTTTTATGTTGTCGATGGTAAAGTCCCTAAATTATTTGCAATTGTACATTGGACTATTTGCCCATGCAGTTTTTCACAAAGTAGTGAACCTCAACCTGCTTGTGAACAATGAACCTGTTTACCTGTAGAATCTGCCAAGCTGCGTTCAGGTGGGTTTTTTTTTTTTTTGGGGGGGGGAATTCCACAATTTTCCCAGTCTTTTGTTGCCCATTGCAACCTTTTTGGAACGTGTTGCAGGCATCAAGTTCAGAATAAGTGTATATTTACAAAACCAAAGTTTATCAGTTTGAACATAAAATACTGAAAATAGGTTGAAAGGATTTGCAGATCGCTGCATTCTGTTTTATTCATGTTTTACACAGCGTCCAACCTTTTTTTTTTTTGAATCAGTGTTGTATATACTTAAGTAATTTTTGTGTGAAAGGGTTTAACCGAATTTTACTGCAGTTTTGTGTAACTCCTGTTCTTAGCTATGTATTTTAACTTCAGTTTCACAAAGTTAATTTTAAAGCTTTACTAGGTTTTAAAGAACAAATATTGGACTGGTATCAATATCAGCTGATTTACAAGGTTTTAATATCCGTATTGGAAAAAGAAAAAGTGGTAGCGTGCCATCTCTGTAATTTTATATCAAGCTCTTTAGCAGACACTTATATAGAACAACTTAAACAGTTGAAGGTGCAACAATGCAAAGTACTGAGTTAGTCTGCAAGGATTCATAATCAGAAAAGTAAACGGATCCCAAATATATCCGAGATACAATAAAAACGGAATTGTTTACATAATGGCTCAGAAATGCATCACTTGATGATAATTATTTATTACAAATGTACAATATCAAATGTTGAAACATACGGATAGTTTTTTTTTTTTTTACATTTCTTTAAAAAATAAACTTCTTAATTGTCTTGAACAATTGGCAGTCTCATTAATTTAATTAACTATTCTGATTTCATGAGCATTGAGGTCACAAAAGGAAAAAAAATACCTTTAAAGGCGAGATTTGTTCATATAATTACTGTTAAATATGTTCTTAAATATATGGATAAAACTTTGGGCCACATGAGCTTAAATAAGCTAAATAACTCTGTATGAGTTGCTTGAAGACGAAGAAAATACGTCGCCTTCGGATAGATGGTACACATCTGCAAGAGACCAGAATGTTAGTGACGATGCAAAAACTGAAAGCTTTTTAACAGCTTAATTGTTCCTGAGACGATTAAATAAAGTGCTATTGCACCAAATATTGACCATTTCATTTATTATTGTTCACTGCATTTTACACTGAGTGCAGAATTATTAGGCAAGTGAGTATTTTGACCACAACATCCTTTTAATGCATGTTGTCCCACTCCAAGCTGTTTAGGCTTGAAAGCCTACTACCAATTAAGTATATCAGGTGCTGTGCATCTGTGTAATGAGAGGGGGTGTGGTCTAATGACATCAACACCCTATATCAGGTGTGCATAATTATTAGGCAACCTCTTTTCCTCTGGCAAAATGGGTCAGAAGAGAGATCTGACAGACTTTGAAAAGTATAAAATTGTGAGATGTCTTGCAGACGGATGCAGCACTCTTGAAATTGCGAAGATGTTGAAACGTGATCACCGAACAATCAAGCGTTTCATTGCAAATAGTCAACAGGGTCGAAAGAAGCGTGTGGGGAAAAAAAAGGCGCAAAATAACTGCACATGATCTGCAGAAAATCAAGCGTGAAGCTAACAAGCAGCCATTAGCATCCAGTTCTGCCATATTCCAGAGTTGCAACATTCCTGGAGTGTCAGAGTACAAGGTGTGCAATACTGAGGGACATGGCCAAGGTAAGGAAGGCTGAAAAACAACCACCACTGAGTAAGGCACACAAGATAAAACGTCAAGACTGGGCCAAGAAATATCTTAAGACTGATTTTTCTAAGGTGCTGTGGTCTGATGAGATGAGAGTGACTCTTGATGGGCCAGCCAGATGGATGGGCCTGTGGCTGGATCAGTAATGGGCACAGAGCTCCACTCTGACTCAGACGCCAGCAAGGTGGAGGTGGAGTACTGCTATGGGCTGGTATCATCAAAGACGAGCTTGTTGGACCTTTTTGAGTTGAGGATGGACTCAAACTCAACTCCCAGACCTACTGCCAGTTCCTGGAAGAAACCTTCTTCAAGCAGTGGTATAGGAAAAAGTCAGCATCTTTCAAGAAGAACATGATTTTCATGCAGGATAATGCTCCATCTCATGCGTCCAAATACTCCACTGCGTGGCTAGCCAGTAAAGGTCTGAAAGGTGAAAAAAATAATGACATGGCCCCCTTGTTCACCTGACCTAAACCCCATAGAGAACCTGTGGTCCATTATAAAACGTGAGGTCTACAAAGAGGGAAAACAGTACACCTCTCTGAACAGCGTCTGGGAGGCCGTGGTTGCTGCTGCACACAATGTTGGTCGTGAACAGATAAAGAAATTGACAGAATCTATGGATGGAAGGCTTTTGAGCGTCCTCATGAAGAAGGGTGGCTATATTGGTCACTGATTTGTTTTTGTTTTGTGTTTGAATGTCAGATATGTTTATTTGCAAATCTGGAGTTGTCATATCAGTGTACCTGGTGAAAATAAATAAGTGAAATGGCTACATATTTGGTTTTTATTAAGTTGCCTAATAATTCTGCACAGTGAAAGTTACCTGAACACATACATATTCTCCTAAAATGGCCAAAACTAAAAACACCCCACTCTAACTTCCATACATATTCAGCTTTGATATTTATGAGTCTTTTTGGTTGATTGAGAACATAGTTGTTGTTCAATAATAAAACTAATCCTCAAAAATACAACTTGGCTAATAATTCTGCACTCCGTGTATACTATTTTTTTAAAATGTAGAAACATTTAGTTATGTTTGAAGGTATCTTTGCTCTACATTTCTATGCATGTGTCTAAGACTTTAACACAGTACTGTATGTAGAACAAGTGTTGCCAGGCAAAACAAACCTCACCCGGCAGCACTTATTTTATGCCTATATGTTGTTGATGGTAATATTTCTCAATCCTCAGCTGTCAGGTTATAGTCCTATGAAAACCCATGACCTTCAGTTTGACCTTTCAAGGTCACTCAAAGTCAAAGGTCATGGTGCCAAATGAAAGCCCATATGCCACTTCCTATAAATTGATGATGATGGTAAATATCTATCATCAACCGTTTAAGTTCCGGCCCTCTGATGATTTTAACCTTTCAAGGTCAAAGATCATGGTGTCAAATGAAAGGCCATATGGGAGTTCATACATGCTCATAATAGTAAACATCTGTCTATCGACAACCATTTTTGAGTTATAATGGAAAATGTTATTTTGACCGAAAAGTTGACTTTTCCGGTGACCTTGACCCGATTACCCCCAGAATTTAATCAGGTAATCTACAGACCATTGCCCCACCTAGCCTGAAAATTTGAAGTCAATTGGTGTAACCGTCTAGATGCTAAATTAACAGACAGACACATACAAACAAACCGCACTAATTACAATACCTCGGCCTGCTTACTCCATCGCGGGTGAGATAATTAAAGTCATCCTAAGTCAGTAAGTATGTACAGTAGTAGTAAAAAGAACAACGACGTCTTCAAAGGAACCCCTGGATGTATGATGAGATTCAGGAACCAAAGTAATCGAATCATTTGCATTATTATTGTGTGTAATATACCTGATGTTAAAGCAGCCGGTTTGAAAAATGATGTAATGCTTCAATAATTGTAAAGTTCATCGACCAGTATTAAGGCTAAGGTAAATCTAAATATATCATCTTAATAATGCAGTTATAATATCATTCAATAATAATTTACTAAGCCTGAATTTAGTTGTGATGGTACATGGTCATGCACAAAGAACTAAAACCGTCATATGAAGAAAGAAGCATAAATCTCGCATGCACGTTATTCAACTTTTCAGTTCAGTTACGTACCTCTCCGCCATAATCTATGAAAGAAAGGAAGTCTGCTTGAGGATGATAGTCCTGCATTTGTGCTCTGTAGATAATAAAAAAATAATAATTAATGCCTAATTTTAAAGTCAAATGACTAAATAGCAGAAATAGAGTATTTACCCTGGTGAGATTAGAGCTTAAGTCCGTCAGGGCCAACCTTCCTGCCAGTGCTTCTTGAACCTGCAACCATAAAACAAGTAATATAAAATATTGATTTTGTTTGTTTAAAAGACCTCAATCCTGAAATAAGGGCACATACCTTTCTATCCAGTAATGTTCCAAACAGCAAAATAAAAAAACCCTTTCAAGAGACAAATTTAGATAATTTTATGGATTAATTTGATCACCAATATTATCTAGCTCATTAGCCTGTGTCATTATAATTACAGAGAATGGCATTAGTACCTGCAGTGAATTAAGGAAGGCGAACACCACATGAACCCCAAAGTCTGATGACACCATGGTCCCAATGCCGAATCCCCATGTTAGACCAAAGAGTGGTGTTAAAATCCCCACACATCTCACAATGACCACTAGGGGATGTTTCTCATCTGGCTGAGTGGAAGCATTCATTCCTCTCCTTAACATCTTATACAGAACCACGATAAGTACCAGCAGGTTTATAGCTACAATAGTCAGAGCAGGAATCACAAATGCCAGGAGGGCCTTCGTTTTATTCCAGTTCAGCCAACAATTGTGATCTTTTTGAATGTATCCTTTGCTTCCAGCTGTAGATGCCACAGTAACAACAGCTATGATTAATGGTGCACCATAGCCAACAGTGAAGGCTATGGCCATCATTGTGCCTCTGGTCATTCTGGAAAAGACCATGAGGGTGCGGTAGAGGAGTAAGAGTGCTGACAGCAACATCCAGAAGAAAAGGGCGAGATAAAAGTAGTGCATAAAGAATGTCGCTGTACTGCAAGGACGCTCTCCTTGGTTAGCAACAGCTGCTCCAATGATGAAGCATATGTCCGCAATCAGAAGGGAGACCGCGATGTTGACGACGGAGACATGACGCATGTAGGATGTGTCATTTCGTGTCACTGATTTCCATATAATGATTTCAATGATAAAGCACAAAACCAAGCTACCCATTGAAATGCCAACGCCAATGTAAGTTATATAGCCTAAGACTATGGCTTTGTCTTTTTCCAAGGAAAATGGTGACATCAGGATTGAAAAAGAGGTTGTGTGATTGCACTCACAAGTAAATCTTTCAGTTTCATTCCCTAATGGCTTTAGTTGACATCCAGTCGAGTCCCATCCACCAGTGCCATTCAGAAGACTAAAATTCCAAAAGACACACTGGGGGTTTCCCAGTGCCTTATTTTTGATGGCGAAAGAAAAGGAGATGTTGTTGATTGTTGAGTTTGGTTCAATCACTGCAACATCTCCATTGATGCTGGTGTTCGTTGGACTGTCATGGTAGGTCAGATTTCGAACAGGTAAGACATTGTTAAATGCTGAAAAAACTATGATTGTTATGAAAGATGGTTCTTTAATCACTGGAATATTTATATAGGTTGTTGACTTATTACCAAACACTTCCAAAAATGGGATAGTGATGCTCATTCTTTTGAGATGTGCTGAGTTAGTGATTATCTCCCAGTTTTCGTTTGGGAGTCTGCGTGCAATGCTTTCAATGGACATCAGAAGTTCAGAACTGGTGTTCCTGGTTGTACTGTTTTGGTTTAAATCCATCCATGCTGTCTGTGCAGCTGCTGAACCAATGACGTCCAGTGTTTGTAGGAAACCCTGAAAAGTTAAATGTTCATTAGAAAGAGCACATCATCAAATAAAATATGGCAGCACAAAATAGAAACGTTTAAAGACTGCAATGAGATTTGAAAAACAAATAATTGAATAAACAAAAGAAGACACATGGGTATACTTACAGTCATAAGGGGTTTATTGACTAAAATAGTTTGGGAGATACTGGCAATGCTTTTCAAGATGGAAGTGACTGTTAATATGGTCGATGCAGATGTTGCTATATTTTGAGCATTTGTTTCAGTAGCGTCGCTGAGATCAGCCATATATTGTGGGAGGTCACTGGGTATTAAGAGCTATGCGGGGGAAGAAATGCAGAAAATTACACACTTCGTATAATTTTCTTTATCTTTTGCTGGAAGTAAGACTCAACATAAGATCTGATTACCTCAAGTCTATCTTTTAGGTTTTGAATGACTCGCAGAACACAGTTGTTATCTGTAATTTGCCACTGTCCTGTTGAATTGCACTTGGCTTTTTGATAGCCGACCATGGCTTCATTACAGTCGCCAACATGTACGTCTTCCACGTTTCCGGGTCCAAAAATGTCATTATAGCAGGTAAATTCTAAAGGAATGATATTACAAATTGGAACATTTCAAACATTCGTGACAGACAAATGAAGAGGAAAACCTTTGAGGAAAAGGAACCCTGACAGTTAATAAAATACATTATTCTATCCACATTCACTGGATATGAGCAATCGTACGCTCTGATTGGCTACTCTACTACTAGGATATCAGCTCATGTACCATGAGTATAGAAAAACAAAATGGCGGCAGAGCGTGTTGCTGCATCAACCGAGGATGAAATAAAAACTCAAAAGCAAACCCCCAAATAATAAAAAAGCAACAAAATATGGACTGAAAGTATTTAATTGTAAGAACGTATCTCTTTTTTTTTTAATAAAAAAAATATTTTTCAAGAATTATTATTCTAGCATTTTTCACAAATTGCTACTGTCATTTCACTGGTTTGTTTACATTAATACAGTTTACATATAAATATTGTAGAAGATGTCAAGTATCATTTTTAATTAAGCAATATTTAAGTCACCAAAGCTTAAGATAATCATGCACATTAATTAAAAGTTGCCAGTTTTGATATTCTTTATTTGCACTCGAAAGAAATATGTAATTTAAAAAAAAAATGAAGGATTACTCACGTCCGTTGACTGCATTTATTATTACACTCTGTGCCTTGTTGTCGCTTTTCATGAGTTGACATGTGACTGATATGCTCTGATTAGTCTGACAGTCCTGTGCGTTAATTTTATAGCCACATACTATGCAGCCGGGTGGTGGAACTGTTAAAAATAATAATAATAATAATAATAATCATTAAATGGTTAAACTTAAGGTACAGATTAAAATTATTTAAATGGTGTGACTAGGCCTGATTCACATTCGGACTGATAATGCAGTTGGGTTGTTATTCATGAACACCGACATTAAATATAAGATTTAGAGGATATTACACGATTGCGCGAAGATATTAAGTTTATCTACAAGTGGTGAAAATATTTTCACGCCACCGTGTAATGTTCTTTATATTATATGGGCATATCCACAAAAAAATTACACGAGTTAATCAAAAGAATTTTGATTTTGAGCCAGTTCGCCATTTTGACAACACATGTCAAGTCAGTGGGAAAACACTGGGAGTGACATCATTGGAGTGAAATATTGGGAATTATTATACATACAGGGCACTTATTTGATGGAATAAAAACACGTGTTCTATTCCCTTCTAGCAGGTTTCATTCATTTGGTTTGATAGCATGCAATATTGTTAGCATATCGCTTATCCTACGTGTATTACATCACTCTACCCAATGGAGAATGAGCATTGTACGTGGTTTACGATATTGCATGATTGTCAAGACAACATGTCACATGTCGGAGATGTAAATCTTCCATGCTAGATGTACCATGATATACCACTCAACGCCAGCCAATATTATTTAAATATGTCACTCAGATCCACGATGTATCTTGTATTAAAAAAATGCGAGATTTTCAACACAAGAAGATAAACGTCATATCTTCAAGCCGACATGTGATTTTCTTTTTGATTATATCGACACGTTCACAAACATAAAGTACCCAGATTAATCAAAAACAATTCATCGATTTCCTCACCACTGACATATAGAGATTTATGTCACAGTTTTGGTTCTCCATGTCCCAGATGAAGCTCGTATGAAAAATATGAGTGGTGTATTTCCCAGTAAAACACTTGTTTCCATAAAATATAAAAGGTTGTGTTTACCTGTTGAAGGTTTGATGCAGGCTGCAGGGTCAATGTTCCATTTCACTTCATAACTCTCCTGAACACAACACTGCAGCATGACTGTCGAATTCTCACATTTTAAATATTTGTCATTGCTCACTTGGATGTTGGGATCTGGAATCATAATCCTTTGCCAGATAACATAAGGTATTGAGTTCTCTGTTGTGCTACATTCATACTGACCTGATAAGGTGAAATGAAATAAGAAATGTATAGAGAAATTATGCAAAAAATATATAATTTGATGAAAGTGTGATGAACGATCCTGAATTGTATTTCAGTATTTAAATGAATGCAAGGTACATGATCATTTATCAATTAAGGTAACGTCTGAAAAAATTTGAAGACTGTTTAAAGACTTTGTTGGTGGTCCAAGATAAGCTGAAAGAAAACTCCAACCTGAATATATAAACTATATTCTTTTTTTTTTTTTTTTTTTACTAGAAGAGGTGTGTGTGTATGTATGTATGTGTGTGTGTGTGTGTGTGTATATATATATATGTATATGAGAGAGCGCGCGCGAGCGGTGGCTACAATTATCGACAGTACATAATTATCGAAACCTTTTCAGATTTACCAATAAAAAAAACAATTTTACAAAGGTGAGTTTCAGTTACAATAGTTATTGGTTAATTAATCAACCGGAAGGCCCCCCTTTGCCCTTCGAGCTTGTCATTTGATGACAGCTCGTTACCTGAGATGGATTTTTTTTTTTTTAATAATTTTTTTTTTTAGCACGATCAGCAATTTGAGGAAAACCCGGACATGATCATTGCAGGTAAGCATGGTGGAAAGATCATGGATATGTTTTTACTCATCAAATTCATTGATATTTCATGATCTCCTTGTCGAGACCTACTTTGTTTCTTTCTCTTTCATTTGACAGTCACCATTTTGTATCTAAACACATGTTTGAGAAGTCACGTGAGGCAAACCATTTAATTGTAGTTTTGGCACTGTGGGTAGGTGCTAAGTCCTGCTGGAAAAGGAAATCAGCATCTCCAAAAAGCTCGTCAGCAGATGGAAGCATGAAATGCTCTAAAATCTCCTGGTAGATGGCTGTGTTGACTTTGGACTTGATAAAATACAGTGGACCAACACCAGCAGATGACATGGCACCCCAAATCATCACAGACTGTGGAAACTTCACACTGGGCTTCAAACACCTTGGATTCTGTGCCTCTCCACTCTTCCTCCAGACTCTAGAACCGTAATTTCCAAATTAAATGCAAAATGTACTTTTATCTGAAAAGAGGACTTTGGACCACTGAGCAACAGTCCATTTCTTCCTCTCCTTAGCCCAAATAAGACACTTCTGACATTGTGTCTGGCTCAGGAGTAGCTTGATATTAGGAATGTGAAAGTTGTATCCCCTTTCTTGAAGACGTCTGTTCGTGATGGGTCTTGATACACTGACACCAGCCTCAGTCCACTCCTTGTGAAGCTCTCCCAAGTTCTTGAATCAACATTTCTTGACAATCCTCTCAAGACTGCAGCCATCCCTGTTGCTTGTGCACCTTTTCCAGCCACCCTTTTCAGCAATGACCTTTTGTGGCTTACCCTCCTTGTGGAGGGCATCAGTGATCATCTTCTGGACAACAGTCAAGTCAGCAGTCTTCCCCATGATTGTGGTTGTGTGTACTGAACTAGACTGAGAGATGCACTGTATTCATACTGTTTTACTCAAACTCGAAATGAAATATTCTAATATTTTGAGATGGTTTTTTTGTGTTTTTGTACTGTATGCCATACTGATTAAAATTAAAATAGAAAAATGCTTGAAACATTTTAGTTTGTGTAATGAGTCTATAATATATAACATTTTCACTTTCTTAAATAACTGATGGAAAATATTGAACTTTTTCACAATATTCTAATTTTTTGAGATGTGTGTGTGTATGTATGTATGTGTGTGTGTAATATATATAATTTTATTTTATTATTTTTTTGTATTACAATATCAGTAGACATTTTATATTTTGGTTTGAGGAATGACGTGACCTTTGACTTGGATTTTCATGTGGTTACAATATCAATTGCCTGTTGACATTTATTGGTAAACTACAAAACTGGAAATTAATACAACGAATGATTAACAAAATGTGATCTATGAAAATACTTAAAGTGGAACAAAAAGATTTTCTGACGCAGGTTAAACATTATCAGTTCATTTGTTTACAAACATTAGAATTACTTCCTCATTTATATCGTCACTGACATTGATGTATTTATATAGAATATAATTTGTACTAAATATGTCTATGTAAAACAAATTTTAAATAAAAACTATGTTTTGTTAACTTAATACCACAGCGATTTTTTTTTTTTTTAATATAAACATCTGGGGTGTCAATAATTGTGGACAAAGGTGTCAATACTTGTGGAATGGTGTCACGTGATCTGATACGCTAAGTAATCAGGAATCAACTTTTTTTTTCCTCCCCTCAGTGGAAGTTTGAGTAATTATTCATGCACAATTTACGTATTGAAAGTCTTTTCTCCTTTTGCAACAGCCAAAAGATCGTTAAGGTGTCGATAATGGGCCTCTCCACCCCCATCTGCATCTAGATAAGTGATTTCCTCACCAACCGCTCACAAGTTGTCCGACGGGGCCCCCACCTCTCCTCCACTATCACGCTCAGTACAGGTGCACCACAAGGGTGTGTCCTCAGCCCTTTGCTATACTCCCTGTACACCAGTAACTGTTCCTCAGCTCATCCCTCCAACACCATCATCAAATTTGCAGATGACACCACAGTCGTCGGTCACATAGTAGAAGGAGATGATGAGACACACTACAGGGCTGAGATCAAGAGGCTGACAGTATGGTGCTATAACAACCACCTCGAGCTCAACATATCAAAGACCAAAGAGCTGATCCTGGACTTCAGGAGGAAGCGGCATATGGACCCACCGCCACTCTTCATAGAAGGTGCCAGTGTCGAGAGGGTCCACACCTTCAAATTCCTGGGAGTTCATATTGCCGATGACCTCTCCTGGACAGCTAATACCACTGCCATCATCAAAAGGGCACAGCAGCGCATCTACTTCCTGAGACTGCTAAAGAGAAATAACCTAAGGGAGACGCTGCTGGTGGCCTTTTATCGCTCTGCTACAGAGACCATACTGACGTACTGCATCACAGTGCGGTATGCAAGCTGCACTGTGGCACAGAAAAAATCACTGCAAAGGGTCATCAGGTCTGCAGAAAAGATCATTAGCTGCCCCCTGCCCACACTTGACAGCATCGCCTCATCCCGTTACCTCAGCAGAGCAAAAAACATAATCAAGGACTCCTCTCACCCAGGCCATGAATACTTTCAGTTACTTCCCTCAGGAAGGCGTTACAGGCCTGCCAGAACCCGCACAACCAGATTCAGAGACGGCTTTTTTCCCCACAGCCATCACAACTCTAAACATTCACTTGCAGAAATAAGACTTCATCATGCTGAATGATTATCCTGCCTGGTTGCACTGCATTTGCACTTTCCAGTACTGTGATTTTTTTTTTTCTCAAAAAGAGGAAAAGGGGGGAAAAAATCTATTTTTATACTGCCTAATATCTATTTTTATACTGTTTCTTATGTGACCTGTCCTATGATGTGTATGTATCGGTATGAGTTTGGTATGAGAGTATGGCGTGAGTGAGTGTATGAATGTATACTTCAATGCACCAGAAAGAGTAGCACTTTAAATTTCGTTGTGACAATGTCTTACAATGACAAATAAATTATTCTGATTCTGATAATTGTAGCCGCTGCTCTAATCATAAAATGCTGCAACTATTGGGAATTTAGATTTTGAATTTATATCCAGAAGTTTGGATATCTCATCATCTCTAGCCGCTTTATCCTGTTCTACAGGGTCGCAGGCAAGCTGGAGCCTATCCCAGCTGACTACGGGCGAAAGGCGGGGTACACCCTGGACAAGTCGCCAGGTCATCACAGGGCTGACACATAGACACAGACAACCATTCACATTCACACCTACGGTCAATTTAGAGTCACCAGTTAACCTAACCTGCATGTCTTTGGACTGTGGGGGAAACCGGAGCACCCGGAGGAAACCCACGCGGACACGGGGAGAACATGCAAACTCCGCACAGAAAGGCCCTCGCCGGCCACGGGGCTCAAACCCGGACCTTCTTGCTGTGAGGCGACAGCGCTAACCACTACGCCACCGTGCCGCCTAAGTTTGGATATCTAATAGTTATTTTATAATGTAATATTTACAATATTTTGGGAACACAGTAACATTTAACATCAGATCGTATACTACGGTACATAGAAGTAATTTTTAACTTACCACTATCATCAGGAGTGGTATTTTTCACAACGAGGACAGTTTGATTGATGGTATACCGATCTGACTCTTTAATTTCAATTCCATTCCTTGTCCACTTAATTGTATTATTTACTGTTGTGTTACAGGTCAGTGTCAGATTTTGCCCAGGATATATTTGGTCTTTGCGTTTATACAGCCCATCTGCCGCTGAAACACAGAACCATGCACATGTTTGAGGCTTTATTCCTTCTTTTCATTTATTTTTTTTCCTTCAGTGCTATATAAATTGCATGTAGTTAACCATGCTAAGAGATCCCCTTATGTTAGGTAAAGGGATGATGATGATAATAATAAGAGAATAATGTCCCTACCACTGTGACTGAATGCATCATCACTGATGTTGAATCCCAGTGAACGGAGATTGGTAGTAAGTTGTTGGTTTGCTGACAGTAAATTAAGGTGATCAAAAGTTGCATTAATACTGAAGTCTGCGATCACACTGCCAGGCCTGTCAATACACAGATCATTTAAGCCATGACTTTTAGAAAGAACCTGTTGAGAAAATTCTCCAACAAACCCAGAGATTACATGTTGTTGTATGAGCGTTTTACGTGTGCAATTTCATGAAAGTCTATAAAGCTCATTGCATCCATCTAGATGTATTGAGTACCACAGTGAATATCACATTTCTCTGATTATATACAGTATTTAATTCATTATTAAAAATCTTAAATATGGACAACTAAAATAATGAACTAGTGATAATGCAGTAAATAACATCACCTGAAATCATTCACTTTTGCAGATTTGGCCTGGTAGGCAGGCATGCTTCTGTAACTTTGATCAATCTGAAAAAAGACACATGCTCACTGGTCAGTATGTAAAGATTACGTTGATACCAGAAGGCTCTTGAATTCTCGAATCAAAAGGGGTTGATTTATTTTTCTATAACAGCAGCTCTGACAGTAGTTCCAATGCAATTTCAATGACGCTTATATTTATGCACTCATTCTAATATGTGATTGTTTCTACACTAACAGGGATTTGTGTGGTTGACGTTCCACATAATCCAAGACTAAAAATGTATCGTTATTTAACAAAGAAATGTATACAATCATTTATACAGTGAATTGATCTGTTAGGAGATATTTGTTTAATATTATGGAAGGAATCTCCACGGTCAGCTCTTTGTAACTGTACATTTTCCACCATAAAAAAAAGTCTTCATGATAGAGACAGGCTAGTATGGGAATGAGTGTTTGTAGCTGCTATAATGAATAGTAACCCTTAGCAAAATGTAGTGTACTTAAAGTTCATTTTATCAAGTATGCTTCAGTATAAGTATAGCAAGTATACTACAGACCATGTACTTTTAGTGTACTAGAAAGTATACAAATTTAATACTTTTTCGGACTAAATTGGAACATTTCAAGTTTCTAAAAGTATACTTTAAAGTTCATTTTAAGTTTGCAAAAGTACACTTTAAAGTATACAACAAGTACACTCATCTGTATACTATCAATGTACTTGGTATATCCCTCTCGTATGCTTAAAATATACCACAAGTACACTTATCGATATACTGCCATTGTACTAGTTATATACTTTGAGTCCCTATTTTTAGCTTATTATTGTATACTTTAAGTATACGGTTATAAACGTTGGTTATTTCACTAGTTTACTTGTTATACTTTAAGCTTGCTTGGCATATTACTTTTTTTTTTAAAGGTTTTTTTGGGGGCTTTTTTTTCACCTTTATTGGATAGGACAGTGTAGAGACAGGAAATGAGCGGGAGAGAGAGACGGGGAGGGATTGGGAAATTACCTCGGGTCGGAATTGAACCCAGGTCCCCGGATTTATGGTATGGCGCCTTAGCCAGCCATATAATACTCCTTAAAGTATTCTTAAAGTTTACTCATACTGTATGTACACAAGAGTGTGATGCATTTACAAAATCACAAGACAGAATGTTGAAAACAAGTTTGATATATTTTCAAACATTTTAAAAACAAAGACCTATGAAATCAAGTCCTTCCTTACTGGAGAAAACAAAAGGAAAAAGTGCACATTTGCATGTAAAAATGTAAACATAATGGTCTCTTGATCAATAAAGTCAAGTCAAAAGTTTTTCTGTTTTGTTTTATAAAATTGCATTTTATATACTTTGAGTCCCTATTTTTAGCTTATTATTGTATACTTTAAGTATACGGTTATAAACGTTGGTTATTTCACTAGTTTACTTGTTATACTTTAAGCTTGCTTGGCATATTACTTTTTTTTTTAAAGGTTTTTTGGGGGCTTTTTTTCACCTTTATTGGATAGGACAGTGTAGAGACAGGAAATGAGCGGGAGAGAGAGACGGGGAGGGATTGGGAAATTACCTCGGGTCGGAATTGAACCCAGGTCCCCGGATTTATGGTATGGCGCCTTAGCCAGCCATATAATACTCCTTAAAGTATTCTTAAAGTTTACTCATACTGTATGTACACAAGAGTGTGATGCATTTACAAAATCACAAGACAGAATGTTGAAAACAAGTTTGATATATTTTCAAACATTTCAAAAACAAAGACCTATGAAATCAAGTCCTTCCTTACTGGAGAAAACGAAAGGAAAAAGTGCACATTTGCATGTAAAAATGTAAACATAATGGTCTCTTGATCAATAAAGTCAAAAGTTTTTCTGTTTTTGTGTATGATTTTAAGGTACATAAAGATAATGCAATTGAGCACACATACTATATACTGTAAAGTTTTAAACTCCAGCATTATATTAATATATAAATTAAATGTTAAGCATGAGTCAATGACTTGACCTTATTATGCACTTGGAGCAAGATATCCTAAGTATTAGTACTTTGTGGCAGAAAAACGTAAAAAGTATACTTAAGTACAAGTTTTAGTATTAAAGTATAAGTGTAAGTCTTAGTATTAATGTACTTAGTCTTAGACTTTTGTTTATACTTTTCAGTATAAGCCAAGTATACTTAACTATACTATTCTTAAGTATATAAAATATAGTTTATAAAAAGTCAACTTCAAATATACTTCCTCAGTTTTAGTAAAAAATAAGTATACTCATAGTACACTTGAATAAACTTCTTTTTGCTAAGGGAAGTGATAACATGAACTAGTTTTGCAGACATTAAATGTAACTCTAAATGGATAAAAAGAATGACGTTTATTAAAGCGAGACGACCTTTTGATTTCATAAAATCGGTGAAATTTAGTTCCCTCTGAAATTTGGTCATTGTGAAATATGTTTATTTCTGTAATATCTCACAAAATATCAGGCCATTTTATGGCTGGGAAGTTGTTTAATTTGAGGGGATTCCCGAGCAAATAATGTGCATGAAATCACTCGCTTTGCACAGTCAAGCAGACGGAGGAAGTCCGTGTGTGTGCGCATGCATGCGCAGGTTTACCTTTGAGCGTGCACTGATAGTTGCATCACTCTGTCACTAAACGAACAGCTGATCACACCGAGGTGCTCGCTGACCACCGATATTTATTAGTCTGGTCCTGCGTTTCCTTTCCTTCGTATATAACATAACGTCTTTTCTTCTCGCTTTCCGTTACTGTCGTCGGTCTTTCACATTTCATTCGTACACTCACGCCCTCCATTTTTCTCTCCTGTTTCAAATTTGTATCCCACAATCCCTTGCGCAAATGGGGAAAGCTCACCACTTGATGCATGACATAATATCTTGTACTGGGTCATGGTGAAGCAGGAAAAAAATAGCGGAGAATTTAGGGCCACGTGGCCCTAAATTCATTAATTGTTCCATTTTTAAGAAATAATAAAATTGGAAGTCTGTGATTCAAGTTCAGTAGCTTTCGGTCCACTAAACAAAAATAATTAGGTGTCAGGGAAAATTCTTTTTATGACCTTCACTTGAAAAATCTGAAAGGCAGTCTAGCTTTAATTTACTAAAGATGTAATAATTGGCAAATTGCTGTCGTATATGAGGAATAAAGCATTTACTGAAGTGTTGAAGGATGTATTGCTAATTTTACTATTGCTGTTACTACTGCTGCAATTATCTCATCTCATCTCATTATCTCTAGCCGCTTTATCCTTCTACAGGGTCGCAGGCAAGCTGGAGCCTATCCCAGCTGACTACGGGCGAAAGGCGGGGTACACCCTGGACAAGTCGCCAGGTCATCACAGGGCTGACACATAGACACAGACAACCATTCACACTCACATTCACACCTACGGTCAATTTAGAGTCACCAGTTAACCTAACCTGCATGTCTTTGGACTGTGGGGGAAACCGGAGCACCCGGAGGAAACCCACGCGGACACGGGGAGAACATGCAAACTCCACACAGAAAGGCCCTCGCCGGCCCCGGGGCTCGAACCCAGGACCTTCTTGCTGTGAGGCGACAGTGCTAACCACTACACCACCGTGCCGCCTGCTGCAATTATTACTAATAAAATGGATTGGGAGATTCATTATAAGTACATCATATTACTTTGTGTAACTTACTGAATTCTCAATTGTTGTTTTAACTTCTTTGAAGGTGATACTTGTTCTATCGGTGAGTGCAGTGTCAAATTCTCTGTTTATTTTCATCGAGAAACCCATGACACGGGTATCTGTGGCTGGGGGGGAAAAAGACAAAATATGTGATATGTAACAGATGTAAATTTAAGCAATTTAATGTGTATACATTTTTACACACACACAAACCATGCCCTTCACGATTATTGACACCCCAGAGGAGAGTGCATAAGAGAGGGCAGAGGACCCTGGATGATTTGGAGAGTTTGTGTAAAGAGGAATGGTCTCAGATGCCCTGCTCTGTATCCCCAACCTTATACAATGTTCTAGGAGAGACTCCGTGCTGTTTTACTGGCAAAGGGAGGTTGTACAAAGTATTAAATGCAGGGGTGCCAATAATAATAATAATAGTGGCACATTTGTGTTTTTGTTGAAAATACTTATTTCTTGATAAGATTTGTTTTTCTCTGAATAAATTAATTTAAATTAAAGGTTGGATTTTTTTTTTTTATCATTTTGTCAGTGTGAGATTAAGCTACTTCACCAAAAGGTGGATTTTTTTCTAACCCTTTTTACTTATCTTTACAAAGTTAAAGTCCCTCCCATGCCAGGACCTGATCTTCCCAGGCAGTCTCTTGTCCCAGTACTAACCAGGCTCTTAAGGTGCATTGGGCGGCGCCAATCCATTTCCATAGCTCTTGGCCTTTCACATAGCTCGGGTTACAGTGGGGGTCAAGTTCTCTGGTAAATGCAAGTGTAACCCATATGACTTTTAGACGCACCCTAACCCATTCTGATGCACTGAGAGTTCACTGATAGCCCCTAGAGCGTGCGCCAGAATGTTCACTCAATAATAATAAAAAACTGCCGCTTTAAAACAAGGCTTGAAATCGAGAAACTGGATAGACACGATTACCTTCAATACCGAGAGAGAGAAACTGACATCTAATCTCCCTTTGTCTAGATCCTTATCTACAATCAAGACCCTGAGATCATCTGAGATCTTGATTAAGACCAGATATCCTGACTTTTTTTTTGTACACCTGGAAACCCTGTGTCACCATCGTCTTCGTCTGTGGATACCTTGGAGTCCCCCACCTGTGGTCCCCATCTCTCAATTGTGTCACCATTCCCCCTTGCATGCCTCCTCACATTTCCTGTGGCTGATCTCCCTGAGCTTCTTGCCACCATCCCTTGCCCTGTGACTGTGGTAGGATCAAATTTGAACACAATACACAGACTTGGATCGGAAATTGGACCGAGTCACACATTTAACATCCCCACTCCATTCTTCTTATTTGATTTTCATTTTTTGGGTGCACTCAGTTTTCTTTGGGCTTATTTTTATTTAGTTATTTTTTGTTTTTCTGAGATCTCAGTTGGGTTTTATTTAATATTTTGTTTGTTTCATTCATTTCTTGTTATGTAGAACCATAGTGCCAGCACTAATAGTATATTGGTATTGATATATATATATATATATATATATATATATATATATATATATATATATATATATATATATATATATTTTTTTTTACATCTAGTTACAATTTAAGTGTTTTGGGTACACTTGTATCACATAGAAAACCCTAGGAAACAAAAGTAGCTTACCATTCACAACTTAATAATTTAACTGAGTTAAATAGCTTTTTAGTAGGAATTAAATAAATAACTCTTTAGATAGTTATTGATAAATACAGTGGTTATTTATTCTTCATATTGAGACCTTTACTAACCCAGTTTAAAAGACAAATAGATTCTTAATATTGACGTTATTTATTCTTCATATTGACACCTTTACTAACTGCACTTAGAATACTGTTTACATGATTGATAATTTGCACAGAGTAAATGACTTTTATTCTCCTTAACTTATTGTCTAAATAAATAATTACTGTATTTTTTATTCTTATACCAGTGAGTGTTGTGTGTTGTTGGGGTGAGTAACTGATTGTGGTCTAGCCTAACCTAAACCAGTCTCCTCTAGAACTTAGAATTAGACTGTTCCTGCACAAGCACAGGCCCCTCTCTCGTCGTACGGGTTACACAAGAGTTTGACTCCCTACTTTCATCGGTATTGTGGCAGAGCGTGTTGTTGAACCAACCGAGGATGAAATAAAAAATACTTGAAAACAAAAAAACCCAAAATGATCAAGTATTTAAAAGAAACAGAAATGGTTAAAATAATAGTTGTTTTGGGTTCCCCCCCCCCTGCAATATCGCCTGTTCCACACTCCAGCCCAGTCAGTGGTGGTAATGCACCTTTAAGTTGATTTGCAAAATGCCAAAAAAAACCTAAAGAAGAAGAAAAGCCCAAAAAATAGAAAAAAGCGCAAGAAAATATGGAATAAAAGTATTTGATTGTAAGAACATATCTTTTTTTCAAGAATTATTATAGCGTTTTTCACAAATTGCCGCTGCCATTTCGCCAGTTTGTTTACATTCTAAGTGGAAATGATTTTGTCGGATGTTTTGTGCAAAGTTTTTATTTATCGAACTTGTAAAAAAATAAAAATGCTCAGTTTCTCAAAATCCAATGAATGTGGATAGAATAAAACAGTTATTCCACTCAATTTCATCGTACATGGCTTATAGCCAACTCGGAGCAATGCACCTTGTCGACCATCAGCTCATGTACAACTCGATTTCGTGGAATAACTTTTAAATATGCAATTTTTAAGCAATATTTTGAGTGCTTTGTAATTATGAACAGGGAAGTTGACATAAATTAGAAAACATGTAGGATTTGTCAATATAAATCAAGAGTATTTGTAAATATTATGCATTATTATACATATAATATATTTAGATATATTAATTATATAAGTGAACAGCACATAGGATTACAAAAATATTTTAAGGTTTTAATGCTTTAGAGGTCAGTTGAGCTATGCTGAATAGTAAGAGTAAATTATTTGATAATGTTGACAAAAAGAGTATAAGCAAGTATACGAAGTATACTTTTGATTAGTATACAACAAAGGTGGGTAGATTTGCCAAATGTTTCAGTGAAAGTTAGGTTCCACCATTTAAGTGAGCTCTAAATGCATGAGCAACAGTGTACGGTTGATGACACATTGGTGACTTATCGAGGAAAAGTACAATTTACCTTCAACATTTAAAGGTTTGAAATCTTACCTTGGGTTGTGTCAACTCTGATCCTGGTGATTGTCTTGACTTTCCTTGTGGAAGTTATGATTATCGTTGAAGTAGGTGTTGTGGTTGTGTTGGCTGTATTTGTGGTTGCAGTTGGTGTGGTTTGAAGATGTATGTTTGTAGTGTCTATGTGTGTAACATTTGTGATTATGGTGGATAGAGTTGGGGCAGCTGTGGGTATAGGGTCTGTGGTTGTGGATGCTGTGGTTGCAGCAGTTGTGATGTCAGCTGTGGCGTTTGTGGTTGCAGTTGCTGTGGTTTGAAGATTTGTGTTTGCGATGTGTGTGGTTGTAGCAGTTGTGACTGAGGTGGCTTTGTTTTTTTTGGCTATGGCTGCAGAAGTAGTATCTGCAGTTGTGGTGGTGATGGTTTGTGTAATGTCTGTGGTGGTGGTGGCGGGGTTTGTTATGATTGTAGTTTGGAGAGCTGTGGTTGTATCAGTTGTGGCTGTAGTAGGAGCAATCGTGGGTATGGTGTCTGCAATTGTAGCAGTTATGATTGTGGTGTCTGAGGTTGTGGCTGATGTGGTAACAGCGGTTGCTGTTGTGGAATGGTCTGCTGTGATGTCCGTGTTTACATCAACAATGTTTGTAGCTGTGGTGTTTGTGGTTGCAGTTGGTGTGGTTTGAAGATGTATGTTTGTAGGGTCTGTGTGTGTAACCTTCATGGTGACTGTAGTTGGGGAAGCTGTGGGTATAGGGTCTGTGGTTGTGGATGCTGTGGTTGCAGCAGTTGTGATGTCAGCTGTGGCATTTATGATTGTGGTGTCTGAGGTTGTGGCTGGAGTGATAACAGCGGTTACTGTTGTGGTATGGTCTGCTGTGATGTCCGTGGTTACATCAACAATGTTTATAGCTGTGGTGTTTGTGGTTGCAGTTGGTGTGGTTTGAAGATGTATGTTTGTAGGGTCTGTGTTTGTGAAATTTATTATTATGGTGGCTGTAGTTGGGGCAGCCATGGGTAAAGGGTCTGTGGTTGTGGATGCTGTGGTTGCAGCACTTGTGATGATGTCAGCTGTGGTGTTTGTGGTTATATAAGCAGTTTCTGTAGCTGTGTTGTCTGTAGTTGCAGGTGCTGTGGCTGCTGTGGTTGTGGTGTGGTCATCTTTGGTGTCTTTGGTTATATAAGTACTTTTTGATGGTGTGGTTTGAAGACTTGTGTTTGTGGTGTCTGAGGTTGTGGCTGGTGTGGTAACAGCGGTTGCATTTGTGGTGTGGTCTGATGTGGTGTCTGTGGTTACATCAACAATGTTTGTACCTTTAGTGTTTGGGGTTGCAGTTGGTGTGGTTTGAAGATGTATGTTTCTAGTGTCTATGTGTGTAACATTTGTGATTATGGTGGATAGAGTTGGGGCAGCTGTGGGTATAGGGTCTGTGGTTGTGGATGCTGTGGTTGCAGCAGTTGTGATGTCAGCTGTGGTGTTTGTGATTATGTAAGAAGTTTCTGTAGCTGTGCTGTCTGTGGTTGCAGTTGCTATGGTTTGAAGACTTGTGTTTGTGATGTGTGTGGTTGTAGCAGTTGTGATTGAGGTGGCTTTGTTTGTTTTAGCTGTGGCTGCAGTAATGGTATCTGTAGTTGTGGTGGTGATGGTTTGTGTAATGTCTGTGGTGTTGGTGGCGGAGTTTGTTATGATTGTAGTTTGGAGAGCTGTGGTTGTATCAGTTGTGGCTGTAGTAGGAGCAATCGTGGGTATGGTGTCTGCAATTGTAGCAGTTATGATTGTGGTGTCAGAGGTTGTGGCTGATGTGGTAACAGCGGTTACTGTTGTGGTATGGTCTGCTGTGATGTCCGTGTTTACATCAACAATGTTTGTAGCTGTGGTGTTTGTGGTTGCAGTTGGTGTGGTTTGAAGATGTATGTTTGTAGGGTCTGTGTTTGTAACATTTATTATTATGGTGGCTGTAGTTGGGGCAGCCATGGGTATAGGGTCTGTGGTTGTGGATGCTGTGTTTGCAGCAGTTGTGATGATGTCAGCTGTGGTGTTTGTGGTTATATAAGCAGTTTCTGTAGCTGTGTTGTCTGTAGTTGCAGGTGCTGTGACTGCTGTGGTTGTGGTGTGGTCAGCTTTGGTGTCTTTGGTTATATAAGTACTTTTTGATGGTGTGGTTTGAAGACTTGTGTTTGTGGTGTCTGAGGTTGTGGCTGATGTGGTAACAGCGGTTGCATTTGTGGTGTGGCCTGCTGTGGTGTCTGTGGTTACATCAACATTGTTTGTACCTGTGGTGTTTGGGGTTGCAGTTGGTGTGGTTTGAAGATGTATGTTTGTAGTGTCTGTTTTTGTAACATTTGTGATTATGGTGGATAGAGTTGGGGCAGCTGTGGGTATAGGGTCTGTGGTTGTGGATGCTGTGGTTGCAGCAGTTGTGATGTCAGCTGTGGCGTTTGTGGTTGCAGTTGGTGTGGTTTGAAGATGCATGTTTGTAGGGTCTGTGTTTGTAACATTTATTATTATGGTGGCTGTAGTTGGGGCAGCCGTGGGTATAGGGTCTGTGGTTGTGGATGCTGTGGTTGCAGCACTTGTGATGATGTCAGCTGTGGTGTTTGTGGTTATATAAGCAGTTTCTGTAGCTGTGTTGTCTGTAGTTGCAGGTGCTGTGGCTGCTGTGGTTGTGGTGTGGTCAGCTTTGGTGTCTTTGGTTATATAAGTACTTTTTGATGGTGTGGATTGAAGACTTGTGTTTGTGGTGTCTGAGGTTGTGGCTGGTGTGGTAACAGTGGTTGCATTTGTGGTGTGCTCTGCTGTGGTGTCTGTGGTTACATCAACAATGTTTGTAGCTGTGGTGTTTGTGGTTGCAGTTGGTGTGGTTTGAAGATGCATGTTTGTAGGGTCTGTGTTTGTAACATTTATTATTATGGTGGCTGTAGTTGGGGCAGCCGTGGGTATAGGGTCTGTGGTTGTGGCTGCTGTGGTTGCAGCAGTTGTGATGATGTCAGCTGTGGTGTTTGTGGTTATATAAGCAGTTTCTGTAGCTGTGTTGTCTGTAGTTGCAGGTGCTGTGGCTGCTGTGGTTGTGGTGTGGTCAGCTTTGGTGTCTTTGGTTATATAAGTACTTTTTGATGGTGTGGATTGAAGACTTGTGTTTGTGGTGTCTGAGGTTGTGGCTGGTGTGGTAACAGTGGTTGCATTTGTGGTGTGCTCTGCTGTGGTGTCTGTGGTTACATCAACAATGTTTGTAGCTGTGGTGTTTGTGGTTGCAGTTGGTGTGGTTTGAAGATGTATGTTTGCAGGGTCTGTGTTTGTAACATTTATTATTATGGTGGCTGTAGTTGGGGCAGCCGTGGGTATAGGGTCTGTGGTTGTGGATGCTGTGGTTGCAGCACTTGTGATGTCAGCTGTGGCGTTTGTGGTTGCAGTTGCTGTGGTTTGAAGATTTGTGTTTGCGATGAGTGTGGTTGTAGCAGTTGTGATTGAGGTGGCTTTGTTTGTTTTGGCTATGGCTGCAGAAGTAGTATCTGCAGTTGTGGTGGTGATGGTTTGTGTAATGTCTGTAGTGGCACTGTCTGTGGTGTTGGTGGCGGGGTTTATGATTGTAGTTTGGAGAGCTGTGGTTGTATCAGTTGTGGCTGTAGTAGGGGCAGTCGTGGGTATGGTATCTGCAGTTGTAGCAGTTATGATTGTGGTGTCTGAGGTTGTGGCTGGAGTGGTAACAGCGGTTACTGTTGTGGTATGGTCTGCTGTGCTGTCCGTGGTAACATCAACAATGTTTGTAGCTGTGGTGTTTGTGGTTGCAGTTGGTGTGGTTTGAAGATGCATGTTTGTAGGGTCTGTGTTTGTAACATTTATTATTATGGTGGCTGTAGTTGGGGCAGCCGTGGGTATAGGGTCTGTGGTTGTGGCTGCTGTGGTTGCAGCACTTGTGATGATGTCAGCTGTGGTGTTTGTGGTTATATAAGCAGTTTCTGTAGCTGTGTTGTCTGTAGTTGCAGGTGCTGTGGCTGCTGTGGTTGTGGTGTGATCAGCTTTGGTGTCTTTGGTTATATAAGTACTTTTTGATGATGTGGTTTGAAGACTTGTGTTTGTGGTGTCTGAGGTTGTGGCTGGTGTGGTAACAGCGGTTTCATTTGTGGTGTGGCCTGCTGTGGTGTCTGTGGTTACATCAACAATGTTTGTACCTGTAGTGTTTGGGGTTGCAGTTGGTGTGGTTTGAAGATGCATGTTTGTAGGGTCTGTGTTTGTAACATTTATTATTATGGTGGCTGTAGTTGGGGCAGCCGTGGGTATAGGGTCTGTGGTTGTGGATGCTGTGGTTGCAGCACTTGTGATGATGTCAGCTGTGGTGTTTGTGGTTATATAAGCAGTTTCTGTAGCTGTGTTGTCTGTAGTTGCAGGTGCTGTGGCTGCTGTGGTTGTGGTGTGATCAGCTTTGGTGTCTTTGGTTATATAAGTACTTTTTGATGGTGTGGTTTGAAGACTTGTGTTTGTGGTGTCTGAGGTTGTGGCTGGTGTGGTAACAGCGGTTGCATTTGTGGTGTGGCCTGCTGTGGTGTCTGTGGTTACATCAACAATGTTTGTACCTGTGGTGTTTGGGGTTGCAGTTGGTGTGGTTTGAAGATGTATGTTTGTAGTGCCTGTTTTTGTAACATTTGTGATTATGGTGGTTAGCGTTGGGGCAGCTGTGGGTATAGGGTCTGTGGTTGTGGATGCTGTGGTTGCAGCAGTTGTGATGTCAGCTGTGGCGTTTGTGGTTGCAGTTGCTGTGGTTTGAAGATTTGTGTTTGTGATGTGTGTGGTTGTAGCAGTTGTGACTGAGGTGGCTTTGTTTGTTTTGGCTATGGCTGTAGAAGTAGTATCTGCAGTTGTGGTGGTGATGGTTTGTGTAATGTCTGTAGTGGCACTGTCTGTGGTGTTGGTGGCGGGGTTTATGATTGTAGTTTGGAGAGCTGTGGTTGCATCAGTTGTGGCTGTAGTAGGGGCAGTCGTGGGTATGGTATCGGCAGTTGTAGCAGTTATGATTGTGGTGTCTGAGGTTGTGGCTGGAGTGGTAACAGTGGTTTCTGTTGTGGTATGGTCTGCTGTGCTGTCCATGGTTACATCAACAATGTTTGTAGCTGTGGTGTTTGTGGTTGCAGTTGGTGTGGTTTGAAGATGTATGTTTGTAGGGTCTGTGTTTGTAACATTTATTATTATGGTGGCTGTAGTTGGGGCAGCCGTGGGTATAGGGTCTGTGGTTGTGGCTGCTGTAGTTGCAGCAGTTATGATGATGTCAGCTGTGGTGTTTGTGGTTATATAAGCAGTTTCTGTAGCTGTGTTGTCTGTAGTTGCAGGTGCTGTGGTTGTGGTGTGGTCAGCTTTGGTGTCTTTGGTTATATAAGTACTTTTTGATGGTGTGGTTTGAAGACTTGTGTTTGTTGTGGCTGGTGTGGTAACAGTGGTTGCATTTGTGGTGTGGTCTGCTGTGGTGTCTGTGGTTACATCAACAATGTTTGTACCTGTGGTGTTTGGGGTTGCAGTTGGTGTGGTTTGAAGATGTATGTTTGTAGGGTCTGTGTTTGTAACCTTTATGGTGGCTGTAGTTGGGGAAGCTGTGGGTATAGGGTCTGTGGTTGTAGATGCTGTGGTTGCAGCAGTTGTGATGTCAGCTGTGGCATTTAAGATTGTGGTGTCTGAGGTTGTGGCTGGAGTGGTAACAGCGGTTACTGTTGTGGTATGGTCTGCTGTGATGTCCGTGGTTACATCAACAATGATTGTAGCTGTGGTGTTTATGGTTGCAGTTGGTGTGGTTTGAAGATGCATGTTTGTAGGGTCTGTGTTTGTAACATTTATTATTATGGTGGCTGTAGTTGGGGCAGCCGTGGGTATAGGGTCTGTGGTTGTGGATGCTGTGGTTGCAGCAGTTGTGATGATGTTAGCTGTGGTGTTTGTGGTTATATAAGCAGTTTCTGTAGCTGTGTTGTCTGTAGTTGCAGGTGCTGTGGCTGCTGTGGTTGTGGTGTGATCAGCTTTGGTGTCTTTGGTTATATAAGTACTTTTTGATGGTGCGGTTTGAAGACTTGTGTTTGTGGTGTCTGAGGTTGTGGCTGGTGTGGTAACAGCGGTTGCATTTGTGGTGTGGCCTGCTGTGGTGTCTGTGGTTACATCAACATTGTTTGTACCTGTGGTGTTTGGGGTTGCAGTTGGTGTGGTTTGAAGATGTATGTTTGTAGTGTCTGTTTTTGTAACATTTGTGATTATGGTGGATAGAGTTGGGGCAGCTGTGGGTATAGGGTCTGTGGTTGTGGATGCTGTGGTTGCAGCAGTTGTAATGTCAGCTGTGGCGTTTGTGGTTGCAGTTGGTGTGGTTTGAAGATGCATGTTTGTAGGGTCTGTGTTTGTAACATTTATTATTATGGTGGCTGTAGTTGGGGCAGCCGTGGGTATAGGGTCTGTGGTTGTGGATGCTGTGGTTGCAGCACTTGTGATGATGTCAGCTGTGGTGTTTGTGGTTATATAAGCAGTTTCTGTAGCTGTGTTGTCTGTAGTTGCAGGTGCTGTGGCTGCTGTGGTTGTGGTGTGGTCAGCTTTGGTGTCTTTGGTTATATAAGTACTTTTTGATGGTGTGGATTGAAGACTTGTGTTTGTGGTGTCTGAGGTTGTGGCTGGTGTGGTAACAGTGGTTGCATTTGTGGTGTGCTCTGCTGTGGTGTCTGTGGTTACATCAACAATGTTTGTAGCTGTGGTGTTTGTGGTTGCAGTTGGTGTGGTTTGAAGATGCATGTTTGTAGGGTCTGTGTTTGTAACATTTATTATTATGGTGGCTGTAGTTGGGGCAGCCGTGGGTATAGGGTCTGTGGTTGTGGCTGCTGTGGTTGCAGCAGTTGTGATGATGTCAGCTGTGGTGTTTGTGGTTATATAAGCAGTTTCTGTAGCTGTGTTGTCTGTAGTTGCAGGTGCTGTGGCTGTTGTGGTGTGGTCAGCTTTGGTGTCTTTGGTTATATAAGTACTTTTTGATGGTGTGGATTGAAGACTTGTGTTTGTGGTGTCTGAGGTTGTGGCTGGTGTGGTAACAGTGGTTACATTTGTGGTGTGCTCTGCTGTGGTGTCTGTGGTTACATCAACAATGTTTGTAGCTGTGGTGTTTGTGGTTGCAGTTGGTGTGGTTTGAAGATGTATGTTTGCAGGGTCTGTGTTTGTAACATTTATTATTATGGTGGCTGTAGTTGGGGCAGCCGTGGGTATAGGGTCTGTGGTTGTGGATGCTGTGGTTGCAGCACTTGTGATGTCAGCTGTGGCGTTTGTGGTTGCAGTTGCTGTGGTTTGAAGATTTGTGTTTGCGATGAGTGTGGTTGTAGCAGTTGTGATTGAGGTGGCTTTGTTTGTTTTGGCTATGGCTGCAGAAGTAGTATCTGCAGTTGTGGTGGTGATGGTTTGTGTAATGTCTGTAGTGGCACTGTCTGTGGTGTTGGTGGCGGGGTTTATGATTGTAGTTTGGAGAGCTGTGGTTGTATCAGTTGTGGCTGTAGTAGGGGCAGTCGTGGGTATGGTATCTGCAGTTGTAGCAGTTATGATTGTGGTGTCTGAGGTTGTGGCTGGAGTGGTAACAGCGGTTACTGTTGTGGTATGGTCTGCTGTGCTGTCCGTGGTAACATCAACAATGTTTGTACCTGTGGTGTTTGTGGTTGCAGTTCGTGTGGTTTGAAGATGCATGTTTGTAGGGTCTGTGTTTGTAACATTTATTATTATGGTGGCTGTAGTTGGGGCAGCCGTGGGTATAGGGTCTGTGGTTGTGGATGCTGTGGTTGCAGCACTTGTGATGATGTCAGCTGTGGTGTTTGTGGTTATATAAGCAGTTTCTGTAGCTGTGTTGTCTGTAGTTGCAGGTGCTGTGGCTGCTGTGGTTGTGGTGTGGTCAGCTTTGGTGTCTTTGGTTATATAAGTACTTTTTGATGGTGTGGATTGAAGACTTGTGTTTGTGGTGTCTGAGGTTGTGGCTGGTGTGGTAACAGTGGTTACATTTGTGGTGTGCTCTGCTGTGGTGTCTGTGGTTACATCAACAATGTTTGTAGCTGTGGTGTTTGTGGTTGCAGTTGGTGTGGTTTGAAGATGTATGTTTGCAGGGTCTGTGTTTGTAACATTTATTATTATGGTGGCTGTAGTTGGGGCAGCCATGGGTATAGGGTCTGTGGTTGTGGATGCTGTGGTTGCAGCACTTGTGATGTCAGCTGTGGCGTTTGTGGTTGCAGTTGCTGTGGTTTGAAGATTTGTGTTTGCGATGAGTGTGGTTGTAGCAGTTGTGATTGAGGTGGCTTTGTTTGTTTTGGCTATGGCTGCAGAAGTAGTATCTGCAGTTGTGGTGGTGATGGTTTGTGTAATGTCTGTAGTGGCACTGTCTGTGGTGTTGGTGGCGGGGTTTATGATTGTAGTTTGGAGAGCTGTGGTTGTATCAGTTGTGGCTGTAGTAGGGGCAGTCGTGGGTATGGTATCTGCAGTTGTAGCAGTTATGATTGTGGTGTCTGAGGTTGTGGCTGGAGTGGTAACAGCGGTTACTGTTGTGGTATGGTCTGCTGTGCTGTCCGTGGTAACATCAACAATGTTTGTAGCTGTGGTGTTTGTGGTTGCAGTTCGTGTGGTTTGAAGATGCATGTTTGTAGGGTCTGTGTTTGTAACATTTATTATTATGGTGGCTGTAGTTGGGGCAGCCGTGGGTATAGGATCTGTGGTTGTGGCTGCTGTGGTTGCAGCACTTGTGATGATGTCAGCTGTGGTGTTTGTGGTTATATAAGCAGTTTCTGTAGCTGTGTTGTCTGTAGTTGCAGGTGCTGT
This sequence comes from Neoarius graeffei, assembly GCF_027579695.1. Taxonomy (NCBI): domain Eukaryota; kingdom Metazoa; phylum Chordata; class Actinopteri; order Siluriformes; family Ariidae; genus Neoarius; species Neoarius graeffei. Next base: position 48,534,722 of record NC_083593.1, on the reverse strand, counting down.
GGCTGCTGTGGTTGTGGTGTGATCAGCTTTGGTGTCTTTGGTTCTATAAGTACTTTTTGATGATGTGGTTTGAAGACTTGTGTTTGTGGTGTCTGAGGTTGTGGCTGGTGTGGTAACAGCGGTTTCATTTGTGGTGTGGCCTGCTGTGGTGTCTGTGGTTACATCAACAATGTTTGTACCTGTGGTGTTTGGGGTTGCAGTTGGTGTGGTTTGAAGATGCATGTTTGTAGGGTCTGTGTTTGTAACATTTATTATTATGGTGGCTGTAGTTGGGGCAGCCGTGGGTATAGGGTCTGTGGTTGTGGATGCTGTGGTTGCAGCACTTGTGATGATGTCAGCTGTGGTGTTTGTGGTTATATAAGCAGTTTCTGTAGCTGTGTTGTCTGTAGTTGCAGGTGCTGTGGCTGCTGTGGTTGTGGTGTGATCAGCTTTGGTGTCTTTGGTTATATAAGTACTTTTTGATGGTGTGGTTTGAAGACTTGTGTTTGTGGTGTCTGAGGTTGTGGCTGGTGTGGTAACAGCGGTTGCATTTGTGGTGTGGCCTGCTGTGGTGTCTGTGGTTACATCAACAATGTTTGTACCTGTGGTGTTTGGGGTTGCAGTTGGTGTGGTTTGAAGATGTATGTTTGTAGTGCCTGTTTTTGTAACATTTGTGATTATGGTGGTTAGCGTTGGGGCAGCTGTGGGTATAGGGTCTGTGGTTGTGGATGCTGTGGTTGCAGCAGTTGTGATGTCAGCTGTGGCGTTTGTGGTTGCAGGTGCTGTGGTTTGAAGATTTGTGTTTGCGATGAGTGTCGTTGTAGCAGTTGTGATTGAGGTGGCTTTGTTTGTTCTGGCTATGGCTGCAGAAGTAGTATCTGCAGTTATGGTGGTGATGGTTTGTGTAATGTCTGTAGTGGCACTGTCTGTGGTGTTGGTGGCGGGGTTTATGATTGTAGTTTGGAGAGCTGTGGTTGTATCAGTTGTGGCTGTAGTAGGGGCAGTCGTGGGTATGGTATCTGCAGTTGTAGCAGTTATGATTGTGGTGTCTGAGGTTGTGGCTGATGTCGTAACAGAGGTTGCTGTTGTGGAATGGTCTGCTGTGATGTCCTTGGTTACATCAACAATGTTTGTAGCTGTGGTGTTTGTGGTTGCAGTTGGTGTGGTTTGAAGATGTATGTTTGTAGGGTCTGTGTTTGTAACCTTTATGGTGGCTGTAGTTGGGGAAGCTGTGGGTATAGGGTCTGTGGTTGTGGATGCTGTGGTTGCAGCAGTTGTGATGTCAGCTGTGGCATTTAAGATTGTGGTGTTTGAGGTTGTGGCTGGAGTGGTAACAGCGGTTACTGTTGTGGTATGGTCTGCTGTGATGTCCGTGGTTACATCAACAATGTTTGTAGCTGTGGTGTTTGTGGTTGCAGTTGGTGTGGTTTGAAGATGCATGTTTGTAGGGTCTGTGTTTGTAACATTTATTATTATGGTGGCTGTAGTTGGGGCAGCCGTGGGTATAGGGTCTGTGGTTGTGGATGCTGTGGTTGCAGCACTTGTGATGATGTTAGCTGTGGTGTTTGTGGTTATATAAGCAGTTTCTGTAGCTGTGTTGTCTATAGTTGCAGGTGCTGTGGCTGCTGTGGTTGTGGTGTGATCAGCTTTGGTGTCTTTGGTTATATAAGTACTTTTTGATGGTGCGGTTTGAAGACTTGTGTTTGTGGTGTCTGAGGTTGTGGCTGGTGTGGTAACAGCGGTTGCATTTGTGGTGTGGCCTGCTGTGGTGTCTGTGGTTACATCAACAATGTTTGTACCTGTGGTGTTTGGGGTTGCAGTTGGTGTGGTTTGAAGATGTATGTTTGTAGTGTCTGTTTTTGTAACATTTGTGATTATGGTGGATAGAGTTGGGGCAGCTGTGGGTATAGGGTCTGTGGTTGTGGATGCTGTGGTTGCAGCAATTGTGATGTCAGCTGTGACGTTTGTGGTTGCAGTTGCTGTGGTTTGAAGATTTGTGTTTGCGATGAGTGTGGTTGTAGCAGTTGTGATTGAGGTGGCTTTGTTTGTTCTGGCTATGGCTGCAGAAGTAGTATCTGCAGTTATGGTGGTGATGGTTTGTGTAATGTCTGTAGTGGCACTGTCTGTGGTGTTGCTGGCGGGGTTTGTTATGATTGTAGTTTGGAGAGCTGTGGTTGTATCAGTTGTGGCTGTAGTAGGGGCAGTCGTGGGTATGGTATCTGCAGTTGTAGCAGTTATGATTGTGGTGTCTGAGGTTGTGGCTGATGTCGTAACAGCGGTTGCTGTTGTGGAATGGTCTGCTGTGATGTCCGTGGTTACATCAACAATGTTTGTAGCTGTGGTGTTTGTGGTTGCAGTTGGTGTGGTTTGAAGATGTATGTTTGTAGGGTCTGTGTTTGTAACATTTATTATTATGGTGGCTGTAGTTGGGGCAGCCATGGGTATAGGGTCTGTGGTTGTGGATGCTGTGTTTGCAGCAGTTGTGATGATGTCAGCTGTGGTGTTTGTGGTTATATAAGCAGTTTCTGTAGCTGTGTTGTCTGTAGTTGCAGGTGCTGTGCTTTGAAGACTTGTGTTTGTGATGTCTGTGGTTGTAGCACTTATAATTGTAGTGGCTGTAGTTGGGACAGCTGTGAAAGTGGTTGTGTTTCCAGTGGCTGTGCCTGCAGGCATTGTGGTTGAAGTTATGACAGCTGTGGTTCCAGTGGCTGGCATTGTGATGTCAGTGATTTTAGAAGCTATGATTGGTGAAATTCTTGTAAAAATTGTGTGTGTAGTATCTGGGTTTGTTGTATCTGTGCTTTTCCTGTTTGTGATTATGGTGGCTTTGTTTGTTTTGATTGTGGTTGCAGAAGTGGTGTCTATAGTTGTGGCACCGGTAGTTGATGTGGTGCTTGTAGTTGAGGTGTTTGTGGTGTTGGTTACTGGGATTGTGACGGTTGTTACCTCTGTGTTTGTATCATTTGTCCTTGTTTTAGCTGTAGTTGAGGCAGCAGTGGGTATAGTGTTTATAGCTGTGTCTGTGGTTACAGAGCCTGTTGTTGCAACTGCTGTGGTTTGAAGACTTGAGCTGTCTGCATTTGCAGCACCTATGGTTATAGCAGGTGTAATTTGGCCAGCCCTGGATATGGTTTCTGTGGTTGAAGCAGTCATGAGTGTGGCGTTTGTTGTTTTGGCTGCTGTGGTTGTGGTGTGGTCAGCTTTGGTGTATCTGGTTATATAAGTACTTTTTAAAGGTGTGGTTGCAGAGACTGTGGTTAGAAGACTTGTGTTTGTGGTGTCTGAGATTGTGGCTGGTGTGGTAACAACGGTTTCAGTTGTGGTGTGGTCTGCTGTGGTCTCTGTGGTTACATCAATAATGTTTGTAGCTGTGGTGTTTCTGGTTGCAATTGGTGTGCTTTGAAGATGCATGTTTGTCGTGTCTGCTTTTGTAACATTTGTGATTATGGTGGATAGAGTTGGGGCAGCTGTGGGTATAGGGTCTGTGGTTGTGGCTGCTGTGGTTGTAGCAATTGTGATGTCAGCTGTGGTGTTTGTGATTATGTAAGAAGTTTCTGTAGCTGTGCTGTCTGTGGTTGCAGTTGCTATGGTTTGAAGACTTGTGTTTGTGATGTGTGTGGTTGTAGCAGTTGTGATTGAGGTGGCTTTGTTTGTTTTAGCTGTGGCTGCAGTAATGGTATCTGTAGTTGTGGTGGTGATGCTTTGTGTAGTGCCTGTGGTGTTGGTGGCGGGGTTTATGGTTGTAGTTTGGAGAGCCGTGGCTGTAGTAGGGGCAGTCATGGGTATGGTGTCTGCAGTTGTAGCAGTTATGATTGTGGTGTCTGAGGTTGTGGCTGGAGTGGTAACAGCGGTTGCATTTGTGGCGTGGTCTGCTGTGGTGTCTGTGGTTACATCAACAATGTTTGTAGCTGTGGTGTTTGTGGTTGCAGTTGGTGTGGTTTGAACATGTACGTTTGTAGTGTCTGTGTTTGTAACATTTGTTATTATGGTTGCTGTAGTTGGGGAAGCTGTGGGTATAGGGTATGTGGTTGTGGCTGCTGTGGTTGCAGCAGTTGTGATGTCGTCAGCTGTGGTGTTTGTGGTTACATAATTATTTTCTGTAGCTGTGGTGTCTGTAGTTGTTGTTTTTTGAAGACTTGCGTTTGTGATGTGTGTGGTTGTAGCACTTATGATTGTAGTGGCTGTAGTTGGGACAGCTGTGAATGTGGTTGTGTTTCCAGTGGCTGTGCTTGCAGGCATTGTGGTTGAAGTTATGACAGCTGTGGTTCCAGTGGCTGGGGTTGTGGTATCAGTGATTATAGAAGCTATGATTGTTGGAATTCTTGTAAAAATTGTGTGTGTAGTATCTGGGTTTGTTGTATCTGTGCTTTTTATGGTTGTGATTATGGTGGCTTTGTTTGTTGTGGTTGCAGAAGTGGTGTCTATAGTTGTGGCACTGATTGTTGATGTGGTGCTTGTAGTTGAGGTGTTTGTGGTGTTCGTTACTGGGATTGTGATGGTTGTTGCCTCTGTGTTTGTATCATTTGTGCTTGTTGTGGTTGTAGTTGAGGCAGCAGTGGGTATAGTGTTTATAGCTGTGTCTGTGGTTACAGAGCCTGTTGTTGCAACTGCTGTGGTTTGAAGACTTGAGCTGTCTGCGTTTGCAGCACCTATGGTTATAGCAGGTGTAATTTGGCCAGCCCTGGATATGGTTTCTGTGGTTGAAGCAGTCATGAGTGTGGTGTTTGTTGTTTTGGCTGCTGTGGTTGTGGTGTGGTCAGCTTTGGTGTCTTTGGTTATACAAGTACTTTCTGATGGTGTGGTTTGAAGACTTGTGTTTGTGGTGTCTGAGGTTGTGGCTGGTGTGGTAACAGTGGTTGCATTTGTGGTGTGGTCTGCTGTGGTGTCGGTGGTTACATCAATAATGTTTGTAGTTGTGGTGTTTGTGGTTGCAATTGGTGTGCTCTGAAGATGCATGTTTGTCGTGTCTGTTTTTGTCACATTTGTGATTATGGTGGATAGAGTTGGGGCAGCTGTGGGTATAAAGTCTGTGGTTGTGGCTGCTGTAGTTGCAGCATTTGTGGTGTTGTTAGCTGTGGTGTTTGTGGTTATATAAGCAATTTCTATATCTGTGGTGTCTGTGGTTGCAGTTGTTGTACTTTGAAGATTTGTGTTTGTGATGTGTGTGGTTGTAGCAGCTATGATTGTGGTGGCTTTGTTTGTTTTGGCTATGGCTGCAGTAGCGGTATCTGCAGTAGTTGTTGTGGTTTGTTTAACGTCTGTAATGGTACTGTCGGTAGTGTTGGTGGCTGGGTTTATTAGGGTTGTAGTTTGGAGACCTGTGGTTGTATCAGTCATTATTGTTGTGCCTGTAGTAGGTATGGTGTATGTGGCTGAAACATTCATGAGTGTGGTGTTTGTGGTTTTGGCTGCTGTAGTTGCAGCATTTGTGGTGTTGTCAGCTGTGGTGTTTGTGGTTATATAAGCAATTTCTATATCTGTGGTGTCTGTGGTTGCAGTTGTTGTACTTTGAAGATTTGTGTTTGTGATGTGTGTGGTTGTAGCAGCTATGATTGTAGTGGCTTTGTTTGTTTTGGCTATGGCTGCAGTAGCGGTATCTGCAGTAGTTGTTTTTTGTTTAACGTCTGTAATGGTACTGTCGGTAGTGTTGGTGGCTGGGTTTATTATGGTTGTGGTTTGGAGACCTGTGGTTGTATCAGTCATTATTGTTGTGCCTGTAGTAAGGGCAGTCATGGGTATGGTGTCTCTGGTTGTCGCATTTATGATTGTGGTATCTGAGGTTGGGGCTGGTGTGGTAACAGCAGTTGCATTTGTGATATGATCTGCTGTGGTGTCTGTGGTTACATTGACAATGTTTGTAGTTGTGGTGTTTGTGGTTGCAGTTGGTGTGGTTTGAAGATGTATGTTTGTAGGGTCTGTGTTTGTAACCTTTATGGTGGCTGTAGTTGGGGAAGCTGTGGGTATAGGGTCTGTGGTTGTGGATGCTGTGGTTGCAGCACTTGTGATGTCAGCTGTGGCATTTAAGATTGTGGTGTCTGAGGTTGTGGCTGGAGTGGTAACAGCGGTTACTGTTGTGGTATGGTCTGCTGTGATGTCCGTGGTTACATCAACAATGTTTGTAGCTGTGGTGTTTGTGGTTGCAGTTGGTGTGGTTTGAAGATGTATGTTTGTAGTGTCTATGTGTGTAACATTTGTGATTATGGTGGATAGAGTTGGGGCAGCTGTGGGTATAGGGTCTGTGGTTGTGGATGCTGTGGTTGCAGCAGTTGTGATGTCAGCTGTGGCATTTAAGATTGTGGTGTCTGAGGTTGTGGCTGGAGTGGTAACAGCGGTTACTGTTGTGGTATGGTCTGCTGTGATGTCCGTGGTTACATCAACAATGTTTGTAGCTGTGGTGTTTGTGGTTGCAGTTGGTCCGGTTTGAAGATGTATGTTTGTAGTGTCTGTGTTTGTAACATTTATTATTATGGTGGCTGTAGTTGGGGCAGCCGTGGGTATCGGGTCTGTGGTTATGTCTGCTGTGATTGCAGCAGTTGTGATGTCGTCAGCTGTGGTGTTTCTGGTTATATAAGCATTTTCTGTAGCTGTGGTGTCTGTAGTTGCAGGTGCTGTGGGTTGAAGACTTGTGTTTGTGATGTCTGTGGTTGTAGCACTTATGACAGTGGCTGTAGTTGGGGCAGCTGTGATTGTGGTTGTGTTTGCAGTGGCTGTGCTTGCAGGTATTGTGGTTGTAGTTATGATGGGTGTGGATGGGATGGCTATGGTTCCAATGACTGGGGTTGTGGTATCAGTGATTATAGAAGCTGTGATTGTTGTAAAAATTGTGTGTGTAGTATTTGTGTTTGTTGCATCTGTGCTTTTCATGGTTGTGATTATGGTGTCTTTGTTTTTGGTTGTGGTTGCAGAAGTGGTGTCTATAGTTGTGGCACTGATAGTTGATGTGGTGCTTGTAGTTGAGGTATTTGTGGTGTTGGTTACTGGGATTGTGATGGTTGTTACCTCTGTGTTTGTATCATTTGTGGTTGTAGTTGAGGCAGCAGTGGGTATAGTGTTTGTAGCTATGTCTGTAGTTGCAGAGACTGTAGTTGCAATTGCTGTGGTTTGAAGGCTTGTGCTGTCTGTGTTTGTAGCACCTATGGTTATAGCAGGTGTAATTTGGCCAGCCCTGGGTATGGTGTATGTGGCTGAAACAGTCATGAGTGTGGTGTTTGTGGTTTTGGCTGCTGTAGTTGCAGCATTTGTGGTGTTGTCAGCTGTGGTGTTTGTGGTTATATAAGCAATTTCTATATCTGTGGTCTCTGTGGTTGCAGTTGTTGTACTTTGAAGATTTGTGTTTGTGATGTGTGTGGTTGTAGCAGCTATGATTGTAGTGGCTTTGTTTGTTTTGGCTATGGCTGCAGTAGCGGTATCTGCAGTAGTTGTTTTTTGTTTAACGTCTGTAATGGTACTGTCGGTAGTGTTGGTGGCTGGGTTTATTATGGTTGTGGTTTGGAGACCTGTGGTTGTATCAGTCATTATTGTTGTGCCTGTAGTAAGGGCAGTCGTGGGTATGGTGTCTCTGGTTGTCGCATTTATGATTGTGGTATCTGAGGTTGGGGCTGGTGTGGTAACAGCAGTTGCATTTGTGATATGATCTGCTGTGGTGTCTGTGGTTACATTGACAATGTTTGTAGCTGTGGTGTTTGTGGTTGCAGTTGGTGTGGTTTGAAGATGTATGTTTGTAGGGTCTGTGTTTGTAACCTTTATGGCGGCTGTAGTTGGGGAAGCTGTGGGTATAGGGTCTGTGGTTGTGGATGCTGTGGTTGCAGCAGTTGTGATGTCAGCTGTGGCATTTAAGATTGTGGTGTCTGAGGTTGTGGCTGGAGTGGTAACAGCGGTTACTGTTGTGGTATGGTCTGCTGTGATGTCCGTGGTTACATCAACAATGTTTGTAGCTGTGGTGTTTGTGGTTGCAGTTGGTCCGGTTTGAAGATGTATGTTTGTAGTGTCTGTGTTTGTAACATTTATTATTATGGTGGCTGTAGTTGGGGCAGCCGTGGGTATAGGGTTTGTGGTTGTGGCTGCTGGGATTGCAGCAGTTGTGATGTCAGCTGTGGTGTTTGTGGTTTTATAAGCAGTTTCTGTAGCTGTGTTGTTTGTAGTTGCAGGTGCTGTGGTTTGAAGACTTGTGTTTGTGATGTCTCTGGTTGTAGCACTTATGATTATAGTGGCTGTATTTGGGACAGCTGTGAATGTGGTTGTGTTTGCAGTGGCTGTGCTTGCAGGCATTGTGGTTGTAGTTATGATGGGTGTGGTTGGGTTGGCTGTGGTTCCAATGGTTGGGGTTGTGGCATCAGTGATTAAAGAAGCTATGATTGTTGGAACAGTTGGAAAAATTGTGCGTGTAGGATCTGTGTTTGTTGCATCTGTGCTTTTCATGGTTGTGATTATGGTGGTTTTGTGTGTTTTGGCTGTGGCTGCAGAAGTAGTCTCTATAGTTGTGGCACTGATAGTTGGTGTGGTGCTTGTAGTTGAGGTATTTGTGGTGTTGGTTACTGGGATTGTGATGGTTGTTACCTCTGTGTTTGTATCATTTGTGGTTGTAGTTGAGGCAGCAGTGGGTATAGTGTTTGTAGCTATGTCTGTAGTTGCAGAGACTGTAGTTGCAATTGCTGTGGTTTGAAGGCTTGTGCTGTCTGTGTTTGTAGCACCTATGGTTATAGCAGGTGTAATTTGGCCAGCCCTGGGTATGGTGTATGTGGCTGAAACAGTCATGAGTGTGGTGTTTGTGGTTTTGGCTGCTGTAGTTGCAGCATTTGTGGTGTTGTCAGCTGTGGTGTTTGTGGTTATATAAGCAATTTCTATATCTGTGGTCTCTGTGGTTGCAGTTGTTGTACTTTGAAGATTTGTGTTTGTGATGTGTGTGGTTGTAGCAGCTGTGATTGTAGTGGCTTTGTTTGTTTTGGCTATGGCTGCAGTAGCGGTATCTGCAGTAGTTGTTTTTTGTTTAATGTCTGTAATGGTACTGTCGGTAGTGTTGGTGGCTGGGTTTATTATGGTTGTGGTTTGGAGACCTGTGGTTGTATCAGTCATTATTGTTGTGCCTGTAGTAAGGGCAGTCGTGGGTATGGTGTGTCTGGTTGTCGCATTTATGATTGTGGTATCTGAGGTTGGGGCTGGTGTGGTAACAGCAGTTGCATTTGTGATATGATCTGCTGTGGTGTCTGTGGTTACATTGACAATGTTTGTAGCTGTGGTGTTTGTGGTTGCAGTTGGTCCGGTTTGAAGATGTATGTTTGTAGTGTCTGTGTTTGTAACATTTATGATTATGGTGGATAGAGTTGGGGCAGCTGTGGGTATAGGGTTTGTGGTTGTGGCTGCTGGGATTGCAGCAGTTGTGATGTCAGCTGTGGTGTTTGTGGTTTTATAAGCAGTTTCTGTAGCTGTGTTGTCTGTAGTTGCAGGTGCTGTGGTTTGAAGACTTGTGTTTGTGATGTCTGTGGTTGTAGCACTTATGATTATAGTGGCTGTATTTGGGACAGTTGTGAATGTGGTTGTGTTTGCAGTGGCTGTGCTTGCAGGCATTGTGGTTGTAGTTATGATGGGTGTGGTTGGGTTGGCTGTGGTTCCAATGGTTGGGGTTGTGGCATCAGTGATTAAAGAAGCTATGATTGTTGGAACAGTTGGAAAAATTGTGCGTGTAGGATCTGTGTTTGTTGCATCTGTGCTTTTCATGGTTGTGATTATGGTGGTTTTGTTTGTTTTGGCTGTGGCTGCAGAAGTAGTCTCTATAGTTGTGGCACTGATAGTTGGTGTGGTGCTTGTAGTTGAGGTGTTTGTGGTGTTGGTTACTGGGATTGTGATGGTTGTGACATCTGTATTTGTATCATTTGTGCTTGTTATGGTGGTCGTTGAGGCAGTAGTGGATATAGTGTTTGCAGAGGTTCTGGTTGCAATTGCTGTGGTTTGAAGACTTGTGTTTGTTTTGTCTGTGTTTGTAGCACCTATGGTTATAGCAGGTGTTATTTGGCCAGCCCTGGGTATGGTGTCTGTGGTTGAAGCAGTTATGAGTGTGGTGTCTGTGGTTTTGGCTGCTGTGGTTGTGGTGTGGTCAGCTTTGGTGTCTCTGGGTATATGCATACTTTTTGAAGCTGTGGTTCCAGAGGCTGTGATTTGAAGACTTGTGTTTGTGGTGTCTGTGGTTGTAGCATTTATGATTACAGTGGCTGTAGTTGGGGCAGCGATGGGTATAGTGTCTGTGGTTGTAGCAGCTGTAGTTGCAGCATTTGTGATGTCAGCTGTGGTCTTTGTGGTTATATAAGCAGTTTCTTTAGATGTGGTGTCTGTGGTTGCAGTTTCTGTGCTTTGAAGACTTGTATTTGTGATGTCTGTGGTTGTAGCACTCATGATTATAGTGGCTGTAGTTGGGGCAGCTGTGAATATGGTGGTGCTTGCAGGCATTCTGGTTGTAGTTATGATGGGTGTGGTTGGGTTGGCTGGGGTTGTGGCATCAGTGATTATGGAAGCTGTGATTGTTGGAACTGTTGGAAAAATTGTGTGTGTAGTATCTGTGTTTGTTGCATCTGTGGTTTTCATGGTTGTGATTATGGTGGTTTTGTGTGTTTTGGTTGTGGTTGCAGAAGTAGTCTCTATAGTTGTTGCACTGATAGTTGGTATGGTGCTTGTAGTTGAGGTGTTTGCAGTGTTGGTTACTGGGATTGTGATAGATGTGACCTCTGTGTTTGTATCATTTGTGCTTGTGGTGTTCATTGAGACAGCAGTGGGTGTAATGTTTGTAACTGTGTCTGTGGTTACAGAGGTTGTAGTTGCAATTGCTGTGGTTTGAAGACTTGTGTTTTTGCTGTCTGTGTTCGTAACAGCTGTAATTTGGCTAGCCATGGGTATGGGGTCTTTGTCTGTAGCAGTTATGAATGTGGTGCTTGTGATTTTGGCTACTGTGGTTGTTGTGTGGCCAGCTGTGGTATCTCTGGTTATAGAAGTACTTTTTAAAGTTGTGGTGTCTGTGGTTCCAGAGGCTGTGGTTTGAAGACTTGTGTTTGTGGTGTCTGTGGTTGTAGCATTTATGACTGCAGTGGGTGTAGTTGGGGCAGCCATGGGTATAGTGTCTATGGTTGTAGCAGATATGATTGTGGTGTCTGGGGTGGAGGCTGCTGTGGCTGCAGCATTTGTCTTGTCAGCTGTGGTGTTTGTGGTTATATGAGCAGTTTCTCTAGCTGTGGTGTCTGTGGTTCCAGAGGCTGTGGTTTGAAGACTTGTGTTTGTGGTGTCTGTGGTTGTAGCATTTATGACTGCAGTGGGTGTAGTTGGGGCAGCCATGGGTATAGTGTCTGTGGTTGTAGCAGATATGATTGTGGTGTCTGGGCTGGAGGCTGCTGTGGCTGCAGCATTTGTCTTGTCAGCTGTGGTGTTTGTGGTTATATAAGCAGTTTCTCTAGCTGTGGTGTCTGTGGTTGCAGCAGTTATGATTACAGTGGCTGTAGGTCGGGCAGCCATGGGTATAGTGCCTGTGGTTTTTGCAGCTATGATTGTGGTGTCTGTGGTGGAGGCTGCTGTGGTCTTTGTGGTTATATAAGCATTTTCTGTAGCTGTGGTGCCTGTCGTTGCAGTTGCTGTGGTTTGAAGACTTGTGTTTGTGATGTCTGTGGTTGTAGCACTTGTGATTGTAGTGGGGACAGCAGTGAATGTGGTTGTTTCCCCAGTGGCTCTGCTTTCATGCATTATGGTTGTATTTATGATGGGTGTGGTTAAGTTGGCTGTTGTTCCAGCAGTTGGGGTTGTGACATCAGTGATTATCGAAGCTGTGATTGTTGGAAAAATTGTGTGTGTTGCATCTGTGTTTGTAGTGGTTGTGATTATGGTGGCTTTGTTTGTTTTGGTTGTGGTTGCAGAAGTGGTGTCTATAGTTGTGGCACTGATAGTTGATGTGATGCTTGTAGTTGAGGTGTTTGTGGTGTTGGTTATTGGGATTGTGATGGTTGTGACATCTGTGTTTGTATCATTTGTGTTTGTTGTGGCTGTAGTTGAGGCAGCAATGGGTATAGTGTTTGTAGCTGTGTTTGTGGTTGCAGAAGCTGTAGTTGCAGTTGCTGTGGTTTGAAGACTTGTGTTTGTGCTATTTGTGTTTGTAGCACTTATTGTAGCAACTGTAATTTGGCCAGCCGTCAGTATGGTTCTTGTGGTTGTAGTAGTTATGAGTGTGGGGTTTATGGTTTTGGCTGCTGTGGTTGTGGTGTGGTCAGTTTTGGTGTCTCTTTTTATACAAGTTGTTTTTGAAGTTGTAGTGTCTGTGGTTGCAATTGCTGTGGTTTGAAGATTTGTGCTTGTGGTGTCTGTGGTTGTCGCACTTACGATTACAGTGGTTGTAGTTGGGGCAACCATAGGTATAGTGTCTGTGGTTGTAGTAGCTATGATTGTAGTGTCTGTGGTTGTGGCTGTAGTAGTTGCAGCGTTTATCATATAAGCGGCTTTTGTAGCTGTGGTGTCTGTGGTTCCATTTGCTGTGGTTTGAAGACTTGTGTTTGCGATGTCTGTGATTGGAGCAGCAATGATTATAGTGGCTGTAGTCGGGGCAGGTGTGAATGTGGTTGTGTTTGCAGTGGCTGTGCTTGCAGGCATTGTGGTTGTAGTTATGACTGGTGTGGTTCTAATGGCAGGGGTTGTGGCATTTTTGATAGCAGTTGTGATTGTGGTAACTGTGGTTGGGAAAGCTGTATGTGTGGTATCTGTGTTTGTGGCATCTGTTGTTGCATCAGTTGTGACTGTGGGGGCATTGTTTGTTTCAGCTGTGATTGCAGTAGTGGTCTCTTTATTTGTAGTGGCAATGGCTGGTGTGGTGTCTATAGTTGTGATGTCTGTGGTGTTGGTTACTGCTATTGTGATGGTTGTGGTTTGGAGAGCTGTGGTTGCATCAGTTGTAATTGTTGAGGCAGCTGTGGATATAGTGTCTTTGTCTGTAGCAGTTATGTTTGGGGTACCTTGGTTTGTGGCATCTGCGGTTGTGACTGTGGTGGCTTTGTTTGTTTTCTCGATGGTCATAGTGCTGTCAGTAGTTGTGGCCGTGATGGTTTGTGTGGTGTTTGTAGTTGCAGAGTCTTTGGTGTTGGTTGTTGGGATTGTGATGGCTGTGACCTCTGTTTTTTTCTCAGTTGTGCTTGCTGTGGCTGTAGTAAGAGTAGCAGTGGTTATTGTATCTGCATTTGTAGCTGTTATGATTGTGGTGTCCTTAATTGTGGCTGCTATGGTAGTATTTGTAGTGTGGTCTGCAGTGGTGTCTGTGGTTATATCTGAAGCAGTTATGAAGATGGTTGTGGTTTGGAGAGCTGTGGTTGTATCAGTGATAGTTGGAGTGATAGTTGGAGTAGCTTTGGGTATAGTGTCTGTTGTAACAGTTATGAGTGTGGTGTCTGTTGTTGTGGCATCTGCCATTGTAGATATTGTGATTGTGGTAGCTTTATTTGTTTTGGCCATGGTTGCAGTAGTGGTATCTATAGTTGTGGTGATGGTTGGTGAGGCTATAGTTGGCATAGCTGGGGGTGTATTGTCTGAGGTTGTAGCAGTTATGATTGTGGGTACTGTGATTGCAGAGGTTGTGATGTGATCAGCTGTGGTGTATGTGGCTATATCAGTAGTGTTTGTGTCTATGGTGTCTGTGACTGCAGCAGCTGTGGTTGCAGTTGACATGGTTTGAAGACTTGTGTTCGCGATTTCTGTTGTGGTTGCAGTATGGTCAGCTGTACTATGTGTGGATAGATCATCAGTGTTTGTAGCTGTTGTATCTGTGGTTGTGGTGGCTGTAAGTGAGATGTTTGTTGTTGTAGTCGGTGTGATGGTGTTGTCTGTGCCAGCTGTGATTATGGCGTCTGTGGTGGTGGATGATGCTGTAGTGACTTAAGAAAACAAAAGTATTTCAAGACTCAAACAAATATAGCATATCAAATCTCAGTAAGAAATCTTACAAATTTACCACAAGAAAGATCCTCTGCTCATAAACTAGATGAATTAGTGTCAATTAATTTAATTTTGATATAAGTTAATTTTTACTGAAATTGCTCTGAAAGGATTGGAACAAGAAGACCAGTTCCTTTGTTTGAGTTCCCCCCTATACACTAAAGAAATTTGGGTTTGAGATCAAAAGATGAATGAGACAATAATTCAGGATTTCAACTTTCATTTCCTTATATTTACATCTAAATGTATTAAACAACTTATAACATAGGACCTTTGATGTTAAACCACCCAATCTTTGTGTGCAAAAATATTGGAACATATACTTTTAAAGTAAATGACACTTAAAATTTGGTTGTATATCCCTCGCTGGCAAAACTACATGAAGCCAGCAGCTCACTGACATGACCAAACTGTTGCATTCTTCTTTTGTGTTGTTTCTCCAGGCTTGTACCACTGCTTTTTTCAGTTGTTGTTTGGTGTTTTTTTTTTTTTTTTTGGGGGGGGGGGGGGGGGGGGTCGTCTCTCTTCAGTCTCCTCTTCAGGGGGTGAACATTCTGAATTCATTCTGCTGCTAGTATCATATATTACCTCATCAGTAAAGATGAGTGAGCCCATTCCAGAAGCAGTCATGCAAGCCCAAGCCATGACACCATCTCCATCATGTTATCTGATGAGCTTGTATGTCTTGGATCATGAGCAGATCCTTTCTTTCTCCATACTTTTGGCCTTTCCATCACTTTGGGAGAGGTTAATCTTGGTTCCAGAACTTTAGCAGCTTATCTCTGTATTTGTGAATTCTACTCTGGCCTTCTGATTTTTGCTGTTGATGAGTGGTTTGCATCTGGTATGGCCTCTGCATTTCTGCTCTCAAAGTCTTTGAATGGTGAATTGTGATACCTTCACCCCTGCCTTGTGGAGGTTGTTGGTGGTGTCACTGGTTGTTTTTCATTTTTTCTTCATTGCTCCACAATGTTTCTGTCATCAACTGCTGTTGGTTGCCTTGGTAGAACTGTTTGGTATTTGGTTGTTAGCACACCAGAGGTTTCTTTCTTTTTCAGGACATTTCAGATTGCATTGACTCTGATTGATTTTCCCTCTTTTCTCAGATTCAAAATTTCTTGCTTTTCTTCTATAGGCAGCTCTGTGGTCTTCATGTTGGTTTACTCTTTTTTAACAACAAATGTAGTCTTTATAGGTGAAACCCAGGGCTACCAGGCATAGACATTCAGAGCTATTAATTTAAAACATTCAAATAGAGCACACCTGGACAGCAAGAAATACCTGAAAAATGGGTGGGTTCAACAAAAGGTGCCATGTTCCAAGTTCCTATTATCTCATATTAATTTTTTGTTCATCTATTGTGTGTGTGTGTGTGTGTGTGTGTGTGTGTGTGTGTGTGTGGATAATAATTACTAACATTTTTATACACGCTTTAAGAAAATGGTCTAGAAAACAGACATTAAACCAAATGAACACAGAGTGCCCTACTACACAGACAGGGCTGGGGACCTGTGTAGTAGGAGATAATTTAAAATGTGGTAGCATTACTTGGTTTCAGGCAGCCTCATGTAATTCCACATTGAGTAATTTATATTCTACATTATTCTATGAACTGAACTGATACCTTATTAATGTATACCTTTAATGTATTAAAAATGAACATTTAAGAAAGAACACAAGCAACAAGTTCTTCTTGGAGATTTACCTTTTGTGGTTGTTGAAGATGGACATGCTGAGGAATCTATAAAAATAAGGAAAGTATGTAAAAGACAGTACTAAAGGACTACTTTATAATCATAGATTTTAAGATAGAGTTTAAATGTCTTGACACATTTCAATATTACTTGGGTAATATTGAAATACTGAGATGCCCTCAGAGACTGTTATGATACCACGGACTGGGATGTGCTGCTTATCCCACACTGTGAGGGCATAGAGGGGCTGACACACTGTCTGACGGATTACCTCAACTTCTGTGCAGACGTAGTCAGACTGTACGGTGTTACCCTAATAACAAGCCATGGGTAACACAGGAAGTCAAAGCTGTCCTCAACAGGAAGAAGGCCACCTTCAGGAGCAGGGACAGGGAGGCGATGAAAGCAGCACAGTAGGTGAAATGCTGTGTGAGGGAAGCTAAGGACAGCTACAGGAGAAAGGTGGAGCAGAAACTGAAGAACAGCATGAGGGAGGTCTGGGAAGCCACGACACAAAGACCAGAGTTGTAGGGGGGATAGTGGAGAGGGCGAACAAACTGAATGACTTCTTCAACCGGTTCAACCAGCCCACGTCCCCCCACCCTCCCCCTCACTGCAGCCATCTCTCCTTCTTCCCTCAACACACCTTCCCCCAGTCATCGCAGCAGCCCCTCCTCCTCCCCCCCCCCCACCTCAACACAGACTCCTCCATGCATCACTGCAGACCAGGTCAGAGGTCAACTGAGGAAGCTTCGCCCCAGGAAAGCAGCAGGCCCGGACAAGGTGTGTCCCCAACTACTGAAGACCTGCGCTGCTGAACTGGGTGAACCACTCCAATGCATCTTCAACTTCAGCCTGCAGCTGGGGAGAGTGCCCACCCTCTGGAAGACATTATGCATCGTTCCAGTTCCCAAGAAGAACTGGCCCAGCGAGCTGAACAATTTCCGACCAGTGGCGCTCACTTCACATCTGATGAAGACATTGGAGCGGCTCTTCATCAGCCTCCTCAGACCCCAGGTGCAACATGCCCAGGACTGTCTGCAGTTTGTGTACCGAGCAGGTGTTGGTGTGGAAGACGCCATCCTCTACCTGCTACACCGAGCCCACTCGCATCTGGATAAGGGAAATGGCACAGTGAGGATCCTCTTCTTGGGCTTCTCGAGTGCCTTCAACACCATTCAGCCCCTTATGCTTCAGGACAAACTGAACAGGATGCAAGTGGACCCCTGCCTGGTCACCTGGATCTCCAGCTACCTCACTGACAGGCCGCAGTACGTCAGGCTGAAGGACATCACATCTGACACTGTGATTAGCAGCACCAGAGCACCCCAGGGCATGGTGCTGGCCCCTCTTCTCTTCACCCTGTACACTGTGGACTTCTGCTACAACTCTGAGCTGTGTCACATTCAGAAGTTCGCTGATGACACAACCATCGTGGGGTGCATCAGTGATGACAGAGAGGAGGAGTATAGGAGCCTGGTGAGGGACTTTGCCATTTGGTGCAACAGGAACCATCTGCAGCTCAACACCTCGAAGACCAAGGAGCTGGTCATTGACTTTGGGAGGTCCAGACCAAGGTCACGACCAGTTCTGATCGAGGGAGTCGAGGTGGAGGCTGTGGGTTCCTACAAGTACCTCAGGCTGTGGCTAGGCAGCAAGCTGGACTGGACTTGCAACACCAACCACCTGTACAGGAAGGGACTGAGCAGGCTGTACTTCCTGAGGAGGCTGCAGTACTTTTTTAACATCTGCAGGAAATTCCTGTGGATGTTCTATCAGTCTGTGGTCACCAGTGTCCTGTTTTACACCGTGGTGTGCTGGGGGGGCAGCACATCCAAGAAGGACACATCCAGGCTGGACAAACTGATCAGGTGGGCTGGCTCTGTGGTCGGCATGAAGCTGGACTCTCCGGTGACGGTGGCAGAGAAGAGGACTATGGACAAACTACTGAACATCATGGATGATGCCAGTCACCCTCTGCACACCGTCATCAGCAACCAGAGGAGCCTGTTCAGTGACAGAATGCTCCTTCCCAAGTGCAGGACGAACAGACTTAAAAACTCCTAGCCTGAGTAGCCTAGCCTAGGAGCAGTAGCCTAGCCTGACTAAAAGCAATACTGGACAATGTGCAATATAAATGTGCAATACCTCTCCTGCTGGCCTTTTTTCCCTTCATATCTTATTTTTTATATTTGTGTAAATACTTAATTTATCTAGAAGTTTTCTCTATTTTCTATTCTCTGTTTATCCTGCCATGATGCTGCTGGAATTTTAATTTCCCAGAGGGAACCCTCCCAAAGGGATCAATAAAGTTTTATCTAATCTGAGTATGTATGTATATATGTGTGTGTATAGATAGATAGATAGATAGATAGATAGATAGATAGATAGATAGATAGATAGATAGATAGATAGATAGAAAGAATATTACACAGTTGTGTGAAGATAGGAAGTTTATCTTAAAGTGGTGAATGGATATATCACGAGTGAGCAAAGTGAATGAGTATGTATATAATGTTATATATGCCTTTGGCTAGAAGATATGAAGTTTATCTTTTTGTGTTGAAAAGATAAGCTTCATATCTTTGTGCAACACTAATATTGTCTTTATACGTGTGTGTGTGTGTGTGTATATATATATATATATATATATATATATATATATATATATATGAGAGAATATTACACAGTGTTGCGCAAAGATATGAAGTTTATCTTTGAGTGGTGAACATATTCACGAGTGAAGCGAACTATATATATATATATATATATATATACACACAAAGGAAATATTTTCCCTTGGAAAATGTTCATGTCCTTCAGATTTGCACATGTTGATATGCTTTATCTTTGTAATACATACACGTCTGTTCACTGTTTAGTTGGCAGAACTGTCCATCATTTGGAATGGCATTGATGCAACCACACAAGCCATTGGTGACATTATCGCAAGACCCGTATACTGTGCACTTTTCACATGGCCAGAAATACTGATCCTCACACCTGCACTGATATTCAGTACCATTCAAACTGCACACTGTGGAAAACCAGAAATAAATTCAGTTAGACCCAAATACTGCTTCCATCATTTTAAATTTATTTTGAGATAATTAACAAATAATTAAATATATCTTTTCTAGCACCTAGTACTCCAATAACATGTGAACAATCAGATTGGTGTTTCAATGTTCAGTAAATTTCAGCTCACACATACTAAAATGTTCATTTTCCATCATCTAATTCTTACCTGTTGTAATGTCCAGCTTTGTAACTTCTATTAGATTATCAAATGAAATCGGGAAACTGAATCCTTCTAGAAGATTCATTATGTCACCTATCACTGCTGTGCTTGTGGTATCAATTTCAACAAAAAACTCAAAAAATAGCAGGTCTGTGGAAAAGATAATCAAGTGAATACAAGACAAGAAATTAATCTTATACATGTATCTGCATACTCAAACATTTCTCCTACCACTTTTTGGCACACACATCTGTCCACCACTGGAAAAGGTACTGACGAGGTTGCATGTTGGTAACTCTTCATTTATGGCATTACATTCATCATTCATGCAGTTATTGTATGGCCAAACATACTGATCCTCACACGTGCAGCAATATACAGTTTCAACTGGCGTGCACACTGGGGAAGATAAATAATAATAATAATAATAACTTCATGGAATGGATTATGACAACATTATAGTGGGCCATAGCTGATAACTCAGAATTTACATTAAAGTTAATTGTATTCAGAGAGAAGTTATGTAGAGAGCTTATCAAGCCTCTGAGGTTATCAGATTTTCCTTGAGTGGAAGCATTGGAGATGGATTTTTTTAGTAGTTTCATGTCTACCAATAGACCACCAACTTTAAACATAGGCATATGCTTTTAAGCATGAGAAAAAAAAATACGAACTGAAGAAGCAGGTCACATTTTTTCTTTGTTGTCAGATGTTGTCAGTGTAATCCATAAAAGCAACAGAAAATTGAAACATGAAAAATTTAATTGTAAAAATCACAGCGGTTAGCACTGTTACGTCACAGCAAGAGGGTTCTGGGCTCAAGCCTTCCAGTCGACCAGGGCCTTTCTGTGTGAAGTCTGCATGTTCTGCATACTCTTTGCATGTCAACTGCCCCTCATCATACAACAGCTACCAACTTACGAGGTTGAAGAATAAGTACTTCCACCGAGATAAGGATATTTTTTCGACCTGCTCCTCATCACAAGGCAGTGTAACAGGCTTGGAGGAAAGTACTATCAACCCTCTTCAGCATACATGAGCTCACAGATGCCCACTATTGGCTAGTATCACTGTGATTGACAAGAGAATGAGTGCAAGTTTCACTGACTCTTGGCCACGGATGGCTATGGCATCATTGGGAATCGAACTCACAATCTCCTAAAGATAGGGCAAACACTTTTGTTCCACCAATCTGAGAGCCTGGAAATGGGACTCTATTCATCAGTCACGCTGAGAAGAAATTAGTAAGTGATTTTACCAGGGAACAGTGTGACAATGGCAGGCTCTGGTGTCAGCGGTTCAGAAGGTGGTAGTGACTAGTGATATTTATGGTATATTTGGTCTTTCCATTGCCAGGAACAATTGATGCAATTCCCATATTATTAAAAACATGATTTAAATCCTAAATATGAAAGGACAAACTTAATAATAGACAGTTTACCTGTTGTCATGTTGAAAGCATCGATTTCTGTGGTATTGTCTAGTTGTAATGGAAAACTCATGGACTCCAATGATGATTTGATTTGTTCAATCAAAATCAATTGTGATACATTCACCTCTACCACGATGATGTATTCTAGTATGTCTTCATTAGCTGGAAATAATAATAATAATAATAATAATATACAGACTAATGTACAATGTGGCCTCCAAAATGACTGTCACAATTTTTTTAAACATCAAAGAGGTACATCATATTTTATTTACTTTTTTAGTTTTATGTATAGTGCAATTTTTCAAAACAAAATTATCAACAGCCTTACAATTCATTTTTTTTAATTATTATTATATGGCATGGGCTACTTCCGGTAAAATCGTGCACTACGATTGGTTCCTTGGCGGGCAGAATTTTCCTGTAATGCCCATGGGCGATTATGGACTTTCTTTCCAAGGCGAGGGCTTTCAATGTTGCAAAAAAAAAACCCCAAAAAACAAATAAAGATTAATTGGAAACCAAAACGGCCCAAATACAAAAGACGAACAAGAGTCACCAAGTTATTCAAGAAATGAGCAACGAAGAGCATTCAGAAACCGCTAACTGCTAACAGAAATTCAGTTTTGAAACTACTAGTCATTTATTCTGCATTGGTGACTCAACTACATTACAAATATGACGTGACTGAAAGCAGCATTATGCCTCATTATAACGACTGTCTATTTTAATCTTAGAAATTAAAAAGCCATGTAATAAACTCTTTATTAACCTCGCTTGCTCGGTCTTTACAGGAAAATATCAGATTTCTTTCTTACTGTCAAGACCTTGGACTGATATTTTCCCCTAAAGACCTCACACTCAGTTAATAAGTAGTTAAAAATGCCTGCCCTGGAGACAATAACCCTGACCAGGACTGAGTCTCAGAACACTGGAGATCTTGATCCATCACTTCCTACAGAACATTTTAGGCTCCTTTAAATTCTTAGGTTTGTGCATGTGGACGTCCTCTTTAATTCAGACCACACCTTTTCAGTAGGGTCAAATATGGAGCTTGAGATGGGTATCGCAAAATATTTTGTGTTTTTTTAATGATGTCTGTGTTGAACTCAAAATTTGTTTGGTCCATCAATGTCCAAGTCTGAACCTGCCGGTAGAGGCAACCAGGTGCTGCAATAAAATATGCTGGTACAGTACTTTGCAGAGCCCTCAACCACCAATGACAAAACAGTCCCTCTTTGTTGCCACACATGCAAATTTCCAACTAACGATTTCTAAAACTTTTGCTTCTGGGCATTTTTTGCTGCTTAATGTTAATGTTTTGTGCAGGTCAATAACTATCCGTTTCTTTTGTGTTGAAAGTACTGTTTTTTTCCCATGGTAATGGGTGCCAAAGGAGTTTTACATGTGTCCAGGCTCATATTTATACCCTCGGAAAGCAGCAATGTACATGGCAGCAACAAAGGTTGTAGGGACGGCTGAAAATGAAAAATTATGTAAATATTTTCAGAAATCCCAATTTGTTTGCATTTATTTAAAATATTTGTTAGGGATGTCAATAATGTCAACATTTTAAAATTGAAATATATATGGGTGCTGGTGCCAGATGGACTGGTTTGAGTATTTCAGGAACTGCTGATCTCCTGGGGTTTTCACAAATAACAATCTCTAAAGTTTACACAGAATGATATAAAAAAAACACTGAGTGAGTGAGCGAGCAACAGCTCTGTGGGTGGAAACAAATGGCTTGTTGATAAGAGAGGTCAGAGGAAAATGGCTAGATTGGTTTGCGCTGCCAGGAAGGATATAGCAACTCATATAATCACTCTTTACAACCGTGGTGAGCAGAAAAGCATCTCAGCATGCAACAGCATTAGACCACATTGGGTCAACCTTCATTTTTCAATGTTTTCATCTTCCTGTCTGAATGCCGACAGGAACAAGCCTCTGATAATACTACATCAGGCATGAGAGCAGAAATCAAAACTCAAAGGCATTACCATGTAGGCAATTAGCTAATTATGTCAGGATGTTAAAACATTGGGCTGAAGACACGCAAGCACTTGAGCACTGATGTCTCGGACTTGGACTCGGACATTAACTGCATTCAGACTCATAAATTGGAGACAAGGACTCTGATTTTTTTTTCTTTATTTTTTTGTAACATGCCATAATAATTTGGAATAAGATATTTATATCTACATTAATTTTTATACTAATTTTGTGTAAGAGAATGCACATTCACCTGTTCATACGTCATGTTCACGAACAAACTAACATTAATGGCGCTAAAATGCTTGGAGAGAAGCTCCTAGGATTGTCTGCTTTGCTTATACAGACTTCTCGTGCAGTGGGAAAAAATGCACTGCTATGTGTTCCATATGTAGAAGAACTATCGAGGAGACGACGGGGACAACCTCGAACTTCAATCGCCATTTGGTAAGACTCCACCCAGAGAAGGAAGAGACACGCTATGTCCATTGCTCTGTTGATAGCAGGGTTTGACGAAAAAGCTTTTTATCTATAGCCTATTAAATAAAATGGGGCAGTTGAGCAGTAACATTAGTCCAACACAGTAGCAGAGACAGCCACCATCAAATGGTGTGGCTGGAGTCTTGTTCTTGGACTCGACTTGAAATTTTTTTCAATGGCTCGGACTTGAACACTGGGGACTTGAGACTGGACTCAGACTCAAGGTTTAGTGACTCGACTACAATACTCATATATGGTGCCATTCTCAGATATATCTATATCTGAAAGTGCAATTGAAACAGAAGTTTATCAGAAAATCTTCTCTGCTTTTTGGCTCCGAGGGTGAAATCTGAACTGCTGCAGCATGTGGAGGTATTTTGTTGAATTCCTCCATGCAGAAATTCCTCTCCACTTTTTCAGATCTCATCATGGCAATAATTCTGGAGGCCACAGTATACTGTTTTTTAAATTGAAATTTTGTGATATACTCTTAAAACACACAGAATTCTTATTTACCATTTCGTTTTTCTCTTAAGTGATTCAGTTGTCGACCTGTATCGGGAAACTGAAATAAAAAAGTACATTCATTATTGTACCAATTTAGCTACTCTTTTCCCAATACAAATTAAATTATTTCAGATTTTACGCTTGCAGTATAAGCACTGACACTAAATAGCATTCGTAGCTGTTATTGCAGAGGTTAAAGTAAAGCAAAGTTTACCTCTGGATCCATGTCTGATATTTTCGGGAGTCCCTGTGAGTTTACCGCACACATAAGAATGAGGAAATTGGCTGCAAACCTCATGAAGTATTCGGATTCTTTCACTGTACAATAAAGGTAAGAAATAAACATTGTGATTTACAAGCATGATCATTTTTGAATAGGCTAACCAACAGTCACCAACAACCAGTGGGGAAAAGAACAAAGGGAATTCATGTCAATTTTAAATGACACAGACAAAAGGGGTGATTATGCAAATTAGTCTGCATTGATATTATGTTATGTAATTTTGGCCTGTCATAGCACTCCATATTAGAATAACATTCATCTATGTACTGTACTCCTTTGATTGATGGAGTTATACCGTATCTTCCCTGCTCAAGTATAAATCCAGTGCTTCTCAGTACTTAAACTCAGTGCGCATGGTGGACTACAGTATACTGACAAAGAAAATACTGAAGTTATGCTTAACCTCCTAGGGCTTAGCGGTCACATGCGTGGACAGCACTTTATGGAAATTCGGAACAAGAATCCACATATGTGGACATACTTTTTCTCTAAAAGTACATCTTATCAAAAGATGATGCTTAGTTTTTATTCTAATCAGGTTCTAATAAGCCCAAATAGCAAAGAGAAATAAAAAAATGCATGTAAAAAAACAGCTTGGGCCTTAGGAGGTTAAATTTAGTGTCACAATGATCCTAATGTTCCTAATAGTACAGGATATTCCTTTTTTTCATTAATTATAAGAATTATAAGAAATTAGATACTGGCCCAAGATATCAATGTTAAATCTGGCTAGTGGTTTAAGGTTTGGCTAATGGCATCAAAACTTTAAAAATTAGGTTTGACATATCATATAACATAAGCTTATTCAAAAACATCAAATAACTTCACACCCAAGCTTTAGGCACAAAGGTAATCCTATTACATGGGTGACAGCCAATCAGGAGAGAGAGAGTGTAAGATTCCCAAAAATAAAAAAAGGGGGTTGTAAGGGAGTCCAAAATAAAATAATGAACCAAAGAGAATCTAAAGGTGTGCCGCGAGGCTGGGATTCCTTGGGACTTAAGAACAACGTTGTGGGAGTGGGTGGTCAGGTATAAAGCTTGCAGGACAAAGAAAGTCCACATTCATTAACTGTGGAGAGTATTGGAGGTGGGCGGCACGGTGGTGTAGTGGTTAGCACTGTCTTTTACACACTTTTGAGCTCAGTGACCTTATCGGGTTTACACACTGCAAAACCCGATAAGGTCACTGAGCTCAAAAATGTTATCGAAACCGATTACGTAAAAATTTTTGAGGTATGTAACTTAAATGTTTTAAGGTAAGATTTCTTAAAAATTACAATTAAGTGTAACTATAGTGTAATTTTTAAGAAATCTTACCTTAAAAAATTTAAGTTACTTACCTCAATTTTTATGCAATCGGTTTCAATAAAATTTTTGAGCTCAGTGACCTTATCGGGTTTTACAGTGCAGCAAGAAGGTCCTTTCTGTTTGGAGTTTGCATGTTCTACCCGTGTCTGCGTGGGTTTCCTCCGGGTGCTCCGGTTTCCCCCACATTTCAAACACATGCAGGTTAGGTTAACTGGTGGCTCTAAATTGACCGTAGGTGTGAATGTGAGTGAGAATGGTTGTTTGTCTCTGTGTCAGCCCTGCGATAACCTGGCGACTTGTCCAGTGTGTACCCCGCCTTTCGCCCGTAGTCAGCTGGGATAGGCTCCAGCTTGCCTGCGACCCTGTAGAACAGGATAAGCGTATACAGGTAATGGATGGATGGAGTATTGGATGTGGTGGGTTGCTGAGATAGTGCTATGCCACCTTTTTATAGTGTTCATTCATTATTTCGTTCATCTTCAATAAATCCATTCATTATCCGTAACCGCTTATCCTGTGTAGGGTCGCAGGCAAGCTGGAGCCTATCCCAGCTGACTACGAGCGAAAGGCGGGGTACACCCTGGACAAGTCGCCAGGTCATCGCCTGGTTGACACACAGAGACAAACAACCATTCACACTCACGGTTAATTTAGAGCCACCAATTAGCCTAACCTGCATGTCTTTGGACTGTGGGGGAAACCAGAGCACCCGGAGGAAACCCACGCAGACACGGGGAGAACATGCAAACTCCACACAGAAAGGCCCCTGTTGGCCACTGGGCTCAAACCCAGAACCTTCTTGCTGTTAGGCGACAGCGCTAACCACTACACCACTGTCCTGCCCATCTTCAATAAATGCTTTATTCTAGTCACAGTACTGTGGTTTTAATTACTAATTTGTTAGTCTGCGATCACATGTCATCGTCCATCCACAATTTACAAAAAACTCCTCCTCCTCCTCCTCCAGGATCGGTTGAATTTTGATCAAACTGACATACAACGTTCCTGAGGTGGGTGTGTATAAAAGTTGTCAAGATGGTGGCACCACCTGTCATATTGACAATTTTATGGGCGTCTTGGCTGGTACGAGCTACAGCCTCATTGAGGCTATTTAGGGAAATCGAACCAAGTGATTTATTAGAAAATAACTCACTAAAAATAACCGTCAAAGCACATGCTATTGGTTAAGGGTGTCTGTGTGAGTAGATAAGATTCCTATGGAATTCCTTCAGCAGTGAGTGGGATTAAAAACATTGGTGGGAGTCGAAGAAACTACATATTACTTCTGTCAATTGCTTGGTATAATAATATCTGTTTATCTTTGTTCTTGCTAAAAAGATAAGACATTTCTTCATTCTCTAAATT
The DNA here is from genome assembly GCF_027579695.1 of Neoarius graeffei. Lineage (NCBI taxonomy): Eukaryota > Metazoa > Chordata > Actinopteri > Siluriformes > Ariidae > Neoarius > Neoarius graeffei. The sequence continues at coordinate 48,508,492 of NC_083593.1, read as the reverse complement.
GCTGAGAAGTTAGTGAAGGATAATCGGTTGGCTTATCCTTGTTGTGGAATTTGTATCATTACCCAGTTCTGCTGTTATAGCCAAAGAACACATGATAACAGGCTAGTGGCTAACTGGGTATGTTAGATGTTTACTTAGGTAGTGTGCTAATATCGGTTAGCTAGTCGCTAATGAGTAGCTAACCGATGTTAGTGGGGGGAAGCCAAGGCCTAATGGTTAGAGAAGCAGCTTTGGGACCAAATGGTCGCCGTTTTGATTCCCTGGATAAGCAGGAATGGCTGAAGTGCCCTTAAGCAAGGTACCTAATCCACAGCTGCTCCCCAGGCTGCTCTGGGTATTTTGTACATAACCCTGGATAAGAGTGTCTGCTAAATGCCTGTAATGAGTAACTTTTTTTTTTTTTGGGAGGGGGGGCGCTGTAGTTTATGTTAAACTTGGTTTTATTTGATAAAAATTAGTCAATTGTTGGGTCAGATTAGAATAGAGTTCTGAATAGACACTTTGTTTAGGATTACACATGGATAATGTCACTGCAAAGTCTTTCCAGGCCGTAGCATCTGAGTTTTGCTTGGAGTATTGTATATTGTTAGTGATCAGGGATGAGAGTTTTCCACTTTTTCTGAGCAAAAATCGATATTATGCCAAATCCATTGAGATTTTTTTTTCATTGAGGGGGGTTGGGGTATGTTCCTTCGTGATACTCAAGCGTTACATGTTTACATTTTCGCCATCTTTAGTCTCGCTAAGTCTCGCGGTAGAATACATGTTTTCTACAATGTAATTGGCCAAAACATCGCTGGCGAGAGCATGATAGCCAATCATAACAGTTCTTACAAGAGTGTGGGAGAGAACAAAAGCCAATCATAACAGTTCTTACAAAAGTACCCGCATCGTTCTATTTTATCGAAACTTGCACATGTTCATCGTCGCTGCGCTTCAAAAATACGTTTCTCTTTCGTATCGGCTTTTTTACTCAAAGTGCCAAATACAATTGACAAGCGAGACGAAGCGAAGGTACGTGAAATCGATGCTGGTATAAAAAACAAAGAGAGGACTGACAAGCTTTTGTCTTTGGCCAAAAAGCTGAAGAAGTTGTCGAAATGATCAAATAAAAATGAGAAGTGACTGTGAACTATAAATAATTGTATAAAGTGTACATAGACATTATCCCATAAACTTGGCATTCGTTTGATTTAATACATTGAACATGTATATGATGGTCAGTAAATCTGAATTAATACTGACAGTTTTGAAAACTTAAATATTTCAAAAGACTTTTTGAAATCATATGCAACTAATGAGGACATAGGGTGACTGACCTTTTCTCCCTAAGAAATTTTATTTAATATATGAACATTTTGATAATTAATAAAACTTGCATTTAATGTGAATTTAGTTTGTCATTTTTGTTGATCATAAATTATAACCATACCCTTGAATGTAGAATGTGATTTTATTTTGAATTCAAACAATACTCCTATTGATTTGAAACATATTTTCATGTAAATATATAAAAAAGACAACAAATTTATTATCTACTACAGCTCAGATTGCAGGAAAAGTGGTTTGTAAGGCCTTATTTTTCAAAATTTTCCTGGGGGGGTATCCCTCCCAGACCCCTGGCTTCGGGCGCCATCTTGTTTTCTGCTTTTCTGGTGACCACCCACTCTCATCCCTGTAGTGATACCATCATGTTTTGACCCTTCTTTGATTCTTGATTCCATTTTGGATTCTAGCATTTGTTTTTGAGCTTTGTTAACATTTTGGATTGGCGCAATCAGAATTGAGAATTCAGTTGTATGTTAAAATAAATATCTTACCTGCATTGGCCATGATGTTCACACAGATTTTAAACTGTAGCTGGTCACTTCAATGTTTTAGACAACCTACCAGAGTTGGGAACATAAAGTCAGGCAGTAAAACGAGTTCCATTTTCTTCACAGCTTTAAATGTACTTTATCCTGTTACAAAAATACACAATGGTGTGGGTGTTGTTTAACACGACTGAAAAAGAGCTCCACTATGGCTGCTTAGAAAAAAGTTAAATTCCCTGTCCTTGGGCTTATTATTACTTCAAAAGCAAATATAATTTAATTTGAGATTTTTACTTTTATTTTACATATTGAATATATTCTGTCAACAAGTTTATCTTCTTGAAAGAATACGAAAAAGATTTCCAAGTAAACAGCATATTACCTCGGTCTCTCAATTGCCTGAATATTCTGAAAATGTTCCCATTTTAGGAATTTAATTTAATCTGATTGATTTAATGCAGTAAAGCTACTATTATATAATTAAACACTTGGTATTTTACAACCCTAAATCAGTAAAAGTCGGAATGGTATGTTGAAATTGAAATTAAAACTGAAAACAATGATTTGTAAATAATCTTTGACCTGTACTGCACTCGAAACAATACAACAGCACATTTTGATGTTTTACCTCGTGAATTTTATTGTTGTTGTTTTTTTCCCCCAAAATAAACACATTTAAATTTTGATTCTTGCATTTCAAAAAATAGTTGGGACAGTAAAGCATTTACTACTTTATAATGTTGCCGTTCCTTCTCACAACACTTGAAAGATGTTTAGGGACTGAAGACCCCAAGTGATGAAGTGTTTCAGGTGTTATTTTTGTCCCTATCTTCCTGCAAACAGGTCTTAAGGTGTGCAACAGTACGAGGTCATCACTGTCATATTTTTAATTTCAAAATTCACCACACATTCTCTATTGGGGACAGAGGGGACACACCCTCTTCTTCCACAGCCCTGCCTTTGTAATGTGAGCAGAATGTGGTTTTGCATTGTCTTGTTGAAATCTCCCTGGAAAAGATGTCGTCTTGAAGGCAGCATATGTTGCTCCAAAATCTCAATGTACTTTTCTGTATTAATGCTTCATCACAGAAGTGTAAGTTACCTTTGCCAAGGGCACTGAAACAACCCCATACTATGACACACTCTGGCTTTTGGACTTGATCCTGGTAACAGTCTGGATGGTCCTTTTTGTCTTTGGTCCGGAGCACATGGTGTCCATTTCTTCCAAAAAAGGACCTCAAATACTGATTCATCTGACCACAATACATGTTTCCACTGTGTGATGGTCCATCCCAGATGCCTCCGAGCCCAGAGAATTCGACGGTGCTTCTGGACACAGTTAACATAAGTTTTAACTGGCATTTGTGGATGTAACTCTGTATTGTAGCTTGACAAAGGTTTGCCAAAGTAATCCTGAGCCCATGTGGTTATATCCGCTATAGATGAATGACGGTTCTTGATGCAGTGCCGTTTGAGGGACCTGGGATCACAGGTGTTCAGCTTAGGCTTGCATCCTTTACGCACCGAAATTCCTCCAGATTCCTTGAACCATTGAATAATGATATGCACCGTAGAGGGTGAAATCATCCAAATCCCTTCCTATCTTTCTTTGAGGAACATTGTTTTTAAACATTTCAATAATTTCCTCACGTATTTATTGACAAGGCGGCACGGTGGTGTAGTGGTTAGCGCTGTCGCCTCACAGCAAGAAGGCCCGGGTTCGAGCCCCGTGGCCGGCGAGGGTCTTTCTGTGCGGAGTTTGCATGTTCTCCCCGTGTCCGCGTGGGTTTCCTCCGGGTGCTCCGGTTTCCTCCACAGTCCAAAGACATGCAGGTTAGGTTAACTGGTGACTCTAAATTGACCGTAGGTGTGAATGTGAGTGTGAATGGTTGTCTGTGTCTATGTGTCAGCCCTGTGATGACCTGGCGACTTGTCCAGGGTGTACCTCGCCTTTCGCCCGTAGTCAGCTGGGATAGGCTCCAGCTTGCCTGCGACCCTGTAGAAGGATAAAGCGGCTAGAGATAATGAGATGAGATGAGATGAGATTATTTTCATCCTAAAATGTGGTCAAGATATTGGGACATAAATATTAGAGATAACTAACACAAAGCTCCCAGCCTTATATTTAAAAGCATTATGGAAGTAGTGGATTCTGAATTGTCAAAAAAAATGTCCTCTCCGAGAATCACTTCATTTGTTTCTCCCATCTTATAGCAGATTACACAAAACTACCATACACATATGTCAAAAAGTTACCTGAAATCTGTTCTTTAACTTGTCCTTCACTTAAAAACTGGTACAAGAACCAGTTTGAATCAATTTGAATTTTGGACCCCTGTGACACAAACTTGGTACCCTGATTGTAAAACAACCTGTACGTAAAATCACACCCGCCTCAGTTTACAGTCCACTCAAAGCTGCACCATATTACACATACAATACTATCTTTCATTTCAAGTCTTAACAGTTTTACGTAGATACAACCAACATTCATTTGAATTCTCTAACTTCTCCCTGGGTAGTCCAATAGTACAGATAGGTGTAAGTGCAAATCCAAAACAGCTGCTAGTGAGAAACTAAATATAAAGGAAAATAAGAGACAACCAAAATAACTTATCTAAACAAAATAAATAAAATAAAAAAATAGGTGTTTAGAGCTCTATTATTTGTTATTGGTTTCCATCTTCTCTCAAATTTTTCTAGTTTCATTTGTAGTCTTGCTGTAGTTTTTTCCATAATAAAGACCTTTTTTTACTCCGTCTCTCCATTGCATTATGTTGGAGGGTTGTGGCTTCAACCAAGAGGTTGTGATCACTTTCCTTGCTATCAGGAGTAGGATTCTCTGTAAGTAGTTGCATTCTCTGTCTATCAGATCCTCAGGTAATATCCCGAGTATGTACAGTGTTGGGTCAAGATGTAGGTCTATACCCAGAACTCTCTTAATTTCTTTTTGTACACATTTCCAAAAAAAAAAAAATCTAAGATCTTTGGGCAATCCCAAAATATATGAGTGAAGTCACCCACCATCCTACAATTCCTCCAACATAACTCAGACATATTACTATATTTTGAGGCGATAGATGGGGTGGTAAAATAATGCATCTTCACCTTCCAGTCAAGCTCCCTCCATGTTGGACTGTTACTTAATTTATGTCCAGATCTGAATGTTTCCTCCCAATCATCATCCGTTATTATTACAAAGCTTCCAATTCCCATTTTTCTTTGACATCCATATTATTAATATTGGATTCATATTGCAGTGTGTTATAGATTTTTGAAATCAGCCCATTTTTTTATTCTCCCTTTGTAAATGACATGAACAGTTCTTTGACTTTGGTTGGTTCTTTGCATATTTTCTCCCATTTATTATGTTTCTGGAGGTAGTGTCTCAGTTGCAAATATCTGACATTGGTATTTTTACATTTATAAATAAATAAATAAGGATAAAGATGACTTTGGCAATTAGTTTTTAAAATTTTGTAATCTAGGACCTCCCTCTTTCAAGGAATAATACATTAAACAAGGCTCTTTTTGGCATCCGCATTGTCTTATTTGTTGTTCACAAATGCCTTAAAGTGGATTTTTTTTTTTTTTACTTTTATGGCACCAAAAACAAAGGAACCACAAGGTCTTCAGGAAAAATGCACAATACAATGAAGTAGAAGTGGAGGATGACTTCTTTCTAGCTGTAGATTCACACAGCCTATTACTGATTACACAGAAAGAAACAGCCCCTAGATTTCATGTGCACTCAGGCTAATTTATTGAAGTCCACTTCACTGATGCGTCCATAACACATCATGAGCAGTTTCTGAGAAGGCACTCATAACATGCAGTTTTGATTGAATCAATATCATCATCATCATTAGTAATGGTAATTTTAGTTAAGCTGCATGGTAGGCTAGACGAATGACTTTTGTTTTCTTGGTACTTTATAGCATTAGAAATGACCAGAATATTATCAGTTAACATTTAGTCTTTAACTTTAGAAAAGAAAGCTGCTGTTTGTAGCTTAATTATCAAACATGAACCGTTGCTTGTAGTTTGGACGTCTGCCAAAATTATTCTGTCTCACAACATGGTATCAAATGTTCAGTGAAACTCAGCTAAGCACAAATAAGTGTGGCCCATTTATGTTTAGCCGAGAATGATTGCGCAGTATAATGAGTTTGTGCAAAACATTTTGGTTCAGTTTAAATGAAGCAATCACAAAATGCAGGATGAAGGTGAAAGTTTGCAGATTGCTTCCACTTTTCAGAGCAATCTGAAAAGAACGTGTGAGAGAACATTTTCGGGAGGCTGAGATGAATAATAGAGGGACTAAAGCCCATTTTGTGGTTGTAGAGTCTAGAATAGCCTATGTATGTATGTATATGTTTCAATAAAAGTAACATAAGAATCAAAATATAAGACAGATATTTATGAGATTTGTAAAATATTTCGTATTATTATTTATTGTAACCTTTTTCTAAAATGTGTCCAACTTGCATGTCATTATTAATTGCACGTTTGCACTATGTGTTTCTCTACATTGTCAACTGTTCAGATAAGATACTGTAAGATAAACTTTATTCATCCCTCCGTGAGGAAATGTACATGTTTCAGCAGCTCACAAATTGAAAAAGAGTCAAGAATAAACAGTAACAGAAAAAGGAGTGCAATAAAAGTATAAAAATCCAATAGAGAGAGAAAAATATATAAAGCATGGGAAAAGTAAAGACAGGGCCAATGTATGTAATCTACACAACTAAATATTGCACTAATAAAATACTTGCAACTGAAATAGAAGTAGAAATATTGTCCCAGGTAGTGAATGTTATTTCACGGCGGGTGTTTTACCAAGGTAATGAATGTTATTACACAGTGTAACATAGATAATGAGGATGGAATATGTGCGTCAAACAAACAAAAAAAACCCACCGGCTATGAATATAATTGCACATGGCAATATAGACTAAAATAAGAATATACTTTATCCAGAAACTTAAATAAGAATAGTACTTGCAAATGAAAAGGATATTGTATGCTTAGACAATTTAGCCTTTTTTGGCAACCATAAAATTTGTTTAATTTTAAATTCAGGACAAACTACCAATTTATTTCATTCATACAAGTCAAGAAAAGCAAGTAATATAGGCACTAAGATAGCATTCAAGAATAAAGAAGGCATAAATACTCAAAACGTCATTTAAAAAAATCATTAAACTGAAGCCATTTATTAAATCTGGGGTGTTTTTTTTTTTTGGTTTGTTTCTTCTTTTAATCTAGTAATTAGAAAGTCTTACCTCCAATCACCTGCTGTGTAACTCACTAATATTTTAACAGGTTTGTTGAAAGTCTGTTAGTTTTTGTGTTGTCCTGACAGCTGACTCACAGAGAAGCCTAATAATCAGTGAGGAATGATACACACTTTTATACTCTTTCAGAAAGAGTCGTCGTCCCCCCCCCCCCCCCCCCCCCCCCCGTTTCCTCGTTCTATTATGTGAGGTGCAAAATAGGGGTCCTCAAACACACCTTCCCAAAATGTAATTATTAAATTGTGGCTGTCTTTATTTCAATGTGATGTAATGACAATCATAATTATACATAAATCTCATGACACTATACACACTTTGGGAAACCAATATTGCAATAGTTCAGAAATCAGTGGTATTACTATCTTACAATTTATATGTTTTTTATAAAATGTCTGAAACAAGATGCTTTTTTTAAATAAAAAATGCTCATATTTTATGATTTTATTTGAATAAATAAAATTACATGAAGGTTAATCTTCAAGGTACACAAAGATGAACCAATGGGCGCATTTAAGTTCATGTTGCATGTAGCTCAACCTGTTCTTTTGTTGATGGATCTACTTACCAGAACCCAGGCAGAGAAAGCACAATACTCCAAGTTAAAAAGGGAGGCATACCCCTCAGGGAGAAATCACTGAATGCAGATCTTTGTTACACAACACATGCTCAAATTACTGAGCTTAAATATAGTGCTCCAATCTGATTTTACCATACTTGTATTACTCAAACAAGTGTTGCCAGGCAAAACAAACCTCACCTGGCATCACTTATTTTGTACATATATGTTGATAATGGTAATATTTCTCAATCATCAGCTGTCAGGTTATGGTCCTATGAAAAACCATGACCTTTAGTTTGACATTTCAAAGTCATTCAAGGTCAAAGATCATGGTGCCAAATGAAAGCCCATATGGCACTTCCTGTAAGTTGATAAGGTATTGTGTATTGTGGTGTGAGGAGCCTGTGAGCCTTCTGGCAGCATGTTGAATTCTAGGGCTTCCACCAGCTGTGTTAGTGTCTGAGGGTTTTCATCCTGATGGCCACGCCTTTGGCAAAGAGGAGAGAGAAGAAAAAATAGTCCATTGCGACCTTCTCTGCAACCTAGGTGGCAGTGTGTAGCTTAAATTGGAGCCAGCACTTCATACTTCAGAGCAGAGTGTCCATCTAGCTCCGGCAAGCAATGTTTGGCTGGTATTTTCAGTGTTGAAACTCCACCCCTGCAGAGACTGGAGGGAGGGTGTAGTTATGCCAATTGGGCCTCAATGGTTAGCCGGGGGGGCTAGACTATGGGTCAGACAACCCTCTTTGGGTCAGCCTTCATGGTGAGCCATTTGATTGAACACAGAAGAATGCTTCTACATCATCAGAGGGCCTCTGCTTTGAGAGTAGGTATAGGGCTTCCTGTTGGGGTTCAGGCAGACAAGGGGGAAGAGGCCCAGCGATGGCTCTGTGTTAGAATAAGAAGAAGCGTATGCTCAAGCACAGACTTGAGCACAGAGTGAAATTTCTCCTCTGCATTTAACCCATCTGAAGCAGTGAACATACATGCACACACAAGTGAGCAATGAGCACACACACATACCCAGAGCAGTGAGCAGCTGGGGGTTAGATGCCTTGCTCAAGGGTACTTCAGCCCAAGGCCACTCCATGTTAACCTAACTGCATGTCTTTGAAGCGTGGGGGAAACCAGAACACCTAGAGGAAATCCACGCAGATATGGGGAGAACATGCAAACTCTACACAGAAAGGCCCCCATCGGCCGCTAGGCTCAAACTCAGAACCTTCTTGCTGTGAGGCGACAGTGCTAACCACTACACCACTGTGCTGCCCACTGCAATCAGAGGATCTTATTTAGAAGTAATTATTCAAAGTGTTTTTTGAGTGATGGTTGGTTCTGTGATGATACAGTCAGTGTGCAACTGAATATACAAAGTAAAGTCATAATCCTTTTAATATTCAGAATTTTAGCTATATATTCTGGCAACTACTTCTTTGACACTTACATAGTAGAAGAAGGAAATTAGCAAAGCCCTAGACCACACCAGTCGAACAAGTATGAAAAATGAGCTCATCATGAGTAATTAACCGACTTCTGGGTGGATCAGCTCCTAGGATTCTGGCAAACCTTCTCAGGCATAGTGAAATAAACCTATCCTGGTTGGAGCCAAGGTAAGACTCCTAAATCCAACTTGAAAAAGATGTCATTTTAAGGCATAAAATTAATAATGCAATTTGTATTCTGTCCTTTGTGTATTTGTTAGAAGAGTGCATGCATTATCTTGTGTCTTTAACAGTATGTGTTCAATGCCCTGATATTTATTAGGATGTTTTGTTGATACGTTGTAAATGCTGAAGTTATGTGTAATCTGTAGTGATATTTATCATCGAGAAATATACTCTGGATATTTGTTCCAGAAGCTTCAAAAACATACGTACCTTTTTACAAACTAATTGTTGTAAGCACATAAAAGTAAATTTGAGAAAAGTCTGTGGAAAAATTTAGGATTGTCACACCAATTCTGAAAATAATTATTACTTAATGTTTTACTTAACAAAAAAAATCTCATTTTATATAATTAGCTTAAATAAACAAGAAATGTCATGTATTTTTCTTCTTCTTTATAAGAATTACAAAATTGGCAAATATACTACGTGCAATATGACCTCGATTATAGAATGCTTTCATTTTGAGATGCGAGCATTTTAATGAAAACACAGTAGTATGCATGATGGAAATCATCTGGAAAAAAAATGTCACTACTGATAACTAAAAGAAATAGGACTTCTTCAGCACTGTTGCAACGATGCATGTTGTATATTTTATAGTAAAAACAGTGACATAGATAAAACATGTTTTACTCTGTAATTTTGGCATGAGCACAATAATTATTATATGTTGCATAGAGACACTGAAGTGATACCAAGGTTTAGAATCTGCCTGAGCATCATGGGTACAGAAGGTAAGCTATGATTTTATAGGCCTGCAACAGTACTGCCTATTATAATTTACTACAGCATTTACATTTGAATATGTTTGGACTTGTAGTTGTAAAGAAACATGACAGGCTTGTCATGCATTGTGGTAATAGCTAACTTACATAGGTGGAGTATGGAAGATTATGTTCAACTTTCCTTTCAACATAAAGCTCCCACCCTAGCAAAATTCAGATCAGTTAAATCTGTCTCTAAAGGGCTTGTCTCAAATGACTCCAACTTGTCATATGACTCATTTGGGGCAAAAAGCACATGCATAGTGCATGGGAGCGTATTAGACAGTGTATTGTGCAGACACGTTTAACATCTCATCTCATCTCATCTCATTATCTCTAGCCGCTTTATCCTTCTACAGGGTCGCAGGCAAGCTGGAGCCTATCCCAGCTGACTACGGGCGAAAGGCGGGGTACACCCTGGACAAGTCGCCAGGTCATCACAGGGCTGACACATAGACACAGACAACCATTCACACTCACATTCACACCTACGGTCAATTTAGAGTCACCAGTTAACCTAACCTGCATGTCTTTGGACTGTGGGGGAAACCGGAGCACCTGGAGGAAACCCACGCGGACACGGGGAGAACATGCAAACTCCACACAGAAAGGCCCTCGCCGGCCCCGGGGCTCGAACCCAGGACCTTCTTGCTGTGAGGCGACAGCGCTAACCACTACACCACCGTGCCGCCCAGGAAAAATTTAGCATTTATTTATTTAGCATTGTGGAAGGAGTCTCCAGTGTCAGTGCTCTGTAGCAGTCAGTTCAAGACAGAGGGACTTGTGCGTTTGGGTTTCTCAGCAACATGTCAAGCTGTGTGTGTGTGTGTGTTCAATCATTATTAAATTAAACTGAAAATAACAGGTATGGCAATGACCATTTATAGGTGTTATTAAAAAAATAAAAGGAACGAACTCGTTTTGCAGACGTTCCACAACATAAAATGCAAGTATAAATGAAGAAAAAATACAAAGCTTTGTTCATTCATTAAAGGTCGACTGCCTTTCAGATGTTTCAAGTGTAGGTCATAAAAAGAATTTTCCCTGACACCCATTTATTTTTGTTCAGTGGACCGAAAGCTACTGAATTCGAATCACAGGCTTCAATTTTATTAGTTTTTTTAATAGAACAATTAATGAATTTCGGGACACATGACCCTAAATTCTCCGCTATTTTTTCCTGCTTCACCCTGACCCAATTCAAGATACTACATCGTGCATCACGTGGTGGGCTTTCCTCAGTCGCACAAGGCATTGTGAGATACAAATTTGAAACAGCAGAGAAAAATGGAGGATGTGAGTGTGCGAATGAAATGTGAAAGACTGACTACAGTAACAGAAAGCGAGAAGAAAAGATGTTATGTTATATATGAAGGAAAGGAAACGCAGGACCAAACTAATACATATTGGCAGTCAGCGAACACCTCAGTGTGATCAGCTGTTCGTTTAGCGACAGAATGATGGAACTGTCAGTGCACGGTCAAAGGTAAACCTGTAGATGGCAGTAATGGATGCCAGCTGCCGTAAAACCCAAAAGAAGAAGAAGGTAAACCTGCGCATGTGCGCGCGCACACAGACTTCCTCTGTCTGCTTGACTGCGCGAAGTGATTGATTTCATGCACATTATTTGCTCGGGGATCCCCTCAAATTAAATAACTTCCCAGCCACAGAATGGCCTGGGTTTTTTTTTTTTTTTTTGTGTGTTGTTGTTTTTTAGATATTACAGAAATAAACATACAACCCCGATTCCAAAAAATTTGGGACAAAGTACAAATTGTAAATAAAAACGGAATGCAATGATGTGGAAGTTTCAAAATTCCATATTTTATTCAGAATAGAACATAGATGACATATCAAATGTTTAAACTGAGAAAATATATCATTTAAAGAGAAAAATTAGGTGATTTTAAATTTCATGACAACAGCACATCTCAAAAAAGTTGGGACAAGGCCATGTTTACCACTGTGAGACATCCCCTTTTCTCTTTACAACAGTCTGTAAACGTCTGAGGACTGAGGAGAGAAGTTGCTCAAGTTTAGGGATAGGAATGTTAACCCATTCTTGTCTAATGTAGGATTCTAGTTGCTCAACTGTCTTAGGTCTTTTTTGTCGTATCTTCCGTTTTATGATGCGCCAAATGTTTTCTATGGGTGAAAGATCTGGACTGCAGGCTGGCCAGTTCAGTACCCGGACCCTTCTTCTATGCAGCCATGATGCTGTAATTGATGCAGTATGTGGTTTGGCATTGTCATGTTGGCAAATGCAAGGTCTTCCCTGAAAGAGACATCGTCTGGATGGGAGCATATGTTGCTCTAGAACCTGGATATACCTTTCAGCATTGATGGTGTCTTTCCAGATGTGTAAGCTGCCCATGCCACACGCACTAATGCAACCCCATACCATCAGAGATGCAGGCTTCTGAACTGAGCGCTGATAACAACTTGGGTCGTCCTTCTCCTCTTTAGTCCGAATGACACGGCATCCCTGATTTCCATAAAGAACTTCAAATTTTGATTCGTCTGACCACAGAACATTTCCACTTTGCCACAGTCCATTTTAAATGAGCCTTGGCCCAGAGAAGACGTCTGCGCTTCTGGATAATGTTTAGATACAGCTTCTTCTTTGAATTATAGAGTTTTAGCTGGCAACGGCGGATGGCACGGTGAATTGTGTTCACAGATAATGTTCTCTGGAAATATTCCTGAGCCCATTTTGTGATTTCCAATACAGAAGCATGCCTGTATGTGATGCACTGCCGTCTAAGGGCCCGAAGATCACGGGCACCCAGTATGGTTTTCCGGCCTTGACCCTTACGCACAGAGATTCTTCCAGATTCTCTGAATCTTTTGATGATATTATGCACTGTAGATGATGATATGTTCATACTCTTGGCAATTTTACACTGTCGAACTCCTTTCTGATATTGCTCCACTATTTGTCGGTGCAGAATTAGGGGGATTGGTGATCCTCTTCCCATCTTTACTTCTGAGAGCTGCTGCCACTCCAAGATGCTCTTTTTATACCCAGTCATGTTAATGACCTATTGCCAATTGACCTAATGATTTGCAATTTGGTCCTCCAGCTGTTCCTTTTTTGTACCTTTAACTTTTCCAGCCTCTTATTGCCCCTGTCCCAACTTTTTTGAGATGTGTTGCTGTCATGAAATTTCAAATGAGCCAATATTTGGCATGAAATTTCAAAATGTCTCCCTTTCGACATTTGATATGTTGTCTATGTTCTATTGTGAATACAATATCAGTTTTTGAGATTTGTAAATTATTGCATTCCATTTTTATTTACAATTTGTACTTTGTCCCAACTTTTTTGGAATCGGGGTTGTATATCACAATGACCAAATTTCTGAGGGAACAAAATTACACCGAATTTATGAAATCAAAAGGCCGTCTAGCTTTAATTTTTTTTACAAAAGGTAAATTGCTTCAGTATAACATGAATAAAACATGTTTTGTGACATTCCATTATAGGAAAATAATCAACTGGGGTGGTAACAGTAACTCCATAGATTATGGTCACATTACCCCACACCATTGTGGATTATCCTCCTATAACAGCACACCTATTTCCTGTTTGTCTTGTTTTTTTGTAACCAATTCATGATCAGTAATTTTTTTTCTGTCTGTTTCCTAGTGTGAATTGCTATGAACAATTAATTGTCGTTAGCTGATAAATATTAAACCTAATATGTGTTCACCCATTAGTTAATGTTTGCTTATTAAAAGTATTCTGAAAATTAGTATTTTATATCTCTTACCTTTATTTTACAGGAAGGCCTTCAAAACATTTCCTGAGATACGTGGCCATTTTGCTCATTCATATATGTGTGGTGAACTCACAAGGACTCCCTCAAGATTCAGACATGATTGTAGAGGTAAAAGGACTGTTTACTTTCGAGTACGTTTTTCTAGAATAAGTTTCATGTAGAGAGAGCACACTCAGAATATAAGATTTGGAATAGTTTGATTTTATTTCAGGGTAACCTAAGTTCCACTAAATCTGTAATGTTTTAGGCCTGTAGTACCATCGTACTGATAAGAATTTGAGTATTTGTGACATTTTAAATACAACCCTGATTCCAAAAAAGTTGGGACGCTGTGTAAAATGTAGACAAAAACAGAATGCAATGACTTGCAAATTCTTTTTCAATCTATATTCAATCAAATATAATATAATAAACTTTTTTTGGTAAATATACATTCTCATTCTGAATTTGATGCCTGCAACACTTTCCAAAAAAAGTGGGGACAGGGGCATATTTACCCCTGTCTTACATCACCTTTTCTTTTAACAGCACTCTAAGTGTTTGGGAACTGAGGACAAAGTTTTGAAAGTGAAATCCTTTCCCATTCTTGCTTGATATATGACTTCATTTGCTCAGCAGTCTGGGGTCTTTGTTGTCTCATTCTGCACTTCATAATACACCACACATTTTCAATGGGAGGCAGGGAGACCAGTCTAGTCCCCACACTCTTTTACTATGAAGCCACACAGTTGTAACATGTGCAGTATGTGGCTTGACATTGTCTTGCTTGAATAAGCAGGGACGTCATCTGGATGGCAGCATATGTTGCTCCAAAACCTGTATTCACCTTTCAACATTAATGATGCCTTCACAGATATGTATTACTCAGGCCCAGAAAATTTGGTGGCGTTTCTGGATGATGTTAATAGATGGCTTTTAATATGCATTTATAAATGCAACAAAGAACTGTGTTCATCAACAATGGTTTTCTGAAGTGTCCCCAAGCCCATGTAATAATGTCCTTTATACAATCATGTCAGTTTTTAATTGAATGCCACCTGAGGGATCAAAGGTCACTGGCATTCACTATTGGTTTTCAGCCTTGTTCCTTTCGTGCAGAGATTTATCTGGATTCTCTGAATCTTTTAATGATATTACAGATTGTAAATAACTCACTTCTACATCCACACATACAGGGATGCACTGCTGTATCTCAACACAACCTGATCCAGCTCTAGACTAAATCTAGACTAAGTAAAAAAAAAAAAATAGAATAAAGTATAATAAAAAATACAGAGCTAAATAAGGACAATCGCTCACAAAAGACAGCAACAAACAACAAGAATTAGTAGTGGCACTACTTCTACTAGTGGTGTTCATAAACTAATGGTATAGGGCCATATAGAGTGACACAATGAAGTGAGGTAGCCATAGGTATGGTGCAACTGTAAGAATGACACCTCCAAGGGCTTGATAATGAGCCAAAGAGTTGGATTAGATGGTTTCAGTGCAGTATAAGTGATGCAAAGCATTAATTACCAGCACTATAAGGTTTTTGTTTTAGACAATTATAAATATATCTGACAAACACATTTACACAGCCACTGTAAGTTAGCCCTTTTAAGGTTTACTTTCCTGATTTGCCATGGACTAAAAACTGGAATGTCACGTCAGTGGTAGAATTGGCAACCAACTCCAACTCCCATGCTGCAACATGGCCAACAAATACGAATTGCTAATGGACTTTAATTTTTGCTATTTAAAAAAAAAACAAGTCTGTCTAATGTTTTGGATTTGACTGCCGATCTCCTTTCTAATAAAGCATATTTTGCATCTGCTTCTGCCACATTACATAGAACTCCAAGTGTTCTATAAACAGATCATGCTCAAGCATGGGAATACAAACTGTCCCAAGTCTCCCCCATTCCAAGTTTCCCTGCTCTCCCCATATTGTAATAAAACTAACAATTAGATAAAAACCGAAAAAGGTACACATACTGTACATCACATAAAAGGTGTTAGTATTACAGAGGCATTTTTTTTTATTTCTTTACTTCCTATTTAAATTCATTTGACAGCACTTCATGATTACCCATCCTAAATTATCCCAAGTTATTGTAATGCACTATACACCATAAATTGTTGGTTTATGGTATTGCAGTAAAAAAAACAAGGTAATATAATTTCTCTCTGACCTCAAATGTGCTTACAATACTCTAACAAACTTTTTACCCCCCCAGTTTAACCAGACAGATGCCCACCTGGATCATGTAAGGGAAAAAAGAGATGGTAAATAATTCTAATTGTCTTTTTACATTTTATATATATATATACACACACACACACACACACACACACACACACACACACACACACACAGTGGTGCTTGAAAGTTTGTGAGCCCTTTAGAATTGTCTATATTTCTGCATAAATATGACCTAAGACATCATCAGATTTTCACACAAGTCCTAAAAGTAGATAAAGAGAACCCAGTTAAACAAATGAGACAAAAATATTATACTTGGTCATTTATTTATTGAGGAAAATTATTCAATATTACATATCTGTGAGTGGCAAAAGTATGTGAACCTCTAGGATTAGCAGTTAATTTGAAGGTGAAATTAGAGTCAGGTGTTTTCAATCAATGGGATGACAATCAGGTGTGAGTGGGCACCCTGTTTTATTTCAAGAACAGGGATCTATCAAAGTCTGATCTTCACAACACATGTTTGTGGAAGTGTACCATGGCATGAACAAAGGAGATTTCCGAGGACCTCAGAAAAATTGTTGTTGATGCTCATCAGGCTGGAAAAGGTTACAAAACCATCTCTAAAGAGTTTGGACTCCACCAATCCACAGTCAGACAGATTATGTACAAATGGAGGAAATTCAAGAACATTGTTACCCTCCCCAGGAGTGGTCAACCAACAAAGATCACCCCAAGAGCAAGGCGAGGTCAGCGAGGTCACAAAGGATTCCAGGGTAACTTCTAAGCAACTGAAGGCCTCTCTCACATTCGCTAATGTTAATGTTCATGAGTCCACCATCAGGAGAACACTGAACAACAATGGTGTGCATGGCAGGGTTGCAAGGAGAAAGCCACTGCTCTCCAAAAAGAACATTGCTGCTCATCTGCAGTTTGCTAAAAGATCACATCGACAAGCCAGAAGGCTATTGGAAAAATGTCTTGTGGACGGATGAGACCAAACTAGAACTTTTTGGTTTAAATGAGAAGCATTATGTTTGGAGAAAGGAAAACACTGCATTCCAGCATAAGAACCTTATCCCATCTGTGAAACATGGTGGTGGTAGTATCATGGTTTGGGTCTGTTTTGCTGCATCTGGGCCAGGACAGCTTGGCATCATTGATGGATCAATGAATTCTGAATTATACCAGCGAATTCTAAAGGAAAATGTCAGGACATCTGTACATGAACTGAATCTCAAGAGAAGGTGGGTCATGCAGCAAGACAACAACCCTAAGCACACAAGTTCTACCAAAGAACGGTTAAAGAAGAATAAAGTTAATGTTTTGGAATGGCCAAGTCAAAGTCCTGACCTTAATCCAATCAAAATGTTGTGGGAGGACCTGAAGCAAGCAGTTCATGTGAGGAAACCCACCAACATCCCAGAGTTGAAGCTGTTCTGTACGGAGGAACGGGCTAAAATTCCTCCAAGCTGGTGTGCAGGACTGATCAACAGTTACCGGAAACGTTTAGTTGCAGTTATTGCTGCACACCAGATACTGAAAGCAAAGGTTCACATACTTTTGCCACTCACAGATATGTAATATTGGATCATTTTCCTCAATAAATAAATGACCAAGTATAATATTTTTGTCTCATTTGTTTAACTGGGTTCTCTTTATCTACTTTTAGGACTTGTGTGAAAATCTGATGATGTTTTAGGCCGTATTTATGCAGAAATATAGAAAATTCTAAAGGGTTCACAAACTTTCAAGCACCACTGTGTGTATATATATTGTGTGTGTGTGTGTGTGTGTAAATATAGGACTTTCATTCTTTTATTAATTCATTTATTCAATGCAAAATGTGTGTGCCTCTGGTGATAAATTTCATTTATTTATTTATTTATTTATTTATTTTTATTTGGCCCTGTCACAATAACCAAAATCATATTCTTTTTCCCACCCAAAACAGAATATATTATACCTCTGGATGTGTCTGAATGTTTCATAAGTGATTTTGAACAAATCATGTCATAATTGGAATGTATTAATAATTGAGAGTGGTTCAAATTAATTATATTTATATCATATTTCGGTCAAAAAATGATTTATCAAGGTTGTACACCACAAAATATGTTATATAATAAAGTTTACCATTAATGCAATTTTATATGATCATTAAACATATTCAAATGGAGAATAAGTTTGCAGGCATTGCTCTCTTTTGTTCTTAAAATGTTGTTAAATTTATTGCATGAGAGCCGAAGCAGAACAAAACAAGTACACATTAGTATCAGATACTGTCATGTCAATGGGCAACAGCTGGATGTAAGTGCTGAAAGAGTTTTATTAAAAGCATGCTGGCAAACACATCCAAATATCAGGCAAAAACAGTGTCGGAAAACAGACAACGGTCATGCGAGGCACAGATAGTATCGCGGCAGCAAAGAGGAAGCGCAAAATCCAAAAAAACAAACGAGAGTCAATAATCAGAAAAGCAATACAAAGGCTTAGTAACATCAGACACAGGGTACAGAGTGTATACTTCATAAAGTCTATGTGTTAGGAGAGTCCTTAAATGCGTGAGCCTTGATTGAGCAGATCAGGAACAGGTGCATGACAATTAGTGCGAACGAGTTTGAGCAAGTTGCAGCTTGTGCATTATAGTCCAAGGTGTGTGCTGCATGCTCAGGGTGCCAGTGTGCATGGACATGACAAATACAAATACAAAAGATGGATAAATTAATCAAAACTTTAATGTAAAACACAATCTTTCTTGATTTTGTTCATTCACCTATTGTTACAGGGTTCTTACTCTTTGCTCAACACAAAATTCCATGACTTTCCATGACCTAAGGAATTTTTCCAAACTTGCATGGTGCAGTATATACACTTACCTGTCATGAAATTCATGCAATAAATTATGCTGGTTAATTATTTTCTTTAACTATTAATATTTATAGCAATATAATAAAGGTGACATGTTTGATTCTCTACAAAAATATAAATGTATTAATCTACTATTGTGTAATTTATTATCATTTACTGTGGAAAGTCCGAATCTCCCAGTCAGTACTGTCATCCTTGAAGTGTATCCTGACTCATAAAATCTTAGGGGCTTTTCACTGATGTCACAAATTTTTGTTTATCACACAGTATCTGCCATACTGCCAGGCAAACAAAAAACATGGCTGCGACAGTTAATAATGAAAATCGAGACGACTGCAGTCAGTACAATCTCTCTGAAAGTATTACAATTTATATTATGCCAGCAGATCGCATTACATCGAAAAGTTGAAACATGCATGCATCACAGATCCATATATTTATTACTTGTGTGTTATTTATACTTTTTTTTTAAGACATGAAGTTTTAAAAGATGAAAAGACCAAATAGGGATTGCCAGGTTTGTAATGTTCCTTAGTGTGGAAAAATGTGTAGTATCATAACAAAGGGCTTTTTAATGTCTCAAATGGTATTTTTTACAACTCCAAATCAGAAAAAAAGTTGGGACGGTATGGAAAATGCAAATAACAAAAATAGAGCACAGATTTTTAATTTAATTTACATGTATTTCATTGCAGAGGGTATGAACCCAAGATACCTCGTGTTTTGTCTGGTCAACTTGATTTCATTTGTTTAATATACATCCATTCCAAAAAAAATTGGGATAACGCAATTTAGGACTAGAAATGAAGTAAAACAATTAAATAATGATGTGATTTGAAACAGGTGATGTCAACAGGTGATTGTAATCATGATTTGGTACATGATCTGCATGATCTGGTGTAGTCTTTGAAGAGCCAAGATGGGCCGAGGATCTCCAGTTTGTCAACAAATGTATGAGAAAATTATTGAACTGTTTAGAAATAATGTTCTGCAAAGAAAACTATGAAGGGTTTTGGATATTTCACCCTCTGTGGTGCATAATATCAAAGATTCAAGGAATGTGGAGTAATTTCGGTGAAAAAAGGGCAAGGGTACAAGCCTAAGCTGAACACCCATGAGTACTGATCCCTCAGATGGCACTGCATCAAGAACCATCATTCATCTATAGCTGATATATCCACATGGACTTGGAATTATTTTGGCAAACCTTTGTCAAGTAATGCAACATGGATTTACACCTACAAATGCCAGTGAAAATTTTATTGTGCAAAAAGGAAGCCTAATGTTAACTGTGTCCAGAAGCGCAATCAAATTCTCCAGGATTGGCAGTATCTGGGATGGACCATCACACGGTGGAAACGTGTGTTGTGGTCAGGCGAATCAGGATTCCAAGTCTATTTTGTAAGAAATGAATGCCATGTGCAGGGGCGGCACGGTGGTGTAGTGGTTAGCGCTGTCGCCTCACAGCAAGAAGGTCCGGGTTCGAGCCCCGTGGCCGGCGAGGGCCTTTCTGTGCGGAGTTTGCATGTTCTCCCCGTGTCCGCGTGGGTTTCCTCCGGGTGCTCCGGTTTCCCCCACAGTCCAAAGACATGCAGGTTAGGTTAACTGGTGACTCTAAATTGACCGTAGGTGTGAATGTGAGTGTGAATGGTTGTCTGTGTCTATGTGTCAGCCCTGTGATGACCTGGCGACTTGTCCAGGGTGTACCCCGCCTTTCGCCCGTAGTCAGCTGGGATAGGCTCCAGCTTGCCTGCGACCCTGTAGGACAGGATAAAGCGGCTAGAGATAATGAGATGAGATGACAATGCCATGTGCTCCAGACCAAAGACTGTTACCAGCAAGAAGTCAGGGTGTTGTGTCAGTGCCCTTGGAAGAGACCTTACACTTCTGTGATAGCAGCAATGATGCAGAAAAGTACATTGAGATTTTGGAGCAACATATGCTGCCTTCAAGATGAGATCTTTACCAGGGATATTTCAACAAGACAATGCAAAACCACATTCTGTACACGTTACAAAGGTGTAGCTGTGGAAGGAAAGGACAGAGAATAGAGAATATGTGGTGAATTTTGAAACTAAAAATATTAAAATGACAACTCCATACTGTCACACACCTTAAACCCTATTTACAGGATGAATGGGACAAAATAACACCTGAAACACTTCATCGCTTTCTGTCTTCAGTCCAGAAACATCTTGTAAGTGTTGTGAGAAGGAATAGCAACATTACAAAGTAATAGAAAGCTTTACTGTCCCAAATTTTTTAATGTGTTGCAAGAATCAAAATTGAAATAAATGTTTATTTTGAAAACAATAAAATTCATGAGGTAAAACATCAGACAGTGTACTGTTGTATTGTTTTGAGTGCAATACAGGTCAAAGATTATTTACAAATCATTGTTTTTGGTTTTCATTTTTAGTTCATTATACTGTCTCAACTTTTAATGATTTGGGGGTGTACATTTTCAGACTTTCTTGAAAAGAAGTGAAAAGAAATATGATAAAATTTTATAAAAATATCGCTGTAACTTGCAACTGTTGCTCCGTTATTATGAGGGGTCCCCCCTGAGATTTGACTTGGACTTACATTTTATTACTTGGGAACATCTCTGGTATAGGACAGAGTTCGGGATGCCAATCCTTCATTCAAACTGAGTGACTCGGAGCCTAATGCAAGGTGAAAGATGAGCTGATACAAAAGAGTCCTGGTGTCCTAGACATGCCAATTTATACTGGAAAAACAGTTACTAAACTATTATTATTTAAATTGACTATTTTACCCATGCTTACATATGATAAAAATATGAAATTGAAAACAATTACCATTCTATTTTTACAGTATGGAAATAATTTTTGTATTGTTTAACCACTACAGCATTAATCCTAACTGCCAGAACTACAAGCTCTGCAACCACAAAATCTACAGACACAGCTACCAGCACAACAAACTCCACAACCCCTACAAATACAGCTGCCACAACGAGAAACTCCATGACCACACATGCCACCATGACAAATTCCACAACCATAAACTCTTCAAACACAGCTGCCACCACTACACATTCCACAACCATGAATTTTACAAACACAGCTGCCACCACTACAAACACCTCAACCACTAACTCTTCAAACACTGCTGCAACCAGGACAAACTCCACAACTACTAACTCTCCAAACATAGCTGCCACCACTACAAACTCCACAACCACTAACTCTCCAAACACAGCTGCCACCAGGACAAACTCCACAACTACTAACTCCACAAACACAGTTGCCACCACTACAAACTCCACAACCACTAATTCTCTAAACACAGTTGCCACCACTACAAACTCCACAACCACTAATTCTCTAAACACAGTTGCCACCACTACAAACTCCACAACCACTAACTCTTCAAACATCGCTGCCACCACTACAAACTCCACAACCACTAACTCCCCAAACATAACTGCCACCAGGACAAACTCCACAACCACTAACTCTTCAAACACAGCTGCCACCACTACAAGCACCTTAACCACTAACTCTTCAAACACCGCTGCAACCAGGACAAACTCCACAACCACTAATTCTCTAAACACAGTTGCCACCACTACAAACTCCACAACCACTAACTCTTCAAACATCGCTGCCACCACTACAAACTCCACAATTACTAACTCCCCAAACATAACTGCCACCAGGACAAACTCCACAACCACTAACTCTTCAAACACAGCTGCCACCACTACAAACACCTTAACCACTAACTCTTCAAACACCGCTGCAACCAGGACAAACTCCACAACCACTAATTCTCTAAACACAGTTGCCACCACTACAAACTCCACAACCACTAACTCTTCAAACATCGCTGCCACCACTACAAACTCCACAATTACTAACTCTCCAAACACAGCTGCCACCACTACAAACTCCACAACTACTAACTCTTCAAACACAGCTGCCACCACTACACATTCCACAACCATGAATTTTACAAACACAGCTGCCACCACTACAAACACCTCAACCACTAACTCTTCAAACACTGCTGCAACCAGGACAAACTCCACAACTACTAACTCTCCAAACATAGCTGCCACCACTACAAACTCCACAACCACTAACTCTCCAAACACAGCTGCCACCAGGACAAACTCCACAACTACTAACTCCACAAACACAGTTGCCACCACTACAAACTCCACAACCACTAATTCTCTAAACACAGTTGCCACCACTACAAACTCCACAACCACTAATTCTCTAAACACAGTTGCCACCACTACAAACTCCACAACCACTAACTCTTCAAACATAGCTGCCACCACTACAAACTCCACAACCACTAACTCCCCAAACATAACTGCCACCAGGACAAACTCCACAACCACTAACTCTTCAAACACAGCTGCCACCACTACAAGCACCTTAACCACTAACTCTTCAAACACCGCTGCAACCAGGACAAACTCCACAACCACTAATTCTCTAAACACAGTTGCCACCACTACAAACTCCACAACCACTAACTCTTCAAACATCGCTGCCACCACTACAAACTCCACAATTACTAACTCTCCAAACACAGCTGCCACCACTACAAACTCCACAACCACTAACTCTCCAAACACAGCTGCCACCACTACAAACTCCACAACCACTAACACTTCAAACACAGCTGCCACCGCTATAAACACCATAACCACAAACTCTTCAAACAAATCTGCCACCAGGACAAACACCACAACCACTAACTCTTCAAACATCGCTGCCACCACTACAAACTCCACAATTACTAACTCCCCAAACATAACTGCCACCGGGACAAACTCCACAACCACTAACTCTTCAAACACAGCTGCCACCACTACAAACACCTTAACCACTAACTCTTCAAACACCGCTGCAACCAGGACAAACTCCACAACCACTAATTCTCTAAACACAGTTGCCACCACTACAAACTCCACAACCACTAACTCTTCAAACATCGCTGCCACCACTACAAACTCCACAATTACTAACTCTCCAAACACAGCTGCCACCACTACAAACTCCACAACTACTAACTCTTCAAACACAGCTGCCACCACTACACATTCCACAACCATGAATTTTACAAACACAGCTGCCACCACTACAAACACCTCAACCACTAACTCTTCAAACACTGCTGCAACCAGGACAAACTCCACAACTACTAACTCTCCAAACATAGCTGCCACCACTACAAACTCCACAACCACTAACTCTCCAAACACAGCTGCCACCAGGACAAACTCCACAACTACTAACTCCACAAACACAGTTGCCACCACTACAAACTCCACAACCACTAATTCTCTAAACACAGTTGCCACCACTACAAACTCCACAACCACTAATTCTCTAAACACAGTTGCCCCCACTACAAACTCCACAACCACTAACTCTTCAAACATCGCTGCCACCACTACAAACTCCACAACCACTAACTCCCCAAACATAACTGCCACCAGGACAAACTCCACAACCACTAACTCTTCAAACACAGCTGCCACCACTACAAGCACCTTAACCACTAACTCTTCAAACACCGCTGCAACCAGGACAAACTCCACAACCACTAATTCTCTAAACACAGTTGCCACCACTACAAACTCCACAACCACTAACTCTTCAAACATCGCTGCCACCACTACAAACTCCACAATTACTAACTCTCCAAACACAGCTGCCACCACTACAAACTCCACAACCACTAACTCTCCAAACACAGCTGCCACCACTACAAACTCCACAACCACTAACACTTCAAACACAGCTGCCACCGCTATAAACACCATAACCACAAACTCTTCAAACAAATCTGCCACCAGGACAAACACCACAACCATAAACTCTTCAAACACAGCTGCCACCACTACAAACACCTCAACCACTAACTCTTCAAACACAGCTGCCACCAGGACAAACACCACAACTACTAACTCTCCAAACACAGCTGCCACCACTACAAACTCCACAACCACTAACTCTTCAAACACAGCTGCCACCACTACAAACACCTCAACCACTAACTCTTCAAGCACAGCTGCCACCAGGACAAACACCACAACTACTAACTCTCCAAACACAGCTGCCACCACTACAAACTTCACAACCACTAACTCTTCAAACATCGCGGCCACCAGGACAAACTCCACAAGCACCAACTCTCCAAACACAGTTGCCACCACCATAAACACCACAACCACAAACTCTATAAGCATAACTGCCGCTGCTACAAACTCCACAAACACAGCTCCCACAAGTACAAAGCCCACAACCATGAAATTCACAAGTACAGTTGCCACAACCACAAACTTCACAACTACAGTTACCCCAAACACAGGTATGATTTTCATCCATTACATTCTTTATTTGCCAGAAGACCAACATTTGACCATAAAGTTTAGAGATCTATTCAGACGTGATGCATTTGTGGAGTGTTTTTTAGTCTGATTAAGCAGATGCAATTAAAATTGTACTGATCATGTTATTCAATCACTTTACACCTATTTAATTTCATGTTGCTAGCAAATATTTTTATATCCTATTTTATTTGATTCTGATTTTATTCCATGGTCTTTGCTTTATCGATCATAATTACCTGGACAGTGTTATCTGTTTGCTGAACATGATCCTGAGATGAACTAGTTTTGTGAATATTGTTTGGACACACATTTCCTGATTTAGAATTTCTCTTTTTAATGAATGCAATAATTATTCTTACTTCTGTTCATCTTCTTTCCTCTAGTACTTCCAAATGAATATCTGATGGACATTGACATTTACACAAGGAACATAGTAAACCTTAATCTACTGCAGAATATTTTGGAAACACTCAGTTTACCGTTAATAAATACTAACATCAATGTCACTGAAATTAACATCACTACAGGTAACCAGTGTTTCAGTTTCTCTTGAATCTCATATTGAAAATGTCAAAATTTGTTGTAAGCCTGTCATAACAATTTTTTTTTATAAATTTGAAAAGTACAGCAAATGTAGTGAGCTCATCCTTAGATGTCCCAAATATTAATTATATGTAAAGATTTTTTGTTTGTTTGTTTGTTTGTTTGTTTGTTTGTTTGTTTGTTTGTTTGTTTTTCAAATAATGGCACTATATAGAGCATATTACAAAGAATGAAATAACAAAAACACACCACATCATGTTTTTCTGAATCATCTTTTTTGTTCTATAGTGTGCATCTTGAGTGATGGTGAATATCAGTGCATGTGTGAGGATCAGTATTTCTGGCCCTATGAAATGTGCATCGTATATGGGGCTTGTGATGACAGCATGGATGGCTTGTGTGGCTGCATCAATGCTATTCCAAGTGATGGACAGTTCTGCCAACCAATCAGTGAACTGACTAGTATGTATGAAGTATTACATAAAAATTGGACCATGTAAAGTTTATCCATTCATCCATCCATCCATTATCTCTAGCCACTTTATCCTGTCCTACAGGGTTGCAGGCAAGCTGGAGCCTATCCCAGCTAACTATGGGCGAGAGGCGGGGTACACCCTGGACAAGTCGCCAGGTCATCACAGGGCTGACACATAGACACAGACTCACACTCATGTTCACATTTACGGTCAATTTAGAGCCACCAATTAGCCTAACCTGCATGTCTTTGGACTGTGGGGGAAACCAGAGCACCCGGAGGAAACCCATGCAGACACGGGGAGAACATGCAAACTCCACACAGAAAGGCCCTCGCCAGCCGCTGGGCTCGAACCCAGGACCTTCTTGCTTTGAGGCGACAGTGCTAACCACTACACCACAGTGCATATAAAGTTTAGTCTTTCATTATTACATTTGCATACAGTATCATTTTTTGGCACAGTTGGAATACTTATTGCTGGTTTGTTTGCTAGAATACAAACCACATATCGCATCAGGGGCGGCACGGTGGTGTAGTGGTTAGCGCTGTCGCCTCACAGCAAGAAGGTCCTGGGTTCGAGCCCCGGGACCGGTGAGGGCCTTTCTGTGCGGAGTTTGCATGTTCTCCCCGTGTCCGCGTGGGTTTCCTCCGGGTGCTCCGGTTTCCCCCACAGTCCAAAGACATGCAGGTTAGGTTAACTGGTGACTCTAAATTGACCGTAGGTGTGAATGGTTGTCTGTGTCTATGTGTCAGCCCTGTGATGACCTGGCGACTTGTCCAGGGTGTACCCCGCCTTTCGCCCGTAGTCAGCTGGGATAGGCTCCAGCTTGCCTGCGACCCTGTAGAAGGATAAAGCGGCTAGAGATAATGAGATGAGATGAGATGAGATATCGCATCAGGCAATGGTACCACTCAATTTTTTTTCTTTTAACTTTAACACCAAACCAACCTTTCAGCTGTTCATTGGCAATACAAAAATACGAAAGCTCATCAGATAAATATGAAAAGGAAGAAGGGACACCAATTTTACCAGAAGCACAATTTTACTGTACGCACAAATAATTAAGTAATATCACACA
This sequence comes from Neoarius graeffei, assembly GCF_027579695.1. Taxonomy (NCBI): domain Eukaryota; kingdom Metazoa; phylum Chordata; class Actinopteri; order Siluriformes; family Ariidae; genus Neoarius; species Neoarius graeffei. Next base: position 48,481,074 of record NC_083593.1, on the reverse strand, counting down.
AGCAAGAATGTGGTTATAGTCAATATCAGCATGCCTTTGATTAGGTTAGAGCACAAGTATGTAGGGCAAGTGCTATCGGTAATTAGCTGGCTAGATTTGTATTTTCTTGTTCAAGGTTCTTCTGGTAAAATTGGTGTCCCTTCTTCCTTTTCATATTTATCTGATGAGCTTTCGTATTTTTTGTCAACGGTATTGTTTGCCATGTTCACTGACATAAATTTGAAACATATGACTTTATAAATTTATCCTTAATGAGCAAGCCTGAGGTGACAGTGGCACAGAAATGCTCCCTGAAATGACATAAGGAAGAAACAGCTTGCGTGATTATGAATAACCCACTTCTACAACTCTGTCCCAGATGACCAAAAAGTGTAATTGTATAACCAGGAAATTCATTATAGTTTTAGGATGAAGTTTATTTTGTTGAAGTTATCAGCTGTTTACTGCTGGAGACTTGAGCGCAAAACTGTTCATGGCAACTGCAGTCCTAAGGTTACCGTGGCAATCATAGTCCTAAACCATCATAGCAAAACTGTTTGTATTAAGTGTCCAAAGCCATCTTCTATCTTCTGATGTGATCATTCGGTATTTATGTTTACTTTTTTCCTCCAGTGCTTCAGACTGAATATCTGCTGGAGATTGAAATTAACACAATGAACATAGCAGAACTTAATTTCCTGAAGAAGATTTTGGAGATACTCAGTTTACCCTTAATAAATAGTAACATCCATGTTACTGAAATTAACATCACTACAGGTAATCAGTGTTTCAGTTTCTGTTGAATCTCATTCTGAAAATGTCAGAATTTGTTGTAAGTCTACTGTATCTGTTTATTATAAAATCCACCAGTACAGCAAATGAAGCGAACGCATCCTTAGATGTCCCAAAAACCAATTCCATGTAATTTTTTTTTCAAATAATGGCATTATATAGAATGTATTAGAAAGAATGAAATAACAAAAACACACCACATCATGTTTTTCTGAATCATCTTTTTTGTTCTACAGTGTGCACCTTGAGTGATGGTGAATATCAGTGCATGTGTGAGGATCAGTATTTCTGGCCCTATGAAATGTGCATCGTATATGGGGCTTGTGATGACAGCATGGATGGCTTGTGTGGCTGCATCAATGCTATTCCAAGTGATGGACAGTTCTGCCAACCAATCAGTGAGCTGACTAGTATGTGCAAAGTCCATCCATCCATTCATCCAGTAGCCGCTTATCCTGTCCTACAGGGTCGCAGGCAAGCTGGAACCAATCCCAGCTGACTATGGGCGAGAGGCGGGGTACACCCTGGACAAGTCGCCAGGTCATCACAGGGCTGACACATAGAGACAAACAACCATTCACACCTACAGTCAATTTAGAGCCACCAATTAGCTTAACCGGCATGCCTCTGGACTGTGGGGGAAACCGGAGCACCCGGAGGAAACCCACGCAGAAGTATTACATAAAAATTGGACCATGTAAAGTTTAGTCTTTCATTGTTACATTTGCATGCAGTATCATTTTTATTGGCACAGTTCTGGTACTTATTCCTGGTTTGTTGAAGTTATCAACTGTTTACTACTGGAGACTTGAGTGCAAAACTGTTCATGGCAACTGCAGTCGTAAGGTTATCATGGCAATCATAGTCCTAAGCCATCGTAGCAAAACTGTTTGTATTAATTGTCCAAAGCCATCTTCCATCTTCTGATATGATCATTCTGTATTTATGTTTACTTTTTTCCTCCAGTGCCTCAGACTGAATATCTGCTGGAGACTGAAATTAACGCAATGAACAAAGCAGTACTTAATGTACTGAAGAATATTTTGGAGACACTCAGTTTACCCTTAATAGACAGTAACATCCATGTCGCCGAAATTAACATCACTACAGGTAACTGACCTTTCAGTTTCTTTTGAATTTTCATACGTGAATTGCATTTTTGTTCTAGGCCTATTGTATCAGCTTATTATATGAGCCACATATGAAGTCAGACAATTTAGAGACTGTGTTCATTAGTTGTAACAGATAAGTAAAGAAAGATTTTCCACAAATTTAAAATATGTTCTTGTGTGGTTGTCCGTCTGCCCAAGCATGATCTATGCAACATGGTCCAACATCTACTTAAAATTATTAATACAATGTCGCAAATCCATTTTTAAATCATTGCTCTGAACATGACACCTGAAATGATCCAATATGTTATAATCGTTTTGCCTTTACACAAACTGTTTGTTAAATTGCAGCATTGTTTTAAAAAAGACATACCCGATCAAATTTTCCTAAATTTTCTTTCTGTTTTACAGTGTGCAGTTTGAATGGTACTGAATATCAGTGCAGATGTGAGGATCAGTATGTCTGGCCCTATGAAATGTGCACAGTATATGGGTCTTGTGATGACATCACAGATGGCTCATGTGGATGCATCAGTGCTCTTCCAAATGATGGACACTTCTGCAAACCAATCAGTGAGCTGACTAGTATGCATAATGTATCGCATAAAAATTAGCACATCTAACATGTGGTCTTTCAATCTTTCATTTGCATATAGTGTCATATTTATTGGCACAGGTCTGGTATTTATGAACCACATGTAGTATCAGACACTGCTTCTAGTGGTGTTATCCACTAGCATTAACCTTTCACCTGTGTAATGGGAAAGCAAAACTGACCATCCTACATGAACAACACACATTATTTACTATTGTGTACATAAATAATGCACAATAATGAACAAGACCATCAATGATGGCGTAGCTCACTCCGGCCCCGTCTAGTCCACAAGGAATGATCTAAAGTGGGCCACCTTGCACAATAAATGTTGCAAGTTATATACACTATATACAAGCTATATACACCCTAGGAATACCTACCTGTCTGCCAGAAAGAATACAAAACGGTGAGGAATTGACAGAGAAGAAGCGATTTTTGTTGAATTGCTCATTAAGTCTTACTTAGTCCATAACTTTATGAATAATTGTAATTAAGTAAATCTGGGTAGAAGTTATATGCACCCTAGGTACCCCTACTTTCATGCCAGAAAGAATCAAAATCAGTGAAGAATTGAAGGAGAAGAACTGATTTGTGTGGAAACTGCCCGTTAGGATTTAATTACCCCATATCTTCATTATTAATTGCAATTATGCAAATTTGGGTAGAAGCCTTATGCACCCCAGGCAGACCTACTTTCCTGCCAAAAAGAATAAAAAATCGGTGAAGAATTGAAAGAGAAGAAGCGATTTTCGTGAAATGTGGACAACGATGGACGGACGATGGATGACAGACAAAGGACAGATGATGGACAACACATGATGGCATAAGCTCATTGCCTATCGTCCAGATGAGCTAATAATGAAATAAAGCAACATTTTTCACATTTTTTCAGATATCTGCATGTTAGAGTAGTTTAACTGTTCTTTGAGTTTAAGGAGTTATACCCCTGTAATTTATACAATTACATGTGGCCAAATACACTATGTGGCCAAAAATATGTGGACACCTGGCCATTACACCAATTTGTGTTCCTTCCCCAAACAGTTGCCATCAAGTTGGAAGCACACTATTGTCTAGAATGTCTGTAGCATTATATTTTAACTTTACTGAAACTAAGGCTACGTTTACATTAGACCGTATCTGTCTCGTTTTCTTCACGGATGCACTGTCCGTTTACATTAAACCGCCTGGAAACGCCGGGAAACGGGAATCCGCCAGCGTCCACGTATTCAATCCAGATCGTGTCAGCTCTGGTGCTGTGTAAACATTCAGAATACGCGGATACACTGTGCTGAGCTCTAGCTGGCGTCTCATTGGACAACGTCACTGTGACATCCACCTTCCTGATTCGCTGGCGTTGGTCATGTGATGCGACTGCTGAAAAACGGCGCGGACTTCCGCCTTGTATCACCTTTCATTAAAGAGTATAAAAGTATGAAAATACTGCAAATACTGATGCAAATACTGCCCATTGTGTAGTTATGATTGTCTTTAGGCTTGCCATCCTTCCACTTGCAAGTGGTAAGTGATGTGCGCTGGGATCACACACACACAGCGGCTCAGTCCCGAATCACAGCTTGTTCACTTCACTCGCGTGCTCTGTGAGCTGCGCAAGGCCGGAGTGCGCACCCTCCAGAGGGCACTCGCTGTTCAGGGCGGAGTGATTTGGAGCGCAGGATGCCTGCGGAGCCGAGCGTATCCGTGTATTGGTATTGCTGTGTGCACACAAATCGTGTATTGGTGTTGCTGTGTGCACACTAATCGTTTTAAAAACGTTAATCTGATGATCCGCTGATACGGTCTAATGTAAACATGGGCTAAGAGACCCAAACATGTTCCAGTATGACAATGCCCCTGTACACATAGTGAGGTCCATGAAGTCAAGGTTGGAGTAGAAGAATTCAGATGGCCTGCACAGAGCCCTAATCACAAAACTCATTGAACACCTTTGGGATGACTTGCAATGATGACTGTCCCCAAAGTCTGACTGCACAGCATCATTGCCTGAGCTCATTCATGTGGCCAAATGGACGCATCCCTACAACTATGCTCCAAAATCTACTGGAAAGCTTTCACAGAAAAGAGGAGGTTATTATAACAATGAATGGGGACTAAATTTGGAATGGGATATTCAACAAGCACGTATGAGTGTTATGGTGACGTGTCCACAAACTTTTGACCATATAGTGTATCTATTAGGCTTACATTTCCTCATTCTAAAAATTAGTTTCACGGTAGGTACTGAATAATCTATAGTAGTTACTGATAAATATGATGTAAGATGCATAAATAAATACTAACCTGTAACTTTAATTGCCTAAATGAATATTTCTTAATATTGCTTGTTTTACCTTTAAACGCACAAAACACTACAGTACAGCACTATAACGACCATACCTATGTTCCTTCTCAATTTTTAAATTTTATTAACAATAATATCATTATGAGGGGTTTCTGTTCACTTATTTCCTCCAGTGCCTCAGACTGAATATCTGCTGGAGATTGACATCAACACAATGACCAAAGAAGTGCTTAAACTGCTGAAGAATATGTTGGAGGCACTCAGTTTACCCTTAATAAATAGTGACATCAGTGTCACTGAACTTAACATCACTACAGGTAATTGAATTTTCACATTCTGTTGAATTTCATACTCAAAATCTGTCACTGTTTGTTCTGGGCCAATTGGATCCACTGATTATATGAGCCACTGAGACGTGAAGTCAGATCAAAGAATTCAGAGATTGCCTTAATTTAGTGTAACAGAAAACTAAAGAAAGATTTCACCTGCCCAAGTATCACCTATGTGACCCTGTCAAACGTGTACTTAAAGCAATGAACACAGAGAGGTATCCTTATGTCCCAAACAATTTTTTAAACTCATTGCTCTAAAGACAATATTTTAGAAATTATCAAATAGTGTGCACTTTATAATCATTTTGACTTCTCTAGAACTGGTTTTTACAACCCCATTTCCAAAATAATTGGGACACTGTGTAAAATATAAATAAAACAGAATGATTTAACTTTTTTTAACATTAATATTGCCTTCCCAGATGTGCACGCTACCTATACATTGTGCACTAATGCTCCCTCATACTGTCACAGATGCTGGCTTTTGAACTGTGCACTGATAACAAGCTGGATGGTCCCTCTGCTCCTTTTCAATGGGAGACAGGTCTGGACTGCAGGCTAGCCAGTTTAGCACCCACACTCTTTTACTATGGAGCTATACAGTTGTGATAGTGCAGAATGTAGTTTAACATTTTCTTGCTGAATTAAGCAAGACCTTCCCTGAAAAAGATGTCCAGATTAAAGCATGTTGCTCCAAAGCCTGTATAAAACCAGTTTGCAAATCATGCCCTATATTTAATTGAATATAGTACAAAGACAATGTGTCAGACATTGAAACTGAGAATTTTTTTATTAATGTTTGAAAAATATATGCTCATTTTGAATTTTACACCAACAACACATTTCAAAAAAGTTGGGTCAGGGGCATGTTTACCACTGTGTTGCATCACCTCTACTTTTAACAACACTCTGTAAATATTTGGGAACTGAAGAGACAAACTGTGTAGTTCTGAAAGAGAAATGTTGTCCCATTCTTGCCTGATATAGGATTTCAGTTGCTCAACAATTCAGGTCTCCTTTGTCATATTTTATGCTTCATAATGCACCAAACATTTTCAGTGGGAGACAGGTCTGGACTGCAGGCTGGCCAGTTTAGCACCTGGACTCTTTTACTATGGAGCATTTGTGATAGTGCAGAATGTAGTTTAACATTGCTTTGCTGAAAGAAGGAAGGCTTTTGCTGAAAAAGATGTTGTCTGGATGGGGGCATGTTGCCCCAAAACCTGTCTCTATCATTCAACTTTAATAGTGCCTTCCCAGATGTACAAGCTATGCATGTGCACTAATGCACCCTCATACCATCACAGATGCTGGCTTTTGAACTGTGCACTGATAACAAGCCGGATGGTCCCTCTCCTCTTTAGCCTGGAGGACGTGGTGTCCATGATTTCTATAAAGAATTTCTACTTTTGATTCATCAGACCTTGGGACAATTTTCGACTTCACTTCAGTCCATCATAAAAGAGCTCAGGCCCAGAGAAGGTGGCGGTGTTTCTGGATATTGTTTATATCTGGTTTTAACTTGTGTTTGTGGATGCAGCAACAAAATGTTTTCACGGACGATGGTTTTCTGAAGTGTTCCTGAGCCCATACAGTGATTTCCATTACAGACATGTGTCTGCTTTTAATGCAGTGTTGCCTGAGGGCCTGAAGATCACAGGCATCCAATGTCAGTTTTCAGCCTTGTCTCTTGCATACAGAGATTTCTTCAGATTCTCTGAATCTTTTAATGATATTGTGTACCATAGATGATGTGATCCACAAATTCTTTGCAGTTTTACATTGAGGAACATTATTCTTAAATTGTTGCACTGTTTGCCCACAGAGGGTTTCACAGAGAGGTGAACCCCTCCCCATCTTTACTTCTGAGAGACTCCGCCTCCCTGGGATGCTCTTATTTATACCTAATCAGGTTACTGACCTGTTGCCAAGTAATCTAATTATTATTATTTTATTCTTTTTTAACATTACACAACTTTTCCAGTCTATTGTTGCCCCTATCCAAGCTTTTATCCCCCCAACCTTATAAAATGTGTTGCTGGCACTAAATTTAAAATGAGCAAATATTTTTCAAAAAAAGAAAACAATAAAATTTCTGTTTCATCATTTGATATGTTGTCTTTGTCCTATTTTCAATGAAATGTAGGGTTTCTGTTATTTGCAAGTCATCACCTTCTGTTTTTATTAACAGTTTACACAGTGTCCCAACTTCTTTGGAAATGGGGTTGTAAATTATAGCATCATTTTAACAAAAACACACCCGTCATGTCTTCCTGAAATTTCTTTCTATTCCACAGTGTGCCTTTTGAATGGTACTGAATATCAGTGCAGGTGTGAGGATCGGCATTTGTGGCCGTGTGAAAAGTGCACATTATATGGGTCCTGTGATTACAACGCCAGTGGCTCGTGTGGCTGCATCAATGCCATTCCAAATGATGGACACTTCTGCCAACCAATCAGTGAGATGATGGGTATGTATGAATTCTAGCATGTGTAAAATAATCTTTAAATGCCCTTTTAATAAAATTTATTAGCATACAATAATTACTCTTAAATGAGAAATGCATTGAAGCTTGTTTGCAAGCTAGAGTGGTTTTGATAAATCAAAGTTAGGAGTTATTTTAATTATGCTATTGTGTTTACCTTGCAGATATGTCACCATGTACAACAGGTAAAAATAAAGTAAAATTTTATATATATATATATATATATATATATATATATATATATATATATATATATAATGTATAATATATGTGTGTGTATGTATAAACCCACACACATTGTGATGATTACTACAGTTTGAACATTTTTCTCTACTATTTCATTTCATAGATATGTGAAAGACAACTGTTCAGTTACTTTTACTGTACCGCCTTAAACTGAGTGTCTGATCAGTATTGATTCTGAGCCTGAAACTGTAGATACCGCAGTCAATAACTGACTGGAAAACCTTTAGTTTTTCTCAGATGAAGCAGAAGAAAACCAGGAAATTTCTAGTATCTTTTCTTACAGATGTGTTCTAAAACTGGTTGTTGTTGTTGTTGTTGTTGTTGTTGTTGTTTTTTACACCTGTTGCATATTTTATCTTTCACATTTGTTGTTGTTGTTTTTTTCTTCCAGTTACCCATGTCATAAGTTTCTCACTGAAAATAAATGAAGAATTTAACTTTGCACTTAGCAACACCTCTAGTGGAAAGTACAAAAAGTATACAAATGCAATTGTGGATTCCGTAAGTTGTATGCTAATTGTCCTTCTTGTATTATTATTATGATTATGATTATTATTATTGTTGTTGTTGTTGTTACAGAAGGAGTGTTATTGTTGTGGTGTGGATTTCTGCGATTAGAATTAATTTGACTTATCAGACATTTGTTGTTGTGTTTTTGTTTTTTAGATTAATGGGAGTTACAGCAGTGTATCTGCCTACAAAGTCAATTCTGCAACTGTGACTGGTTTCAGGTGATGTTGTTGCTGTTGCTGTTATTTCTTGCTTTCTTTATTTTTAAATATGTCAAGTTTAAATGCATATTTAAAAGTCTGCCACAGTTTATCCTATTTATTCGATGAATTAATGAAATTAGCATTGAATTTGATTAAAATGTGGTTCTCAGATCATCCTGAACACAGTAGTGGTTGAACATCTAGACTATATAACTCTAAATCAATACATATTTATTCATTTTTAATACATCCAATTAAATTATGTATACAGAAACCACTGGTTCATCCTGTAAGCTGTGGTTTTATTTATCAAACAACTGGATTTTTAGAATTTTGACTAAAATTCTTCATAAAGGTGCTGGTTTTGATGGATGTTCTGTGTTTGTAACAGGCCTGGCAGTGTGATTGCAGACTTCAATATTAATGCAGCAAGTGATAACCTTGACCTGGTATCAGCAAACCAGCAAGTAATCGCCCAGCTCCGAAATCAGGGATATAATATCAGTGATGATGCATTCAGTCGAACTGGTAGCAGATTATTATTATTATTATTATTATTATTATTATTATTATTATTATTATTATTATTATTATTATTATTATTATTCCTACTACTACTATCATCATCATCAGGGGCAGTTGGTATAAATGAACTAGCAGGGCAAAACTCCACAATCTTGCAAAGATAAAAAGACATACCAAATATTTTAAAGTGGATTATTTTATATTTTTCTTGTTTCTTTTAATAAAAAGGTTATCAGGCTTAGTATTTGGAGAAACACAGCATGAAGCCAATGTTAATGAACTGAAATGCATAAAATATTTTAAATCATGAATGTAGCGCTCTCTTTCTCTCATGTGTGTGTGTGTGTGTGTATGTGTGTGTGTGTGTGTGTGTGTGTGTGTGTGTGCAATATAATGCATTGCTTAATCTGAATAATCTCATTATTAAGCTCTTGATAGATTCTCTAACACTGATTAAATAAATGAAGTGAAAAAATTGATAAAGCCTCAGATATGTTCATGGCTCTGTGTTTCAGTTAAGGATGGGCTGTATCAAAGCAGAGACCAAATATATCCAGAGAACAATTTGACACTAACTTGTAACACGAAAGTAAATGACAGCATAACATGGAAAAAGAATGGATATGACCTTGTACCATCAGATAGGATTTTAATTTTTAAAACTACACTTGTTGTGAAAGAGACTACTCCTAATGATAGTGGTAAGTATAAAAAAATATTACTGTTACCATGTTACTGCTACACAACGACTATAAAAACAAGTGGCTTTAGTGTGAATGTTTGTGAAGATCGTCATTCTTTAATCAAACCTTTAATATATTTTGAGTATATATTGAGTGTCAGTATATAGTCAAAATACTTATGTATATAAAATCTAAGCAAATGTTCAATATGTTTTCTAATATTAATATTCATTAACCATTTTCTGGGACTTGTGTATAGTCAGGCCTTTCTGATTATATTATCTCAATGTGTAAAAAATTGTTGTATGTTAATGCATTGAAAATAAAAGGGACATGACATAGTTCACATCTTTATTTCTTTTTTTCCCCTTTTCCTTATCAGGTGTATATGAATGCAGAACAACAATGAACTCAATGCCTTATGTTATCTGGCAAAGCATTATGATTCCAGAGCCCAATATCCAAGTAAACAGTTCCAAAGATTTTGAATGTGGGAACATCACAAAAAAACTACAGTGTTGTGTGGAGCCGAGCTATAACGTGACATGGATATCCAGCAGGGATTGCAGTGAAAAAGGTCATATACTCTTACCTTTTTATAATTGATGTGGATGGTCATGAACAGATAAACCATATATCAGAAGAACGAGATAATATGATATTTAAAAAAGGATCCAGTAAAAAAAAATTCTGATTAGCATCTCTTTATTCAAAGGAAAGTATCTTGTTATTATGAGATAACTAATAATTGGTAAGAGATATGAATTAGTGTAATGTTCTACAATATACACCACATGGTTACCAATTGGGCGGCATGGTGTAGTGGTTAGCACTGTTGCCTCACAGCAAGAAGAAGGTCCGGGTTCGAGCCCTGTGGCCGGCGAGGGCCTTTCTGTGTGGAGTTTGCATGTTCTCTCCGTGTCCGCGTGGGTTTCCTCCGGGTGCTCCGGTTTCCCCCACAGTCCAAAGACATGCAGGTTAGGTTAACTGGTGACTCTAAATTGACCGTAGGTGTGAATGTGAGTGTGAATGGTTGTCTGTGTCTATGTGTCAGCCCTGTGATGACCTGGTGACTTGTCCAGGGTGTACCCCGCCTTTCGCCCGTAGTCAGCTGGGATAGGCTCCAGCTTGCCTGCGACCCTGTCGAACAGGATAAAGCGGCTAGAGATAATGAGATGAGATGAGGTTACCAATTGAACATCTGTCAAATTGCACAGCTGACAGACAGATTTTTTTCTCATAATAATAAATAGTAAAGTAATATTTGTCCTGGGATAATGGGAATTTTTGTGGTAGTAATGGGATACTATCAGCAACCCCAAATCAGAGAAAGTTTCTACATTTCAGGTGTGCAGCACATTCCAAAAACATCTGTCACTGTCATTGAACATGTGTCAAATTGCACAGCTGACAAAATTTTTTTCTCATAATAATAATAAAAAGTTTTTCAAATAGGAAAGCAATATTTATCCTGGAATAATGGGATTTTTTTCTGTAAGTAATAAGATACATATTATTATTATTATTATTATTATTATTATTATTATTATTAAGAAGATGATGATGATGATGCTTTTCTCATCATGAGATGTGATCTAATAAGATGCATTTGTAATGAGATTGAGATACTTTTCGTATTAACAATATGCTCTGAGTAATAATGATATGACTTTCTTGTAATGAGATGTTTTATAATAATAATAATAATAATAATAATGGTGGCACGGTGGTGTAGTGGTTAGCACTGTCGGAAGGTTCTAGGTTTGAGCCCAGTTACTGATGAGGGCCTTTCTGTGTGGAGTTTGCATGTTCTCCCCGTGTCCACATGGGTTTCCTCCGGGTGCTCCGGTTTCCCCCACAGTCCAAAGACATGCACGTTAGGCTAATTGGTGGCTCTAAATTGACCGTAGGTGTGAATGAGTGTGTGAATGGTTGTTTGTCTCTATGTGTCGGCCCTGCGATGATCTGGTGACTTGTCCAGGGTGTACCCCGCCTCTTGCCTATAGTCAGCTGGGATAGGCTCCAGCTTGCACAGGATAAGCGGTTACGGATAATGGATGGCTGGATGGATAATAATGCTTTTCTGAACATGGATAATGGGATGTTTTCTAATAATAATTATTTTTTTTTCTTATAATAACGTGACATTTACTAGTAGTACCGTACTACGATACTTCCATTGAAATAATGAGATGTTTTGTAATACCTAATTGCTTTTCTCATAGTGAGATGTTTACTAATAGTAACAAGATAAAGATAAGACATCTTGTAATCGCAAGACACTTTTCTTGTAAGAACAAGATGTTTCATCATAATAACGAGATGCTGACGGGTATTATGTGTGGCACCACTGTGCTTCCATATATTATAAAGAAATGCGTTCTTCATTTTCAGTGCAGTGATTTGCTGAATGATAATTTTCCCTGTCTTTAAAACATTAGCTTCATATTGCCTTTAAGATAGGAGGAGTTTTGAACCACTGCCAAAGACATGCAATTTTAGAAACTGTAATTAATGAACATGCTTTCCAATGAAGGTACCGCAACTTTAAATTTGATACCTGGTGGGTGCGTAAGTTCCAGTAGAATAACTAGAACCAAACAAAGGGAACTCGCACACCTATATGCCGATGTAATAATGCACTTTTATTGCATATTGAAACAAACAAAAAGTGCTACCCAAGTGAAAAGTGCAAACGTTTCGGTCACAATCAGACCATCCTCAGTGCAAACAATTAAAAATAAAGACATGCCCATATATAGACAAGGCCACGTACACGGAAAACAGGTAGTAGGCCTACAACCAAGCTTGAATACAGGTTAGGGTGCATGGATAAAGACATCCTATCATCAGTACCGTTCCTGTTATGATTTAACTAATGACATAATTTATAGTCATAATAAATGTCAAAAGGAAAGAAAAAAACAACAAAAATAATAAAATATATATATATAAAAATAAAAACACAGGGAAAAAACATCAGACAATAAGCGTAAGACTAAGTGTACAAACTATTCATAGAAAACAAGTCAAGTCAAAATCATCATTCAATCCTGTTTTCCGTGTACGTGGCCTTGTCTATATATGGGCGTGTCTTTATTTTTAATTGTTTGCACTGAGGATGGTCTGATTGTGACCGAAACGTTTGCACTTTTCACTTGGGTAGCACTTTTTGTTTGTTTCAATATGCAATAAAAGTGCATTATTACATAGGCATATAGGTGTGCGAGTTCCCTTTGTTTGGTTCTAGAAACTGTAATTAGACACTTTTTTTAACAAGCTAATTTTTTTTTACGTTTATATTACTTTGCACAGTTGAGGAAAATGGCTGCATATACTGTGACTACAACATGACTGAAAGTGAGTGTAATGCTAATGACCAAATCATGACAGTCATATGTACACTCACTGAAAGTGATTACAGCAAGAGCATCAGGATATCTGCAGTCAACCGAAGTGAGAAATCATTTTTTTTCTTTTATTTTTGTTGCATTTTCCACAGAAACACAGACAACCAAAAAACCATCAGAGGATCATTTTAACTCGTGTTTTTGTTCCTTCAGAATTTGAATGCTCTGATGATGCATTTGGAGTTGGAAATGTGGGAGAAAACAAAACTGGTGACTGTCATGCCGACATGATTGGTTATCAAATAGCTCGCTGTGATGAATCAGGTGATTGGATTGTTACATATGACAGCTGTATCTTGCCAGTCATTAAATATTTGAAAGACAGATCTCAGGTAACCTGATTTTATTATTATTATTATTATTACTATTTCCATAAAGAATAGAGCAGGAAATATCTAAGGGATGTAATACTAACCTGCTTTTTCACATTGATTTCTTTGGTCTGTAGAATTTATTAGTCATTGACCTTCCAAAATTTGCCCATAATGTAAGCAATGCCACGACTGCACATGTGTCAGAGATAGCAAGGTCTCCTGCAACTATATTAACAATTGTTGAGTTACTGAAAACCATTTCTGACCTCTCACAATCAGTTACTATTCCGATCAACACGATGAGAGTAAGTATATTCCTGTTTTTATGCGTTAGTTATGCTTTAGCTGATTGAATGTAGTTAAAAAGCTCCGTGTTTGTGTTCTTCAGAGAACATGAGCATTTGAAACCATGCATCAAATGTACAATTAACTAATTTTGTTCTTGCGGCTGATGCTAAGAGAAGAAAATCAGAAAAATATTTTACTCGTAGTGATTATTTAGAGATGCTACATTTTTCTCAATGCATTAGAGATGTTGTACTGAATTGATATTTTAATTTTAAGGATTTTTTGCAAATACTGGATGTCATTGGATCAGCTGAGGCACTGCATGCGTGGCTGCAAATAAACAGCAACGGAACAACCATGATGAAGAGTTCTGAACTTCTGACGTCTATTGAGAGGATTGTACGCAGACTCCCACCTGAATCTTTTGACATAGCAACAAATTACACCTCTCTCAAAAAAAACAAGTCCATTACTAACGGCTTTAATGAGACATTTGGTATAAATTCAACTACCCAGATAAGCATTCCAGTGACCATTCCATGGACGTCCCTCACCGTCATAATTTCTTTGTCTCTTAACATTATCTTACCTGTTCGAAATCAGACCTACAATGACAACAGTCAGACTGGCACCACTCTAAATGGGGATGTAGCTGTGATTGAGCCAAACTCAACAATTAACAGCATCTCTCTTTCCTTTGCATTAAAAAATAAGACACTGGGAAGCCCTCAGTGTGTCTTTTGGAACGTTAATCTTCTGAATGGCATTGGTGGATGGGACCCAACTGGATGTCAACTAAAGCCATTAGGGAATGAATCTGAAAGATATACATGTGAGTGCAATCACACAACCTCTTTTTCAATCCTGATGTCACCATTTCCCCCTGATACAGATAACAAGAAGAAAGCCTTAGACATTATAACTTACATTGGCGTTGGCATTTCAATGGCCAGCTTAGTTTTGTGCCTCATCATTGAAATCATTATATGGAAATCAGTGACAAAAAATGAGACATCTTACATGCGTCATGTCTCCGTTGTCAACATCGCGGTCTCCCTTCTGATTGCGAATATATGCTTCATCATTGGAGCAGCTGTTGTAAAGAAAGGAGTGGAACCCTGCAGTACAGTGACATTCTTCATGCACTTCTTTTATCTCGCCCTTTTCTTCTGGATGTTGCTGTCAGCACTCTTACTCCTCTACCGCACCCTCATGGTCTTTTCCAGAATGTCCAAAGGCACAATGATGGCCATAGCCTTCACTGTTGGCTATGGTGCACCATTAATCATAGCTGTCATTACTGTGGCATCTACAGCTGGAAGCGAAGGATACATTCAAAAAGATTACAACTGTTGGCTGAACTGGAATAAAACGAAGGCCCTCCTGGCATTTGTGATTCCTGCTCTGACTATTGTAGCTATAAACCTGCTGGTACTTATCGTGGTTCTGTGTAAGATGTTAAAGAGAAGAGTTAATGCGTCCATTCAGCCAGATGAGAAACATCCCCTAGTGGTCATTGCGAGATGTGTGGGGATTTTAACACCTCTCTTTGGTCTTACGTGGGGATTCGGCATTGGGACCATGGTGTCATCGAACTTTGGGATTCATGTGGTGTTCGCATTCCTTAATTCACTGCAGGTACTATTGTTACTTTAGTGTCATTTTTTTTCTGCAACTGCAATACCACACACTAAATATAATATACAGCTATGGAAAAAAAATCGTGAGACCACTTTTGATGGTGGTGACCATTAAAAGCAGTCTCTTAATTTTTTTTCCCATAGCTGTAGATGGTCTTTTATCACTTATAACATTATAGATCATACCAGAACTCATACTTGATTTAGAAAATCTAAGAGATATTTCATTTGTCTCTTCAAAGGGTTTCTTTATTTTGTTGTTTGGAACGTTACTGGATCAGAAGGTACGGGTGTACTAAGATCATGACACAATTCTTTACTTCAATACAGAAATGACTATACAGACAGTGATACTTTGACATTCCTTGTCTTTCTACTTGTAGGTCCGAGAAGCATTGGCAAGAAAGTTGGCACATGCAAACATTAGCTCAAATCGCACCAGGGTAAACATTCTTTATTTTTTCTGTTATCTAGATATGGCTATTTAGACCAATTTATTCATATTTTCTTTATTTTATGTTTGCTCTCAAAATGAATTACTGCACATCAATGACTAATGTATCTAAATTACAGAGCACAAGTACAGGACCATCATCCTGAGGTGGATTTCCTTTCATTCAGAGGTTATGGAGGAGAGGTATGTATACTACGTGAACTGAAGGATATGAGCTTAGAATGTACACTTTACGCTAACAAGTAATTCTGACAATAAATATAACATAACACACAACACAACCATCGTGCTGTGTGTGAAAACCACAATAACCTCTGCTATAACATTTGTTACCATTTCCATCCTCCAAATTAATGCGCACTGTCCCATGTTGTGTGACACTGACACTAATATTCTGGTCTTTTGCAGATGCGCACAATATATCGGAAGGCAGAATTTTGTCCACGCCAGCTTCAGAAAACTAGGATACCATTTCTCATAGTTAAGCTAATATGGCTGAATGTTGTTATTTGCTTTTTGACTTTGATCTAAAGCTACTTCCAACTGAGGCAGGATACATTCTGAACAGGTGAAGAATAAGGTGAAGAACTTGCTTAAGAACCATTTGGCAGTGCTGGTATTTGAACTCACAATCTTCTGTTCTGTTGATCAAAGGCTGAACACACTTCCACTAGAATTACTAAACTATTAATTTAGACAAAATACAAAACTACATTTGATTTTAATTGAGAAAGGCTGTTATTTAACACTGGTTGACAAATAAGTAGCCTGGGAACAAACATGTTACATATCTGTGTTATAACAACCAAAGAAAGAATAAATTTTACTTACGATTTAATTTAATCTCCTAAAACCCTTTTCTTGGTGGCATGAGACACCTAGATGTTTTTGCTTCAAACAAGGCTTATAACTTGTGCTCTGTGGCTTATTTGCCACTATATGGACTATGTGGACACCTGACATCATACTCATATATGAAGTTCTTCACCGAAATGTTGCCACAAAGTTGGAAGCACAATTGTATAGAAAATCCTTGTATGCCATAGCATTACAATTTCCCTTCACTCGAATTAAGAGGTTCAAGCACTGTTCTAGCATTAAAATTCCACTGTCCATAAAGTGAGATCCATGAAGCCATGGTTAGCCAAGGTTGGAATGGAAGACCGAAGAACTTGGCACAGAGAACATGTACCTTTTTTCTGTATCTATTTAATTTTGATTCATGCAATCCTTTAAGAAAAGATTAGAACTTACAAATTCAGAACTCAAAACCATAATGTCTGTTTTGTTTCATCTGGGCACCCAATGTAGTCAGACACTAATTTAGTGAAATTAAACATTTAAACAAGATTTTATCTAGTTTAATACATATTTTGCATCAATCATTTTGTTATTAAAGAGGAGTTTTCAAGTAAAACACATTCCTGATAGCTATAACCCATTTTCCTATCAGGAAGTTTTAATAAGGAAGTTTTACTCAGTACAACATGATCGCATGGTAGGGCTAAGGAAATCATCAGCCCAGTATCACACCGAGACTCAGTTGTATCTCATCTCATCTCATCTCATTATCTCTAGCCGCTTTATCCTGTTCTACAGGGTCGCAGGCAAGCTGCAGCCTATCCCAGCTGACTACGGGCGAAAGGCGGGGTACACCCTGGACAAGTCGCCAGGTCATCACAGGGCTGACACATAGACACAGACAACCATTCACACTCACATTCACACCTACGGTCAATTTAGAGTCACCAGTTAACCTAACCTGCATGTCTTTGGACTGTGGGGGAAACCGGAGCACCCAGAGGAAACCCACGCGGACACGGGGAGAACATGCAAACTCCACACAGAAAGGCCCTCGCCAGCCACGGGGCTCGAACCCAGACCTTCTTGCTGTGAGGTGACAGCGTTAACCACTACACCACTGTGCCGCCCCTTGTACATTACATTAGAAATTATCATCAGTTTGCTAGTTACTTATGACATGATATATGGCCACATATAAAAGTGTAATAAGCTTACTGGCTGTCACAATTTATAGAGAAAGATTACCACAAATTTTCATCTCATCCCATTATCTCTAGCCGCTTTATCCTGTTCTACAGGGTCGCAGGCAAGCTGGAGCCTATCCCAGCTGACTATGGGCAAAAGGTGGGGTACACCCTGGATAAGTCACCAGGTCATCACAGGGCTGACACATAGACACACACAACCATTCACATTCACACCTACAGTCAATTTAGAGCTGGGGTGCCATGGTAACGGCCCGCGGGCCGGATACGGCCCGATTGGTCATCACATCCGGCCTGGTGGTTCATGAGACTTTTTTTTTTTTAATAATAAATTAATAAAAATCGAATGTTGTGGGTTTTTTTCGTAATGATTTTAAATCTAATGTTTCAGTTTGATTCCATTTTCGTGTAATCCATCGGTTCGTTTTTAGCTGCTCTCTGCAGCACGCGCAGGTGCAATGACCCGGATTTAATGTAGAGTAGGCTAGTTGTTGCTCGTTCACAAGCAACAACAGTCTAAAAAGAGAAAAGTTGATTCTGAGGGTCGCATCTTTCAGGAAAAATGGAGAGAGAAATACTTTTTCTGGGAAGTAGGGGGAAAACCTGTTTGTCTGATTTGTTCGCAACAAGTGGCTGTACCGAAGGAATACAATGTCAAAAGACATTACGAGACCCACGCCAACAAATACAGCCAATTCACCGGGCAACGCAGGACTGAAAAACTAAATGAGCTTGCCTCAAACCTTCAAAAACAGCAAGCAGCTTTCTCAAAGTCTCGAGAGACACATGAAGGTTCGTTTTAATATCATACATCATCTTCAGTTCTCCTTTAATGTTAAATGCGGCTGTTTTCAAAGAGGGGTGTCTCAATATCTTTGTTGTACATTTTATTTCATGTTAGGGGCAGTGAAGGCGAGCTACATCATCGCGTGGGAGATCGCAAAAGTGTCCAAGCCATTTTCGGAGGGTGCATTCGTCAAGGATAAATACGCATCTGTTGGAATCCAATCTTTCTATCAGTCATTGGCATCAGAGTACCCAATTATCACGGCCTTTGCCGGTAAAATACTCTGTATGTTCGGGACAACATATTTATGTGAACAGGCATTTTCAGTAATGAATATTAATAAATCGAAACTGCGTAGTCATCTGACCCATGGACATCTCAACGATGTCATGAAAATAGCAACTGCCCAGAGTCTGTCCCCCAATGTCGACAAGCTGGTAAAAAGTAAAAGACTTCTGGCTTCCACATGTAAAATGTCGCTGGTATTTCTCCCCCATGTAACCTTGTGCTGTGTGCTTGAGGGGGAATAAACAGGATGGGTGTGTGGAAATATATGTGGGACTTGACCAGCAAAGTTAATGTGCCATCTGTAGTTTGTTTTTATTGGTATGTTCAGTCATATTTGGCTCTTTTAAACTAATGCTACTGGATATTTAGTCACTTGACCTATTGGTGGAATTATTTGCCCTGGCACTTCTTTCTTTTGACTCGTTTAGGCCTACTTGCCAATCGTTTTAATTGGCCTAATTAGGCCTATGCATTGACATGTTTTTGATGTGCAAGATCAATAAATCTAAGTCATTTATAGTTTACACTTGTGTTATTTGTGTCTTAGTCCATTTCTGTAGCATTTTTTTTTAATAAATGTAGGCTACTTGCATGCTTAGACTGTTACATTTTCAGAGGGTAAATTGCTTTTGTCTGCCATGTTATTGTGCGCCTCATTTTGAGGCTATAGCTTTACCATTCCTTTTGGGCATATAGGCCTTCAAAAATCATATAAAATAATGTCCTTTTGTTGAGTTAGTGTCTGGTCTTTTCAGGCCAAAAGTGTAATTCGGCCCCCAAGGTCCCACTTGAAAAAATCTGGCCCCCTTACCAATTTCACCCTGGCACCCCTGATTTAGAGCCACCAGTTAACTTAACCTGCATGTCTTTGGACTGTGGGGGAAACCGGAGCACCCGGAGGAAACCCACGCGGACACGGGGAGAACATGCAAACTCCACACAGAAAGGCCCTCACCAGCCACGGGGCTCGAACCTGGACCTTCGTGCTGTGAGGTGACCGCACTGACCACTACACCACCGTGCCGCCCATTACCACAAATTAATTTTTAAAATCTATTAAGGTACAGTATTTGTAGCTTGCACATGTCAGTGTCACAATAACCAAGAACAGTGATTGCCCCAGCCACCAGAGGTAACCTTCACCACGATTTTAATTCAGTGGCTTGTCCAATGATCAACTCCACGCACCTGGTCCATGCCCACCTGGTAGGAAACCACCTGCGACATCAGAATACACTGGAAAAAATCCAGGACCAGTTCCACTGGCCAGGAATGGTGGCCGAGGTATATAACTTTTGCCAGCGGTGCCATCCAGTGCCAGCAGACCTCCCCTCATTGCAGTGGCGGCTGGTAGTCTTTCAAACGGGAGGCTGGTCGGTTACGATATTTCCAGATTTTAAAAGAAAAAACATCAATTTTGCCCATACTCTTGCCTCTGATCTGGCTGATTGTTGGCAGCGTCACAAACTGTGAAATAACGGGTTCTTTTGGCCCATTAGCCTACTGTCCAATATACATGATGGTGGTGTTGGGGGGGGGGGGGATGTTTTAACATTTTATATTTTAAAATTGTGGCATGTTGTTTAAAAATTGATCATTATTGAAAGCAGCTCTTTGTCAGGAACCTCAGCAGTAGAGCTGGGTGCCACACATTTCATTCAATGACACTTTCCCTATATTTTACTTATTTTGACTGAGAAATGTTTTATTGACAATTTTGATTACCCTTCACTTTTAATCCAGGTCTGTAGTGTGAAATGTTCTTGGCTGTGTTTTTGTTTAAAAATGTTTTCCAAATTGTAGCTGTGTTTAATTCATATCCAGAAAAATATATATTCCAATATAATATACTCAGCATAAACATTTTAAATAGATTCTATATTTTTGGTCCATCCATGACATATTACTAAAGTAGACAATTTATTGTTGTTGATGTGGGTCACTTGCTGTTAGCCAATTCACTTTCTCATACCAGGAGACCTGAAAGGAACGAGTATTATTCCCTACCTTTTTCACCAAGTCAATTTGAGGCGTTGGTCTACCCTGCTCTTTAATTTTAATTTTTTCCTCGAAAGGAAGACTGGCAAATGGCTTCGCCAAAATTAAATCAGCAATGCTTGGCATCCGTGCACAGCTTTCTTGCTAGCTGACTAGCCCCCTCAAGTTCAAGTTCAGTCACTCAAACGAAATTTCTGGAACTAAGATAGCAAACTTGACAACACTATATTTACACTTTATTTACAATGAAAATATATACAAACTAAAAAAGCTGGTAGAAACCGTATGTAATGAATGAAATCAAAATGTAAGCTGATCTCTTACAATACACCACAGCACTTGCGAATTCGCATGGGACTGAACTGAAATTCACCACTGCCTGTCTATATTTGAAATGAGCTGTCAATCAAAGAAAATATCCGGCCGCTTTCACCAATCACCACTCTCCTCGCGGAAACTGCCATGCCCCTCCCACTGTGAGGCTCGGAGTCCGTAGGCGGGCATTTTTGCAGTATTTGTCCAATAACCGTCTTGCATTTTGAGATTGAAAAGCGCATAGCTCCCAAATGCCATTGAAGTCCACTGAGGCTGCGCTGCATCGCGCTGTCACGAGGGGGAAAAACTCACACACACATTAAAGTTATAAGGGAATGATTTCGCACTGTAGTTGGGTTGAGCACATATATTTCTATGATTCTGGATCTGAAATAGCAATGTTATAAGGTCGGCTATAACATAAGCCTAGCGCAATTCATCCTACACGATGTTTGTCATTTTTAGAGGAGGCTGAGCCTCCCTCATTGTCTTAGAGCAATCGCCCGTGCCTCATTGGCCAGCCCCTGCTCCATTGATTCTCCTTCCCATCATCAGGATCCCTTTCAAGCAGGTGGGCATGGATCTCATCAGGCCACTGCCAAAGTCCACCCATGGCCACAAGTACATCCTTGAGATCATCGACTACACTACACGATACCCAGAGGCTGTCCCTCTCCGCAGGGCTGCCTAGAAAAATACTACCCGAGAGCTGATGCTCCTATTCAGCCGATCCAGGATCCCCAAGAACCTGCTCACAAACCAAGGGAACCCCTTCATCTCCAGACTCATGACAGACCTGTGTTGCCTACTGTAGTTCAAAGATCTCAAAACTTCAGTCTACCGCCCTCAAACCAATGGCATCATGGAAAGATTCAACCAGACCCTCAAATAGATGGTGAAAAGGGTAGTAGATGAAGATGGCCAGAACTGGGGCCTACTCCTCCCTTACCTCCTCTTTGCCATGCATCAGACTCCCCAGGTCTCCACAGGGTTCACGCCCTTCAAGCTCCTTTTCAGCCAGTGACCCAGGGGCCTACTGGACACTGTCAGGGAAGCCTGGGAGGAGCAGCCATCCCCATTCAGCTCCCTCATTGATTACACCCGGGAGATGCAAGAGTGGATTGACAGGGTGACCTCCATCATACAGGAGCACATGCAGGCAGCCCAGAGGGAACAGTAAAGTGTCTACAACTGGTTGGCCCAGCCATGAGAGTTCCCACCTCACAACCATGTGCTCTTGCTCCTCCCCAGTGCCAGTTGCAAGTTCCTTGCTCATTGGCAAGGCTCCTACATGGTCCAGGAGCGAGTAGGTCCTGTGAACTACCACCTGCAACAGCCAAGTAAGCAAGCCCTCAGCCAACTTTATCATATTAATCTGTTGAAACACTGGATTGGACTGGTACCCACACTCTCAGCCTTCTCTGTCTCCCCCACAGGTCCCACCAGGCGAGGATTTAACATCTACCCAGCTACAAGAGCTGAGGGAACTGAAGGATCAGTTTAAAGAAGTGCTCTCTGTAGAGCCTGGGTGGACTCACCTCCTACATCATGACATCAAAACCCTTGCAGGAAGAGTCATCCAACAGCAACTCTACCAAGTCCCAGAGGCCCACCACCAAGCTATAGAGGCAAAAGTAGCCAGGATGCTTCAGGAAGGCATCATTGAGGAATCCACCAGCCCTTGGTCTAACCCCACTGTTGTCATACCCAAGCCTGATGGAAACCTCCAACTCTGTAATGACTTCTGGAGGCTGAACAAAATGTTGGAGTTCGACAGCTATTCCTCCATCTACACATGCAGTATTTCCTGTGCCACTAGGTGCCGCACAAGCAAATCATCATAGATTCACCCCCATGGTTGACATGGTTGATCTTTTCTGCTCCATTTTTTTCCTCCAAGCATACCTTTGGTGATTGTGACTAAAGTTCTATTTTTCCTTCAGTCCCCAGCACTTCTTTCCAAAATACTTCTGGCTTAACTAGATGTTGTTTTACATATTTAAGACATTCCTTTTAATTTAGATGGTGGTGGAGGTGAAATATCAAACAGTGAAGATAAATAAGGACAGTATTTGAAAACCTTTTGTTAAGAATGTTAATGGTTTTAATGAACTTTATTCCTGTTACGAGTAGATTTGGGAAAATAGAAAATCAAAGTACCCATCAGGAAACCAAACTTATACAAGGTTTCAAAACATTTATGGTCATTCAAAATTTGTCTAACCACAAAGCACATAAATTAAGGAGTAATCCCATGTCAGAAGTTTAACTCATAAGCCATGCTTTTACTGTGATTTTTTAAAAAGAATTATATTTAGCAAATAATTTGCAAACCATATTAAGTATTTTGTTTACATCAAAACATTTCATACCATTCGAGTTTCATTATGGCCTATTCTCTGCATTCACTTCCTCAACCTATTTATTTACCACAAAAACCTTCAACATGACTAGATGTCATTTGCATACTGATTAAACAATCTGTTAAATAAAAATGTAAAACAGTGAAAGCAGTACTTTCTCCATTAAAATGTGTGTGTGGTACTTTGTGATGATGTTTGGTTAAAAAAAAGCTAAGAATGACAGGAATTGACAACTGAGCAATTGTAGATGTATCAAACAGGCTTACTGACTTTAGGTATGAGGAATTATACAGTATAATTATACAGTATAATTATACAGTCATTATACTGTATAATTATACAATATATAATTATACAGTATAACGACTTTTCCAGGGTTTACCCTGCCTCTCGCCCATAGTCAGCTGGGATAGGCTCCAGCTTGCCTGTGACCCTGTAGGACAGGATAAGCGGCTACAGATAATGGATGGATGGATGGATGGATAGGCAGATAGCTGTTAATCAGTCAACAGTATTGTGGTCATGTTTTTAATGTGCTAAAAATGATGATCTATGAAGACTTGATGATGCTTGTAATGCTTCCTTTTCAGTTAAAATGCTGCCCAGTAAGCATTGTATAAAATGGATAATTGCTTAAAATATATATGGCTATATTTCAGCAGTGCGCCTCCTGATGTCAGTTAAAATTCAAACTGATTAAAGGAGCAAAAATAATTTTCGGCCAAATCCAGCTTATATTATAAGCTTATTTAAGAAGTTCTAAATTATTTCCTTATACATCATTCTGAAATCACCTATCATGGGGTTTGAGCTAAATTCTTTTAAAAGTGTCCTTTTTTTTTAATCTTTATTTTTATTAGTTAATTTTTCATTTTCTTTGATTTAACTTCATTCATCTCTGTTAATGACAACAGCCTAATCAATGAAATGCCTTTCTTCTTTTGTATGTAGATATACAGTATAATGCTTTGGTGAACGAAACTCTTATAATATGGGTGTATTTCAGGTGCTGTTGCTTAAATATCAGCAGCTGCATTCGAAATGCTTGAAGAAAAAGTTTCACCATTCGAGACATTGTACGCATCTGCAAAAGACCAAAAATATTAGTGTCAGTGCTATTTACAAATCAAGACAATGCTCACATGCTTATTGAATGATAAAGCTCACACATGGCAAAGACAAAATGTAATAGTGCTAAAAGTAAGAGTTAACTTGCAAAAGTGAGAGCAATAACCCTCACGTGGAATTAAGTGCAATCAAAAAATGTGGATGAAAAAAAGCCATGTCATTAAAATGTATTGTGGCAGCGGGGGCGTGGCCAAGCGCCGGTCTGTGACAGGAGGGCGGAGTCAGGGAAGGTAAGTGGCAGAATCACTACACCTGACTGCAATTAACCTGTGTTTGTGTGTGTCTTCCCAGTGACCGCACCCTATTTAAAGAGGGAGAGCTGAAAGCAGAGGAGAGCTCATCCCTGAACGAGATGCCAGTTGTGTGTGTGTCTGTTCGAGTTATAATTGTTAAACTGAAAAGTGTAGCAATAAACGCTATTTTGAACCTGATCTCTGTCCTGCCGTCCTCTGTGCTCCACCCACCAGTACTGAACTGCTACATGTATGTATAATCAAAAGTATAATATTAAGAAGATTATTTAAAAGCACCTGCAGCCTTTTAATGGAATGGTGTTGAGGACAGGGAACATGATTTTTTTTTTCCGCCCATAAATGATCCGAATATGAATCAAATAATTTCTGATCAATTAAAAAAGTCTGAGCCAATCAGGAAAGTATGCAGTGTTTTTGGCCAGCATTAGTCAGCTACAAAGATAAAGACTGTCCAAATTAGAATCTACGAATTGATGTGTGCTATCTTTGACAAATTGGATAGCTACTGCAGTTATCTTTCTAACTTGCAATAAGCTTTAATTAGGCAGCTAGCGGCGACATGGTGGTGTAGTGGTTAGCGCTGTCGCCTCACAGCAAGAAGGTCCTGGGTTCGAGCCCAGCGGCCAACGAGGGCCTTTCTGTGTGGAGTTTGCATGTTCTCCCCGTGTCCGCGTGGGTTTCCTCCGGGTGCTCCGGTTTCCCCCACAGTCCAAAGACATGCAGGTTAGGTTAACTGGTGACTCTAAATTGACCGTAGGTATGAATGTGAGTGTGTCTGTGTGTCAGCCCTGCGATGACCTGGCGACTTGTCCATGGTTTACCCCACTTCTCGCCCATAGTCAGCTGGGATAGGCTCCAGCTTGCCTGTGACCCTGTAGGACAGGATAAGTGGCTACAGATAATGGATGGATGGATGAATAGGCAGCTAGCTGTTAATCAGTAAACAGTATTGTGGTCATGTTTTTAATGTGCTAAAAATGATGATCTATGAAGACTTGATGATGCTTGTAATGCTTCCTTTTCAGTTAAAATGCTGCCCAGTAAGCATTGTATAAAATAGATAATTGCTTAAAATATATATGGCTATATTTCAGCAGTGCGCCTCCTGATGTCAGTTAAAATTCAAACTGATCAAAGGAGCAAAAATAAAAATAATAATTTTAGGCCATCACCTGTCTCATTCAGTTGTACATTTAAGCATTAATTTTCTTGATCATGTGCATAGAATGGGTTTTATGCTATGAATACAAGGAACAACATTGTATTTGCTGTCCACAGTAAACAAACCTACAAAACTGGTATACAGAGAGACAATTTATTTTTAAAAAAATCCCGGAGCACTTGTTTTTTTTGTTTTTTGTTTTTTTGTGAAATGTCTCATCTCATCTCATTATCTCTAGCCACTTTATCCTGTTCTACAGGGTCGCAGGCAAGCTGGAGCCTATCCCAGCTGACTACGGGCGAAAGGCGGGGTACACCCTGGACAAGTCGCCAGGTCATCACAGGTCTGACACATAGACACAGACAACCATTCACACTCTCATTCACACCTACGGTCAATTTAGAGTCACCAGTTAACCTAACCTGCATGTCTTTGGACTGTGGGGGAAACCGGAGCACCCGGAGGAAACCCACGCGGACACAGGGAGAACATGCAAACTCCACACAGAAAGGCCCTCGCCGGCCACAGGGCTCGAACCCGGACCTTCTTGCTGTGAGGCGACAGCACTAACCACTACACCACCGTGCCGCCCCTGGCCTTATTGATAAAAGGGATAAATTCTAAGTGCAGTTTAATCATCCCTCAGTTCAGTTACATACGTCTCTGCTGCAATCTGTTAATGAAAGGAAGTCCACTTGAGGATGATGGTCCAGAAGTTGTGCTCTGTAATTTATACACATCAGTCATTGGTTTGTAATGGATAATTTTAGTCTAAGTAAGAGTGATTTTTTTTTTTAAGAACATACAAGCATACAGTGGCAAGAAAAAGTCAGTGAACCCTTTGGAACTACCTTTATTTATGCATAAATGTAATTAAAAATATGGTCTGATCTTCATATAAATTAAAATAATAATGCAAATAAAACCTATTACATTGCCTATTACATGTGCCATGTGCTATTGCTATGAACACTTGCTATTTGTAGAAGTTGTCTGCAATTTTTTAGGCCTTGTACCATTTCTAGAGGCATTATGCCAATGGGACAGGTTTGGTGCCATTTGGAGACATTTTTACCTGTGTTTGGATAACCTTACACATTTAATGATTGAAGATAACATTTTCACATTTGAGTACTTGGGGCATCTTTGAGCCATGGGTCAAAGAACAAGTTCCTATTAAATTGAATCAAGAACAAGATGACCGTAGGTGTGAGTGTGAATGGTTGTCTGTCTCTAAGGTATGTGTCTAAAATGGCATGGCCTTATTGATCTCATCTCATCTCATTATCACAACGAACACAACCTATGAACACAATCATAGGTTGGGGAAGCCATGGTATAATGGTTAGAGAAGCAGCTTTGGGACCAAAAAGGATGTTGGTTTGATTCCCTGGCCCAGCAGGAATGGCTGAAGTACCCTTGAGCAAGGCACCTAACCCCCAATTGCTCTCCAGGCTGCTCTGGGTATGTTGTACATCACTCTGGATAAAAGTGTCTGCTAAATCCCATTAATGTAATGTTTAATTGGTGTGTTCAATAAAGGCATGAAATATTATAATTGTGTGTGTTAATAGTTAAAACACATTGTTCATTATTGTAACTTAGATGAACATCAGACCACATTTTCAGATAAATTTATACATAAATGCAGGTAATTCCAAAGGGTTCATTTACTTTCCTTGCCACTGTATGTAGCATAAACCATATTTACCCTGGTGCGGTTAGAGGTTAAGTTCCTCAGTGACAACTTTCCTGCCAGTTCTTCTCGGACCTGCAACCACAACACAGGTGAGATCGACCATTATTTATGTGTTTAAAAAGAATTCTGTTTAAGTGATCAGTTATAGAAAGCAGTTCATTCAAAATTCTTAAAGTTGCTTTTTGAGAAAACTCTGAAATACTAGTGAAGAGTTGTGTGAAGATCATTGCGCACATGTACCTTACTATCCAGTAATGTCCCAAACACCAAAATAAAGAAGCCCTTTAAAGAGACAATTTAGATATTTATACCATTTACTTTTTTGCATATTAAGCATGAGTTCTCATATTATCTAAAATGTATAAAATGATGAGACAATTTGTATATTAATATTAAATTGGTGCAATTAGAATTAAAGAGAAAATGAGCTTAAATTGATTTTTGTACCTGCAGTGAATTAAGGAATGCGAACACCACATGAATCCCAAAGTCTGATGACACCATGGTCCCGATGCCGAATCCCCATGTTAGACCAAAGAGTGGTGTTAAAATCCCCACACATCTAGCAATGACCACTAGGGGATGTTTCTCATCTGGATGAGTGGAAGCATTACTTCCTCTCCTTAACATCTTATACAGAACCACGATAAGTACCAGCAGGTTTATAGCTACAATAGTCAGAACAGGAATCACAAATGCCAGGAGGGCCTTCGTTTTATTCCAGTTCAGCCAACAATTGTGATCTTTTTGAATGTATCCTTTGCTTCCAGCTGTAGATGCCACAGTAACGACAGCTATGATTAATGGTGCACCATAGCCAACAGTGAAGGCTATGGCCATCATTGTGCCTCTGGTCATTCTGGAAAAGACCATGAGGGTGCGGTAGAGGAGTAAGAGTGCTGACAGCAACATCCAGAAGAAAAGGGCGAGATAAAAGAAGTGCATGAAGAATGTCGCTGTACTGCAGGATCCCACTCCTTTCTTTACAACAGCTGCTCCAATGATGAAGCATATATTCGCAATCAGAAGGGATACAGCAACGTTGATGACGGAGACGTGGCGCATGTACGATGTGTCATTTCGTGTCACTGATGTCCATATAATGATTTCAATGATGATACACAAAACCAAGCTGGCCATTGAAATGCCAACACCAATGTAAGTTATATAGCCTAAGATTATGACTTTGTCTTTTTCCAAGGAAAATGGTGACATCAGGATTGAAAAAGAGGTTGTGTGATTGCACTCACATGTATATCTTTCAGTTTCATTCCCTAATGGCTTTAGTTGACATCCAGTCGTGTCCCATCCCCCAATGCCATTCAGAAGACTAAAGTTCCAGAAGACACACTGAGGGTTTCCCAGTGTCTCATTTCTGAGATCAAAAGAAAGGGAGATGTTGTTAATTGTTGAGTTTGTCACAATCAGGGCTACATCTCCATTGATCTTGGTGCCAGTTTGACTGCTGCCATTGCTGGTCAGATTTCGAACAGGTAAGATAATGTTAAAAGCTGAAGAAATTATGATGGTGATGAAAGTCGGTGCTATAATCTCAGGAACACTTATTTCAGTTGTCAAATTTATGCCAAATTCTTGAGAAAAAGGATGAACGAATAAAGTTTTCATGAAAAAAGTGGAGTTTGTTGTTCTGTTGAAGTTGCTATTCACAAGCCTGCTTGCAAAAATTTCAGTAGAATTTAGAAAGTCAGAACTGGCATTGGCGCTTGCATTGTTTTCGTTTAAAAGCACCCATGAGTCCCGTGCATCTACTGATCCAAAGGCGTCGATGATTTGTAGGAAGTCCTTGAAATAGAAAAATTCATTAAAAATACAGCACATCTGAGCAATCTAGTTCAGTAGAAATAAATCACTTAATTTAATTAAGCACAGATGTATTCATAATTTCCAACAAAAGCAATTTGCAGTTTTTAATTAAATTTGTTGTATAATATCAAATACTGATGCAGATTGTACAAACTCATTACCATTGGCCAATACTAAAGCTATTCTGACTTGATCATTATCTACAAATAGCACATTAACTAAATTCAATCATGTTCTGAAGGAAGGTGAATTTACTTACCATCATCGTGGATTGATCAATTTCAACTGTTTGTAAGAGATTTGAAACAATTGTCAGAATTTCTACAATTGCTTTTATGGTTGCTTGTGAGCCAGTGATGTTCTGAATCTCCGATAAAACATTACCGCTGAGGATGCCCATAAATTGTGCGATGTCATTTACCTGTAAAGTCTACCAAAGTATAAACTGTTATGGTGAAGCAAATAGAAATTACACAACTAAAAATTTTCTCATGATCTTTCATGTAAGAAAAAAAAACCCTAATTGCCTGAGCTTCATCTTTTAAATCTTGAAAGACACGCAGGACACAGTTGTTTTCTATGGGGTCCCAGAGGCCTGATGCATTACACTTAGCCTTTTGAGTGCCAACCGTGCCTGTGTTACATTCAGCAGTGTTAACATCTCCCAGATCTCCAGCTCCAAATACACTATCAGAGCAGGTAAATTCTAAAAAAAAAAAAAGGAAAAATGAGGACATTTCAGAGTATATTTATTTATTTGTTTGCTTGTTTATACCAGTGTTACTGAATAATTTGGTTGTGTAATATTCACACTGAACGCTCAAATTGTTTCACGATACTAAAGAATTGTCCACCTGTAACAGCTGCTAGACAATCACCTTTACTCACCTTTGTTTATGACGTTTATTTTGAAGCTCTTTGGATAATGATTGCGGCTGATGGGTTTTTCTAGTTGGCATGTGACCTCTATCACTTGGTTGGTAGTCTGGCAGTCCTGTTTGTTAACTATATAGTCACATAATAAGCAACCTGCTGGTGAGCCTGTAAAACACAATTAAATGATGAAACTTATTAAAATGGAATTAGCTTCTGTTATATGTTTTCATTTTACAGTAATTAAAAACACTTCATTTTCAAGTCCAACAGGACAAATTCTTAGTCAGCCAGTCACTGTCTTTCAAATGGTGAAGGCAGACAAAATATTTATTTATTTGTCATAATTTTTTAAATTAGCAATTACAGTGGTATGCAAAAGTTTGGGCACCCCTGGTCAAAATTGCTGTTACTGTGAACAGTTAAGCAAGTTGAAAATGAAATGATCTCCAAAAGGCATAAAGTTAAAGATGACTCATTCCTTTTATATTTTAAGCAAAAACTATTTTTTTAATTTTCATCTTTTATATTTTCAAAATGACAAAAAAGGAAAAGGGTCCAAAGCAAAAGTTTGGGCACCCTCCATGGTTAGTACCTAGTAACACCCACTTTGGCAAGTATCACAGCTTGTAAACACTTTTTGTAGCCAGCTAATAATCTTTCAGTTCTTACCTGGGGGATTTTCACACATTCATCCTTGCAAAAGGCTTCCAGTTCTACAAGTTTCTTGGGCTGTCTTGCATGCACTGCTCTTTTGAGATCTATCCACAGATTTTCAATGATGTTTAGGTCAGGGGACTGTGAGGGCCAGGGCAAAACCTTCAGCTTGGGCCTCTTGAGGTATTCCATTGTAGATTTTGAGGTGTGTTTTGGATCGTCATTTTATTGTAGGACCCGTCCTCTTTTTAACTTCAACTTTTTTACAGATGGTGTAATGTTTGCTTCCAGAATTTGCTGGTATTTATTTGAATCCATGCTTCCCTCAACCAATGAAATGTGCCCTGTGCCACTGGCTGCAACACAACCCGAAAGCATGATCGATCCACACCCATGCTTCAGAGTTGGAGAGGTGTTCTTTTCCTGGAATTTGGCACCCTTTTTTCTCCAAACATACCTTTGCACATTGTGGCCAAAAAGTTCAATTTTGATTTCATCAGTCCACACGACTTGTTTCCAAAATGCATCAGGCTTATTTAGATGTTCATTTGCAAACTTCAGATGCTGAATTTTGTGGCTAGGACGCAGGAACAGTTTTCTTCTGATGACTCTTCCATGAACATCATATTTGTTCAGGTGTTGCTGCATAGTAGAACAGTGCACCACCACTCCAGGGTCTGCTAAATCTTTCTGAAGGTCTTTTGCAGTCAAATAGGTTTTTATTTGCCTTTCTAGCAATCCAACGAGCAGTTCTTTCAGAAAGTTTTCTTCATCTTACAGACCTCACCTTGATCTCCACTGTTTCTGTTAACTGCCATTTCTTAATAACATTACGATCTGAGGAAACAGCTACCTGAAAACACTTTGCTATGTTCTTGTAGCCTTCTCCTGCTTTGACAGCATCAATTATTTTATTATTCAGAATGCGAGGGAGTTGCTTAGAGGAGCCCATGGCTGTTGATTTTAGGGACAAGTTTGAGGAGTCAGAGAATTTATACAGCTTTGAAATCTGCATCATCTGACCTTTCCTAATGAAGAATTTGAACAAGCCACAGCTCAATAAGCTAATTAAGGTCTGGAACCTTGGTAAAAGTTACCTGAGAACTCAAATGTATTGGGGTGTCCAAACTTTCGCATGGTGTTCCTTTTCTTTTTTCACTCTCCAATTGTACAAAACAAAAATAATACACAAATCTTGCAGAAAACGCTGAAAATAAATGTATCGTCTTTACCTTTATGCCTTTTGGTGATCAGTTCATCTTCTGCTCACTTAACTATTCGCAGTAACAGACATTTTCAGTAAGGGTGCCCAAACTTTTGCATGCCACTGTACATATTCAGTTGGGCTGGTATTCATGACCACGTACATCATATAAAGAAAAAAAATGCTTTGTATATGACCTGTTGAAAGTTGGACGCAAGCTGCTGGTTTAACAATCCACTGTACTTGATACATCATCTGGACACAACACCGCAGTGGGATTGTTGTATCCTCACATTTTACAGTTTTATTAGTGGTCACTTGGATATTGGGGTATGGCTGAATTGTTATAAATTGCCAGATAATATAGGGCACTGAGTTTACAATTGTTGTGCATGCATATTGACCTGAGAAGAAAGAAAAAATATTGATAAATGTATTTACAAAAACGAATGTTTTCATGATCTTGAAACACACACACACACACACACACACATATATATATATATATATATATATATATATATATATATATATATATATATATGAGAGAGAGAGAGAGAGAGAGAGAGAGAATACTACATGGTTGCGTGAAGATATGAAGTTTATCTTCGAGTGGTAAATGTATATTTCACAAGTGAGCATAATGAATGAGGGATATGATCTCTCAACACAAGAAAATAAACTTCATATCTTCATGCCACTGTGTCATGTTCTTTATATTACAGAGACAAAAAAATTGCAAGTTAATCAAAAGAATTTTAATTTTGAACCAGTTTGCCATTTTGACAATGTGCGTCTAGTCAGCAGGAAAACAGTGGGAGTGATGTCATCGGAGTAAGATATTGGGAAATACGTCACTTACTGTAGATCCGTGATGTATTTTGATGAAAAATATGAGTTTTTCAACATGAGAAGATAAACTTAATATCTTCAAGCCAACATGTGATTTTCTTTGTATTATACAGACACATTCACAAACAAAAAGTACCCAAATTGACTGATTAGAGAACTGCATAAAGCAGCAGGTGCATGAGTATATGTGATATATGTATAAGTTTGTAACCTTTACCATCAAATGTTCTGTATAAAATGATTCTCTCATGAGGACCGGCCCAAGAAAGGAAGACCAAGAAACACCTCTGCTGCAGATGATAAGTGTATTAGAGCTACCAGCCTCAGAAATCATCAGTTAACAGAACCTCAGATAAGAGCCTACATGAATGCTTCACAGAGTTTGAGTAGCTGACACATTTCAGCATCAACTGTTTGGAAGAGACTGTGAATCAGGCCTTCATAACCAAATTGCTGCACTGAAACCACTACTGAGGGAGGCCAAGAACAAGAAGATCTTCTTTCTTGGCGTAGGTCAAGAATGGACATTAAACCAGTGGAAATCTGCACTTTTGTTTGATGAGTCCAAATTTGAGATTTTTGGTTACAATCGCCATGTCTTTTTGAGAAGTAGAAAAGAGGAACTGATGGTATCTGCATGTGTGGTTCCCACCGTGAAGCATGAAGGAGGAGGTGTAATGGCATGGGGGTGCTTTGCTGGTAACACTTTTGGCGATTTATTCAAAATTATAGGTACACTTAACCCACAACACTACTACAGCATTCTGCACTGGCATGCCATCCCATCTGTTTTACACTTAGTGGGACCATCATTTATTTTTCAACAAGACAATGACCCAGAACACACCTCCAGTCAATGTAAGGGCTATAAAACCAAGAATGAGAGTGAAAAAGTGCAGCATCAAATGACCTGGCCTCCACAATCACCTGACCTAAACCCAGTTGAGATGGTTTGGGATGAATTGGAATGGAGAGTGAAAGAAAAGCAGCCAACAAGTGCTCAACATATATAGGAACTCCTTCAAGACTATTGGAAAACTATTTCAAGTAACTACCTCATGAAGCTGGTTGAGAGAATACCAATATTGTGGAAAGCTGTCATCAAAGCAAAAGGTGGCTACTTTGAAAAATCTAAAATATTTTTGCTTTGTGTACACTTTTTTGCTTACTACATAATTCCATATGTATTGTTTCATTGTTTTTGATGCCTTTAGCATTGTCAAACAATGTAGAAAATAAAATAATAATAATTCAGAAAAAACATCGACTGAGAAGGTGTGTCCAAACTTTTGACTGGTCGTGTATATTCTGGCACAGTTTAATATTGACTTTCACACTTGCAAGAGAGAAAGAGAGAGAGAGAGAATGCTAATTTAACAGAATTGTTTTGGACTTACCACTTTCACTGGGTGTGACATTGTGCACGGTGACGATGTTCATATTGTTATTAATTGTATACTTATCCGATGGCTGAATTTCCTTCCCATTCATGGTCCATTTTATGCCATTATTCACTGGAGGTGTGCAGGTCAGTGTGAGATTTATCCCAGGATATATAGTGGCACTGCCATTATATAGTCCATCCTTCACTAAAACAAAGAGCCAAGTACGTTTCCAAATTATTATGCCGTTCTTGCTTACATATTTAACTGTATGTACATATGTATATACAGTACCAGTCAAAAGTTTGGAGACACCTATTAATTCAATGACTTTTCTTTGTTTTTGTTAATTAAAGACACTTCATGTCTTAAAGTCATGATGGATGTCGTTTCGCTTTATTTAATTGAGTGGTTTTTGACATAATATGGATTACGACAGTTGTGGTATAGGGCTATTTACTGTATTTTTATTATTTGCTATTGATTGTTTGTTTGTTTGTTTGTTTGTTTGTTTGTTTGTTTGTTTGTTTGTTTGTTTCAAATGCATTAAGAAGACAAGAAATTCCACTAATTATCTTTTGACAAGGCACACCTGTTAATTGAAAAGTATTCCAGGTGCCTACTTCATAAAGCTGGTTAAAATAATGCCAATAGTGTGAAAGTGTCATCAAGGTAAATGGTAGCAACTTTGAAGAATCTAAAATATGAAACATTAAATGTTTTAACCCTTTTTTAACCACATAATCCCATATATGTTCCATAAGTTATTTCATAGTTTTGATGTCTTCAGTATTGTTCTACAATGTAGAAAATGGTCAAAATACAGAAAAACCCATGAATGAGTAGGTGTCCAAACTTTTGACTGGTACTGTGTGTGTGTGTGTGTGTGTGTGTGTGTGTGTGTGTGTGTGTGTGTGTGTGTTTGTGTGTGTGTGGACAATGAGGTTGATATTTTTATCATAATTTTTATGAAAGACCTAAACAGTTATTCTTAACAACAACAACAAGCGCCTACCACTGCGACTGGTTTCAGTCACATTAAATCCCAGTGAACGGAGATTGCTTGCAAGCTGTTGGTTTGCTGAAGCCAAATTAAGGTTATCACTTGTTGCATTAATAGTGAAGTCTGTAATCACACTGCCAGGCCTGTCAAAAACAAAGAACATCATTAAAGACTGTTAACCAAAAACAAAAATATAGATTATAGGCCAGATTATTGGTTGTTTTTTATTGGTGGAAATAATAATAATAATAATAATAATAATAATAATAATAATAATAATCATGCTTGAATAATCAGTTGGTTGATCAATCAGACAACTAATTAGTGAAAATGTTTGATTAATTCTAAGTACCTTTAGTGATTACGTCAGGAATGCAGGTGACAGACCGATTTAAATGCAGCAAAGAATTTATTAAGACAAGTTGGTAAACAAATCCAAATCGTGAAGCAATGCCAACATCAAAAAACAGGCAATGGTCAGCCAAGGCATAAATAGATTATCAGAGGCACAGACAAAGGCCAAAAAGCCAAAGTATGAAATAAAGTCAGAAAACCAGAACAGCAATGCAAATAATAAACAGCTTAGTAAGATCAGATACAACGTACTGAGCATATACTTCACATTGTGTGTGTGTGTGTGTGTGTGTAGCAAGTCCTATTATACAGCACAGTAATGAGGATGTGCATTGCATCCGTGGTGTTAGCGAAGTATTCTGTCAGGAATGCAGGCAACAGACAAATATAAATGCAGCAGAGAGTTTATTAAAGCAATCTGGTAAACAAATCCAAATCATGAAGCAATGTCAACATCAAAAATCAGGTAATGGTCAGGCGAGGAACAAACAGAGTATCAGAGGCACAGACAAAGGGCAAAAATCCAAAGTACCAAATAAAGTCAGAAAACCAGAACAGCAATGCAAAATATAGCTGCAAGCAGCAATGCGGGGCCAAGCAGGGTGACCCAGCCTAAGTTGCCATGGCAACAGAAAGAACTAACCAGGCAGTCGGTCAGAGGCACGCACAGCAAGTGTTTACAAGCAGAAATGTACCTCCAACCAGATGGTTAGAGGCATGCACGGCTTCACCGTCAAATTCGATTGACTGTGATGGCTGAAATTACTTCAAGTGTACTAGGTGTGTGTGTGTGTGTGTGTGTGTGTGTGTGTGTGTGTGCTAAAAGACTGCTGAGATATGAGCTCAATTATATATGAGCCAAAACACATTTTGGAAAGTTATAGCGCCCCCTAATGGCCAATGTGCACCAAATGTGGTATGGGCCCTTATGGAGGGGTGGGGCATAATCCCACCAAGTTTGGTTAAGAAAGATCAAAGGGCTGCCAAGATATGAGCACACGTCCTGTGTCGCGTCTGCACAGCCAAGTTTGATTGGCAGCCACGGCCAAACGCTTATGAAATTCGAAAAACTGGGTAAGTTTTTTGTGCAGCTTAGTGCAACGTTGCCATCTACCAAGTTTGGAAGGAATTGGTCAAAAATTGAGGGAGGAGAAGCATTTTAATTGATTTGCACATAATTCAAAATGGCGGAAAATATACAAGGCGGAATATGACGGCATAGGATGCGTTGGATTCGTTTTGACCCAAGGATTCCAGCGATACACAGATTTTGACGATTAGACATACGGGTCAAAAGTAACAAGCAGAAATGTACATGCAACTTTGGCCTGTTGTTGGCGCTAGAGAGTTTGAGGTGGTGAGTTGAAATTTGCTGACAAGAACCTTGAGCCAGCCTAGAATCAGTGTGCCAAATATGAAAACCTGTTGTCAGACGGTTCTATGGGTTTCCATAGAATTTCATTGATTTTAACGAAATTCAAAATGGCGGAAAATCCTCAAGGCAGAATATGACGTCATAGGGTGCGATAGATTCGTCTTGACTCAAGGATTCCATAGGCAGTGGAATTTTGTTTCTAGCCAAAAGGCATCATGAGATATGAGCCAAAAGACATTTTTCCTAGTTATAGCGCCCCCTAGCAGCCAATTTGTTCCAATTTTTTTGGTGTCCTTCAGGGAGGGGTGGGGCATAAACCCACCAAGTTTCGTTAAGATACGCCAAAGGGCGGCCGAAATATGAGCACACTTCCTGTTTGGCGTCTGCGCCGCCAAATTTGATTGGCTGCCACGGCCAAACGCTTATGAAATTCTAAAAACCGGGTAAGTTTCTTGTGCAGCTTAGTCCACAGTTGCCATCTACCAAGTTTGGGAGAAATTGGTCCAAAATTGAGGGAGGAGAAGCATTTTAATTGATTTTCACAAAATTCAAAATGGCGGGAAAACTATATGGGCGGAAAATGACGTCATGGGGTGCTTTGGATTCGGCTTGACCCAAGGATTCCAGGGATACCAAGTTTTTGAAAATCGGACGTACGGTTCAAAAGTTACAAGCAGAAATGTACCTGCAACTTTGACCTGCTGGTGGCGCTAGAGGGTTGGGGGTGGGGACCTAAAAATTGTTGTGGGGAATGCTGAGAGTGTCTAAAATGTGTGTGCCAAATTTGAGCATTTTCCTATGTGTGGCTCTATGGGCTGCCATTGACTTCCCATAGGAGAAGAAAGTTGAATAATAAATATAGCTGCAAGCAGCAATCCGGGGCCAAGCAGGGTGACCCAGCCTAAGTTGCCATGGCAACAGAAAGAACTGACCAGGCAGACGGTCATAGGCACGCACAGGAAGTGTTTACAAGCAGGAATGTACCTCCAACCAGACGGTTAGAGGCATGCACGGCTTCACCGTCAAATTCGATTGACTGTGATGGCTGAAATTACTTCCAGTGTACTAGGTGTGTGTGTGTGTGTGTGTGTGTCTGTGCTAAAAGACTGCTGAGATATGAGCTCAATGATGTAAGAGCCAAAACACATTTTGGAAAGTTATAGCGCCCCCTAATGGCCAATGTGCACCAAATGTGGTATGGGCCATTTTGGAGGGGTGTTGCATAATCCCACCAAGTTTGGTTAAGAAAGGTCAAAGGGCTGCCGAGATATGAGCACACTTCCTGTTTCGCGTCTGCACAGCCAAATTTGATTGGCAGCCACGGCCAAACGCTTATGAAATTCGAAAAACCGGGTAAGTTTTTAGTGCAGCTTAGTCCAAAGTTGCCATCTACCAAGTTTGCAAGGAATTGGTCAAAAATTGAGGGAGGAGAAGCATTTTAATTGATTTTCACAAAATTCAAAATGGCGGAAAATATACCAGGCGGAATATGACGCCATAGGGTGCGTTGGATTCGGGTTGACCCAAGGATTCCAGCCATACTAAGATTTTGACGATCAGACATACGGTTCAAAAGTAACAAGCAGAAATGTACTTGCAACTTTGACCTGTTGTTGGCGCTAGAGAGTTTGAGATGCTGAGTTGAAATTTGCTGACAAGAACCGTGAGGCAGCCTAGAATCAGTGTGCCAAATTTGAAAACCTGTCGTCAGACGGTTCTATGGGTTTCCATAGAATTTCATTGATTTTAACAAAATTCAAAATGGCGGAAAATCCTCAAGGCAGAATATGACGTCATAGGGTGCGATAGATTCGACTTGACCCAAGGATTCCATAGGCAGTGGAATTTTGTTTCTAGCCAAAACGCATCATGAGATATGAGCCAAAAGACATTTTTCCTAGTTATAGCGCCCCCTAGCAGCCAATTTGTTCCAAATTTTTTGGGGTCCTTCAGCGAGGGGTATGGCATAAACTCACCAAGTTTCGTTAAGATACGCCAAAGGCCGGCCGAAATATGAGCACACTTCCTGTTTGGCGTCTGCGCCTCCAATTTTGATTGGCTGCCACGGCCAAACGCTTATGAAATTCTAAAAACCGGGTAAGTTTCTTGTGCAGCTTAGTCCAAAGTTGCCATCTACCAAGTTTGGGAGAAATTGGTCCAAAATTGAGGGAGGAGAAGCATTTTAAGTGATTTTCACAAAATTCAAAATGGCGGGAAAACTATATGGGCGGAAAATGACGTCATGGGGTGCTTTGGATTCGTCTTGACCCAAGGATTCCAGGGATACCAAGTTTTTGAAAATCGGACCAACGGTTCAAAAGTTACAAGCAGAAATGTACCTGCAACTTTGACCTGCTGGTGGCGCTAGAGGGTTGGGGCTGGGGACCTAAAAATTGTTGTGGGGAATGCTGAGACTGTCTCGAATGTGTGTGCCAAATTTGAGCATTTTCCTATGTGTGGTTCTATGGGCTGCCATTGACTTCCCATAGGAGAAGAAAGTTGAATAATAATAATAATAATAATAATAATAATAAAACCGACAAACTCATTAGGGGCCTTCGCCAGCTTCGCTGCTTGGCCCCTAAATATAGCTGCAAGCAGCAATGCGGGGCCAAGCAGTGTGACCCAGCCTAAGTTGCCATGGCAACAGAAAGAACTGACCAGGCAGACGGTCAGAGGCACGCACAGGAAGTGTTTACAAGCAGAAATGTACCTCCAACCAGATGGTTAGAGGCATGCACGGCTTCACCGTCAAATTCGATTGACTGTGATGGCTGAAATTACTTCAAGTGTACTAGGTGTGTGTGTGTGTGTGTGTGCTAAAAGACTGCTGAGATATGAGCTCAATTATATATGAGCCAAAACACATTTTGGAAAGTTATAGCGCCCCCTAATGGCCAAAGTGCACCAAATGTGGTATGGGCACTTATGGAGGGGTGGGGCATAATCCCACCAAGTTTGGTTAAGAAAGATCAAAGGGCTGCCGAGATATGAGCACACGTCCTGTTTCGCGTCTGCACATCCAAGTTTGATTGGCAGCCACGGCCAAACGCTTATGAAATTCGAAAAACCGGGTAAGTTTTTTGTGCAGCTTAGTGCAACGTTGCCATCTACCAAGTTTGGAAGGAATTGGTAAAAAATTGAGGGAGGAGAAGCATTTTAATTG
This sequence comes from Neoarius graeffei, assembly GCF_027579695.1. Taxonomy (NCBI): domain Eukaryota; kingdom Metazoa; phylum Chordata; class Actinopteri; order Siluriformes; family Ariidae; genus Neoarius; species Neoarius graeffei. The sequence continues at coordinate 48,440,507 of NC_083593.1, read as the reverse complement.
ATTTTCACATAATTCAAAATGGCGGAAAATATACAAGGCGGAATATGACGGCATAGGATGCGTTGGATTCGTTTTGACCCAAGGATTCCAGCGATACACAGATTTTGACGATCAGACATACGGTTCAAAAGTAACAAGCAGAAATGTACATGCAACTTTGGCCTGTTGTTGGCGCTAGAGAGTTTGAGGTGGTGAGTTGAAATTTGCTGACAAGAACCTTGAGCCAGCCTAGAATCAGTGTGCCAAATTTGAAAACCTGTCGTCAGACGGTTCTATGGGTTTCCATAGAATTTCATTGATTTTAACAAAATTCAAAATGGCGGAAAATCCTCAAGGCAGAATATGACGTCATAGGGTGCGATAGATTCGTCTTGACCCAAGGATTCCATAGGCAGTGGAATTTTGTTTCTAGCCAAAACGCATCATGAGATATGAGCCAAAAGACATTTTTCCTAGTTATAGCGCCCCCTAGCAGCCAATTTGTTCCAAATTCTTTGGGGTCCTTCATGGAGGGGTGGGGCATAAACCCACCAAGTTTCGTTAAGATACGCCAAAGGCCGGCCGAAATATGAGCACACTTCCTGTTTGGCGTCTGCGCCTCCAATTTTGATTGGCTGCCACGGCCAAACGCTTATGAAATTCTAAAAACCGGGTAAGTTTCTTGTGGAGCTTAGTCCAAAGTTGCCATCTACCAAGTTTGGGAGAAATTGGTCCAAAATTGAGGGAGGAGAAGCATTTTAATTGATTTTCACAAAATTCAAAATGGCGGGAAAACTATATGGGCGGAAAATGACGTCATGGGGTGCTTTGGATTCGTCTTGACCCAAGGATTCCAGGGATACCAAGTTTTTGAAAATCGGACCAACGGTTCAAAAGTTACAAGCAGAAATGTACCTGCAACTTTGACCTGCTGGTGGCGCTAGAGGGTTGGGGGTGGGGACCTAAAAATTGTTGTGGGGAATGCTGAGACTGTCTAGAATGTGTGTGCCAAATTTGAGCATTTTCCTATGTATGGTTCTATGGGCTGCCATTGACATCCCATAGGAGAAGAAAGTTGAATAATAATAATAATAATAATAATAATAATAAGAAAACCGACAAACTCATTAGGGGCCTTCGCCAGCTTCGCTGCTTGGCCCCTAAATATAGCTGCAAGCAGCAATGAGGGGGCCAAGCAAGCTATGAGCCTAGTCGTCAGGCTCGCAGAATGCATTTGGGCCAGACAGATGGTCACGAGCACACACAAGAAGTTTCATGTCGATATACCATCGTTTGACTGAGATACAAGGTCATTTGTTGTTCGGCGGCTTCATCATCAAATTCGATTGACTGTGATGGCTGAAATTACTTCAAGTGTACTTGGTGTGTATGTGTGTGTGTGTGTGTGTGTGTGCTAGAAGACTGCTGACATATGAGCTCAATGACATATGAGCCAAAATATATTTTGTATAGTTATAGCGCCCCCTAATGGCCAATGTGCACCAAATTTGGTAGGAGAGCTTGCGGAGGGGTGGGGCATAATCCCACCAAGGTTGGTTAAGAAATGTCAAAGGGCTGCCGAGATATGAGCTCACATCCTGTTTGACATCTTCGCAGCTGAGTTTCATTGGCTGCTGTGGCCAAACAGTTTAAAAATTTCAAAAGACTGAGGATAAATTTTGTGCGGCTTGGTGCAATGATGCTATCAACCAAGTCTGGGCAAATTTGGTCAAAAATTGAGGGAGGAGTAGCAATTTACATGATTTTAACAAATTTCAAAATGGCGGAAAATCTACCAGGTGCAATATGACGAGATAGGATAGGTTGGATTCGGTTTTACCGATGGATTCCAGCAATACTAAGATTTTGACAATCAGCCGTACGGTTCAAAAGTAACAAGCAGAAATGTACTTCCAACTTTGTCCTGTTGGTGGCGCTAGAGAGTTTGAGGCGGTGAGTTGAAATTTGCTGACAAGAACCTTGAGCGAGCCTAGAATCAGTGTGCCAAATTTCTCAACCTCTCGTCTGACGGTTCTATGGGTTGCCATAGAATTTCATTGATTTTAACAAAATTCAAAATGGCGGAAAATCCTCAAGGCTGAATATGACGTGATAGGGTGCGATGGATTCGGCTTGAACCAAGGATTCCAGAGATCGTGGAATTTTGTTTTTAGCCCAAACGCATCATGAGATATGAGCCAAAATTCATTTTTGCTAGTTATAGCGCCCCCTAGCGGCCAAGTTGGTCCACGTTTTTTGGGGACCTTTCTGGTGGTGTCTGTCATAATGCCACCAAGTTTCGTTAAGATCTGCCAAAGGGCGGCCGAGATGTGAGCACACATCCTCTTTCGCGTCTGTGCAGCCAAATTTGATTGGCTGCCACAGCCAAACGCTTATGAAATTCGAAAATCCGTGTAAGATTCTTGTGCAGTTTCCTCCACCGTTGCTATGGACCAAATTTGGGAGAAAATGGTCAAAAACTGAGGGAGGAGTAGCATTTTAATTGATTTTCACATAATTCAAAATGGCGGAAAATCTACCAGGTGCAATATGACGAAACAGGGCGCGTTGGATTCATTTTGACCCAAGCATTCCAGAGATACTAAGCTTTTGACGATCAGACGTATGGTTCAAAAGTAACAACCAGAAATGTACCTGCGAATTTGACCTGTTGGTGGCGCTAGAGAGTTTGAGGTGGTGAGTTGAAATTTGGTCACAAGACCCTTGAGGGTGCCTAGAATCAGTCTGCCAAATTTGAAAACCTCTAGTCATACGGTTCTATGGGTTGCCATCGAATTTCTTTGATTTTAACAAAATTCAAAATGGCGGAAAATCCTCAAGTCAGAATATGACGGCATAGGGTGCGATGCATTCGTCTTGACCCATGGATTCCAGAGATAGTGGAATTTTGTTTCTACCCAAAACGCATCATGAGATATGAGCCAAAAGACATTTTTCCTAGTTATAGCGCCCCCTAGCAGCCAATTTGTTCAAAATTTTTTGTTGCCCTTTGGGGAGGGGTGCTGCATAAAGCCACCAAGTTTCGTTAAGATAGGCCAAAGGGTGGCCGAGAAATGAGCACACTTCCTGTTTTGCATCTGCAAGCCAAATTTGATTGGCTGCCACAGCCAAACGCTTAGGAAATTCTAATTACCGGGTAAGATTCTTGTGCAGATTAGTCCCCAGTTGCCATCTACCAAGCTTGGGAGAAATTGTTCAAAAATTGAGGGAGGAGAAGCATTTTAATTGATTTTCACATAATTCAAAATGGCGGAAAATCTACTGGGTGGAATATGACGAGACAGGGCGCGTTGGAGTCGCTGTGACACAAGCATTCCAGCGATACTAAGATTTTGATGATCAGACGTATGGTTCAAAAGTAACAAGCAGAAATGTACCTGCAACTTTGACCTGTTGGTGGCGCTAGAGAGTTTGAGGTGGTGAGTTGAAATTTGGTGACAAGATCCTTGAGGCAGCCTAGAATCAGTTTGCCAAGTTTAAAAACCTCTAGTCAGATGGTTCTATGCGTTGCCATAGAATTTCATTGATTTTAACAAAATTCAAAATGGCGGAAAATCCTCAAGGCAGAATATGACGTCATAGGGTGCGATGGATTCGTCTTGACCCATGGATTCCAGAGATAGTTGAATTTTCTTTCTAGCCAAAACGCATCATGAGATATGAGCCAAAAGGCATTTTTCCTAGTTATAGCGCCCCCTAGCGTCCAATTTGGTCCAAATTTGTTGTGGCCCTTTGGGAAGGGGTTTTGCATAATGCCACCAAGTTTCGTCAAGATTGGCCAAAGGGCCACCGAGATATGAGTGCACTTCCTGTTTTGCATCTGCGCAGCCAAATTTGATTGGCTGCCACGGCCAAACGCTTGTGAAATTCAAATCACCGGGTATAACTTTTGTGCAGGTTAGTCCAGTTATGCTATCTTCCAAGTTTGGGAGAAATTGGTAAAAAATTGAGGGAGTTGAAACATTTTAATTGATTTTCACAAAATTCAAAATGGCGGGAAAAGTATATGGCGGAAAATGACGTCATGGGGTGCCTTGGATTCGTCTTGGCCCAAGGATTCCAGGGATACCAAGTTTTTGAAAATCAGACCAACGGTTCAAAAGTTACAAGCAGAAATGTACCTGCGACTTTGAGCTGTTGGTGGCGCTAGAGGGTTTGAGGTAGAGGCCTGAAATTTGCTGAGAGGAATGTTGAGAGTGTCTAGAATCAGTGTGCCAAATTTCACAACTTTTTACCAGACGGTTCTATGGGCTGCCATAGACTTGCAGAGGCGGAAGTGGACTGAATAATAATAATAATAATAATAATAATAATAATAATAATAATAATAAGAAACAATAGAATCACTATGGGTGCCTTCGCAGCTTCGCTGCTTGGCCCCCAAATATAGCTGCAAGCAGCAATGCGGGGCCAAGCAGGGTGACCCAGCCTAAGTTGCCATGGCAACAGAAAGAACTCACCAGGCAGACGGTCATAGGCACACACAGGAAGTGTTTACAAGCAGAAATGTACCTCCAACCAGATGGTTAGAGGCATACACGGCTTCACCGTCAAATTCGATTGACTGTGATGGCTGAAATTACTTCAAGTGTACTAGGTGTGTGTGTGTGTGTGTGTGTGCTAAAAGACTGCTGAGATATGAGCTCAATGATATATGAGCCAAAACACATTTTGGAAAGTTATAGCGCCCCCTAATGGCCAATGTGCACCAAATGTGGTATGGGCCCTTTTGGAGGGGTGGGGCATAATCCCACCAAGTTTGGTTAAGAAAGGTCAAAGGGCCGCCGAGATATGAGCACACTTCCTGTTTCGCATCTGCACAGCCAAATTTGATTGGCTGCCACGGCCAAACGCTTATGAAATTCAAAAAACTGGGTAAGTTTTATGTGCAGATTAGTCCAAAGTTGCCATATACCAAGTTTGGAAGGAATTGGCCAAAAATTGAAGGAGGAGAAGCATTTTAATTGATTTTCACAAAATTCAAAATGGCGGAAAATATACAAGGCGGAATATGACAGTATAGGGTGCGTTGGATTCGTGTTGACCCACGGATCCCAGAGATACTTAGATTTTGACGATCAGAAGTCCGGATCAAAAGTAACAAGCAGAAATGTACCTGTAAGTTTGACCTGTTGGTGGCGCTAGAGAGTATGAGGTAGTGAGCTGAAATTTGCTGACAAGAACCTTGATGAAGCCTAGAATCAGTGTGCCAAATTTGAAAACCTCTAGTCAGACGGTTCTATGGGTTGCCATAGAATTTCATTGATTTTAACAAAATTCAAAATGGCGGAAAATCCTCAAGTCAGAATATGACGTCATAGGGTGCGATAGATTCGACTTGACGCAAGGATTCCAGAGGCAGTGGAATTTTGTTTCTACCCAAAAGGCATCATGAGATATGAGCCAAAAGTCATTTTTCCTAGTTATAGCGCCCCCTAGCAGCCAATTTGTTCAAAATTTTTTGTGGGCCTTTTTGGAGGGGTGGGGCATAATGCCACCAAGTTTCGTTAAGATACTCCAAAGGGCGGCCGAGATATGAGCACACTTCCTGTTTGGCGTCTGCGCAGCCAATTTTGATTGGCTGCCACGGCCAAATGCTTATGAAATTCTAAAAACCGGGTAAGTTTCTTATGCAGCTTAGTCCACAGTTGCCATTTACCAAGTTTGGGAGAAATTGGTCCAAAATTGAGGGAGGAGAAGCATTTTAATTGATTTTCACAAAATTCAAAATGGCGGGAAAAGTATATGGGCGGAAAATGACGTCATGGGGTGCTTTGGATTCGTCTTGACCCAAGGATTCCAGGGATACCAAGATTTTGAAAATCGGACTTACGGTTCAAAAGTTACAACCAGAAACGTACCTGCAACTTTGACCTGCTGGTGGCGCTAGAGGGTTTGGGGTGGGGACCTAAAAATTGTTGTGGGGAATGCAGAGACTGTCTCAAATGTGTGTGCCAAATTTGAGCATTTTCCTATGTGTGGCTCTATGGGCTGCCATTGACTTCCCATAGGAGAAGAAAGATGAATAATAATAACTATAAGAAAACCTACAAACACATTAGGGGCCTTCGCCAGCTTCGCTGCTTGGCCCCTAATAACTATAAGAAAACCTACAAACACATTAGGGGCCTTCGCCAGCTTCGCTGCTTGGCCCCTAATAATAATAATAAGAAAACCGACAAACTCATTAGGGGCCTTCGCCAGCTTCGCTGCTTGGCCCCTAATAATAATAAGAAAACCTACAAACACATTAGGGGCCTTCGCCAGCTTCGCTGCTTGGCCCCTAAATATAGCTGCAAGCAGCAATGCGTGGCCAAGCAGCGTGACCCAGCCTAAGTTGCCAAGGCAACAGAAAGAACTGACCAGGCAGACGGTCAGAGGCACGCACGGGAAGTGTTTACAAGCAGAAATGTACCTCCAACCAGATGGGTAGAGGCATGCACGGCTTCACCGTCAAAATCGATTGACTGTGATGGCTGAAATTACTTCAAGTGTACTAGGTGTGTGTGTGTGTGTGTGTGTGTGCAAAAAGACTGCTGAGATATGAGCTCAATGATATATGAGCCAAAATACATTTTGGAAAGTTATAGCGCCCCCTAATGGCCAATGTGCACCAAATGAGGTACGGGACCTTTTGGAGAGGTGGGGCATAATCCCACCAAGTTTGTTTAAGAAAGGTCAAAGGGCTGCCGAGATATGAGCACACTTCCTGTTTCACATCTGCACGGCCAAATTTGATTGGCCGCCACAGCCAAACGCTTAGGAAATTCGAAAAACCGGGTAAGTTTTATGTGCAGCTTAGTCCAAAGTTGCCATATACCAAGTTTGGAAGGAATTGGTCAAAAATTGAAGGAGGAGAAGCATTTTAATTGATTTTCACAAAATTGAAAATGGCGGAAAATATACAAGGGGGAATATGACGCCATAGGGTGCATTGGATTCGTGTTGACCCAAGGATCCCATGGATACTGAGATTTTGACGATCAGAAGTACGGATCAAAAGTAACAAGCAGAAATGTACCTGTAACTTTGACCTGTTGGTGGCGCTAGAGAGTTTGAGGTGGTGAGCTGAAATTTGCTGACAAGACCCTTGAGACAGCCTAGAATCAGTGTGCCAAATTTGAAAACCTCTAGTCAGACGGTTCTATGGGTTGCCATAGAATTTCATTGATTTTAACAAAATTCAAAATGGCGGAAAATCCTCAAGGCAGAATATGACGTGATAGGGTGCGATAGATTCGACTTGACGCAAGGATTCCAAAGGCAGTGGAATTTTGTTTCTATCCAAAAGGCATCATGAGATATGAGCCAAAAGTCATTTTTCCTAGTTATAGCGCCCCCTAGCAGCCAATTTGTTCCAAATTTTTTGTGGCCCTTTTTGGATGGGTGGGGCATAATGCCACCAAGTTTCGTTAAGATACTCCAAAGGGCGGCCGAGATATGAGCACACTTCCTGTTTGGCGTCTGCGCAGCCAACTTTGATTGGCTGCCACGGGCAAACGCTTATGAAATTCTAAAAACCGGGTAAGTTTCTAGTGCAGCTTTGTCCAAAGTTGCCATTTACCAAGTTTGGGAGAAATTGGTCCAAAATTGAGGGAGGAGAAGCATTTTAATTGATTTTCACAAAATTCAAAATGGCGGGAAAACTATATGGGCGGAAAATGACTTCATGGGGTGTTTTGGATTCGTCTTGACCCAAGGATTCCAGGGATACCAAGTTTTTGAAAATCGGACCAACGGTTCAAAAGTTACAAGCAGAAATGTACCTGCAACTTTGACCTGCTGGTGGCGCTAGAGGGTTGGGGCTGGGGACCTAGAATTTGTTGTGGAGAATCATGAGACTGTCCAGAATGTGTGTGCCAAATTTGAGCATTTTCCTATGTATGGTTCTATGGGCTGCCATAGACATCCCTAAGGAGAAAGTTGAATTGTCTATAATAATAATAATAAATATAGCTGCAAGCAGCAATGCGGGGCCAAGCAGTGTGACCCAGCCTAAGTTGCCATGGCAACAGAAAGAACTGACCAGGCAGACAGTTAGTCTAAAGTTACTATGTACCAAGTTTGGGAGAAATTGGTCAAAAATTGAGGGAGGAGAAGGATTTTAATAGATTTTCACAAATTTCAAAATTTTGGAAAATCTACCTGGTGGAATATGACGCCATAGGGCGTGTTGGATTCGTTTTGACGGAAGGATTCCAGAGATAGTGGAATTTTGTTTCTGCCCAAAACGCATCATGAGATATGAGCCAAAAATCATTTTTCCTAGTTATAGCGCCCCCTAGCGGCCTATTTGGTCCAAATGTTTTGTTTTCCTTTGGGGTGGCGTGGGGCATAAAGCCACCAAGTTTCGTTAAGATACGCCAAAGGACGGCCGAGATATGAGCACACTTCCTGATTGGCGTCTGCGCATCCAAATTTGATTGGATGCCACGGCCAAACGCATAAGAAATTCTAAAAACCGGGTAAGTTTCTTGTGCAGCTTCGTCCATCCTTGCCAAGTACCAAGTTTGGGAAAAATTGATCAAAAATTGAGGGAGGAGAAGCATTTTAATTGATTTTCACAAAATTCAAAATGGCGGAAAATCTACCAGGTGGAATATGACGAGACAGGGAGCGTTGGATTCGGACTGAAGGAACGATTCCAGCGATACTAAGCTTTTGACGATCAGACCTATGGTTCAAAAGTAACAAGCAGAAATGTACCTGCGACTTTGACCCGTTGGTGGCGCTAGAGAGTTTGATGTGGTGAGTTGAAATTTGGTGACAAGAACCTTGAGACAGCCTAGAATCAGTGTGCCAAATTTGAATACCTCTCGTCTGACGGTTCTATGGGTTGCCATAGAATTTCATTGATTTTAACAAAATTCAAAATGGCGGAAAATCCTCAAGGCAGAATATGACGTCATAGGTCGCGATGGATTCGTCTTGACCCAACGATTCCAGAGATAGTGGAATTTTGTTTCTGCCCCAAACGCATCATGAGATATGAGCCAAAAGACATTTTTCCTAGTTATAGCGCCCCCTAGCAGCCAATTTGTGCCAATTTTTTTGTGTTCCTTCCGGGAGGGGTGGGGCATAATCTCACCAAGTTTCGTTAAGAGACGCCAAAGGGCGGCTGAAATATGAGCACACTTCCTGTTTGGCGTCTGCGCAGCCAAATTTGATTGGCTGCCACGGCCAAACGCTTATGAAATTCTAAAATCCGGGTAAGATTCTTGTGCAGCTTAGTCCACAGTTGCCATCTACCAAGTTTGGGAGAAATTGCTCAAAAATTGAGGGAGGAGAAGCATTTTAAGTGATTTTCACAAAATTCAAAATGGCGGGAAAACTATATGGGCGGAAAATGACGTCATGGGGTGCTTTGGATTCGTCTTGACCCAAGGATTCCAGGGATACCAAGTTTTTGAAAATCGGACCAACGGTTCAAAAGTTACAAGCAGAAATGTACCTGCAACTTTGACCTGCTGGTGGCGCTAGAGGGTTGGGGGTGGGGACCTAAAAATTGTTGTGGGGAATGCTGAGACTGTCTAGAATGTGTGTGCCAAATTTGAGCATTTTCCTATGTGTGGTTCTATGGGCTGCCATTGACATCCCATAGGAGAAGAAAGTTGAATAATAATAATAATAATAATAATAAATAAGAAAACCGACAAACTCATTAGGGGCCTTCGCCAGCTTCGCTGCTTGGCCCCTAATAACTATAAGAAAACCTACAAACACATTAGGGGCCTTCGCCAGCTTCGCTGCTTGGCCCCTAATAATAAATATAGCTGCAAGCAGCAATGCGGGGCCAAGCAGTGTGACCCAGCCTAAGTTGCCAAGGCAACAGAAAGAACTGACCAGGCAGACGGTCAGAGGCACGCACGGGAAGTGTTTACAAGCAGAAATGTACCTCCAACCAGATGGGTAGAGGCATGCACGGCTTCACCGTCAAAATCGATTGACTGTGATGGCTGAAATTACTTCAAGTGTACTAGGTGTGTGTGTGTGTGTGTGTGTGTGTGTGTGCAAAAAGACTGCTGAGATATGAGCTCAATGATATATGAGCCAAAATACATTTTGGAAAGTTATAGCGCCCCCTAATGGCCAATGTGCACCAAATGAGGTACGGGACCTTTTGGAGGGGTGGGGCATAATCCCACCAAGTTTGGTTAAGAAAGGTCAAAGGGCTGCCGAGATATGAGCACACTTCCTGTTTCACATCTGCACGGCCAAATTTGATTGGCCGCCACAGCCAAACGCTTATGAAATTCGAAAAACCGGGTAAGTTTTATGTGCAGCTTAGTCCAAAGTTGCCATATACCAAGTTTAGAAGGAATTGGTCAAAAATTGAAGGAGGAGAAGCATTTTAATTGATTTTCACAAAATTCAAAATGGCGGAAAATATACAAGGGGGAATATGACGTCATAGGGTGCGTTGGATTCGTGTTGCCCCACGGATCCCATGGATACTTAGATTTTGACGATCAGTAGTACGGATCAAAAGCAACAAGCAGAAATGTACCTGTAACTTTGACCTGTTGGTGGCGCTAGAGAGTTTGAGGTGGTGAGCTGAAATTTGCTGACAAGACCCGTGAGACAGCCTAGAATCAGTGTGCCAAATTTGAAAACCTCTAGTCAGACGGATCTATGGGTTGCCATAGAATTTCATTGATTTTAACAAAATTCAAAATGGCGGAAAATCCTCAAGGCAGAATATGACGTCATAGGGTGCGATAGATTCGACTTGACGCAAGGATTCCAGAGGCAGTGGAATTTTGTTTCTACCCAAAAGGCATCATGAGATATGAGCCAAAAGTCATTTTTCCTAGTTATAGCGCCCCCTAGCAGCCAATTTGTTCCAAATTTTTTGTGGCCCTTTTTGGGTGGGTGGGGCATAATGCCACCAAGTTTCGTTAAGATACTCCAAAGGGCGGCCGAGATATGAGCACACTTCCTGTTTGGCGTCTGCGCAGCCAACTTTGATTGGCTGCCACGGGCAAACGCTTAGGAAATTCTAAAAACCGGGTAAGTTTCTAGTGCAGCTTTGTCCAAAGTTGCCATTTACCAAGTTTGGGAGAAATTGGTCCAAAATTGAGGGAGGAGAAGCATTTTAATTGATTTTCACAAAATTCAAAATGGCGGGAAAACTATATGGGCGGAAAATGACGTCATGGGGTGCTTTGGATTCGTCTTGACCCAAGGATTCCAGGGATACCAAGTTTTTGAAAATCGGACCAACGGTTCAAAAGTTACAAGCAGAAATGTACCTGCAACTTTGACCTGCTGGTGGCGCTAGAGGGTTGGGGCTGGGGACCTAGAATTTGTTGTGGAGAATCATGAGCCTGTCCAGAATGTGTGTGCCAAATTTGAGCATTTTCCTATGTATGGTTCTATGGGCTGCCATAGACATCCCTAAGGAGAAAGTTGAATTGTCTATAATAATAATAATAATAATAAATATAGCTGCAAGCAGCAATGCGGGGCCAAGCAGTGTGACCCAGCCTAAGTTGCCATGGCAACAGAAAGAACTGACCAGGCAGACGGTCAGAGGCACGCACAGGAAGTGTTTACAAGCAGAAATGTACCTCCAACCAGATGGTTAGAGGCATGCACGGCTTCACCGTCAAATTCGATTGACTGTGATGGCTGAAATTACTTCAAGTGTACTAGGTGTGTGTGTGTGTGTGTGTGCTAAAAGACTGCTGAGATATGAGCTCAATTATATATGAGCCAAAACACATTTTGGAAAGTTATAGCGCCCCCTAATGGCCAAAGTGCACCAAATGTGGTATGGGCACTTATGGAGGGGTGGGGCATAATCCCACCAAGTTTGGTTAAGAAAGATCAAAGGGCTGCCGAGATATGAGCACACGTCCTGTTTCGCGTCTGCACATCCAAGTTTGATTGGCAGCCACGGCCAAACGCTTATGAAATTCGAAAAACCGGGTAAGTTTTTTGTGCAGCTTAGTGCAACGTTGCCATCTACCAAGTTTGGAAGGAATTGGTAAAAAATTGAGGGAGGAGAAGCATTTTAATTGATTTTCACATAATTCAAAATGGCGGAAAATATACAAGGCGGAATATGACGGCATAGGATGCGTTGGATTCGTTTTGACCCAAGGATTCCAGCGATACACAGATTTTGACGATCAGACATACGGTTCAAAAGTAACAAGCAGAAATGTACATGCAACTTTGGCCTGTTGTTGGCGCTAGAGAGTTTGAGGTGGTGAGTTGAAATTTGCTGACAAGAACCTTGAGCCAGCCTAGAATCAGTGTGCCAAATTTGAAAACCTGTCGTCAGACGGTTCTATGGGTTTCCATAGAATTTCATTGATTTTAACAAAATTCAAAATGGCGGAAAATCCTCAAGGCAGAATATGACGTCATAGGGTGCGATAGATTCGTCTTGACCCAAGGATTCCATAGGCAGTGGAATTTTGTTTCTAGCCAAAACGCATCATGAGATATGAGCCAAAAGACATTTTTCCTAGTTATAGCGCCCCCTAGCAGCCAATTTGTTCCAAATTCTTTGGGGTCCTTCATGGAGGGGTGGGGCATAAACCCACCAAGTTTCGTTAAGATACGCCAAAGGCCGGCCGAAATATGAGCACACTTCCTGTTTGGCGTCTGCGCCTCCAATTTTGATTGGCTGCCACGGCCAAACGCTTATGAAATTCTAAAAACCGGGTAAGTTTCTTGTGGAGCTTAGTCCAAAGTTGCCATCTACCAAGTTTGGGAGAAATTGGTCCAAAATTGAGGGAGGAGAAGCATTTTAATTGATTTTCACAAAATTCAAAATGGCGGGAAAACTATATGGGCGGAAAATGACGTCATGGGGTGCTTTGGATTCGTCTTGACCCAAGGATTCCAGGGATACCAAGTTTTTGAAAATCGGACCAACGGTTCAAAAGTTACAAGCAGAAATGTACCTGCAACTTTGACCTGCTGGTGGCGCTAGAGGGTTGGGGGTGGGGACCTAAAAATTGTTGTGGGGAATGCTGAGACTGTCTAGAATGTGTGTGCCAAATTTGAGCATTTTCCTATGTATGGTTCTATGGGCTGCCATTGACATCCCATAGGAGAAGAAAGTTGAATAATAATAATAATAATAATAATAATAAGAAAACCGACAAACTCATTAGGGGCCTTCGCCAGCTTCGCTGCTTGGCCCCTAATAATAATAATAATAAGAAAACCGACAAACTCATTAGGGGCCTTCGCCAGCTTCGCTGCTTGGCCCCTAATAATAAGAAAACCGACAAACTCATTAGGGGCCTTCGCCAGCTTCGCTGCTTGGCCCCTAATAACAAATGGTAAGATCAGATACAAGGTCCTGAACATATACTTTGCACTGTGTGTGGGTAAAGCAAGTCATATTACACTGTGCACTAATGAGGCTGTGATATGGACAGGTGTGTGTGATAAACAGTATTCCAGAGATTGAGAGCGGTGAGCAGCAGCCATGATTGAAGGCAACAGACAAATATATAAATATAGGTGCAGACATGATAGATTAACTTTAGTTAATTCATTTTTTAAAATAATACGTCTCAAACATTATGATAATCTAGTTGATATATCTTGCAAAAGTATTCATCCCCCTTTGTGTTTGTCCTGTTTTGTCGCATTACAAGGTAGAATTGAAATGGATTTTTTTTTTTGGTGGTTAGCGCCATTTGATTTACACAACATGCCTACAACTTTAAAGGTGAAAATTGTTGTTTTGTTGTGACACAAACAATAATTAAGATGAAAAAACAAAAATCTGGAGTACGCATAGGTATTCACCCCGTTTTATAGGAAACCCCTAAATAAGAGCTGGTCCAAACAATTAAATTCATAAGTCACATAATTAGTTGATTAAGATCCACCTGTATGCAATCAAAGTGTCACATGATCTGTAACATGACAACTACAGTGGTGCTTGAAAGTTTGTGAACCCTTTAGAATTTTCTATATTTCTGTATAAATATGACCTAAAACATCATCAGATTTTCACACAAGTCCTAAAAGTAGATAAAGAGAACCCAATTAAATAAATGAGACAAAAATATTATACTTGGTCATTTATTTATTGAGGAAAATGAGCCAATATTACATATCTGTGAGGGGCAAAAGTATGTGAACCTTTGCTTTCAGTATCTGGTGTGGCCCCCTTGTGCAGCAATAACTGCAACTAAACATTTCCGGTAACTGTTGATCAGTCCTGCACACCGGCTTGGAGGAATTTTAGCCCATTCCTCCGTACAGAACAGCTTCAACTCTGGGATGTTGGTGGGTTTCCTCACATGAACTGCTCGCTTCAGGTCCTTCCACAACATTTCCATTGGATTAAGGTCAAGACTTTGACTTGGCCATTCCAAAACATTAACTTTATTCTTCTTTAACCGTTCTTTGGTAGAACGACTTATGTGCTTAGGGTCGTTGTCTTGCTGCATGACCCACCTTCTCTTAAGATTCAGTTCATGGACAGATCCCCTGACATTTTCCTTTAGAATTCACTGGTATAATTCAGAATTCATTGTTCCATCAATGATGGCAAGCCATCCTGGCTCAGCTGCAGCAAAACAGGCCCAAACCATGATACTACCACCACCATATTTCACAGATGGGATAAGGTTCTTCTGCTGGAATGCAGTGTTTTCCTTTCTCCAAACATAACACTTCTCATTAAAACCAAAAAGTTCTATTTTGGTCTCATCCATCCACAAAACATTTTTCCAATAGCCTTCTGGCTTGTCCACGTGATCTTTAGCAAACTGCAGACGAGCAGCAATGTTCTTTTTGGGGAGCAGTGGCTTTCTCCTTGCAACCCTGCCATGCACACCATTGTTGTTCAGTGTTCTCCTGATGGTGGACTCATGAACATTAACATTAGCCAATGTGAGAGAGGCCTTCAGTTGCTTAGAAGTTACCCTGGGGTCCTTTGTGACCTCACCGACTATTACACGCCTTGTTCTTGGAGTGATCTTTGTTGGTCTACCACTCCTGGGGAGGGTAACAATGGTCTTGAATTTCCTCCATTTGTACACAGTCTCTCTGACTGTGGATTGGTGGAGTCCAAACTCTTTAGAGATGCTTTTATAACCTTTTTCAGCCTGATGAGCATCAACAACACTTTTTTCTGAGGTCCTCAGAAATCTCCTTTGTTCGTGCCATAATACACTTCCACAAACGTGTGTTGTGAAGATCAGACTTTGATAGATCCCTGTTCTTTAAATAAAACAGGGTGCCCACTCACTCCTCATTGTCATCCCATTGATTGAAAACACCTGACTTTAATTTCACCTTCAAATTAACTGCTAATCCTAGAGGTTCACATACTTTTGTCACTCACAGATATGTAACACTGGATGATTTTCCTCAATAAATAAATGACCAAGTATTGTATTTTTGTCTCATTTGTTTAACTGGGTTCTCTTTATCTACTTTTAGGACTTGTGTGAAAATCTGATGATGTTTTAGGTCATATTTATGCAGAAATATAGAAAATTCTAAAGGGTTCACAAACTTTCAAGCACCACTGTATATAAATCAACCTGTTCTGGAAGGATCCTGACTCTGCAACACTACAAAGCAAGCAAGATGAGAACCAAGGCGCCTCCAAACAGGTCAGAGACAAAGTTGTGAAGAAGTTTAGATCTGGGTTGGGTTATAAAAAAAAATAAATCCCAAACTTTGAATATCCCAGGGAACACCATTAAATCCATTATAACAAAATGGAAAGAATATGTCACCACTTCAAACTGACAAGAGAAGGCCACCCAGCAAAACTCACAGACCAGGTAAGTAGGGCAATATTCAGAGATGCAGCAAAGACACCAAAGATAACACTGATGGATCTGCAAACATCCACAGTGGAGATGGGAGTATCTATCCATAGGGCCACTTTAAGCCATACACTCCACAGAGTGGGGCTTGATGGAAGAGTGGCCAGAAAAAAAGTCATTGCTTAAGAAAACATGTTTGGAGTTTGCCCAACAGCATGTGGCAGACTCCCCAAACACATGGAAGAAGATTCTCTGGTCAAATGAGACTAAAATTATCTTTTGGGCCATCATGGGAAACGCCATGTGTGGCGCAAAGCCAACACCCTGAGAACACCATTCCTACAGCAAAGCATGGTGTTGGCAGCATCATGCTGTGGGGATATTTTTCATCTGCAGGGACAGGAAAACTGGTCAGGACTGAAGGAAAGTTGGATGTCACTAAATGCAGGGCAATTCTGGAGGAAAACCTGTTTGAGTCGGCCAGAGGTTTGAGACTGGGACGAAGGTTCACATTCCAGCAGGACAATGACCCTAAACATACTGCTAAAGCAACACTGGAGTGGTTTTAAGGGAAACATTTAAATGTCTTGGAATGGCCTAATCAAAGCCCAGACTTCAATCCAACTGAGAATCTGTGGCATAATTTAAAGATTGCTGTACACGAAAGCAACCCATTAACTTGGAGGAGTTGGAGCAGTTTTGCCTTGATGAATGGGTGAAAATCCCAGTTGATAGATGTGCTAAGTCCATAGAGACATACTCCAAGAGACTTGCAGCTGTAATTGCAGCAAGAGGTAGTTCTACAAAGTATTGACTTTGGGGGAGTGAATATCTATGCATACTCCAGATTTCTGTTGTTTCATCTTAATTATTGTTTGTGTCACATCCATCCATCCATTCATTATCTGTAGCCACTTATCCTGTCCTACAGGGTCACAGGCAAGCTGGAGCCTATCCCAGCTGACTATGGGCGAGAGGCGGGATACACCCTGGGCAAGTTGCCAGATTATCGCAGGGCTGACTGTGTCACAGTAAAACAATTTTCACCTTTAAAGTTGTAGGCATGTTGTGTAAATCAAATGGGGCTAACCCCCAAAAAATCCATTTTAATTCCAGCTTGTAATGTGACAAAACAGGACAAGCACAAAGGAGGAAGAATACTTTTGCAAGACACATATATAATATCAGAATCAGAAACACTTTTATTGCCAGGTATGTGAACACACATGAGGAATTTGACTCCGGTTCAACTTAAGTCCCGAGGCAGCCGTCCACGGCGCAATCTTGGATGGATTTTATATATATATATATATATATATATATATATATATATATATATATATATATATACATTATGGCATGCCGTTCAGGAAATTAATCTTTGAATATATTTAATGAATCCCCGAATATATTGAATGAAACTTTGAATATATGGAATGAAACTTTGAATATATTGAATGATTCCCCGAATATATTGAATGAAACTTTGAATATATTGAATGAATCCCTGAATATATTGAATGAAACTCTGAATATATTGAATGAATCCCCGAATATATTGAATGAAACTCTGAATATATGGAATGAATCCCCGAATATAGTGAATGAAACTTTGAATATATTGAATGATTCCCCGAATATATTGAATGAATCCCCGAATATATTGAATGAATCCCCGAATATATTGAATGAAACTCTGAATATATGGAATGAATCCCCGACTATATTGAATGAAACTTTGAATATATTGAATGAATCCCCGAATATATTGAATGAAACTTTGAATATATTGAATGAATCCCCGAATATATTGAATGAAACTCTGAATATATGGAATGAATCCCCGAATATATTGAATGAAACTCTGAATATATTGAATGAATCCCCGAATATATTGAATGAAACTCTGAATATATTGAATGAATCCCCGAATATAGTGAATGAAACTTTGAATATATTGAATGAATCCCCGAATATATTGAATGAAACTTTGAATATATTGAATGAATCCCCGAATATATTGAATGAAACTCTGAATATAT
Organism: Neoarius graeffei; assembly: GCF_027579695.1. Classification (NCBI taxonomy): domain Eukaryota; kingdom Metazoa; phylum Chordata; class Actinopteri; order Siluriformes; family Ariidae; genus Neoarius; species Neoarius graeffei. The sequence continues at coordinate 48,422,707 of NC_083593.1, read as the reverse complement.
GGAATGAATCCCCGAATATATTGAATGAAACTTTGAATATATTGAATGAATCCCCGAATATATGGAATGAAACTTTGAATATATTGAATGAATCCCTGAATATATGGAATGAAACTTTGAATATATGGAATGAAACCCTGAATATATTGAATGAAACTTTGTATTCTGCCCCCGCTCCCACAGCTCGGCAGACAGACAACAGGTCCCAAGAAAAACTCTGACTCAGAGGAGAGTATTAGAGTATATTGAGAAACGCTGTAAAACTCGACAAATAAAATTTACAAATTAGTTTTATATACAGAAAATACCGTTATACAAATATGATCCACGAGGGAAATGACTTTGTCACCGTAGCTTCGTTGCACATAAAAGAAGTAACCACTAATAAAACCACAAGCATTCGCCAGAGTGTTAACAATGTCTTTATTGTTTAAAATAGCCGCAACCAAATCCCGAACCGACTGACTCATTTTTGCTGCAGGACGGCGGCAGTGCCTTCATGACGTCAGCCAAGTTTCATTCCATATATTCAGAGTTTCATTCAATATATTCGGGGATTCATTCCATATATTCAAAGTTTCATTCAATATATTCAGGGATTCATTCCATATATTCAAAGTTTCATTCCATATATTCAGAGTTTCATTCAATATATTCGGGGATTCATTCCATATATTCAGAGTTTCATTCAATATATTCGGGGATTCATTCAATATATTCAGAGTTTCATTCCATATAAGTTTCATTCAATATATTCGGGGATTTATTCCATATATTCAGAGTTTCATTCAATATATTCGGGGATTCATTCAATATATTCAAAGATTAATTTCCTGAACGGCATGCCATAATACATATATATATATATATATATATATATATATATATATATATATATATATATATATATATGTGTGTGTGTGTGTGTGTTAACCTGAAACCAGTGACTGTTGCAGAATTGGCCTGGTAGCCAGATACGTCCATATAACTTGCATCAATCTGAGGTTGAAAAAATATAGTGAGTGTGTATAGTTTATTTAGTATATTTACTTTTAAGCGATATAACATGATGACTAATAATAATAATAATAATTTGACAATATTGTGTAACACTTACTGAACTTCGAATTTCAGAATTATACGTCTTGTATTTTGTACTACTTTGGTCAGTGAGTCGAAAGTCAAACTCTTCATTGATAGCCAGAGAGAAGCTTAATGGATGATAAATGTCTGTGGGGGGAAAGGTACCAGAAATTAAAAATTTTGGAAAATACAAATATTACATTAAAATTACATGATGCTTCAATAAGAAGCAAGAATTAAAATCATACCTCTTACTGTAGCAGATGGAGTTGTGACAGTTGGTGGTTTTGGGGTGGTTGATGTGCTTGACCTGATTGAAATACTGAGGTTTGATGTGGTTGAAGTGGGTGTGGGAGTGGTGGATGATGTGGTTGAAAGGCCTGTTGTGGGGGAAGTAGGTGCAGTTGAGGACTGGTCTAATGTGGGTGAAGTGGGTGTGGTTGAGATGCCTGTTGTGGGGGAAGTAGGTGCAGTTGAGGACATGGCTGATGTGGGTGCAGTTGAGATGCCTGTTGTCGGGGAAGTAGGAGCGGTTGAGGACGGGTCTAATGAGGGTGAAGTGGATGTGGTTGAGATGTCTGTTGTGGGGGAAGTCGGCATGGTTAAGAAGCCTGTTGTGGGTGAAGTAGGTGCAGTTGAGGACTGGTCTAATGTGGGTGAAGTGGATGTGGTTGAGATTTCTGTTGTGGGGGAAGTAGGCATGGTTGAGATGCCTGTGGTGGGGGAAGTAGGTGCAGTTGAGGACAGGTCTAATGTGGGTGAAGTGGGTGCAGTTGAGATGCCTGTTGTCGGGGAAGTAGGCATGGTTGAGATGCCTGTTGTGGGGGAAGTAGATGCAGTTGTGGACTGGTCTAATGTGGGTGAAGTGGATGTGGTTGAGATGTCTGTTGTGGGGGAAGTAGGCATAGTTGAGATGCCTGTTGTGGGGGAAGTAGGTGCAGTTGAGGACTGGTCTAATGTGGGTGGGGTGGGTGTGGTTGAGATGCCTGTTGTGGGTGGCATGGGTGTGGTTGAGGACATGGCTGATGTGGGTGAAGTGGGTGCAGTTGAGAAGCCTGTTGTGGGGGAAATAAGTGCAGTTGAGGACTGGTCTAATGTGGGTGAAGGGGGTGCAGTTGAGATTCCTGTTGTGGAGGAAGTAGGTGCAGTTGAGGACTGTTCTAATGTGGGTGAAATGGGTGCAGTTGAGATGCCTGTTGTCGGGGAAGTAGGCATGGTTGAGATGCCTATTGTGGTGGAAGTAGGTGCAGTTGAGGACTGGTCTAATGTGGATGGGGTGGGTGTGGTTGAGATGCCTGTTGTGGGTGGCATGGGTGTGGTTGAGGACATGGCTGATGTGGGTGAAGTGGGTGCAGTTGAGAAGCCTGTTGTGGGGGAAATAAGTGCAGTTGAGGACTGGTCTAATGTGGGTGAAGGGGGTGCAGTTGAGATTCCTGTTGTGGAGGAAGTAGGTGCAGTTGAGGACTGTTCTAATGTGGGTGAAATGGGTGCAGTTGAGATGCCTGTTGTCGGAGAAGTAGGCATGGTTGAGATGCCTGTTGTGGGGGAAGGACATGCGGTTGAGGACTGGTCTAATGTGGGTGGGGTGGGTGTGGTTGAGATGCCTGTTGTGGGCGGCATGGGCGTGGTTGACAACATGGCTGATGTGAGTGAAGTGGGTGCAGTTGAGATTCCTGTTGTGGGTGAAGTAGGTGCAGATGAGGACTGGTCTAATGTGGGCGAAGTGGATGTGGTTGAGATGCCTGTTGTGGGGGAAGTAGGTGCAGTTGAGGACTGGTCTAATGGGGGTGAAGTGGGTGCAGTTGAGATGCCTGTTGTGGGGGAAGTAGGCATGGTTGAGATGCCTATTGTGGTGGATGTAGGTGCAGTTGAGGACTGGTCTAATGGGGGTGAAGTGGGTGCAGTTGAGATGCATGTTGTCGGGGAAGTAGGCATGGTTGAGATGCCTATTGTGGTGGATGTAGGTGCAGTTGAGGACTGGTCTAATGTGGGTGAAGTGGGTGCGGTTGAGATGCCTGTTGTGGGGGAAGTAGGTGCGGTTGAGGACTGATCTAATGTGGGTGAAATGGGTGCAGTTGAGATGAATGTTGTCGGGGAAGTAGGCATGGTTGAGAACGGGTCTAATGTGGGTGAACTGGATGTGGTTGAGATACCTATTGTGGGTGGCAAGGGCGTTGTTGAGGACATGGCTGATGTGAGTGAAGTGGGTGCAGTTGAGATTCCTGTTGTGGAGGAAGTAGGTGCAGTTGAGGACTGGTCTAATGTGGGTGAAGTGGGTGCAGTTGAGATTCCTGTTGTGTAGGAAGTAGGTGCAGTTGAGGACTGGTCTAATGTGGGTGAAGTGGATGTGGTTGAGATGTCTGTTGTGGGGGAAGTCGGCATGGTTGAGATGCCTGTTGTGGGTGAAGTAGGTGCAGTTGAGGACTGGTCTAATGTGGTTGAAGTGGATGTGGTTGAGATGCCTGTTGTGGGGGAAGGAGGTGCAGTTGAGGACTGGTCAAATGTGGGTGAATTTGCTGAAGTTGAGATGCCTGTTGTTGGGGAAGTAGGCATGGTTGAGATGCCTGATGTTGGGGAAGTAGGTGCAGTTGAGGACTGGTCTAATGTGGGTGCAGTTGAGATGCATGTTGTCGGGGAAGTAGGCATGGTTGAGATGCCTATTGTGGTGGAAGTAGGTGCAGTTGAGGACTGGTCTAATGTGGGTGAAGTGGGTGCGGTTGAGATTCCAGTTGTTGGGGAAGTAGCTGCAGTTGAGGACTGATCTAATGTGGGTGAAGTGGGTGCAGTTGAGATGCCTGTTGTCGGCGATGTAGGCATGGTTGAGGACAGGTCTAATGTGGGTGGGGTGGGTGTGGTTGAGATGCCTGTTGTGGGTGGCATGGGCGTGGTTGAGGACATGGCTGATGTGGGTGAAGTGGGTGCAGTTGAGATGCCTGTTGTGGAGGAAGGAGGTGCAGTTGAGGACTGGTCTAATGTGGGTGAAGTGGGTGCAGTTGAGATTTCTGTTGTGGGGGAAGTAGGCATGGTTGAGATGCCTGTGGTGGGGGAAGTAGGTGCAGTTGAGGACTGGTCTAATGTGGGTGAAGTTGAGATGCCTGTTGTCGGGGAAGTAGGCATGGTTGAGATGCCTGTTGTGGGGGAAGTAGGTGCAGTTGAGGACTGGTCTAATGTGGGTGAAGTGGATGTGGTTGAGATGTCTGTTGTGGGGGAAGTCGGCATGGTTGAGATGCCTGTTGTGGGTGAAGTAGGTGCAGTTGAGGACTGGTCTAATGTGGGTGAAGTGGATGTGGTAGAGATGCCTGTTGTGGGGGAAGTAGGTGCAGTTGAGGACTGGTCTAATGTGGGTGAATTGGGTGAAGTTGAGATGCCTGTTGTCGGGGAAGTAGACATGGTTGAGATGCCTGTTGTGGGGGAAGTAGGTGCAGTTGAGGACTGGTCTAATGGGGGTGAAGTGGGTGCAGTTGAGATGCATGTTGTCGGGGAAGTAGGCATGGTTGAGATGCCTATTGTGGTGGAAGTAGGTGCAGTTGAGGACTGGTCTAATGTGGGTGAAGTGGGTGCGGTTGAGATGCCTGTTGTGGGGGAAGTAGGTGCAGTTGAGGACTGATCTAATGTGGGTGAAGTGGGTGCAGTTGAGATGCCTGTTGTCGGAGAAGTAGGCACGGTTGAGGACGGGTGTAATGTGGGTGAATTGGATGTGGTTGAGATATCTGTTGTGGGAGGCATGGGCGTGCTTGAGGACATGGCTGATGTGAGTGAAGTGGGTGCAGTTGAGATTCCTGTTGTGGAGGAAGTAGGTGCAGTAGAGGACTGGTCTAATGTGGGTGAAGTGGGTGCAGTTGAGATTCCTGTTGTGTAGGAAGTAGGTGCAGTTGAGGACTGGTCTAATGTGGGTGAAGTGGATGTGGTTGAGATGTCTGTTGTGGGGGAAGTCGGCATGGTTGAGATGCCTGTTGTGGGTGAAGTAGGTGCAGTTGAGGACTGGTCTAATGTGGGTGAAGTGGATGTGGTTGAGATGCCTGTTGTGGGGGAAGTAAGTGCAGTTGAGGACTGGTCTAATGTGGGTGAATTTGCTGAAGTTGAGATGCCTGTGGTTGGGGAAGTAGGCATGGTTGAGATGCCTGTTGTTGGGGAAGTAGGTGCAGTTGAGGACTGGTCTAATGTGGGTGAAGTGGGTGCAGTTGAGATGCATGTTGTCGGGGAAGTAGGCATGGTTGAGATGCCTATTGTGGTGGAAGTAGGTGCAGTTGAGGACTGGTCTAATGCGGGTGAAGTGGGTGCGGTTGAGATTCCAGTTGTTGGGGAAGTAGGTGCAGTTGAGGACTGATCTAATGTGGGTGAAGTGGGTGCAGTTGAGATGCCTGTTGTCGGCGACGTATGCACAGTTGAGGACGGGTCTAATGTGGGTGGGGTGGGTGTGGTTGAGATGCCTGTTGTGGGTGGCATGGGCGTGGTTGAGGACATGGCTGATGTGGTTGAAGTGGGTGCAGTTGAGATGCCTGTTGTGGAGGAAGTAGGTGCAGTTGAGGACTGGTCTGATGTGGGTGAAGTGGGTGCAGTTGAGATTTCTGTTGTGGGGGAAGTAGGCATGGCTGAGATGCCTGTGGTGGGGGAAGTAGGTGTGGTTGAGGACAGGTCTAATGTGGGTGAAGTGGATGTGGTAGAGATGCCTGTTGTGGGGGAAGTAGGTGCAGTTGAGGACTGGTCTAATGTGGGTGAATTGGCTGAAGTTGAGATGCCTGTTGTCGGGGAAGTAGGCATGGTTGAGATGCCTGTTGTGGGGGAAATAGGTGCAGTTGTGGACTGGTCTAATGTGGGTGAAGTGGATGTGGTTGAGATGTCTGTTGTGGGGGAAGTCGGCATGGTTGAGAAGCCTATTGTGGGTGAAGTAGAGGACTGGTCTAATGTGGGTGAATTGGCTGAAGCTGACATGCCTGTTGTCGGGGAAGAAGGCATGGTTGAGATGCTTGTTGTGGGGGAAGTAGGTGCAGTTGAGGACTGGTCTAATGTGGGTGAAGTGGGTGCAGTTGAGATGCATGTTGTGGGGGAAGTAGGTGCAGTTGAGGACTGGTCTAATGTGGGTGAAGTGGGTGCAGTTGAGATGCCTCTTGTCGGGGAAGTCGGCATGGTTGAGATGCCTCTTGTGGGTGAAGTAGGTGCAGTTGTGGACTGGTCTAATGTGGGTGAAGTGGATGTGGTTGAGATGTCTGTTGTGGGGGAAGTCGGCACGGTTGAAAAGCCTGTTGTGGGTGAAGTAGGTGTAGTTGAGGACTGGTCTAATGTGGGTGAAGTGGATGTGGTAGAGATGCCTGTTGTGGGGGAAGTAGGTGCAGTTGAGGACTGGTCTAATGTGGGTGAATTGGCTGAAGTTGAGATGCCTGTTGTCGGGGAAGTAGACATGGTTGAGATGCCTGTTGTGGGGGAAGGAGGTGCAGTTGAGGACTGGTCTAATGTGGGTGAAGTGGGTGTGGGTGAGATGCCTGTTGTGGGGGAAGTAGGTGCAGTTGAGGACTGATCTAATGTGGGTGAAGTGGGTGCAGTTGAGATGCCTGTTGGCGGGGAAGTAGGCACGGTTGAGGACGGGTCTAATGTGGGTGAAGTGGATGTGGTTGAGATGTCTGTTGTGGGGGAAGTCGGCATGGTTGAGAAGCCTATTGTGGGTGAAGTAGAGGACTGGTCTAATGTGGGTGAATTGGCTGAAGCTGAGATGCCTGTTGTCGGGGAAGTAGGCATGGTTGAGATGCCTGTTGTAGGGGAAGTAGGTCCAGTTGAGGACTGGTCTAATGTGGGTGAAGTGGGTGCAGTTGAGATGCATGTTGTGGGGGAAGTAGGTGCAGTTGAGGACTGGTCTAATGTGGGTGAAGTGGGTGCAGTTGAGATGCCTGTTGTCGGGGAAGTCGGCATGGTTGAGATGCCTCTTGTGGGGGAAGTAGGTGCAGTTGTGGACTGGTCTAATGTGGGTGAAGTGGATTTGGTTGAGATGTCTGTTGTGGGGGAAGTAGGTGCAGTTGAGGACTGGTCTAATGTGGGGGAATTGGCTGAAGCTGAGCTGCCTGTTGTCGGGGAAGTAGGCATGGTTGAGATGCCTGTTGTGGGGGAAGTAGGTGCAGTTGAGGACTGGTCTAATGTGGGTGAAGTGGGTGCAGTTGAGATTCCTGTTGTGGAGGAAGTAGGTGCAGTTGAGGACTGTTCTAATGTGGGTGAAATGGGTGCAGTTGAGATGCCTGTTGTCGGGGAAGTAGGCATGTTTGAGATGCCTGTTGTGGGGGAAGGACATGCGGTTGAGGACAGGTCTAATGTGGGTGGGGTGGGTGTGGTTGAGATGCCTGTTGTGGGCGGCATGGGCGTGGTTGAGAACATGGCTGATGTGAGTGAAGTGGGTGCAGTTGAGATTCCTGTTGTGGGTGAAGTAGGTGCAGTTGAGGACTGGTCTAATGTGGGTGAAGTGGATGCGGTTGAGATGCCTGTTGTGGGGGAAGTAGGTGCAGTTGAGGACTGGTCTAATGTGGGTGAAGTGGATGTGGTTGAGATGTCTGCTGTGGGGGAAGTCGGCATGGTTGAGATGCCTGTTGTGGGTGAAGTAGGTGCAGTTGAGGACTGGTCTAATGTGGGTGAAGTGGATGTGGTTGAGATGCCTGTTGTGGGGGAAGTAGGTGCAGTTGAGGACTGGTCAAATGTGGGTGAATTTGCTGAAGTTGAGATGCCTGTTGTTGGGGAAGTAGGCATGGTTGAGATGCCTGTTGTTGGGGAAGTAGGTGCAGTTGAGGACTGGTCTAATGTGGGTGAAGTGGGTGCAGTTGAGATGCATGTTGTCGGGGAAGTAGGTGCAGTTGAGGACTGATCTAATGTGGGTGAAGTGGGTGCAGTTGAGATGCCTGTTGTCGGCGATGTATGCACGGTTGAGGACGGGTCTAATGTGGGTGGGGTGGGTGTGGTTGAGATGCATGTTGTGGGGGAAGGAGGTGCAGTTGAGGACTGGTCTAATGTGGGTGAAGTGGGTGCAGTTGAGATTTCTGTTGTGGGGGAAGTAGGCATGGTTGAGATGCCTGTGGTGGGGGAAGTAGGTGCGGTTGCGGACTGGTCTAATGTGGGTGAAGTTGAGATGCCTGTTGTCGGGGAAGTAGGCATGGTTGAGATGCCTGTTGTGGGGGAAGTAGGTGCAGTTGAGGACTGGTCTAATGTGGGTGAAGTGGATGTGGTTGAGATGTCTGTTGTGGGGAAAGTCGGCATGGTTGAGATGCCTGTTGTGGGTGAAGTAGGTGCAGTTGAGGACTGGTCTAATGTGGGTGAAGTGGATGTGGTTGAGATGCCTGTTGTGGGGGAAGTAGGTGCAGTTGAGGACTGGTCTAATGTGGGTGAATTTGCTGAAGTTGAGATGCCTGTGGTTGGGGAAGTAGGCATGGTTGAGATGCCTGTTGTTGGGGAAGTAGGTGCAGTTGAGGACTGGTCTAATGTGGGTGAAGTGGGTGCAGTTGAGATGCATGTTGTCGGGGAAGTAGGCATGGTTGAGATGCCTATTGTGGTGGAAGTAGGTGCAGTTGAGGACTGGTCTAATGTGGTTGAAGTGGGTGCGGTTGAGATTCCAGTTGTTGGGGAAGTAGGTGCAGTTGAGGACTGGTCTAATGTGGGTGAATTGGCTGAAGTTAAGATGCCTGTTGTCGGGGACGTAGGCATGGTTGAGATGCCTGTTGTGGGGGAAATAGGTGCAGTTGTGGACTGGTCTAATGTGGGTGAAGTGGATGTGGTTGAGATGTCTGTTGTGGGGGAAGTCGGCATGGTTGAGAAGCCTATTGTGGGTGAAGCAGAGGACTGGTCTAATGTGGGTGAATTGGCTGAAGCTGAGATGCCTGTTGTCGGGGAAGTAGGCATGGTTGAGATGCCTGTTGTGGGGGAAGTAGGTGCAGTTGAGGACTGGTCTAATGTGGTTGAAGTGGGTGCAGTTGAGATGCATGTTGTGGGGGAAGTAGGTGCAGTTGAGGACTGGTCTAATGTGGGTCGGGTGGGTGTGGTTGAGATGCCTGTTGTGAGTGGCATGGGCGTGGTTGAGGACATGGCTGATGTGGGTGATGTGGGTGCAGTTGAGACGCCTGTTGTGGAGGAAGGAGGTGCAGTTGAGGACTGGTCTAATGTGGGTGAAGTGGGTGCAGTTGAGATTTCTGTTGTGGAGGAAGTAGGTGCAGTTAAGGACTGGTCTAATGTGGGTGAAGTGGATGTGGTTGAGATGTCTGTTGTGGGGGAAGTCGGCATGGTTGAGATGCCTGTTGTTGGTGAAGTAGGTGCAGTTGAGGACTGGTCTAATGTGCGTGAAGTGGATGTGGTTGAGATGTCTGTTGAGGGGGAAGTCGGCATGGTTGAGATGCCTGTTTTGGGTGAAGTAGGTGCAGTTGAGGACTGGTCTAATGTGCGTGAAGCGGATGTGGTTGAGATGTCTGTTGAGGGCGAAGTCGGCATGGTTGAGATGCCTGTTGTGGGTGAAGTAGGTGCAGTTGAGGACTGGTCTAATGTGGGTGAAGTGGATGTGGTTGAGATGCCTGTTGTGGGTGAAGTAGGTGCAGTTGAGGACTGGTCTAATGTGGGTGAAGTGGGTGCAGTTGAGATGCATGTTATCGGGGAAGTAGGCATGGTTGAGGTGCCTATTGTGGTGGAAGTAGGTGCAGTTGAGGACTGGTCTAATGTGGGAGAAGTGGGTGCGGTTGAGATTCCAGTTGTTGGGGAAGTAGGTGCAGTTGAGGACTGATCTAATGTGGGTGAAGTGGGTGCAGTTGAGATGCCTGTTGTCGGGGAAGAAGGCACGGTTGAGGACGGGTCTAATGTGGGTGGGGTGGGTGTGGTTGAGATGCCTGTTGTGGGTGGCATGGGCGTGGTTGAGGACATGGCTGATGTGGGTGAAGTGGGTGCAGTTGAGATGCCTGTTGTGGAGGAAGTAGGTGCAGTTGAGGACTGGTCTAATGTGGGTGAAGTGGATGTGGTTGAGATGTCTGTTGTGGGGGAAGTCGACATGGTTGAGAAGCCTATTGTGGGTGAAGTATGTGCAGTTGAGGACTGGTCTAATGTGGGTGAATTGGCTGAAGCTGAGATGCCTGTTGTCGGGGAAGTAGGCATGGTTGAGATTCTTGTTGTGGGTGAAGTAGGTGCAGTTGAGGACTGGTCTAATGTGGGTGAAGTGGATGTGGTTGAGATGCCTGTTGTGGGGGAAGTAGGTGCAGTTGAGGACTGGTCTAATGTGGGTGAATTTGCTGAAGTTGAGATGCCTGTTGTTGGGGAAGTAGGCATGGTTGAGATGCCTGTTGTTGGGGAAGTAGGTGCAGTTGAGGATTGGTCTAATGTGGGTGAAGTGGGTGCAGTTGAGATGCATGTTGTCGGGGAAGTAGGTGTAGTTGAGGACTGGTCTAATGTGGGTGAAGTGGGTGCAGTTGAGATGCCTGTTGTCGGGGAAGTCGGCATGGTTGAGATGCCTCTTGTGGGGGAAGTAGGTGCAGTTGTGGACTGGTCTAATGTGGGTGAAGTGGATGTGGTTGAGATGTCTGTTGTGGGGGAAGTCGGCATGGTTGAGAAGCCTGTTGTGGGTGAAGTAGGTGCAGTTGAGGACTGGTCTAATGTGGGTGAAGTGGATGTGTTTGAGATTTCTGTTGTGGGGGAAGTAGGCATGGTTGAGATGTCTGTTGTGGGGGAAGTAGATGCGGTTGAGGACTGGTCTAATGTGGGTCGAGTGGGTGTGGTTGAGATGCCTGTTGTGGGTGGCATGGGCGTGGTTGAGGACATGCCTGATGTGGGTGATGTGGGTGCAGTTGAGATTCCTGTTGTGGAGGAAGTAGGTGCAGTTGGGGACTGGTCTAATGTGGGTGAAGCGGATGTGGTTGAGATGTCTGTTGAGGGGGAAGTCAGCATGGTTGAGATGCCTGTTGTGGGTGAAGTAGGTGCAGTTGAGGACTGGTCTAATGTGGGTGAAGTGGGTGCAGTTGAGATGCATGTTATCGGGGAAGTAGGCATGGTTGAGGTGCCTATTGTGGTGGAAGTAGGTGCAGTTGAGGACTGGTCTAATGTGGGTGAAGTGGGTGTGGTTGAGATTCCAGTTGTTGGGGAAGTAGGTGCAGTTGAGGACTGATCTAATGTGGGTGAAGTGGGTGCAGTTGAGATGCCTGTTGTCGGGGAAGTAGGCACGGTTGAGGACGGGTCTAATATGGGTGGGGTGGGTGTGGTTGAGATGCCTGGTGTGGGTGGCATGGGCATGGTTGAGGGCATGGATGATGTGGGTGAATTGGGTGCAGTTGAGATGCCTGTTGTGGAGGAAGTACGTGCAGTTGAGGACTGGTCGAATGTGGGTGAAGTGGGTGCAGTTGAGATTTCTGTTGTGGGGGAAGTAGGCATGGTTGAGATGCCTGTGGTGGGGGAAGTAGGTGCGGTTGAGGACAGGTCTAATGTGGGTGAAGTTGAGATGCCTCTTGTCGGGGAAGTAGGCATGGTTGAGATGCCTGTTGTGGGGGAAGTAGGTGCAGTTGTGGACTGGTCTAATGTGGGTGAAGTGGATGTGGATGAGATGTCTGTTGAGGGGGACGTCAGCATGGTTGAGATGCCTGTTGTGGGTGAAGTAGATGCAGTTGAGGACTGGTCTAATGTGGGTGAAGTGGGTGCAGGTGAGATGCATGTTATCGGGGAAGTAGGCATGGTTGAGGTGCCTATTGTGGTGGACGTAGGTGCAGTTGAGGACTGGTCTAATGTGGGTGAAGTGGGTGTGGTTGAGATTCCAGTTGTTGGGTAAGTAGGTGCAGTTGAGGACTGATCTAATGTGGGTGAAGTGGGTGCAGTTGAGATGCCTGTTGTCGGGGAAGTAGGCACGGTTGAGGACGGGTCTAATGTGGGTGGTGTGGGTGTGGTTGAGATGCCTGTTGTGGGTGGCATGGGCATGGTTGAGGACATGGCTGATGTGGCTGAATTGGGTGCAGCTGAGATGCCTGTGGTGGGGGAAGTAGGTGCGGTTGAGGACAGGTCTAATGTGGGTGAAGTTGAGATGCCTCTTGTCGGGGAAGTAGGCATGGTTGAGATGCCTGTTGTGGGGGAAGTAGGTGCAGTTGTGGACTGGTCTAATGTGGGTGAAGTGGATGTGGTTGAGATGTCTGTTGTTGGGGTAGTCGGCATGGTTGAGAAGCCTATTGTGGGTGAAGTAGGTGCAGTTGAGGACTGGTCTAATGTGGGTGAATTGGCTGAAGCTGAGATGCCTGTTGTCGGGGAAGTAGGTGCAGTTGAGGACTGATCTAATGTGGGTGAAGTGGGTGCAGTTGAGATGACTGTTGTCGGGGAAGTAGGCACGGTTGAGGACGGGTCTAATGTGGGTGAACTGTATTTGGTTGAGATGCCTGTTGTGGGTAGCATGGGCGTGGTTGAGGACATGGCTGATGTGAGTGAAGTGGGTGCAGTTGAGATTCCTGTTGTGGAGGAAGTAGGTGCAGTTGAGGACTGTTCTAATGTGGGTGAAGTGGATGTGGTTGAGATTTCTTTTGTGGGGGAAGTAGGCATGGTTGAGATGCCTGTGGTGGGGGAAGTAGGTGCAGTTGAGGACAGGTCTAATGTGGGTGAATTTGGTGCAGTTGAGATGCCTGGTGTCGGGGAAGTAGGCATGGTTGAGGTGCCTGTGGTGGGGGAAGAAGGTGTGGTTGAGGACAGGTCTAATGTGGGTGAAGTTGGTGCAGTTGAGATGCCTGTTGTCGGGGAAGTCGGCATGGTTGAGGTGCCTGTGGTGGGGGAAGAAGGTGCGGTTGAGGTCAGGTCTAATGTGGGTGAATTGGCTGAAGCTGAGATGTCTGTTGTCGGGGAAGTAGGCATGGTTGAGATGCCTGTTGTGGGGGAAGTAGGTGCAGTTGAGGACTGGTCTAATGTGGGTGAAGTGGGTGCAGTTGAGATGCATATTGTCGGGGAAGTAGGTGCAGTTAAGGACTGATCTAATGTGGGTGAAGTGGGTGCAGTTGAGATGCCTGTTGTCGGGGAAGTAGGCACAGTTGAGGACGGGTCTAATGTGGGTGAACTGGATGTGGTTGAGATGCCTGTTGTGGGTAGCATGGGCGTGGTTGAGGACATGGCTGATGTCAGTGAAGTGGGTGCAGTTGAGATTCCTGTTGTGGAGGAAGTAGGTGCAGTTGAGGACTGTTCTAATGTGGGTGAAGTGGATGTGGTTGAGATTTCTGTTGTGGGGGAAGTAGGCATGGTTGAGATGCCTGTGGTGGGGGAAGTAGGTGCAGTTGAGGACAGGTCTAATGTGGGTGAAGTGGGTGCAGTTGAGATGCCTGTTCTCGGGGAAGTAGGCATGGTTGAGGTGCCTGTGGTGGGGGAAGAAGGTGCGGTTGAGGACAGGTCTAATGTGGGTGAAGTGGGTGCAGTTGAGATGCCTGTTGTCGGGGAAGTCGGCATGGTTGAGGTGCCTGTGGTGGGGGAAGAAGGTGCGGTTGAGGACAGGTCTAATGTGGGTGAATTGGCTGAAGCTGAGATGTCTGTTGTCGGGGAAGTAGGCATGGTTGAGATGCCTGTTGTGGGGGAAGTAGGTGCAGTTGAGGACTGGTCTAATGTGGGTGAAGTGGGTGCAGTTGAGATGCATGTTGTCGGGGAAGTAGGTGCAGTTGAGGACTGATCTAATGTGGGTGAAGTGGGTGCAGTTGAGATGCCTGTTGTCGGGGAAGTAGGCACAGTTGAGGACGGGTCTAATGTGGGTGAACTGGATGTGGTTGAGATGCCTGTTGTGGGTAGCATGGGCATGGTTGAGGACATGGCTGATGTCAGTGAAGTGGGTGCAGTTGAGATTCCTGTTGTGGAGGAAGTAGGTGCAGTTGAGGACTGGTCTAATGTGGCTGAAGTGGATGTGGTTGAGATTTCTGTTGTGGGGGAAGTAGTCATGGTTGAGATGCCTGTTGTGGGGGAAGTATATGCGGTTGAGGACTGGTCTAATGTGGGTGGGGTGGGTGTGGTTGAGATGCCTGTTGTGGGTGGCATGGGTGTGGTTGAGGACATGGCTGATGTGGGTGACGTGGGTGCAGTTGAGATGCCTGTTGTGTAGGAAGTAGGTGCAGTTGAGGACTGGTCTAATGTAGGTGAAGTGGATGTGGTTGAGATTTCTGTTGTGGGGGAAGTAGGCATGGTTGAGATGCCTGTTGTGGGGCAAGTAGATGCCGTTGAAGACTGGTCTAATGTGGTTGGGGTGGGTGTGGTTGAGATGCCTTTTGTGGGTGGCATGGGCGTGGTTGAGGACATGGCTGATGTGGGTGAAGTGGGTGCAGTTGAGATGCCTGTTGTGGAGGAAGTAGGTTTACTTGAGGACTGGTCTAATGTGGGTGAAGTGGGTGCAGTTGAGATTTCTGTTGTGGGGGAAGTAGGCATGGTTGAGATGCCTGTGGTGGGGGATGTAGGTGCGGTTGAGGACAGGTCTAATGTGGGTGAAGTTGAGATGCCTGTTGTCGGGGAAGTAGGCATGGTTGAGATGCCTGTTGTGGGGGAAGTAGGTGCAGTTGTGGACTGGTCTAATATGGGTGAAGTGGATGTGGTTGAGATGTCTGTTGTGGGGGAAGTCGGCATGGTTGAGAAGCCTGTTGTGGGTGAAGTAGGTGCAGTTGAGGACTGGTCTAATGTAGGTGAAATGGATGTGGTTGAGATTTCTGTTGTGGGGGAAGTAGGCATGGTTGAGATGCCTGTTGTGGGGCAAGTAGATGCTGTTGAAGACTGGTCTAATGTGGGTGGGGTGGGTGTGGTTGAGATGACTTTTGTGGGTGGCATGGGCGTGGTTGAGGACATGACTGATGTGGGTGAAGTGGGTGCAGTTGAGATGCCTGTTGTGGAGGAAGTAGGTGCAGTTGAGGACTGGTCTAATGTGGGTGAAGTGGACACGGTTGAGACACCTGTTGTGGGTGGCATGGGCGTGGTTGAGGCCACGACTGATGTGGGTGAAGTAGGTGCGGTTGAGATGCCTATTGTGGGGGAAGTAGGTGGAGTTGAGGACTGGTCTAATGTGGGTGAATTGGATGTGGTTGAGGTGTCTGTTGTGGGGGAAGTCGGCGTGGTTGAGAAGCCTGTTGTGGGTGAAGTAGGTGCAATTGAAGACTGGTCTAATGTGGGTGAAGTAGATGTAGTTGAGACACCTGTTCTGGGGGAAGTGGACTTGGTTGAGATGCTTGCTGTGGAGGAATTGGACACCATTGACAGGTCTGATGTGGTTGTAGTGGGTATTGGTAACACGGTTGAGAGGGCTGATATGGTTTGGGTTGAGGTGCCTGGAGTTTGAGCAGTCACCATATTCTTAAAAAAATAAATATATAAAATAAATAAAAGCAAAATTGTGAGAAATGTAGCACTTCTCACAGGGTGTACCCTATGTAAATAATCTTTAATTGAGTTTTATTATTATTATTATTATTATTATTATTATTATTATTATTTTATCATTACCTGTTTTGTGTGTTCATGCACATTTATGATCATCGCTTATTTCTTAAATACCTTTTTTTTTTTAAAAATAAAATAGCGGTATGTCGCCTGGTGCTCATGAACAATTTTTGTTCACTGTATGGGCCAACAATAATTGTCAGTGTTGGAGGTCTCACAAAACTAAATTAAAATATATTTTATATTGTTTAGCACCTGGCTGATAAGAGCACAAGTTCAGTGGATTTGTGTTTGATTTTGGTTGTTTTGAATGATATTTTCTTTGTGTATTTTTTGGAGTTTTTTTTTCTTTCTTTAGCTCATACGGTGTGTTTGTGAAGACTATTCTAATGGAATTTTTCGTACAGCCCTGTGTGTGTGTGTGTGTGTGTGTGTGTGTGTGTGTGTGTGTGTGTGTGTGTGTGTTAGGGCTTCGTGACCCATTCATGAACCTGGCGCTATGTGTGTTTGTGACACGGTTAGTATGTGGAGGAAGAAATTAGCAACAATGGCGGTTGGTCCCCTGGGTCTACTAAATATTAGGGAATATACCTTTGTGGCAGTGGGGGCATGGTCAAGCATCGGGCTGTGACAGGAGGCCGGAGTCAGGGAAGGTAAGTGGCAGAATCACTACACCTGGTGTTAGTTAACCTGTGTTTGTGTACCTTCCCCAGTGACCACGCCCTATATAAGGAGAGAGAGAGAGCAGAGGAAGAGAACTCTCTCCCCAACCAGATGACTTGTGTGTGTGTGTGTGTGTGTGTGTGTGTGTGTGTATGCATGTGGCTGGGAGAGTGTGCTTTTGCGACTGAAAAGTGCAAATAAAAAGTTTTTGCAACTCAGTTCTGGCCTGCCGTACTTCTGTGCTCCACCCACCCGCTCTGATTTCTACAGCCATCAAAGGGAATATATATACTGTATGATGACTAAGGACATTTCCTTCTGTTGTAATAGTTTAAATACTTGCTTTCGATTGGGTTATGGTTTTTACCAGAATGTTCCACAAGGATATAAAGGCCATCAAGAAAGTGGAGTGGCTTGCATGCCCTGAACCATTTTTTGCTCTGCTTTTCTCTTTGCATTGAGAAACAAACAATAAAGATTCTTTTTCTCTGCTTGGATCCAAACGAGTGAGAGGGGTTTTTCCACCACACTATATTCTGATTAAAGCAACTTTTTATTCACCATCAGTTGAAGATTACAACAATCAATTAACCGCAGATGCTACACCCTGCCTCTCACCTGAAGTCAGCTGGGATTGCCTCCAGCTTCCCCTGTGACCCTGATGCTTCAGCTGTCGGGATGGATGGATGGATGGATAAATATTTATATCATTTTTTTAATATCGGGTTCAACACCAGCTATTTTAAGGGACTATGATTAGTTGGATTAATTGTAATAATCAATCAAATTATATTTAGTACTGTAAAATCTGCAGTTGACTGCTTAAAAAATGCAGCCCAGAGACCATGCTGCATTTACAAAATGATATTTTGTTTGTTTATATTTCACTACAAGTGTAATTATGTATTTGTAAGAACAGAACTGCTACTGAACAGTCACTTTTCAAATTCGGTGGAAATTAAGATAACTTAAGGTAAATTAAAGCAACTCAAACTACATTACACTTACTGTAGAAATCCTGCTATTTGAAAGGGCCCAGTTGAGTTCTTAACTAGAAATAAACTGAAGAAGTATTGTTTCTTTACCTTCTGAATTTGTCCTTGCATATAAATTAGCAGAATAACAACAAATCTCAGGAAATATTCTGTTGTCCCTGTAACATAAAGGTAAAGGATAAAAATCAAAGACGTCATATGCAAGTCTTATACACATATAATATTATCTTATCAGCAGCACAGGTTTTGGTTTAGGATTCCCAGGAAAATGGCTGTAGTTCCAGGGAATTGACATTTATTTAAGAACAGCTGCCACCCCATTCCAATGTCCAATTTCATCCTGAACATTCTCATCTCATCTCATTATCTCTAGCCGCTTTATCCTTCTACAGGGTCGCAGGCAAGCTGGAGCCTATCCCAGCTGACTACGGGCGAAAGGCGGGGTACACCCTGGACAAGTCGCCAGGTCATCACAGGGCTGACACATAGACACAGACAACCATTCACACTCTCATTCACACCTACGGTCAATTTAGAGTCACCAGTTAACCTAACCTGCATGTCTTTGGACTGTGGGGGAAACCGGAGCACCCGGAGGAAACCCACGCGGACACGGGGAGAACATGCAAACTCCGCACAGAAAGGCCCCCGCCGGCCCCGGGGCTCGAACCCAGGACCTTCTTGCTGTGAGGCGACAGCGCTAACCACTACACCACTGTGCCGCCTCATCCTGAACAGTTTTGAAAAAAAAAAAAACCCTCATACAGTGGTGCTTGAAAGTTTGTGAACCCTTTAGAATTTTCTATATTTCTGCATAAATATGACTTAAAACATCATCAGATTTTCACACAAGTCCTAAAAGTAGGTAAAGAAAACCCAGTTAAACAAACAAGACAAAAAATATTATACTTGGTCATTTATTTAATGAAGAAAACAATCCAATATTACATATCTGTGAGTGGCAAAAGTATGTGAACCTTTGCATTCAGTATCTGGTGTGACCCCCTTGTGCAGCAATAACTGCAACTAAATGTTTCCGGTAACTGTTGATCAATCCTGCACACCGGCTTGGAGGAATTTTAGCCCATTCCTCCGTACAGAACAGCTTCAACTCTGGGATGTTGGTGGGTTTCCTCACATGAACTGCTCGCTTCAGGTCCTTCCACAACATTTCGATTGGATTAAGGTCAGGACTTTGACTTGGCCATTCCAAAACATTAACTTTATTCTCCTTTAACCATTCTTTGGTAGAATGACTTGTGTGCTTAGGGTCGTTGTCTTGCTGCATGACGCACCTTCTCTTGAGATTCAGTTCATAGACAGATGTCCTGACATTTTCCTTTAGAATTCAATGGTATAAATCAGAATTCATTGTTCCATCAATGATGGCAAGCCATCCTGGCCCAGATGCAGCAAAACAGGCCCAAACCATGATACTATCACCACCATGTTTCACAAATGGGATAAGGTTCTTATGCTGGAATGCAGTGTTTTCCTTTCTCCAAACATAACGCTTCTCATTTAAACCAAAAAGTTCTATTTTGGTCTCATCCGTCCACAAAACATTTTTCCAATAGCCTTCTGGCTTGTCCACGTAATCTTTAGCAAACTGCAGATGAGCAGCAATGTTCTTTTTGGAGAGCAGTGGCTTTCTCCTTGCAACCCTGCCATGCACACCATTGCTGTTCAGTGTTCTGCTGATGGTGGACTCATGAACATTAACATTAGTCAATGTGAGAGAGGCCTTCAGTTGCTTAGAAGTTACCCTGGGGTCCTTTGTGACCTCGCCGACTGTTATACGCTTTGTTCTTGGAGTGATCTTTGTTGGTTGACCACTCCTGGGGAGGGTAACAATGGTCTTGAATTTCCTCCATTTGTACACAATCTGTCTGACTGTGGATTGGTGGAGTCCAAACTCTTTAGAGATGGTGTTGTAACCTTTTCCAGCTTGATGAGCATCAACAACGCTTTTTCTGAGGCCCTCAGAAATCTCCTTTGTTCATGCCATGATACGCTTCCACAAACATGTGTTGTGAAGATCAGACTTTGATAGATCCCTGTTCTTGAACTAAAACAGGATGCCCACTCACACCTGATTGTCATCCCATTGATTGAAAACACCTGACTCTAATTTCACCTTCAAATTAACTGCTAATCCTAGAGGTTCACATACTTTTGCCACTCACAGATATGTAATATTGGATCATTTTCCTCAATAAATAAATGACCAAGTATAATATTTTTGTCTCATTTGTTTAACTGGATTCTCTTTATCTACTTTTAGGACTTGTGTGAAAATCTGACAATGCTTTAGGTCATATTTATGCAGAAATATAGAGAATTCTAAAGGGTTCACAAACTTTCAAGCACCACTGTATATTGTACAACCCCGATTCCAAAAAAGTTGGGACAAAGTACAAATTGTAAATAAAAACGGAATGCAATGATGTGGAAGTTTAAAAATTCCATATTTTATTCAGAATAGAACATAGATGACATACCAAATGTTTAAACTGAGAAAATGTATAATTTAAAGAGAAAAATTAGGTGATTTTAAATTTCATGACAACAACACATCTCAAAAAAGTTGGGACAAGGCCATGTTTACCACTGTGAGACATCCGCTTTTCTCTTTACAACAGTCTGTAAATGTCTGGGGACTGAGGAGACAAGTTGCTCAAGTTTAGGGATAGGAATGTTAACCCATTCTTGTCTAATGTAGGATTCTAGTTGCTCAACTGTCTTAGGTCTTTTTTGTCGTATCTTCCGTTTTATGATGCACCAAATGTTTTCTATGGGTGAAAGATCTGGACTGCAGGCTGGCCAGTTCAGTACCCGGACCCTTCTTCTACGCAGCCATGATGCTGTAATTGATGCAGTATGTGGTTTGGCATTGTCATGTTGGAAAATGCAAGGTCTTCCCTGAAAGAGACGTCGTCTGGATGGGAGCATATGTTGCTCTAGAACCTGGATATACCTTTCAGCATTGATGGTGTCTTTCCAGATGTGTAAGCTGCCCATGCCACACACACTAATGCAACCCCATACCATCAGAGATGCAGGCTTCTGAACTGAGCGCTGATAACAACTTGGGTCGTCCTTCTCCTCTTTAGTCCAAATGACACGGCGTCCCTGATTTCCATAAAGAGCTTCAAATTTTGATTCGTCTGACCACAGAACAGTTTTCCACTTTGCCACAGTCCATTTTAAATGAGCCTTGGCCCAGAGAAGACGTCTGCGCTTCTGGATCACGTTTAGATACGGCTTCTTCTTTGAACGATAGAGTTTTAGCTGGCAATGGTGGATGGCACGGTGAATTGTGTTCACAGATAATGTTCTCTGGAAATATTCCTGAGCCCATTTTGTGATTTCCAATACAGAAGCATGCCTGTATGTGATGCAGTGCCGTCTAAGAGCCCAAAGATCATGGGCACCCAGTATGGTTTTCCGGCCTTGACCCTTACGCACAGAGATTCTTCCAGATTCTCTGAATCTTTTGATGATATTATGCACTGTAGATGATGATATGTTCAAACTCTTTGCAATTTTACACTGTCGAACTCCTTTCTGATATTGCTCCACTATTTGTCGGCGCAGAATTAGGAGGATTGGTGATCCTCTTCCCATCATTACTTCTGAGAGCCGCTGCCACTCCAAGATGCTCTATTTATACCCAGTCATGTTAATGACCTATTGCCAATTGACCTAATGAGTTGCAGTTTGGTCCTCCAGCTGTTCCTTTTTTGTACCTTTAACTTTTCCAGCCTCTTTATTGCCCCTGTCCCAACTTTTTTGAGATGTGTTGCTATCATGAAATTTCAAATGAGCCAATATTTGGCATGAAATTTCAAAATGTCTCACTTTCAACATTTGATATGTTGTCTATGTTCTATTGTGAATACAATATCAGTTTTTGAGATTTGTAAATTATTGCATTCTGTTTTTATTTACAATTAGTACTTTGTCCCAACTTTTTTGGAATCGGGTTTGTAATCCTTTTGCTGACCTTGCACATAAGTCTGCTGTTGAATAAAATTAACTATTTCTGAGACTTAAGGTCAACAGTAGCTTAATTCTTGGTGCTCATGCTGCTAATGTTCAGCTGAATCCTTTAATAAGTTCTTTATCCAACAGAAAAGAAAGTACAAGGACATGTGGCTTTCAACAAACAGTTGAAAAGCATGATTAGCTCTTTCATCATGTCGTACTTACTACTCCTTCTATTCTATGTTGCTAAATGAAGGGCATAATCCCTTGTTATTTTTAGGTGTCCTACTGATAGTAAATCTGTAGAGTAAAATTGTCATAAGGCTTAAAGGGCTTAAAAAGGAGCTTCAAATGATGAACTACTTTTGCTTATGAAGTACTTTTAAAATAGTTCTAACTAAAGTTTTGTTTATTGTGATACATAGCAGTTATTTCAGCAAGAGTGATGTTGAATTTATTAGATTTTCGTTAGAAGGAACTTAAAAAAGATATGCAGAATGATCATTTTGCTACCAGCAAGTTACATATTATGGTCCTAGTTGATATCTACTTGAACAAACAGAGTTAAATATAAATGATTCCTTGGATAAAAATATTATTGTAAACGAGTAGTTTTGTTGCATTTATCCAAAATATTAGCTTACCTTTTTTAGCCATGATACTCAAATATATTTTGAACTTCAGCAGGTACTACGTCAGTTTTTCTATATATAAATACAAGAGTTAATTGTTACATTTAGAAAACATCAAGAAGTGGTAAAATAACTTTATTATTAAAGGTTTCCAGTATAAAAGACAAATGGTAACTCTATTCAGATTGTTTTTCTGTTGATTCCTTTTATATAAGCATTTGGTTAAAACTTTTCTACTTGGTTCATCTGCATTTTATTTGTTAGTATGGCACATCTGCTGCCAAATTCCTTTGTAAGTGACACGTCTGCGCCTGCTTGCGCTCAAGACTCCACTTCCCAACATTCACAGCAGCCTTCAAACATGGCCACCGTGGACTACAGCACCCATCCTGCACTTCACCACTCAGTCCCCTATTACTGATTGCACACACTTGGACTCAATCACCACAATATGCTATTTAAACACTCTCACTACACCTAATCATTGTGAAGTTACTGTTGTGTCTGACTTTACTAAGCAGTTTGAGTATTGTGGTCTGGGTTTGAATTTGTTTTGGCCTTGCCTCTGATTTCCTGTTTGTATCTCACCTGACCATTGCTTGTTTTTAATTCTGCTTTCTGCCTTACGATTTGATTTAATCTGCCTGAATAAACTTTCAGCTTATACCGTATATCCTTCTGTTGCCTACCTTTGACAGTAACTTATTATTGACACAATAATATACAAGAATGAGTGCATTTAATAAGCACTCATTCTCATAGCTAGAACTAGTCTTTAAACAAAACAGTACATTATATTGGTGGTAATATAAATTTTGTGCAAAATTTCAATCAGAAAATAACTTTAATGCACATTTCCATAAATACACATCATACATCTTAAACAGGGATGCTTTGGCCATTAATTCAAATAGCAATGCAAACATTTACGGAAACTGAATACCTTTTGTTTATTTAGTTGTAGGGATGGATTGCCATCCCTTAGCCATAGTAACCATTTATGAACCATCTTCTCCCTTTCACTGTACAGCATTGAACACACCAATCCCTGTACTCAACGCCATGTTCTATCTCCGCCCATTCTTCTGACTCCCTGTAATGGTATTGGATACAGAGATCTCATCTCATCTCATTATCTCTAGCCGCTTTATCCTGTTCTACAGGGTCGCAGGCAAGCTGGAGCCTATCCCAGCTTACTACGGGCGAAAGGCGGGGTACACCCTGGACAAGTCACCAGGTCATCACAGGGCTGACACATAGACACAGACAACCATTCACACTCACACCTACGGTCAATTTAGAGTCACCAGTTAACCTAACCTGCATGTCTTTGGACTGTGGGGGAAACCGGAGCACCCGGAGGAAACCCACGCAAACACGGGGAGAACATGCAAACTCCGCACAGAAAGGCCCTCGCCGGCCACGGGGCTCGAACCCAGGACCTTCTTGCTGTGAGGCGACAGCGCTAACCACTACACCACCGTGCCGCCTGGATACAGAGATGATACCAGATACCAAATACAGTGACGTCACGACTGTGCTTTAAACCTGCGGCGGAATCGAAATTCCTTCTCTTTGGCGGTGGGTTTCCACGCATGAAAGAGACGCCGTTGCATCTGTGCTACAGAAGACCAAAGGACAAAGAACGAGCTATTGATACCGGACCTTTAGCCAAAGTTCAATGTATTTGATCTTCGCATAGTTGCAGTAATAACTGAACCGGTCAGTTACTGCAGCCCACAGTATTTTAAAGAGAAAAGGCGACCGGATCCCTTTTCCCTTTCGCAACGTCGACAAACTACTAACAAGATTCCTTCCAGATCATCGGAAGACCGACGGGACACCGAAGATCTTCAGCTGATGAGCTGTGAAAGTAAAAGGAACAGAACTGTTTTCTCCCTGGACCTGTGCTCCGCGCTGTCTTCGGATAACAGACAGTGCACTTTCAGTCGCCAAGCAAGAGCGATCACGAGTAAGGCTGGCATCTGGGCAATTGTTGGTCTTAGTTGTGGCTAGTTAATGTGAAGAGTGTTGTTTATTTGAATTCATTCATGGTTTAAATATACGCATTTTGATTCACATGAAAGTCGGTCTTAGACTGTGTGTTGTTTGATTTGCTTTGTTATCTGTATTTAGTTAGATCGTGCATGCGTTCTCTCTCTCACTCTCTCTTTTTAACTCCCTCTGTCGCACTAGGGATTGTCGCAGTCAACACTGGGATTTCAGGAGTAGCTAAGGGTTGAGTAGAGGTTGGGTTTAAGGCCTAGCCGAGACTAGTTAGTGTGCTTGAAAAAGTTTTATTTTTATTATTCGTTTTCACCCGTTTTTTGGATCCACTACTCCTCCTAGGGCTTTGGAGATAGAGACACCGTTCCAACGCTGAAACGTAGGGCCCAATCTGGAATGGCGTGCTTGTTCTCAGCTTTTGGATCGACACACCTGTTCTCTCATTCTTGTCGTTTTTCTGTCATTTTTTTCCCATAGAGAATGAATAGGGCTCATGAATCGAATCGTCCTGCTCGGACACACTTCATCGCAGATGCACCAAACCTCATGTGATACCTCAGGCCAACTCCCCAGACACATATATGCATTCGGTTCTGACCTGCACTCATTTTTTCCTTTCTTTTCACCCCCCACTTTTTCATCCATTCACTTCCATTCATTTTTGGCCCCATTGAAAATGAATGGCATTTCAGGAAAAAAGCTTTCACTCTCCGTCAAATTTTTTAACTGAGTGACCAAACTTCAAGAGACTTCATATGATGCCTCAGGGCAAGTCCCCACACATATCCATCCCCTCATCTGAGACCTGCACTCGTCTTTTTCTTGGTTTTCACACATCCTTTTTTTGGTCCATAGGCTTCCATTGATTTTTGGCCCCATTCAAATGAATGGAGTTTTGCTCAGTAACACTTCACCACATATCCACTGGTGTATTGTGCTTGTATACAGCTTTTGGATCAATGCACCCATTAGCATGTTAGTATGCTAGCTGTTAGCATGTTAGTATGCTAGCATGTTAGTGTTAGCTGTTAGCATGCTAACATGCTAGCTGTTAGCATGCTAGCATGCCAGCTGTTACCATGCTAGCTGTTAGCATGATAGCATGTTAGCATGCTCGCTGTTAGCATGCTCACTGTTAGCATGTGAGCATGCTCACGTTAGTATGCTAGCTGTTAGCATGTTAGCATGCTAGCATGTTAGCATGTTACCTGTTAGCATGTAGGTATGCTAGCTGTTAGCATGTTAGCTTGTTAGCATGCTAGCTTGTTAATATGTTAGCTGTTAGCATGTAAGTATGCTAGCTGTTAGCATGTTACCAGGTTAGCATGCACACTTTGCATTTTCTCTGTGGAAATGCAGTCTAGTTTTTAAACTACAGATCATTTATCTCTCCCTCATGTGCTCTCCTTGTTGCAAATCCCATTTTAGGCAAGGCTAAGCACAATGCTCACACATTCCATTCACACACTCACACACACTCTCACACACATACTTACACACACAGACACACATAAACACATGATTTCCCTCTCACATTTTAACATCCACTCGCCCCTACACTGTAAACTTGTATATAGCTTATTACTTCTGATCACCATTAGTGCCTTAGTTATCATTATATACACTACTGATTATTACCTGTATACATTGTATCACCATTTATATTGAATTATTCCTTGGCTGCTATTGTTGCTATATCTGATTAGTATTATTTTGCTAATTCGTGTCAGCTATTTCAATAAATGGTATCTTTGGAATAAACTGTGTCCTGTCTATTGCTACAATATTCACTGAGTGCCAACCTCTGCCAAACAAGTATTCTAATTACCTTCGCCCATTTGCTTGTTATATGAATGTTATAGTTCTAGAGTAAACGTATTACATTAGAGCTACAATACTCACTAAAACTATAGCAACATCACCACTAAGTTCATCTCATCTCATTATCTCTAGCCGCTTTATCCTTCAACAGGGTCGCAGGCAAGCTGGAGCCTATCCCAGCTGACTACGGGCGAAAGGCGGGGTACACCCTGGACAAGTCGCCAGGTCATCACAGGGCTGACACATAGACACAGACAACCATTCACACTCACACCTACGGTCAATTTTAGAGTCACCAGTTAACCTAACCTGCATGTCTTTGGACTGTGGGGGAAACCGGAGCACCCGGAGGAAACCCACGCGGACACGGGGAGAACATGCAAACTCCACACAGAAAGGCCCTCGCCGGCCCCGGGGCTCGAACCCAGGACCTTCTTGCTGTGAGGCGACAGCGCTAACCACTACACCACCGTGCCGCCCCACCACTAAGTTATTCCATTGATTTTAATAGTTTAGCTATAAACTATTGGACACTTGAATGAATGATTAATGAATTTATGAGACTGATCCCTTTTTACATGAGACTGATTTGATAAACCTATTGCACCTACATAGTAATTTTGCATCATTATAGGAAATGTACCTGATGAGGTCTGTCAGTTGATATTTCTCATTATTACAGTATACAACTGTTACTTTTTTTAAATAAAGTATTCCTAGCATTTTGAATTTATTACAAAGCTATTACATGTGTTACTGTTTATATGATCAAATTACATCCTTATGTAATAGGGGACTATAGAGGAATCCATTTTTAGCTTAATGATATTTTTCCTGGATCTGCAAATTAAAGTTACAATTAAAATGGAGTATCATGTAATATCACAATGTTATATGGAAACGAGTGTTTTACTGGGAAATACACCACTCATATTTTCATATGAGCTACATCTGGGACATGGAGAATCAAAACCGTGGCATACAGTGGTGCTTGAAAGTTTGAGATTATTATTTTTGTCTCATTTCTTTACCTGGGTTCTCTTTATCTACTTTTAGGATTTGTGTGAAAATCTGATGATGTTTTAGATCATATTTATGCAGAAATACAGAAAATTCTAAAGTTTCAAGCACCACTGTAAATCTCTGTGTCACTCCAGAAAATTGATGAATTGTTTTGATAAATTTGGGTACTTTTTGTTTGTGAATGTGTCTATATCATAAAGAAAATCATACAGTGGCTTGCAGATCTGGAGTTTTTCTTCTCATGTTGAAAAACTCATATTTTTCATATGAAATACATTGCGGATCTGAGTGACATATTTCCTGATATTTCACTCCAATGATGTCACTCCCAGTGTTTTCCCGCTGACTAGATACATGTCAAAACCGCACAAAGGAAGCTAAAGTCACTGAAAAGTGTAACTGGGAAGTGGAAAAAATAAAAATGCACCTTGAGTTGTCAAGCCTATTTTACTGTTCCTCATTCCCTGAACTGTTCGAGTGTTAATCATGAAAGACAAATGCTACTACATGCTTATTTTCACTAAAACATATAATAAACAGAATGTAATATTCACTATATCATGAAAATGTAGTTTTTATGACTTACCTTGTCTCCAGCCAGCTCACATTTATCTCATTAAACAGGAGTAAGTTTGCCAGAAATGTCTTGGCTGAAAGCTGTCCATAAAAATCCCTTACTGTATCTTAAAAAAGTTGTGTGTTCATACTTACCAAACCAGTTTAGATTTCAGACTTATCTCTTGTTTCTTGTCTTCAAATCATATCAGGTGAGCAGGTTGACAGGTATTAGACTTATCTCATCTCATTATCTCTAGCCGCTTTATCCTGTTCTACAGGGTCGCAGGCAAGCTGGAGACTATCCCAGCTGACTACGGGCGAAAGGCGGGGTACACCCTGGACAAGTCGCCAGGTCATCGCAGGGCTGACACATAGACACAATTTAGAGCCACCAGTTAACCTAACCTGCATGTCTTTGGACTGTGGGGGAAACTGGAGTACCCGGAGGAAACCCACGCGGACACGGGGAGAACATGCAAACTCCGCACAGAAAGGCCCTCACCAGCTGCGGGGCTCGAACCCGGACCTTCTTGCTGTGAGGCGACAGCGCTAACCACTACACCACCGTGCCGCCCAGGTATTAGACTGTCTGGCTAAAAGTATGTGGAACTCTGACTATCAAACCCATATGTCATTCTTTCCTAAACTGGTGGGGGAAAAAATGGTTCCAGATGAATGTACTTCATGAGCTGTGCAAGCAAAGTGTTTCTGAGGCTGTAGTTAGCATGACAAGTACTTAATAGTTGTGATGGCTGTATATTTCTTTAAATAATCACTCATAAAACTACATAACACCTAATATTTAGGGATTTTTTTATTAATAAATAAATCAATGGTAATTAAGCTAGTATTGTTTTTAACAATATCCATCCATCCATTATCTGTCACTGCTTATCTTGTTCTACAGGGTCGCAGGCAAGCTGGAGCCAATCCCAGCTGACTATGGGCGAGAGGTGGGGTACACCCTGGACAAGTCGCCAGGTCATCACAGGGCTGACACAGAGACAAACAACCATTTTTAACAACATAAATTATTATTATTATTATTATTATTATTATTATTATTACAACCCCGATTCCAAAAAAGTTGGGAAAAAGTACAAATTGTAAATAAAAACGGAATGCAATGATGTGGAAGTTTCAAAATTCCATATTCAATTCAGAATAGAACGTAGATGACATATCAAATGTTTAAACTGAGAATATGTATCATTTAAAGATTTTAAATTTCATGATAACAACATATCTCAAAAAAGTTGGGACAATGCCATGTTTACCACTGTGAGACATCCCCTTTTCTCTTTACAACAGTCTGTAAACGTCTGGGGACTGAGGAGACAAGTTGCTCAAGTTTAGGGATAGGAATGTTAACCCATTCTTGTCTAATGTAGGATTCTAGTTGCTCAACTGTCTTAGGTCTTTTTTGTCGTATCTTCCATTTTATGATGCGCCAAATGTTTTCTATGGGTGAAAGATCTGGACTGCAGGCTGGCCAGTTCAGTACCCAGACCCTTCTTCTACGCAGCCATGATGCTGTAATTGATGCAGCATGTGGTTTGGCATTGTCATGTTGGCAAATGCAAGGTCTTCCCTGAAAGAGATGTCGTCTGGATGGGAGCATATGTTGCTCTAGAACCTGGATATACCTTTCAGCATTGATGGTGTCTTTCCAGATGTGTAAGCTGCCCATGCCACATACACTAATGCAACCCCATACCATCAGAGATGTAGGCTTCTGAACTGAGCACTGATAACAACTTGGGTCGTCCTTCTCCTCTTTAGTCCGAATGACACGGTGTCCCTGATGTCCATAAAGAACTTCAAATTTTGATTCGTCTGACCACAGAACAGTTTTCCACTTTGCCACAGTCCATTTTAAATGAGCCTTGGCCCAGAGAAGACGTCTGCGCTTCTGGATCATGTTTAGATACGGCTTCTTCTTTGAACTATAGAGTTTTAGCTGGCAACGGCGGATGGCATGGTGAATTGTGTTCACAGATAATGTTCTCTGGAAATATTCCTGAGCCCATTTTGTGATTTCCAATACAGAAGCATGCCTGTATGTGATGCAGTGCCGTCTAAGGGCCCGAAGATCACGGGCACCCAGTATGGTTTTCTGGCCTTGACCCTTATGCACAGAGATTCTTCCAGATTCTCTGAATCTTTTGATGATATTATGCACTGTAGATGATGATATGTTCAAACTCTTTGCAATTTTACACTGTCGAACTCCTTTCTGATATTGCTCCACTATTTGTCGGCGCAGAATTAGGGGGATTGGTGATCCTCTTCCCATCTTTACTTCTGAGAGCCGCTGCCACTCCAAGATGCTCTTTTTATACCAGTCATGTTAATGACCTATTGCCAATTGACCTAATGAGTTGCAATTTGGTCCTCCAGCTGTTCCTTTTTTGTACCTTTAACTTTTCCAGCCTCTTTATTGCCCCTGTCCCAACTTTTTTGAGATGTGTTGCTGTCATGAAATTTCGAATGGGCCAATATTTGGCATGAAATTTCAAAATGTCTCACTTTCGACATTTGATATGTTGTCTATGTTCTATTGTGAATACAATATCAGTTTTTGAGATTTGTAAATTATTGCATTCCGTTTTTATTTACAATTTGTACTTTGTCCCAACTTTTTTGGAATCGGGGTTGTATTAGTGACATGAAATTATTTGAAAGTTCAGAGTCCTTCAACCTAGAGCTTCTCTGCAGGTTTGAGCTGAGAGACAGCAAACACAAAATTGATTCAATAAAATAATACCATATTGAAAATTCACTTTATTAATAAGATTTATAGTATTTTATTAGAAAGGTGATGGAGTATTCCCAGAGGTGGCCATGACAGTAATGAAAGTCCTAGTAATGAAAGAAACTATGTATAAAGGGACCCCTGCGATAACCTGGCGACTTGTCCATGGTGTACCCTGCCTCTCACCCATAGTCAGCTGGGATAGTCTCCAGCTTGCCTGCGACCCTGTAGAACAGGATAAAGCGGCTAGAGATAATGAGATGAGATGAGCATATGATGCCTCTGTTGTGTGTGAATCAGTAGTTATCCGACTGTTTACAAATACTTGGTCTTGTCTCCTGAACCCATGTAATTTTCCCTAAAAAATCTGTAGTGTCCGTAGGCCTGGTACTAAATCATAGAATGGATGCCATGTTTGATAATTATTGGTATGTTGCTATTTGTTGTTGGATACTTTTATCAAACATAAGCACTCAGCGTAAATTGGATTAATACATACAGTGATACAACTTGAATACTTGTTTGTAGTGTCCGTAGGCCCCTTGTCGTGTCCGTAGGCCCCAAGCATTCTTGTTCCTATTATTCAGTGATTTACCCATATTTCTCCCATAAAATTCACCAATTTTGTTACAAATAAGTAAAACAATTTTCTATATGAGCAAATGATTATACAATGAAAGGACAGTAATGGTATGAGTGTCAATTTGATGAAAATTATTTAACATGAGAGCAAACAAAGAATAACTTTTAACATTTTGAGTCATATGATTAGCACTGTAGCGCTGCCGGTTTTTAGTCTACGATGCTAGTTGTCAAATCTCACATCAATTTATATAAATAAATACTTTTTTTGTTATAAAATTAGTCAAAATCACATAATAATTCTTGTTTGTAGTGTCTGTAGGCCCAAAGCATTCTTGTTCCTATTTTGCAGTGATTTACCCATATTTCTCCCATTAAATTTACAAATTTGGTTAAAAATAAGTAAACAAATTTTATTTATGTGCAAATACAACGAAGGAACAGTAATGGTATGAGTGTCAAATTAATGAAAATTATTTAACATGAGAGCAAACAAAGAATACATTTTAACATTTTGAGTCATATGATTAGTGCTGTAGTGCTGCCTGTTTTTAGTCTACAATGCGAGTTGTCAAATCTCACATCAGTCAATATAAATAATTTTTTTTTGTTATAAAATCAGTAAAAATAACATAGGCAACTTGTAGTGTCCGTAGGTCCAGATTTTCACTGATCTTGTTCCCATTATTTAACATCAGTAGTAAACATACATTCTGTATTTACAATGGCAGTTGCCTTATCTCACATCCACCTACATAAAGATATGTAAATAAGTTGTTTTTTTTAATCACTAAATAATTCCTGCATGAATGATGTATTTTGTGCACATTATGTACAGAACTACAGCACTTCCTACAAGTCATGCCTTTACCTTTCAGCTTGATCCAGAAATGTGTAATTTAAAAAATGAATTTTAATTTAAATACTGAGTAATTTACTTAATACTAAATCATAGGCTGGGAATGTAATTTCACGTGCATTCATGAATGTAATTTCATTACGTTAGACCTAAGAAATACATAATGACATTTTGATATGGATTTATAAGCATTTATTTCACATGTTCTGTTTTAAAGTTTATGAATAAAGGTTATTTTACACTAAATATTGTATATAATCATTGCCATTTATTGATAAATAAAACTTCATTATGAGTATGTAGTGTCCGTAGGCTCTCAATACATGGGTCTAGATATCTGGGTTGTTGTTGTTTTTTAAATGTAGGTCCGAATAAAAAGAAAAAAACTTTCAGTACCACATTCCCAATATATTTGTCAGCAAAAATAATCACTTAACTTCTTGAAACTGCTTAATCAAATTTTGACCATTTTTGCAACGCAATGCGTACACCTGATTGTGCTGTAGCCATCTTCTCGTGCCTAGTCTGCCGGAAATTAAATGAACAAATCAAAACTTGGCATATTCCAGACAAACCAAATCATTCATGTTTAACATCAATAACAAGCCGGATGGTCCCTCTCCTCTTTAGCCTGGAGGACGTGGTGTCCATGATTTCTATAAAGAATTTCTACTTTTGATTCATCAGACCTTGGGGCAATTTTCTACTTCACTTCAGTCCATCATAAAAGAGCTCAGGCCCAGAGAAGGTGGCGGTGTTTCTGGATATTGTTTATATCTGGTTTTAACTTGTGTTTGTGGATGAAGCAACAAAATGTTTTCACAGACGATGGTTTTCTGAAGTGTTCCTGAGCCCATACAGTGATTTCCACTACAGACATGTGTCTGCTTTTAATGCAGTGTCGCCTGAGGGCCTGAAGATCACAGGCATCCGATGTCAGTTTTCAGCCTTGTCTCTTGCATACAGAGATTTCTCCAGATTCTCTGAATCTTTTAATGATATTATGTATCATAGATGATGTGATCCACAAATTCTTTGCAGTTTTACATTGAAGAACGTTATTCTTAAATTGTTGCACTGTTTGCCCACGCAGTCTTTCACAGAGCGGTGAACCCCTCCCCATCTTTACTTCTGAGAGACTCTGCCTCTCTGGGATGCTCTTATTTATACCTACAGTGGTGCTTGAAAGTTTGTGAACCCTTCAGAATTGTCTACATTTCTGCATAAATATGACCTAAAACATCATCAGATTTTCACAGAAGTCCTAAAAGTAGATAAAGAAAACCCAGTTCAACAAATGAGACAAAAATATTATACTTGGTCATTTATTTATTGATGGAAATGATCCAATATTACATTTCTGTGAGTGGCAAAAGTATGTGAACCTTTGCTTTCAGTATCTGGTGTGACCCCCTTGTGCAGCAATAACTGCAACTAAATGTTTCCAGTAACTGTTGATCAGTCCTGCACACTGGCTTGGAGGAATTTTAGTCCATTCCTTGGTACAGAACAGCTTCAACTCTGGGATGTTGGTGGGTTTCCTCACATGAACTGCTCGCTTCAGGTCCTTCCACAACATTTCGATTGTATTAAGGTCAGAACTTTGACTTGGCCATTCCAAAACATTAACTTTATTCTTCTTTAACCGTTCTTTGGTAGAACGACTTGTGTAATTTGGGTCGTTGTCTTGCTGCATGACCCACTTTCTCTTGAGATTCACTTCATAGACAGATGTCCTGACATTTTCCGTTAGAATTCAATGGTATAATTCAGAATTCATTGTTCCATCAATGATGGCAAGCCGTCCTGGCCCAGATGCAGCAAAACAGTCCCAAACCATGATACTACCACCATCATGTTTCACAGATGGGATAAGGTTCTTATGCTGGAATGCAGTGTTTTCCTTTCTCCAAACATAACGCTTCTCATTTAAACCAAAAAGTTCTATTTTGGTCTCATCCGTCCACAAAACATTTTTCCCATAGCTTTCTGGCTTGTCCACGTGATCTTTAGCAAACTGCAGACGAGCAGCAATGTTCTTTTTGGAGATCAGTGACTTTCTCCTTGCAACCCTGCCATGCACACCATTGTTGTTCAATGTTCTCCTGATGGTGGACTCATGAACATTAACATTAGCCAATGTGAGAGAGGCCTTCAGTTGCTTAGAAGTTACCCTGGGGTCCTTTGTGACCTCACTGACTATTACACGCCTTGCTCTTGGAGTGATCTTTGTTGGTCGACCACTCCTGGGGAGGGTAACGACAGTCTTGAATTTCCTCCATTTGTACACAATCTGTCTGACTGTGGATTGGTGGAGACCAAACTCTTTAGAGATGGTTTTGTAACCTTTTTCCAGACTGCTGAGCATCAACAATGCTTTTTCTGAGGTCCTCAGAAATCTCCTTTGTTCGTGCCATGATACTCTTCCATAAACATATGTTGTGAAGATCAGACTTTGATAGATCCCTGTTCTTTAAATAAAACAGGGTGCCCACTCACACCTGATTGTCATCCCACTGATTAAAAACACCAGAATCTAATTTCACCTTCAAATGAACTGCTAATCCTCGAGGTTCACATACTTTTGCCACTCACAGATATGTAATATTGGATCATTTTCCTCAATAAATAAATGACCAAGTATAATATTGTTGTCTCATTTGTTTAACTGGGGTCTCTTTATCTACTTTTAGGACTTGTGTGAAATCTGATGATGTTTTAAGTCATATTTATGCAGAAATATAGAAAATTCTAAAGGGTTCACAAACTTTCAAGCACCACTGTAATCAGGTTACTGACCTGTTGCCAAGTAATCTAATTATTACTATTTTATTTATTTTTTAACATTACACAACTTTTCCAGTCTATTGTTGCCCCTATCCAAGCTTCCCTCCCCCAATCTTATAAAATGTGTTGCTGGCACTAAATTCAAAATGAGCAAATATTTTTCAAAAAAGAAAACAATAAAATTTCTGTTTCATCATTTGATATGTTGTCTTTGTCCTATTTTCAATGAAATGTAGAGTTTCTGTTATTTGCAAGTCATCACCTTCTGTTTTTATTAACAGTTTATACAGTGTCCCAACTTCTTTGGAAATGGGATTGTAAATTATAGCATCATTTTAACAAAAACATTTTGTGTATTGAGCCATACTCAACAATTAACAGCATCTCTCTTTCCTTTGCATTAAAAAATAAGACACTGGGAAACCCTCAGTGTGTCTTTTGGAACGTTAGTCTTCTGAATGGCATTGGTGGATGGGTCCCAACTGGATGTCAACTAAAGCCATTAGGGAATGAAACTGAAAGATATACATGTAAGTGCAATCACACAACTTCTTTTTCAATCCTGATGTCACCATTTTCCTTGGAAAAAGACAAAGCCATAATCTTAGGCTATATAACTTACATTGGTGTTGGCATTTCAATGGCCAGCTTGGTTTTCTGTATCATCATTGAAATCATTATATGGAAATCAGTGACACAAAATGACACATCATACATGCGCCACGTCTCCATCATCAACGTTGCTGTATCCCTTCTGATTGCAGACATATGCTTCATCATTGGAGCAGCTGTTGTAAAGAAAGGAGTGGGACCCTGCAGTACAGCGACATTCTTCATGCACTTCTTTTATTTCGCCCTTTTCTTCTGGATGTTGCTGTCAGCACTCTTACTCCTCTACCGCACCCTCATGGTCTTTTCCAGAACATCCAGAGGCACAATGATGGCCATAGCCTTCACTGTTGGCTATGGTGCACCATTAATCATAGCTGTCGTTACTGTGGCATCTACAGCTGGAAGCAAAGGATACATTCAAAAAGATTACAACTGTTGGCTGAACTGGAATAAAACGAAGGCCCTCCTGGCATTTGTGATTCCTGCTCTGACTATTGTAGCTATAAACCTGCTGGTACTTATCATGGTTCTGTGTAAGATGTTAAGGAGAGGAGTTAATGCGTCCATTCAGCCAGATGAGAAACATCGACTAGTGGTCATTGCGAGATGTGTGGGGATTTTAACACCACTCTTTGGTCTTACATGGGGATTCGGCACTGGGACCATGGTGTCATCGAACTTTGGGATTCATGTGGTGTTCGCATTCCTTAATTCAGTGGTTTTCAAAGTGGGGGCCGCGGCTCCCTGGCAGGCCGCCAGGGGGCGCTAGGGGGGCCTCAGAAAGTTGGAGGGACGATAAAAAAAATTATGGAAAAAATATACTTTTTTAAAATAATAATTATTAAATATATTGTAATTAGTTTTTTAATCATTATTATAAAAGATAATTATTAACTAGAGACAATTCCCCTGGGGGAAATTGTGAGAGTGGTGCAGTGCGCGTAGCAGTCACAGTTGCTGGAGCTGAACTATACTGTGTGAATGTGTGACTTGCCATGAAGCTACAAGC
Source organism: Neoarius graeffei (assembly GCF_027579695.1). Lineage (NCBI taxonomy): Eukaryota > Metazoa > Chordata > Actinopteri > Siluriformes > Ariidae > Neoarius > Neoarius graeffei. The sequence continues at coordinate 48,386,973 of NC_083593.1, read as the reverse complement.
CTGTGTCTCTCTGAGAGGGAGCAACCCCTCCCTCCTATGTGTGTGTGTGTGAGGGAGCAGCCCCTTCCTCCTGTGTGTGTGTGTGTGTGTGTGTGTGTGTGTGTGTGTGTGTGTGTGTGTGAGGGAGCAGCCCCTTCCTCGTGTGTGTGTGTGTGTGTGTGTGTGAGAGGGAGCAGCCCCTCTCTCCTGTGTGTGTGTGTGTGTGTGTGTGTGTGTGTGTGTGTGTGTGTGTGTGTCTGAGAGAAGGAGCAGCCCCTCCCTCCTGTTTGTGTGTGTGTGTGTGTCTGTGTGTGTGTGTGTGTGGGTGTGTGGGTGTGTGAGAGCGAGCAGCCCCTCCCTCCTGTGTGTGTGTGTGTGTGTGTGTGTGTGTGTGTGTGTGTGTGTGTGTGTGTGTGAGAGGGAGTAGCCCCTCCCTCCTGTGTGTGTGTGTGTGTGTGTGTGTGTGTGTGTGAGTGAGTGTGAGAGGGAGCAGCCCTTGTGTGTGTGTGTGTGTGTGTGTGTGAGGGAGCAGCCCCTTCCTCGTGTGTGTGTGTGTGTGTGTGTGAGTGAGAGGGAGCAGCCCCTCCCTCCTGTGTGTGTGTGTGAGAGAGAGAGTGAGCAGCCCCTCCCCCACCCGCGCGCTGAGAGCAGTCACACAGAAAGTAAAGGATTTTCTCAGAGTGCTCCCTCCAAACAACGGGGATTTACACAAAAACGGAAGGAGATATTCACAAAATTCTTTCCCATTGAGCGCTACAAGGCTCTCCTGAACACAATGATGTAATTTTTTTGTACCTAGTGTAAAAAATGTGGACAATAGAGCGAGTTGAAAACAAGTGACATTTCTGATTTTGTAGTGAAAGCGCTGTCAGGATTATAATGGGAGTCAATCAAAACGTTGTTTGCCATGCTCATCTCTTCGATTGCCTGTGACGTTGTGGTTTGCGCCATTTATCAAGCTGCTTTGCTCTTCAAGCTAGCATATTGCTAGCACAAAATGGACAGGGTTTTGAAGAAGAGACTGAAGGAACAAACCAACAGCCCTGCTGTGGAGGACACTGCTGCGAAAAAAAGTAAGAAGTCCTGGCCAACTAAAATCCGAAAATATGAGGCAGCACACATTGAGTATGGCTTTACAGCCATACAGAAAAATGGCCATGATTGCCTGAAATGCATCCTCTGTCTGGAGACCCTGTCAAATGAGTGCTTAAAACCTTCGAAACTTCAGCATCACTTGGTACAAAAACATCCAACAGATGCCAAAAAAACAGTAGATTTCTTCAGACGCAAAGAAGAGCATTTGGTCAGGCAATCTGCTGCATTCACCCAGCAAGCTACTGTCCCCTAGAGGACCCTGAAGGCATCATTTTTAGCCTCGTACCACATTGCTCGTGCTAAAAAACCTCACTCAATTGGAGAAGATTTGATTTTACCAGCCACCAAAGACATTTTCTGAGAATTGCTTGGTGAGGATGCTGCCAAAAAAAATCGATGCTGTCCCACTCTCTGATAACACCGTGAGCCGACGGATTGGTGACATGGTTCAAGACGTATCTGCTCAGCTGTTGGAGCAGGTGAGAGCCAGCGAATACTTCGCACTTCAGCTGGATGAGAGCACAGATTTATCCAGTGAGGCCCAACTGCTTGTGTACATCAGATTTCACAGGAAAGATTTGTGGAGGAAATACTATTTTGTAAAGCACTTGAAAGAAGAACTACTGGGAAAGACATTTTTCAAGTTTTGGACGATTACATCGAGTCTAATGGATTGGACTGGACCCGTTGTGTGGGGGGGGTGTTTGGATGGAGCCGCGGCAATGACCGGGAAGATCAGTCAAGTGACCGCACTCATTAAGCAGAAGGCCCCGCATGCAGTGGCCACACACTGCATGCTCCATCGCGAGGCACTGGTCGCAAAAAGGATGGATAACGAGTTGAATCAGGTACTACAGGAGGTTATACAGTTTATTGTTCAGTGTGAAAATATTTGTGTTGAAAACATGTTAGTTAATAATATTCTTATGCTAACAAATGTAACAATTATTGACTATTGAATAAAAGTAAGAGAAAACATTCTAAAAGTTGGTGTTTCTTTACATATTTTGTAGCATTGTCTGTGGGTTTGCAAAGGGGGTCCCCGGCCAGAAGCTAATGCTGTTTGGGGGGCCTTGGCATGGAAAAGTTTGGGAACCCCTGCCTTAATTCACTGCAGGTACTATTGTTCCTTTAGTGTCATTAGATCAGTGATTCTCAAACTGTGGTACGCGGGCTCCATTCTAGTGGTACGCCAAAGAATCAGTTAATTAAATATAAATACAATTTAAAAAATAAAACGTGAAATACTATCCATAATATCCGAATGGATGAAAATATCTTATCAACCAATGACAAGAAAATGAAAGGAGATACAAACAAGAAAATGAAAGGAGATACAAATTAAGTTAATAATTTTAAAAAAGTTTGCAAGTGTTTCAGGGTAGCCATACGTAGCGTACGTACGCATTCCCGCCAGTTCCGCTGACAGACGGTTATCCGCCATTGGTAGACTAGGCTGTGATGGGAAAAGGTGGAGGTGGCTTTGCTAATTATGACACCGCTAATTATAATTTTGCTAATTATGACACTGAATTTAGACACCGCGTTGACTTTTCTATAGTCCACACAGAACCGGACCGACCCGTCGGCCTTGTGTAGCAAGACCAACGGGCTGCTCCAGTCACTGTGGGACTCCTGGACGATGCCCATTTCGAGCATGGTCTGAAGTTCTTCCCGAACCACCTTTTTTTTGTTTTCGGGTAGCCTCTAAGGGCGGCTACGCACTACCACCCCCGGGGGCGTCTCTATGTGGTGCTCTATGAGGTTAGTGCGACCGGGCAGGGGCGAGAACACATCCGAAAACTCGGTCTGCAACTGGGCGACCTCCTTGAGTTGGGTCGGGGAGAGGTGGTCTCCACAGGGGACCGGAAAGGTACGTGATGCCAATGTCCCTTTTTGAACCTCCGGCCCCAGCTCCGCCTTCTCCGGAACCACCGACACCAACGCCACGGGGACCTCCTTGTTCCAGAGTTTAAGCCGATTGAGGTGGTCAATCTGTAGCGCCCCACCCCTGTCCGTTCGCCTCACCTCATAGTCAACGTCCCTGACTCGCCGTGTGACCTCAAAGGGTCTTTGCCACTTGGCGATCAATTTGGAGCTCGACGTGGGCAACAGTACGAGTACCTTATCTCCCGGTGTGAACTCTCTAAGGTGCGTACCCTTGTTGTACAGGCGGGCTTGCCATTCCTGGGCCTGCCGCAAATTTTCCTGAGTTAGGTGGGTGAGCGTGTGGAGTTTTGCGCGCAGGTCCATAACGTACTGAATTTCATTCTTGCTTTGTGAAGGTCCCTCCTCCCAATTTTCCCGCAGCATGTCCAGGATGTCGCGTGGCTTACGCCCATATAATAATTCGAACGGGGAGAACCCCGTGGAGGCTTGGGGGACCTCTCGCACTGAGAACAGCAAGGGTTCGAGCCACTTATCCCAATTACGTGCGTCCTCACTTATGAATTTTTTAATAATATTTTTGAGGGTGCGGTTGAACCGTTCCACTAAACCGTCCGTTTGTGGGTGATACACGCTGGTGCGGATCGGCTTAATCCCCAATAACCCATACAGTTCGCGCAGTGTTTGTGACATAAACGTAGTGCCTTGATCAGTCAGAATCTCTTTCGGGATTCCAACTCGGGAGATGACGCGGAAGAGCGCCTCTGCAATACTGCGTGCTGAGATATTGCACAGAGGCACTGCTTCCGGGTATCGCGTTGCATAGTCCACCAGAACTAATATAAAGCCGTACCCTCGTGCTGACCGATCTAATGGCCCGACGAAATCCATCCCAATTCTCTCGAATGGGGTCTCGATTAATGGAAGAGGGCGCAAAGGCGCTTTTGGAATGGCCGCTGGATTTACTAACTGGCATTCGCGGCATGCTGTACACCACCTACGGACATCGCCGCGAATCCCCAGCCAATAGAATCGGGCCATTATTCGGGCTAGTGTTTTATCCTGCCCCAAGTGTCCAGCCATGGGATTAAAGTGAGCCGCCTGGAATACCAATTCCCGGCGGCTCTTTGGAATTAAAAGCTGTATGACTTGCTCTTTAGATTGAGTGTCCTGCGTCACTCGGTATAATCTATCCTTCATAATCGCGAAGTAGGGGAAGGACGGGGTGGCGTTCGGCTGGAGCGTTTGACCATCGATTACTCTCACTTGGTCAAACGCATGCCTCAGAGTCTCGTCTCGTGACTGCTCTAATGGGAAATCCGCGAGGGATTCCCCAATAGAGAGAGGAGGAGCCGGCGGCGTAGACGGCTCTGTGACAGCTGCTCCCGCCAAAGCGACACCGGGACCTCCCCCTGTCAAATGGCAGGACCCACTCTTTACTAGGCGTGTCATTAAACCCCGAAATCCCGGCCAATCAGTCCCCAAAGTTAAAGAGTGGGTAAGGCGAGGATTAACCGCCGCCTTCACTATAAATTTTTCCCCTCTGAAAATAATGTGGACCGACACCAAAGGGTAGCGGTGAACATCCCCGTGCACACACAACACCTTCACCCCTTGTGCTCCCCCCAATGCCTCGTTTTGAACCAGGCTTTGGCGAATTGAGGTCTGATTACAACCAGAATCCACCAACGCCTGATATGTAGCCCCTTGGATACTCACCAGTATGCGATACGCTCCGGCCCGATCAAGGGCGGCCTCTGGTACATCGGGGATCCGAACCACCGCTCCCACTTCCATTGCCGTGCACTGCTGTTGAAGGTGGCCCGGCTCCCCGCAGCGCCAGCAAACCGGCCCGGGCTTTCCCTCTGCACCAGTGATCTGGGGCTCACTCACCTGAGGTGGGGGAGAGACAGACACAGAAGGGAGAAACGGGAGGGCACCGTGGGTGCGGCGGGCTGGCTGGGGTGGTGCCGGCCCCTGCCTCTGCGGTGGGGGAATGGGGCGAGGACGGGACACAGGAGGAGGGGGAGAGAGAGAGAGAGAGAGAGAGAGAGAGAAGAGGAGAGAAGAGAAGATGCCATCTGCTGTCCTGCTGCCGGGACAGCCGCCAAATGGTCCTCCGCCAGCTCGACTGCCTGATCCAGCGACGCCGGGCGGTGGCACTGGACCCACTCCGCGGTTCTGGCTGGCAAGTGCGGGACGAACTGCTCCAGCACCACTTGAACAATGATCTCCTTGGCGTCGCGGTTGTCGGCCCTCAACCACCGCCAGCAGGCGTCCCGGAGTTGCTGGCCAAACGTGAACTGCCAGCCGACTTCCTCCAAGCGCAACGCGCGGAAGCCCTGGCGCTGCTGTTCTGGTGTGCGCCCCACGTGCTGGAGGACGGCCCGGCAGAGGTCCGCGTAGGCCAGCCGGCAGTCGGCGGGGAGCTGTAGCGCGACCAGCTGTGCCTCTCCCGTTAGCAGGGGGAGGAGGCACGCCGCGCGCTGCTCCATCGGCCACCCCGAGGCTTCGGCGACTTGCTCGAAGAGCATGATGAACGCCTCGGGGTCATCCTGCGGGCCCATCTTGGTGACGGTGAGGGGAGACGGGCCCGCGGTAGGAGCGCTGGTGGACCCCGCCGATGCGAGGAGGTGCCAGAACACCTCTCGATCTTCTTGTTGAGCCAGCACCAGGGCTTCGAATCGCTGTTCTCGCTCCTTTCGGAGGGTGAGTAGCGCCTGGTGCTGGCTTTGCTGGGCCGTGGCGAGGGCGTGGACCAATTCAGCGAATGGGGAGGACTCCATGGGGCTGTTCGGCTGCTGTGCTCCAGATCCCGGGTTTCGGCACCACTGTAACGTTTCTGTGTTGGTGGATGGAGCACAGAGGACGGCAGGACAGAGATAAGGTTTGACAGACTGTTTTATTTTCACTTTTCAGTGCAAATATTTTCTACTCTCAGCCACACACGCACACACATTCCAGTTATCTGGTTGTGGAGAGAGCTCCTTCCACTCTCGCTCTCCCTCCTGATATAGGGCGCAGTCACTGGGAAGACACACAAACACAGTTTAATTGCTCTCAGGTGTAGTGATTCTGCACCTTCCCTGACTCCACCCTCCTGTCACAGACCGGCGCTTGACCACGCCCCCGCTGCCACACTTGTCTTTCTACTTGTAGGTCCGAGAAGCATTGGCAAGAAAGTTGGCAAGTGCAAACATTAGCTCTCATCGCACCAGGGAAAACATTCTTTATTTTTTCTGTTATCTAGATATGGCTATTTAGACCAATTTATTCATATTTTCTTTATTTTATGTTTGCTATCAAAATGAATTACTGCACATCAATGACTGATGTATCTAAATTACAGAGAACAAGGACAGGACCACCATCCTCAGGTGGATTTTCTTTCATTCAGAGGTTATGGAGGAGAGGTATGTATACTACGTGAACTGAAGGATATGAGCTTAGAATGTACACTTTATGCTAACAAGTAATTCTGACAATAAATACAACATAACACACAACACAACCATCGTGCTGTGTGTGATAACCACGATAACCTCTGCTATAACATTTGTTACCATTTCCATCCTCCAAATTAACGCGCACTGTCCCATGTTGTGTGACACTGACACTAATATTCTGGTCTTTTGCAGGTGCGCACAATATATCGGAAGGCAGAATTTTGTCCACGCCAGCTTCAGAAAACTAGGATACCATTTCTCATAGTTAAGCTAATATGGCTGAATGTTGGTATTTGCTTTTTACTTTCATCTAAAGCTACTTCCAACTGAGGCAGGATACATTCTGAACAGGTGAAGAATAAGGTGAAGAACTTGCTTAAGAACCATTTGGCAGTGCTGGTATTTGAACTCACAATCTCCTGTTCTTTTGATCAAAGGCTGAACACACTTCCACTAAAATTACTAAACTATTAATTCAGACAAAATACAAAACTACATTTGATTTTAATTGAGAAAGGCTGTTATTTAACACTGGTTGACAAATAAGTAGCCTGGGAACAAACATGTTACATATCTGTGTTATAACAACCAAAGAAAGAATACATTTTACTTACTATTTAATTTAATCTCCTAAAACCCTTTTCTTGGTGGCATGAGACACCTAGATGTTTTTGCTTCAAACAAGGCTTATAACTTGTGCTCTGTGGCTTATTTGCCACTATATGGACTATGTGGACACCTGACATCATACTCATATGAAGTTCTTCACCGAAATGTTGCCACAAAGTTGGAAGCACAATTGTATAGAACAGTGGTTCTCAAACTTTTTTCACCAAGTACCACCTCAGAAAAGCCACCTCCACCTTTTCCCATCACAGCCTAGTCTACCAATGGCGGATAACCATCTGTCAGCGGAATTGGCGGGAATGCGTACGTACGCTACGTATGGCTACCCAGAAGCACTTGCAAACTTTTTTAAAATTATTAACTTAATTTGTATCTCCTTTCATTTTCTTGTCATCGGTTGATAAGATATTTTCATCCATTCGGATATTATGGATAGTATTTCACGTTTTATTTTTTAAATTGTATTTATATTTAATTAAGTGATTCTTTGGCGTACCACTAGAATGGAGCCCACATACCACAGTTTGAGAATCACTGATCTATAATGTTATAAGTGATAAAAGACCATCTACAGCTATGGGGAAAAAAATTAAGATACTGCTTTTAATGGTCACCACCATCAAAAGTGGTCTCGTGATTTTTTTCCATAGCTGTATATTATATTTAGTGTGTGGTATTGCAGTTGCAGAAAAAAAATGACACTAAAGTAACAATAGTACCTGCAGTGAATTAAGGCAGGGGTTCCCAAACTTTTCCATGCCAAGGCCCCCCAAACAGCATTAGCTTCTGGCCGGGGACCCCCTTTGCAAACCCACAGACAATGCTACAAAATATGTAAAGAAACACCAACTTTTAGAATGTTTTCTCTTACTTTTATTCAATAGTCAATAATTGTTACATTTGTTAGCATAAGAATATTATTAACTAACATGTTTTCAACACAAATATTTTCACACTGAACAATAAACTGTATAACCTCCTGTAGTACCTGATTCAACTCGTTATCCATCCTTTTTGCGACCAGTGCCTCGCGATGGAGCATGCAGTGTGTAGCCACTACATGCGGGGCCTTCTGCTTAATGAGTGCGGTCACTCGACTGATCTTCCCGGTCATTGCCGTGGCTCCGTCCAAACACCCCCCCACACACAACGGGTCCAGTCCAATCCATTAGACTCGATGTAATCGTCCAAAACTTGAAAAATGTCTTTCCCAGTAGTTCTTCTTTCAAGTGCTTTACAAAATAGTATTTCCTCCACAAATCTTTCCTGTGAAATCTGATGTACACAAGCAGTTGGGCCTCACTGGATAAATCTGTGCTCTCATCCAGCTGAAGTGCGAAGTATTCGCTGGCTCTCACCTGCTCCAACAGCTGAGCAGATACGTCTTGAACCATGTCACCAGTCCGTCGGCTCACGGTGTTATCAGAGAGTGGGACAGCATCGATTTTTTTTGGCAGCATCCTCACCAAGCAATTCTCAGAAAATGTCTTTGGTGGCTGGTAAAATCAAATCTTCTCTAAGTAAGTAAGACCTAAGTATTCATTAAAAACAAGGTGGAGGTTTTATTTAACAAGTATATTTAATATTGTTGGCCACTGTAACATTACACACAGTACTTTGAACAGTAACACTGTGTTTAAATATAGGAAAATAAAACACTGTACTTAAATAATGAATCAAATAAAATTAATTGCACATAAAAGTGAAATAAACATTGTACTAAAATAAATATTAAGACAGTTCTTAAAGATTAAATGAAAATGTACTTAAAAGTTAAATAACTCCAGTGACTGCTTTCTGAAACATTGCCTGACCAAATGCTCTTCTTTGCGTCTGAAGAAATCTACTGTTTTTTCGGCATCTGTTGGATGTTTTTGTACCAAGTGATGCTGAAGTTTCGAAGGTTTTAAGCACTCATTTGACAGGGTCTCCAGACAGAGGACGCATTTCGGGCAATCATGGCCATTTTTCTGTATGGCTGTAAAGCCATACTTAATGTGTGCTGCCTCATATTTTCGGATTTTAGTTGGCCAGGACTTCTTAGTTTTTTTCGCAGCAGTGTCCTCCACAGCAGGGCTGTTGGTTCGTTCCTTCAGTCTCTTCTTCAAAACCCTGTCCATTTTGTGCTAGCAATATGCTAGCTTGAAGAGCAAAGCAGCTTGATAAATGGTGCAAACCGCAACATCACAGGCAATCAGAGAGATGAGCATGGCAAACAACGTTTCGATTGACTCCCATTATAATCCTGACAGCGCTTTCACTACAAAATCAGAAATGTCACTTGTTTTCAACTCGCTCTATTGTCCATATTTTTTACACTAGGTACAAAAAATTACATCATTGTGTTCAGGAGAGCCTTGTAGCACTCAATGGGAAAGAATTTTGTGAATATCTCCTTCCGTTTTTGTGTAAATCCCCGTTGTTTGGAGGGAGCACTCTGAGAAGATCCTTCACTTTCTGTGTGACTGCTCTCAGCATGCGGGTGGGGGAGGGGCTGCTCGCTCTCTCACATACACACACACACACACACAGGAGGGAGGGGCTACTCCCTCTCACTCACACACACACACACAGGAGGGAGGGGCTGCTCCCTCTCACACACACACACACACACACACACACACACACACACAGGAGGGAGGGGCTGCTCCCTCTCTCTCACACACACACACACACACACAGAGGAGGGAGGGGCTGCTGCCCCCTCTCTCACACACACACACAGGAGGGAGGGGCTGCTCCCTCTCACTCACTCACTCACACACACACACACACACACACACACACGAGGGAGGGGCTGCCCCCTCTCTCACACACTCACACACACACACACACACACACACACACACACACACAGGAGGGAGGGGCTGCTCCCTCTCACACACACACACACACACACAAAACTCCACACACTCACCCACCTAACTCAGGAGAATTTGCGGCAGGCCCAGGAACGGCAAGCCCGCCTGTACAACAAGGGTACGCGCCTTAGAGAGTTCACACCGGGAGATAAGGTACTCATACTGTTGCCCACGTCAAGCTCCAAATTGATCGCCAACTGGCAAGGACCCTTTGAGGTCACACGGCGAGTCGGGGACATCGACTATGAGGTGAGGCGAACGGACAGGGGTGGGGCGCTACAAATTTACCACCTCAATCTGCTTAAACTCTAGAACAAGGAGGTCCCTGTGGCGTTGGTGTCGGTGGTTCCGGAGAAGGCGGAGCTGGGGCCGGAGGTTCAAAAAGGGACATTGGCATCACGTGCCTCTCCGGTCCCCAGTGGAGACCACCTCTCCCCGACCCAACTCACGGAGGTCGCCCAGTTGCAGACCAAGTTTTCGGATGTGTTCTCGCCCCTGCCCGGTCGCACTAACCTCATAGAGCACCACATAGAGACGCCCCCGTAGGTGGTAGTGCGTTGCCGCCCTTACAGGCTACCCGAGCACAAAAAAAACGTGGTTCGGGAAGAACTTCAGACCATGCTCGAAATGGGCATCGTCAAGGAGTCCCACAGTGACTGAAGCAGCCCAGTGGTCTTGGTACCCAAGGCCGACGGCTCGGTCCGGTTCTGTGTGGACTACAGAAAAGTCAACGCGGTGTCTAAATTCGACGCGTACCCAATGCCTCGTATTGATGAGTTGCTCGATCGACTTGGCACTGCTCGCTTTTATTCGATGCTGGATTTGACGAAGGGATATTGGCAGATCCCCTTGACTCCACTATCCCAAGAAAAAACTGCCTTTTCCACACCGTTTGGTTTACACCAATTCGTCACCCTTCCGTTTGGGCTGTTTGGGGCGCCCGCTACGTTTCAGCGGCTGATGGACAGAGTCCTCCGCCCTCACGCCACGTATGTGGCCGCATATTTAGATGACATCATCATCTATAGTAATGACTGGCAGCGGCACCTCGAACATCTGAGGGCCGTCCTTAGGTCGCTGAGGCGAGCGGGGCTCACAGCCAACCCAAAGAAGTGTGCGATTGGGCGGGTGGAAGTACGGTATCTGGGCTTCCACTTGGGCAACGGGCAGGTGCGTCCCCAAATTAATAAGACGGCAGCAATTGCGGCCTGCCCGAGGCCCAAGACCAAAAAGGGGGTGAGACAGTTCCTGGGGCTGGCTGGCTGGCTATTATCGTATTACCTAATTATTCGGACGTCACCAGCCCGCTGACTGATCTCACTAAAAAGGGGGCACCAGATCCGGTCCAGTGGACGGAGCAATGCCAGCGTGCTTTTTCTGGGGTAAAGGCTGCACTGTGTGGGGGGCCACTTCTACACTCCCCTGACTTTTCTCTCCCCTTTATGTTGCAGACCGATGCGTCGGACAGAGGGCTGGGGGCGGTTTTGTCCCAGGAGGTGGAGGGGGAGGACCGCCCTGTCCTGTATATCAGCAGGAAGCTGTCGGTGCGTGAGGGGCGCTACAGCACCATAGAGAAAGAGTGTTTGGCCATCAAGTGGGCGGTTCTCGCCCTCCGGTACTACCTGCTGGGGCGCCCTTTCACCCTCTGTTCAGACCACGCGCCCCTCCAGTGGCTCCATCGCATGAAAGATGCCAACGTGCGGATCACCCGTTGGTATCTGGCGCTCCAACCCTTTAATTTCAAGGTAGTCCACAGGCCGGGGGCACAGATGGTCGTGGCAGACTTCCTCTCCCATCAAGGGGGGGGGGAGTCGGCTGCAGGCTGGACGGCCGCCCGGCCCGAGTCGGGCGGTGGGGGTATGTGGCAGCGGGGGCGTGGTCAAGCGCCGGTCTGTGACAGGAGAGTGGAGTCAGGGAAGGCAAGTGGCAGAATCACTACACCTGAGACCAATTAACCTGTGTTTGTGTGTCTTCCCAGTGACCACGCCCTATATCAGGAGGGAGAGCGAGAGCGGAAGGAGCTCTCTCCACAACCAGATGATTGGAATGTGTGTGCGTGTGTGGCTGAGAGTAGAAAATATTTGCACTGAAGAGTGAAAATAAAACAGTCTGTCAAACCTTATCTCTGTCCTGACGTCCTCTGTGCTCCACCCACCAACACAGAAACATTACAACAAGGAATGTCAAAGTATCACTGTCTGTATAGTCATTTCTGTATTGAAGTAAAGAGTTGTGTCATGATCTTAGTACACCTGTACCTTCTGATCCAATAACGTTCCAAACAACAAAATAAAGAAACCCTTTGAAGAGACAAATGAAATATCTCTTAGATTTTCTAAATCAAGTATGAGTTCTGGTATCATCTATAACAATGGTTCTCAAACTTTTTTCACCAAGTACCACCTCAGAAAATACTTGGCTCTCCAAGTACCACCATAACGACCAACATTAAAATACAGTAGCGTAGTAGGCCTAAGTATTCATTAAAAACAAGGTGGAGGTTTTATTTAACAAGTATATTTAATATTGTTGGCCACTGTAACATTACACACAGTACTTTGAACAGTAACACTGTGTTTAAATATAGGAAAATAAAACACTGTACTTAAATAATGAATCAAATAAAATTAATTGCACATAAAAGTGAAATAAACATTGTACTAAAATAAATATTAAGACAGTTCTTAAAGATTAAATGAAAATGTACTTAAAAGTTAAATAACTCCAGTGACTGCTTTCTGAAACAGAAACACACACCCACAAACAGAGGAAGAACAATAAGATTAAGAATAAAACAAAAGTGAGGAAAAGCATTAAGAATAACAGCTTGTGTTAAATATACACAGAGTATTGACTGATTGACTATTGATTGACAACTTACTGAGCTGAATGTGATGGGTGTGCATGCCTCTGTGAACACAGTCCTGCAACGTCCAATCCAAGCCATGCTCCTGGATGAACTTGTTCAGTAACTGGAATATTTGCTCTGATGTAGTTCTGGTCTCCAGTGATTTACAGAACATAAAGTCCTCCTGCACCACACCATCATATTCATATCTGACATAAACCAATAAATTGGCCAAATCTGCAACATCTGTAGTCTCATCAAGCTGTATGGCAAAATATCTACTGTTCTTAATGCACTCAATCAGTGTCTTTTTAACATTGTCAGCCATGTCCTTTATCCTCCTTGACACGATGTCATTTGAAAGCGGCACCAAGTTTAACTCTGTGGCAGCTTTCTCTCCACACATGATACGTGTCATCTCTTTGGCTAATGGTAAACACAGCAGTTCCCCGATTGTGTGCGGCTTACCGGCTCTGGCGATCAGGAGGCTGGCACGATATGAAGCTTCCTGTGCTTTGGCTATGGGTGTACCATAGGACAGAATGGTGGACTTGGACTGCTTCAGTTCATCACGTTTTCGTAAAAAAAACATCCATTGGTTTGTCCTTTAGTGCTGTGTGTTTGGTTGTAAGATGCCGTTTGAGATGCGATGATTTCATGGACTCGTTGCTCAGAACATCCCCGCATACAACACACTGCGGCCTGGGCAGCTCCTCTGTCCCGCTCCAAATGAATCCCAGTTTTATGTATTTTTCCTCATACTTCCTCCTCACTGGTTTCTGCTGTTTGCTAGCAGTTCTGGGGCTGGTTTTGCCACTGTCGTTAGCATCTGCGCTCGGCTCACACACGTCCTCAACTTCAAGTTCAATTTATTTCTTTGTCCCAAATGGGCAATTTGGTTGCAAACAGGGTCACACACATCACACACACACCACCACCACATAACACATAACACTATAAAATAAAATCAGTAAAAAATAAAATATTCAACAAATAAATGAGGATATATAAAAAACATACAGAATACAGGTGAGGACAAAGACTACAATGAAAAAAGCTATCTTTTCCTGGTTTGTGTATTCAGTATTTGAATAGACAAGGGAATAAAATAATTTTTATACCTCTGCTTGAAGGCCATTGGAGTTTTAAGGCGTAAGCCAGATGGCAAAAAAATGTATTCATTGTACAATGGATGGCCTGGGTCTTCATATATTTGAATGGCTTTGTTAAACACCTGCTTATTAAAATACTCAGACTATCAAACTTCACACCCACTATCTTACTAGCTACATTCACAATTTTTAAAAGTGCATTTTTCTCTCTGATGGTAACATTTCCATACCAACAGATAATGGAGAATGTAAGAATTGATTTGATAAAAGCTTTATAAAACAGCGTCATTAGTGTTTTGTCAACCTGAAACTTAGCTAGCTTTTGAAGTGCAGAAAGTCTCTGCTGCCCTTTCTTGCACAGGGCAGTGGTATTCAGATCAAACTTAAGTCGGTCATCAATCAAGGTGCCCAGATACTTGTAAGATGACACAACTTCAACGGCTTGGCCATTTATGACACTGTGCTTAAAAACAGGGGTATGACGTCTAAAGTCTATAGACATATCTTTAGTTTTACTAATGTTCAGGTGCAAAAAAGCATCATTGCACCAGGACACAAAGTTGTCAATAACCGGCCCATGTTCATCCTCAAGGGAATTCAAGAGACTAACAATTACAAAATCATCTGCAAATTTTAAAATATGCCTATTGTCATGCTGGCTACAACAATCATTGGTGTACAATATGTACAACAAAGGGGAGAGGACACAACCCTGCGGTGAGCCTGTGGATGATGTTAGGCCACTGGACAATGCTTTATTTACCCTCACTCTCTGGACTCTCTGGGTGAGGAAATCAAGTAGCCAACCAGTCAAACTTGGGTCAAGACTGAAGTTGTTCAGTAATTTCTCAATTAACAGGTGGGGTTGGATGGTGTTAAATGCTGAAGAAAAGTCTACAAAAAGCAGCCTTGCATGGTTCCCACTTGTCTCAAGATGTTTATAGAGAAAGTTTAGTAGAGTAATTGTAGCGTCTTGCACCCCCCTCTTGACCCTATAAGCAAACTGATAAGGGTCCAGGAGAGGTTCCACCATGACCAAGAGCTCAGCTTTAATCAGCCTCTCCAGGGATTTTACTACAAGAGATGTAAGGGCCACTGGCCTAAAATCATTTAGGGTCTGAGGCCGGCTAACCTTAGCCACAGGAACCACAACAGACTGCTTCCATAGAGATGGCACCCTCTGCAGGGACAGTGACAAAGTAAATATATAAAAGAAAATAGGGCCTAACTGTTCAGCACACACTTTTAACATACGTCCACTGATATTATCTGGGCCTGGGCTTTTCTTCAAATTACAATATTTAAAACATTTAACAACACTCTGCTCATTAAAGCTAGGGGTGAATGGCTGGGATGTCAGAAGACTCTGCTTAAGTTCAGAATGCCTGTTACTGAAGTCGTGTGTGTTGAAGCTGACCTAGAACCTGTTGAGATCCTCTGCCAGCTCTGGATCAGGTATGTTGTTAAATTCTATCTTCCTCCTTCCCCTTTCCTTAAGCCCCACCATAGTCTTCATGCTATCCCAGGCCGAGCCCAGGTTGTTCCTTTTTAAGTGTGTTTCTAATTTATCTCTATACTTCATTTTGCCCACCTTAATTTCTCATTTTAACTCTTTCTGTATTTTATGCAGCGCTAGTATGTTACCCTCTTTAAAGGCTCTATTTTTCTCACGCAATAGACATTTAATAGACTTAGTAACCCATGGTTTACTGTTGGGATAAATTTTAACTGGCTTAGTTGGAATGACAATATCCTTACAATAAGACACCCAACTACTGATCACATCTGTCAATTCATCAATGTCAGAGCAGGAATCTTTAAACATGTCCAGATCTGTACATTCCAGGCATCCCTGAAGAGCAAGGCAAAAGCCCTCTGACCAATCCTCAATCTGAACAATCTGTCTCTTGAGTCTCTTAAGAGCCATTTGATATATGGGGATTAGATGAACACAATTATGATCCGATGAGCCAAGAGGTGGAAGAGGGATGGACTTGAATGCATTTTTTACTGAACAATAACACAAGTCCAACGTTTTGTTTTGTCTAGTGGGGCATGTGACATACTGATGAAAATCTCTGAGTACTTTAGACAGAGAGCAGTTGTTCATGTCGCCAAGAATAATGATTGGAGCATCAGGGGTTCGCATTTGCAGAGAGTGGGTACTTGGGAAATAATTTCACAGGCATTGTTATTGTTCGCTTTGGGATGGATGTACACCAGAGTAACAAACAGCTGGGGAAACTCATGCGGGAGATAAAAGGGGCGCAGTGCCACCGTGAGCAATTCAACATCAACAGTGCAGATTCTCTCTCTAACAATGACTGATCTGCACCAGCGCTCATTAACATATAGACACACGCCCCCACCAGTGCACTTGCCTGTAGCCGTCTCATCTCTATCCAGCCGAACCGGCGAACCAAAGCCAGGCAGTTCCAAATCGCTATCCATATCGTGATCGGACAGCCATGTCTCTGTAAGCGCCAGGATACAAGAGTCTCTAAACTCATGGAAGTACCTGACCTGTGTTTGTAATTCCTCAGACTTGTTCCGAAGTGACTGCACATTCGAAAGGAGGATTGTCGGCAGAGGGACGCGTGAAAGTGACTGTATTTTCACCCTCTGCCAGACCCCTCCTCTGCGTCCTCGCTTCCTGGTCCTAATTCCCCGAGCGGTACCCGATTCCTGATGATATTTTACGAACGACATTGTTCTTAATAAGTTCCAGTCAAGTAGCAAGTTTGGTGGCCCATGTGAAACATGACTCCAACTTAGGAGAAACTCCCTGGAGTACTGGATCCTTGTTACCAGGGGTGGAGATGAGTCGCCACAACCCCAAACCAGCACAAATACAATCCACAACAATATCAGTGTCCAAAGTCCCATTTTAGTTAGCCAAACCACCACGCTGTCTGTAAACGCTAAACTTCTACTTGTCCAAGTGAAAAGTTACAAGTTATTAACACAGACAAGCGATATTAAAATGAAACAAACGAACATCACAACACACAGACATTACCTGCTGCCGGTCGCTGCATGAGCATGCACCCTCTCATGCTCACACACGTCCTCTTCAGTTTTCCCTCTCTCTTGATCCACGCTCGCATTCGCGGATTTAAGCCACAACAGTAATTTTGTCGTACTCACCATAATTAGCAAAGCCACCTCCACCTTTTCCCATCACAGCCTAGTCTACCAATGGCGGATAACCGTCTGTCAGTGGAACCGGCGGGAATACGTACGTACGCTACGTATGGCTACCCAGAAGCACTTGCAAACTTTTTTAAAATTATTAACTTAATTTGTATCTCCTTTCATTTTCTTGTCATCGGTTGATAAGATATTTTCATCCATTCGGAAATTATGGATAGTATTTCACGTTTTATTTTTTAAATTGTATTTATATTTAATTAAGTGATTCTTTGGCGTACCACTAGAATGGAGCCCGCATACCACAGTTTGAGAATCACTGGTATAGAAAATCCTTGTATGCCATAGCATTACAATTTCCCTTCACTCGAATTAAGAGGTTCAAGCACTGTTCTAGCATTAAAATTCCACTGTCCATAAAGTGAGATCCATGAAGCCATGGTTAGCCAAGGTTAGAATGGAAGACCGAAAAACTTGGCACAGAGAACATGTACCTTTTTTCTTTATCTATTTAGTTTTGATTCATACAATCCTTTAAGAAAAGATTAGATCTTACAAATTCAGAACTCAAAACCATAATGTCTGTTTTGTTTAATATGGGCACCCAATGTAGTCAGACACTAATTTAGTGAAATTAAACATTTAAACAAGATTTTATCTAGTTTAATACATATTTTGCATCAATCGTTTTGTTATTAAACAGGAGTTTTCAAGTAAAACACATTCCTGATAGCTATAACCCATTT
Organism: Neoarius graeffei; assembly: GCF_027579695.1. Classification (NCBI taxonomy): domain Eukaryota; kingdom Metazoa; phylum Chordata; class Actinopteri; order Siluriformes; family Ariidae; genus Neoarius; species Neoarius graeffei. Next base: position 48,369,222 of record NC_083593.1, on the reverse strand, counting down.
TCCAATAAGAAAGTTTTACTCAGTACAACATGATCGCATGGTAGGGCTAAGGAAATCATCAGCCCAGTATCATACCGAGACTCAGTTGTATCTTTTCAACATAAAACTTATTTGCCTACTATACAGCATGTCTTGTACATTATATTAGAAGTTATTATCAGTTTGCTAGTTACTTATGACATGATATATGGCCACATATAAAGTGTAATAAGCTTACTGGCTGTCACAATTTATAGAGAAAGATTACCACAAATTTTCATCTCATCTCATTATCTCTAGCCGCTTTATCCTGTTCTACAGGGTCGCAGGCAAGCTGGAGCCTATCCCAGCTGACTACGGGCGAAAGGCGGGGTACACCCTGGACAAGTCGCCAGGTCATCACAGGGCTGACACATAGACACAGACAACCATTCACACTCACATTCACACCTACGGTCAATTTAGAGCCACCAGTTAACTTAACCTGCATGTCTTTGGACTGTGGGGGAAACCGGAGCACCCGGAGGAAACCCACAAGGACACGGGGAGAACATGCAAACTCCACACAGAAAGGCCCTCACCGGCCACAGGGCTTGAACCCGGACCTTCTTGCTGTGAGGCGACAGCGCTAACTACTACACCACCGTGCCACCCATTACCACAAATTAATTTTTAAAATCTATTAAGGTACAGTATTTGTAGCTTGCACATGTCAGTGTCACAATAACCAAGAACAGTGATTGTCCCAGCCACTAGAGGTAACAATCACCACAATTTTAATTCAGTGGCTTGTCCAAAGATCAACTCCACGCACCTGGCCCATGCCCACCTGGTAGGAAACCAACTGGGACATCAGAATACACTGGAAAAAATCCAGGACCAGTTCCACTGGCCAGGAATGGTGGCCGTGGTATATAACTTTTGCCAGCGGTGCCATCCAGTGCCAGCAGACCTCCCCTCATTGGCCAGCCCCTGCTCCATTGATTCTCCTTCCCATCATCAGGATCCCTTTCAAGCAGGTGGACAAGGATCTCATCAGGCCACTGCCAAAGTCCACCCATGGCCACAAGTACGTCCTTGAGATCATCGACTACACTACATTGTAGGTACTGCCTGTCTTGTCTTTTAGGACTACAACTCCCATCAATAACTTCCGCGTTGACCTACGTCACGCCTGGGCGGGATCACCTACGTCACATCCTCCATGAAGCCATAAGTAACTGAGCAACCTTCCGGTCTATCTCTTTTGGCACAGATGTGACTCGGGTCACACTGACATAAAGAGGCTCTCTCTCTCTCGTCGTGGACTCAAGCCGTCCAGACACAAAAGAGATCCGCTCCTTCGAGCACCCAAGATAAAGACGTCTTTCTCCCAAGAAAAACAATTCAGCGCGTTTTTTGTTTACCATTGGCCACGGTAGAACTACTTAAATCATGCTATCTCTCTCTCTCGGTTGAGCTACAGCCGGTTTGTTTGTCTATCATCAGTAACGTTACAAAACTGCCGCCCAAAGCAGTTAATTTAAAGTTAGAAGCGACCGGATTCCTTCTGACTAAAAGCGCTGTGCACATTGTTTGATCAGAGACTTTTCTCCACAAACTACGAAGCGTTCGGACCAAGAAATCCTCTGCTTTCACGGAAAGCCCCACGTGCTCCTGTGGACTCCAAAAGTCTCGGAACACCTCTATAATCTTGCACTGGAAGCAAGATACTGAAGTAAGGCTGGCATTTTTGGACAGAAACTAGTCTTAAGAATTAGCTTTATGAAGTAGTGTGAATTTAAACTCAGGAATTGTTTAATTGTGCACACTGGTTTTGTGTTCTACATTGTTCTATGTTCTCTCAGTTGTTTGTTTAATGGATAGGCTTTTGCATGCTCTCTGCTCCTTCCTAACACCTTTAATTTCATTATTACACATATTTTGACCTCATCAAGATTTCAGTGGATTTAGTAATGTTATAAGCTAGTGGAGTTAGCGACCACGGCTAATTCTTTTGTCCTCACCACGTGGCCACAGGCCTCACAAACACACCTTAGCTAGCAACCCAGAGCTAATTCTTTTGTTGTAGGCCACAGGCCTCACACACACACACACACACACACACACAAACACACACACACACACACACACACACACACACACACACACACACACACTCCCATGTACACACATACCCCACTGTTTGCCGAAGATTTCAGCTGCTATTATTCATTTTTATCTTTCTTATAGTAAATTCAATTTATTGTGAAACTGTGTGTTTATTTGTCTGTTTTGCTGATATATCCTGGAAGTCACCCAATCTCAAAGAATTCCAAATTGCCTTCAGTGTGCTATTGGCTGTAGCTTTATGTAGCTTGGTAAGTGATACATTGCTGCATTAGAAGTGATCGTAATAATTTGGAATATACCATAATTTAGCTGTTTGGTAATTTATTATTAAGCACCAAAATTAATGGTATTATTAATGAGACTGATTTACTGATTTAATGAGACTGATTTACTGATTTAATGAGACTGATTTACTGATTTAATGAGACTGATTTAATGAGATTGATCACTTAATTACAAATTGCACCTACATTAATTGGTGCCCCATGTGAGGAGATTGGTTTGTTGACTTCTTGAATATTGTTGCAACAACAGATAAATTATCAGTTTGATTAAGCAACTGCTAAGGTATATTCCCAGGTGTGTTAAACGGTTAACAGTAGCGTGATAACCATATCACAAAATACTAATAACCTTTTCATAACTTAGGATAAGAGATAGCATTTCCAAACAAACTATTACGTAGTTAATATTAATTAATAACAATTAATTAATAAATTAACTCATTGATTAATTAATTACATAATATCCAACCTAAGTAAAATGGCATCCCCTCGTGTCTCAGAAGTTGAAAACAACGCTCAAGACATGTCTCTCCTTGAGGTCATCGCAGACTTCATTCACTGCTCTGCCTCTGAAAAGGCAACCATTAGGAACACGAGTAAGGGTGAATGCCAGAATAACATAGATAACTCAAATAAACATATGAGAGATCCAAAAAGAACAACCATTGGTGTCCAAGAAGCACTAGGTAAGCTATTCCTGTCGTACTTCCAAAATACTGATTCAGAAATCAGACGCCTCCGCTGAGAGGTTGAAAGGCTGACCACCAGCAACGCCGAGCTGGCAGCCGATAACAATAATTTATATAGGGAGCGTGAGGTCTTGAAAACCTCCCTTGATGATTGCGCCGAAAGGCTATAGAAAGCCGAAAAGGCTGCCAAGAGGACTGTTGAGGAGCAGACCCCCCAAGAAGAACGCGAGGGGCGTGAAAGACCCCCAACAATGCGCCGAAGCTCAGAGCGGGAAGAGGCATCTGAACCGGACACCGTAGATTACCTGGTCGAGGACCAGACACCCCGGCAAACTCCATCAACTCGCTATATGACTTCGTCGTTTAGCCAGGGTGGAGCCATACTGTGCTCATCCCGAGCCCAGGACCATAGCACACCCAGGTCAGTGTGCTACAGTATCCCTGATCTATCTTCGGATGAATGAGGCTATGAATCTAGTGCGAAACGGGAGCAATACCAGAGTAGCTTAGATAGTGAGTACTCAGGAGAACCAAGAAGGCTGCACAAGGATGTGCACCAAACTCTTCACTTACGGCAAATTGACCTACTTGCCAACAATGTTGAGCGATTCGATTCTGAGAATAAAAGAACAAATGTGAATGATTATTTGCGAGAAATTGACTGATGCCTGATAGACCTGCCGAAAGCCACAATGCGAAAGAAACTTAGACTGATCTGGAAGACCTCCAGTAGCAGCGTTTGTGCCTTTTTAGAGACGCTACCCCCAAACATTCGTGATAGTTATTCAAAACTTCACAATTACATGAGGGAAGAATATGCGCCATACACGGATGAAATCTCCGTGACATTGTGTGCATTACAAATTAAACAGAAATGGTCTGAGGCGCCTCCTGAATATTATAGACGGCTACGTACTGCCTATTTCCAGGGTAGTAGTGCACCAGGCTTGGAAGAAGATAGAGGCTTCAAATCCCTCTTCTTACATAACCTCTACCCAAGCGTGCGGACTCAAGTCACACTGGCGTGTCGACAAGGTTTCTACTCGATGAGAGAAACTAGGCAACTAGCCCAAATGACCTGGGAGACCATTGTCAAAACCACAGACAGAAACAATGATGAACCCAGAGTCCTTAGCCTCCAGGGTGAGGACAAGCCCCCGCTAGCCTTAGAAGGAGGTGAAGCTCCAAAAGGGGGACCCCCCCCCGGAGAAATCCCGGTCCGAACCGCCTCTTGCCGAGCCATCACCAGGGTGAGTGGAAGAATCAGCAAGGTAAGGCCAGGAGAGACCGATGGCAAGGTCACAGTGACCATGGCAACCGCCCATCATATGGAAAGGGTCGTAGGGAACAAGGCGGTTGGCAGCAAGACCGTCATCCTCGCTCTGGCCAGAGATGGCAGGAGTGCTCTGACCGTAGCTCTAAACGTAGGGGTAGAGGTGACCGACACAGTGACTCAGACCAACCTGGTAAGTTCCGCTCAGAGCTGGACTCTTTGAGAGCCCAGTTGGCTGAGATTAAAAGACTGTTACAGAGGTTAGATCCCTCAACAGATAAATAGAAGCGAGCGTAAAAGGGCAAAAGGCCTACTACGACCGAAAAGCCTCCCATCACGAATATCAAATAGGCGAGAAAGTCCTATATTTCAACTTTACCAAGCCGGTAGAAGTCTCAAAAAGTTCCTACCACCCTGGTCGAGACCTTTTGATTGTGGGAAAACTGTCCCCCGTCGCGTATCGCGTTAGGACATCCAGGCCTAATCAAACGCCCTCATATCGATTTCCATAACAATCAAATCAAGCCTTTTGAACAGTCCTCACTCCAAAAGGGGGGGACGACAGTTAGGCCCATCCTGTCCACCTAGCTCGTACGCCTCACTCACCATAAGCGTACACCAACATTTCCAGTCACATTTACCAACCCAAACACTAATATTTTCTTTCCTTCATTTCTTCTCTTTTCTTGTTTTTATGCATAGGAAATGAAGTATATATGTAGGGTTTAATGTTTCTGTATGGATGTGATTCTGACCTAGTTAGATAGAGTGATTATATGCCCAAAATGCCTATAGCCTGATTATATGCCCAAATGCCTCTGCCTCCAACTGTCTTACTGGAACTCATGAGTTTACACAGTTTTCACAGGACACCATGGACTGTACAGGGCAAGGCTACCTCAAGGACTATGGACACGTGGACTGTACGGTACTGTGCTCTCAGTGCTACGACTCCATCATACCCCTGAGACCAAAAGGGGGAATGTAGGTACCGCCTGTCTCGTCTTTTAGGACTACAACTCCCATCAATAACTTCCGCGGTGACCTACGTCACGCCTGGGCGGGATCACCTACGTCACATCCTCCATGAAGCCATAAGTAACTGAGCAAACTTCCGTTCTATCTCTTTTGGCGCGGATGTGACTCGGGTCACACTGACATAAAGAGGCTCTCTCTCTTTCGTCATGGATTCAAACCGTCGAGACACAAAAGAGATCCGCTCCTTCGAGCACCCAAGATAAAGACGTCTTTCTCCCGAGAAAAACGATTCAGCACGGTTTTTGTTTACCATTGGCCACGGTAGAACTACTTAAATCGTGCTCTCTCTCTCTCTCAGTTGAGCTACAGCCGGTTTGTTTGTCTATCATCAGTAACGTTACAAAACTGCCGCCCAAAGCAGTTAATTTAAAGTTAGAAGCGACCGGATTCCTTCTGACTAAAAGCGCTGTGCACATTGTTTGATCAGAGACTTTTCTCCACGAACTACGAAGCATTCGGACCAAGAAATCCTCTGCTTTCACAGAAAGCCCCATGTGCTCCTGTGGACTCCAAAAGTCTCGGAACACCTCTGTAATCTTGCACTGGAAGCAAGATACTGAAGTAAGGCTGGCATTTTTGGGCAGAAACTAGTCTTAGGAATTAGCTTTATGAAGTAGTATGAATTTAAACTCAGGAATTGTTTAATTGTGCACACTGGTTTTGTGTTCTACATTGTTCTATGTTCTCTCAGTTGTTTGTTTAATAGATAGGCGTTTGCATGCTCTCTGCTCCTTCCTAACACCTTTAATTTCATTATTACACATATTTTGACCTCATCAAGATTCAGTGGATTTAGTAATGTTATAAGCTAGTGGAGTTAGCGACCACGGCTAATTCTTTTGTCCTCACCACGTGGCCACAGGCCTCACAAACACACCTTAGCTAGCAACCCAGAGCTAATTCTTTTGTTGTAGGCCACAGGCCTCACACACACACACACACACACACACACACACACACACACACACACACACACACACTCTGACACACACACAAATGCGCCTTAGCTAGCAACCCAGAGCTAATTCTTTTGTCCTCACCACATGGACACACACACTCAAACACACCTTACCTAGCGACCCAGAGCTAATTCTTTTGTTTTAGGCCACAGGCCTCACACACACACACACACACACACACACACACACACACACACACACACACACACACTCTCCCATGTACACACACACTGTTTGCCGAAGATTTCAGCTGCTATTATTCATTTTTATCTTTGTTATAATAAATTCAATTTATTGTGAAACTGTGTGTTTATTTGTCTGTTTTGCTGATATATCCTGGAAGTCACCCAATCTCAAAGAATTCCAAATTGCCTTCAGTGTGCTATTGGCTGTAGCTTTATGTAGCTTGGTAAGTGATACATTGCTGCATTAGAAGTGATCATAATAATTTGGAATATACCATAATTTAGCTGTTTGGTAATTTATTATTAAGCACCAAAATTAATGTTATTATTAATGAGACTGATTTACTGATTTAATGAGACTGATTTACTGATTTAATGAGACTGATTTAATGAGATTGATCAGTTAATTACAAATTGCACCCACAACATGATACCCAGAGGCTGTCCCTCTCCGCAGGGCTGCCTAGAAAAATATTACCTGAGAGCTGATGCTCCTATTCAGCCGATCCAGGATCCCCAAGAACCTCCTCACAAACCAAGGGACCCCCTTCATCTCCAGACTCATGACAGACCTGTGTTGCCTACTGTAGTTCAAAGATCTCAAAACTTCAGTCTACCACCCTCAAACCAATGGCATCATGGAAAGATTCAACCAGACCCTCAAATAGATGGTGAAAATGGTAGTAGATGAAGATGGCCAGAACTGGGGCCTACTCCTCCCTTACCTCCTCTTTGCCATGCATCAGACTCCCCAGGTCTCCACAGGGTTCACGCTCTTCAAGCTCCTTTTCAGCCAGTGACCCAGGGGCCTACTGGACACTGTCAGGGAAGCCTGGGAGGAGCAGCCATCCCCATTCAGCTCCCTCATTGATTACACCCAGGAGATGCAAGAGTGGATTGACAGGGTGGCCTCCATCATACAGGAGCACATGCAGGCAGCCCAGAGGGAACAGCAAAGTGTCTACAACTGGCTGGCCCAGCCATGAGAGTTCCCACCTCACAACCATGTGCTCTTGCTCCTCCCCAGTGCCAGTTGCAAGTTCCTTGCTCATTGGCAAGGCTCCTACATGGTCCAGGAGCGAGTAGGTCCTGTGAACTACCACCTGCAACAGCCAAGTAAGCAAGCCCTCAGCCAACTTTATCATATTAATCTGTTGAAACACTGGATTGGACTGGTACCCACACTCTCAGCCTTCTCTGTCTCCCCCACAGGTCCCGCCAGGCGAGGATTTAACATCTACCCAGCTACAAGAGCTGAGGGAACTGAAGGATCAGTTTAAAGAAGTGCTCTCTGCAGAGCCTGGGTGGACTCACCTCCTACATCATGACATCAAAACCCTTGCAGGAAGAGTCATCCAACAGCAACTCTACCAAGTCCCAGAGACCCACCACCAAGCTATAGAGGCAAAAGTAGCCAGGATGCTTCAGGAAGGCATCATTGAGGAATCCACCAGTCCTTGGTCTAATCCCACTGTTGTCATACCCAAGCCTGATGGAAACCTCCAACTCTGTAATGACTTCTGGAGGCTGAACAAGATGTTGGAGTTCAACAGCTATTCCTCCATCTACACATGCAGTATTTCCTGTGCCACTAGGTGCCGCACAAGCAAATCATCATAGATTCACCCCCATGGTTGATCTTTTCTGCTCCATTTTTTTCCTCCAAGCATACCTTTGGTGATTGTGACTAAAGTTCTATTTTTCCTTCAGTCCCCAGCACTTCTTTCCAAAATACTTCTGGCTTAACTAGATGTTGTTTTACATATTTTTTGATTGATTGATTACTTTATTCTGAACAATAAAGAAGAAAGATATAAAAATAAAAATTTAAATAAAAAATACAATAATCAAAACATCATCATAAACAAACAGAATAGCGTAGCCACAAGGCAATAACATAATGTTCAGAAAGGATTAGGAAGAAGTAATAACTTATCCAATCCTAACCCTCTATACCACCGCTAATCAAATGTCACTTTCCACCATAATAAACTATATATACAAAAGAAAACAAAAGCAATAAACAAAAAAGAAAACATACCAACATATCAAAACATACCGACATGGTATAATATCGACCAAATCAAATCATATATACAGATACTTATGCTATGCATATATACACACATACAATACATATATACAGTACATACATATACACATACCTATAACTATACACTAAATACAAGAAGACCAGTCACAGACTTACTCTCAATTTCATCATCACCTATATAGTCTGCCTGTCCTCATTCTCATATATTTTTATTAACATGTTTTTTTATAATTTTTTAAACAGTTTTATGTTGGTGCTATTTTTGAGCTCATTATCCAGACCATTCCACAATTTCACCCCACAGACTGTTATGCACATACTTTTCATAGTTGTTCTAACATTTACTCTCTTAAAATTCATTTCCCCTCTCAGGTTATACCCACCCTGCCTTTCCATAAACGTATTTTGTACCTCACCCGGAAGAAGGTTATGTCTTGCTTTATACATAATTTGTGCAGTCTTGTGTTTAACCAGATCAGTGAATTTCAGAGTGTGTGCTTTTACGAATAATGCGTTTGTATGCTCAAGATATCCCATATTATTGACAATTCTTATTGCTCTTTTTTGTAATGTGCATAATGGCTGCAGGTTAGATTTGTAGGTATTACCCCATATCTCCACACAGTAGCTCAAATATGGAAATATGAGTGCATTATACAGAGTATGTAGTGATTTATAGTCCAGAATGTGTCTTGATTTCCCCAAAATTGCAGTAATCTTTGCTATTTTTGCTTTAACATGATTAATATGCGGTTTCCAGCAGACTTTATGATCAACAATCACACCCAGAAATTTTATTTCATACACTCTTTCTATGGTTATGTTGTCAATTTTCAATTCAACTTGAGGGTTCGACTTATATTTTCCAAATAACATAATCTTTGTTTTACTCAAATTCAATGACAATTTGTTTACGTTAAACCACCTTTTTAATTTATTCATTTCGGTTGTGATTGTTTCCATAAGCTGCTGTGCATTGTCCCCGGCGCAAAAGATGTTTGTATCATCAGCAAATAATATGCATTTCATTATACTTGATACATTACATAAATCATTAATGTACAATATAAACAGTTTAGGACCTAAGACAGACCCTTGCGGTACTCCACATGTTATGGGCAAATACTCAGATGTGTGATCTCCAATTTTTACAAATTGTTGCCTGTTACTTAAGTAGCTCCTCACCCAGTCCAAACCAACCCCTCTGATACCATACCTCTCTAATTTTTTGAATAGAATGTCGTGATTTATTGTATCAAATGCTTTCTTTAGATCTATGAAAATTCCCATAACATGTTTTTTATTGTCTATACCATTTGTGATTTTCTCGATAAGTTCCATTAATGCCAGGGTTGTTGATCTGTCTTTCCGGAATCCGTATTGACTGTCAGCTAAAAGTTTATATTTTTCAATGAAATTGTCTAGTTTTGCTGTGAACAGTTTTTCGAGGATCTTGGAGAACTGAGAGAGTAAAGAAACTGGCCTGTAATTTGTGTAATGGTGTCTATCTCCACATTTATATAAAGGTATAACTTTAGCTATTTTCATGTTGTTTGGAAATTTACCAGATTGAAAAGACATATTATATATGTGAGTAAATGGTTCTGCAATTTCTTCAATAACTTTTTTTATTAAACTCGTATCAATATCATTCCAGTCAGTGGAGGTTTTACTTTCACTTCTCCTTACAATGTCTATGACCTCTTTTATGCCAACTGCACCAAGGAATATAGATTTAGGATTTCTCTCCCATCGAGCAGCCTCCGCCCCTCCAGGTGTGTCTGTATCTTGAATCTTTTCTGCCAAATCTGATCCCACATTTACAAAGAATCTATTAAAACCATTTACCACTTCCTCCATATTATTTATTGATCTGTCATTCTCAATATAATGATCAGGGTAGCTTGTGTTTTTGTTTTTAGCTCTATTCCTAATAATACTATTCAGTACATTCCATAGCCCCTTCATATTATTTTTATTACTATCTAATAATTTATTATAATATTCCTTCTTACATGTCCTCATAATGCTGGTTAATTTATTCTTGTATTTTTTATATTTAATTTCTGCCTCCAAAGTTCTTTTTTTTATGAATTGTCTATACAGCGTGTTCTTTTTTTTACAGGCATTTTTTAATCCTTTGGTGATCCATGGACCATTTGCTTGTTTTTGTATATGTAAATGTAATATTTAAGACATTCCTTTTAATTTAGATGGTGGTGGAGGTGAAATATCAAACAGTGAAGATAAATAAGGACAGTATTTGAAAACCTTTTGTTAAGAATGTTAATGGTTTTAATGAACTTTATTCCTGTTATGAGTAGATTTGGGAAAATAGAAAATCAAAGTACCCATCAGGAAACCAAACTTATACAAGGTTTCAAAACATTTATGGTCATTCAAAATTTGTCTAACCACAAAGCACATAAATTAAGGAGTAATCCCATGTCAGAAGTTTAACTCATAAGCCATGCTTTTACTGTGATTTTTTTAAAAGAATTATATTTGGCAAATAATTTGCAAACCATATTAAGTATTTTGTTTACATCAAAACATTTCATACCATTCGAGTTTCATTATGGCCTATTCTCTGCATTCACTTCCTCAACCTATTTATTTACCACAAAAACCTTCAACATGACTAGATGTCATTTGCATACTGATTAAACAATCTGTTAAATAGAAATGTAAAACAGTGAAAGCAGTACTTTCTCCATTAAAATGTGTGTGTGGTACTTTGTGATGATGTTTGGTTAAAAAAAAGCTAAGAATGACAGGAATTGACAACTGAGCAATTGTAGATATATCAAACAGGCTTACTGACTTTAGGTATGAGGAATTATACAGTATAATTATACAGTATAATTATACAGTCATTATACTGTATAATTATACAATATATAATTATACAGTATAACGACTTGTCCAGGGTGTACCCCACCTCTCGCCCATAGTCAGCTGGGATAGGCTCCAGCTTGCCTGTGACCCTGTAGGACAGGATAAGCAGCTACAGATAATGGATGGATGGATGGATGGATGGATGGATGGATGGATGGATAGGCAGATAGCTGTTAATCAGTCAACAGTATTGTGGTCATGTTTTTAATGTGCTAAAAATGATGATCTATGAAGACTTGATGATGCTTGTAATGCTTCCTTTTCAGTTAAAATGCTGCCCAATAAGCATTGTATAAAATGGATAATTCCTTAAAATATATATGGCTATATTTCAGCAGTGCGCCTCCTGATGTCAGTTAAAATTCAAACTGATCAAAGGAGCAAAAATAATAATTTTCGGCCAAATCCAGCTTATATTATAAGCTTATTTAAGAAGTTCTAAATTATTTCCTTATACATCATTCTGAAATCACCTATCATGGGGTTTGAGCTAGATTCTTTTAAAAGTGTCCTTTTGTTTTTTTTTATCTTTATTTTTATTAGTTAATTTTTCATTTTCTTTGATTTAACATCATTCATCTCTGTTAATGACAACAGCCTAAACAATGAAATGCCTTTCTTCTTTTGTATGTAGATATACAGTATAATGCTTTGGTGAACGAAACTCTTATAATATGGGTGTATTTCAGGTGCTGTTGCTTAACTATCAGCAGCTGCATTCGAAATGCTTGAAGGAAAAGTTTCACCATTCGAGACATTGTACGCATCTGCAAAAGACCAAAAATATTAGTGTCAGTGCTATTTACAAATCAAGACAATGCTCACATGCTTATTGAATGATAAAGCTCACACATGGCAAAGACAAAATGTAATAGTGCTAAAAGTAAGAGTTAACTTGCAAAAGTGAGAGCAATAACCCTCAGGTGGAATTAAGTGCAATCAAAAAATGTGGATGAAAAAAAGCCATGTCATTAAAATGTATTGTGGCAGCGGGGGTGTGGCCAAGCACCGGTCTGTGACAGGAGGGCGGAGTCAGGGAAGGTAAGTGGCAGAATCACTACATCTGACTGCAATTAACCTGTGTTTGTGTGTGTCTTCCCAGTGACCGCGCCCTATTTAAAGAGGGAGAGCTGAGAGCAGAGGAGACCTCATCCCTGAACAAGACGCCAGTCGTGTGTGTGTCTGTTCGAGTTATAATTGTTAAACTGAAAAGTGTAGCAATAAACGCTATTTTGAACCTGATCTCTGTCCTGCCATCCGCTGTGCTCCACCCACCAGTACTGAACCTCTACAGTGGTGCTGAAACCCGGGATATTGTGGAGTACAGCAGCCGATCAGCCCCATGGAGTCCTCCCCGTTCGCCGACCTGGTCCACGCCCTCGCCACAGCCCAGCAAAGCCAGCACCAGGTGCTAGTCACCCTCCGCAAGGAACAAGAACGGCGCTTTGAGCCCCTGGTGCTAGCCCAGCAAGAAGATCGGGAGGCGTTCCGGCACCTCCTCGTGTCGGGGTCCACCAGCGCTCCCACCGCGGGCCTGTCCCCCTCACCGTAACCAAGATGGGTCCGCAGGACGACCCCAAGGCTTTTATCATGCTCTTGGAGCAAGTTGCAGAGGCCTCGGGGTGGCCGATGGAGCAGCACGCGGCGCGCCTCCTCCCTCTGCTAACGGGAGAGGCGCAGCTGGCCGCGCTACAGCTCCCCGCCGACCGCTGGCTGGCCTATGCGGACCTCCGCCGGGCCGTCCTCCAGCGCGTGGGGCGCAGTTGGCCGGCCGTTCGCGTTTGGCCAGCAACTCCGGGACGCCTGCTGGCGGTGGCTGAGGGCCAACAACCGCGATGCCAAGGAGATCGTCAATCAGGTGGTGCTGGAGCAGTTCGTCGCACGCTTGCCAGCAGGAACCGCGGAGTGGGTTCAGTGCCACTGCCTGGCGTCGCTGGATCAGGCCATCGAGCTGGCGGAGGACCATTTGGCAGCTGTTCCAGCGGCAGGACAGCAGACAGCCTCTTCTCTTCCCTCCTCTTCTCTCTCTCTCTCTCTCCTCCTGTGTCCTGTCCTCGCACCATTCCCCCACCGCAGAGGCGGGGGCCGGCACCACCCCAGCCGGCCCGCTGCACCCGCGGTGCCCTCCCGTTTCTCCCTTCTGTGTCTGTCTCCCCCCCCCCCTCAGGTGAGTGAGCCCCAGAACACCGGTGCAGAGAGGAAGCCCGGGCCGGTTTGCTGGCGCTGCGGGGAACCGGGCCACCTCCAACAGCAGTGCATGGCAATGGAGGTGGGAGCGGTGGTTCGGATCCCCGACGCGCCAGAAGCCGCCCTCGATCGGGCCGGAGCATATCGCATACCGGTGAGTATTCAAGGGGATACATATCAGGCGTTGGTGGATTCTGGTTGTAATCAGACCTCAATTCACCAAAACCTGGTGCAAAATGAGGCACTGGGGGGAGCACAGGGGGTGAAGGTGTTGTGTGCGCATGGGGATGTTCACAGCTACCCTTTGGTGTCAGTCCACATTTTTTTCCAAGGGGAAAAATTTATAGTGAAGGCGGCGGTTAATCCTCGCCTTACCCACTCTTTAATTTTGGGGACTGATTGGCCGGGATTTCGGGATTTGATGACACGCTTAGTAGAGAGTGGGTCCTGCCATTTAGCAGGGGGAGGTCCCGGTGTCGCTTTAGCGGGAGCAGCTGTCACAGAGCCGTCTACGTCATCTCCGCGTCAGAGTGAGGAACCCCAGGCTCCTCCTCTCTCACTCGGGGAATCCCTCGCGGATTTCCCGTTAGAAAAATCGCGAGACGAGACTCTGCGACATGTGTTTGACCAAGTGAGAGTAATCGATGGTCAAACGCTCCCACCGAACGCCACCCTGTCCTTCCCCTATTTCTCTGTTATGATGGATAGATTATACCGAGTGACGCAGGACACTCAGACAAAAGAGCAAATCACACAGCTTTTAATTCCAAAGAGCCGCCAGGAATTGGTATTCCAGGCGGCTCACTTTAATCCCATGGCTGGACACCTAAGGCAGGACAAGACACTAGCCCGAATAATGGCCCGATTCTATTGGCCGGGGATTCACGGCGACGTTCGTAGGTGGTGTACGGTGTGCCGCGAATGCCAATTAGTAAATCCAGCAGCCATTCCAAAAGCGCCTTTGCGCCCTCTACCTTTAATCGAGACCCCATTTGAAAGAGTTGGGATGGATCTTGTCGGGCCATTAGATCGGTCAACACGAGGGTACTGCTTGATATTAGTTCTAGTGGACTATGCATCGCGATACCCGGAAGCAGTGCCTCTGCGCAATATCTCAGCACGCAGTATTGCAGAGGCACTCTTCCACGTTATTTCCCGAGTTGGAATCCCGAAAGAGATTCTGACTGATCAAGGCACCACATTTATGTCACGGACACTGCGCGAACTGTATGGGTTATTGGGGATTAAGCCGATCTGCACCAGCGTGTATCACCCACAAACGGACGGTTTAGTGGAACGACTCAATCGCACCCTCAAGAATATCATTAAAAAAATCGTAAGTGAGGATGCACATAATTGGGATAAGTGGCTCGAGCCCTTGTTGTTTTCAGTGCGAGAGGTCCCCCAAGGCTCCACGGGGTTCTCCCCGTTCGAATTATTATATGGGCATAAGCCGCGCGGCATTCTAGACGTGCTGTGGGAAAATTGGGAGGAGGGACCTTCACAAAGTAAGAACGAAAATCAATACGTTATGGACCTGCACGCAAAACTCCACACGCTCACCCACCTAACCCAGGAGAATTTGCGGCAGGCCCAAGAACGCAAACCTGCCTGTACAACAAGGGTACGCGCCTTAGGGAGTTCACACCGGGAGATAAGGTACTCGTACTGTTGCCCACATCGAGCTCCAAATTGATCGCCAAGTGGCAAGGACCCTTTGAGGTCACACGGCGAGTTGGGGACGTCGACTACGAGGTGAGGCAAACGGACAGGGGTGGGGCGCTACAAATTTACCACCTCAATCTGCTTAAACTCTGGAATGAGGAGGTCCCCGTGGCGTTGGTGTCGGTGGTTCCGGAGAAGGCAGAGCTGGGGCCAGAGGTTCAAAACGGGGCATTGGCATCACGTACCTCTCCGGTCCCCTGTGGAGACCACCTCTCCCCGACCCAACTCACGGAGGTCGCCCAGTTGCAGACCGAGTTTTCGGATGTGTTCTCACCCCTGCCCGGTCGCACTAATCTCATAGAGCACCACATAGAGATGCCCCCGGGGGTGGTAGTGCGTAGCCACCCTTACAGGCTACCCGAACACAAAAAAAAGGTGGTTCGGGAAGAACTTCAGACCATGCTCGAAATGGGCATCGTCGAGGAGTCCCACAGTGACTGGAGCAGCCCGGTGGTCTTGGTACCCAAGGCCGACGGGTCGGTCCGGTTCTGTGTGGACTATAGAAAAGTCAATGCGGTGTCTAAATTCGACGCGTACCCAATGCCTCGTATTGATGAGTTGCTCGATCGACTCAGCACTGCTCGCTTTTATTCGACGCTGGATTTGACGAAGGGATATTGGCAGATCGCCTTGACTCCACTATCCCGAGAAAAAAACGGCCTTTTCCACACCATTTGGTTTACACCAATTCGTCACCCTTCCATTTGGGCTGTTTGGGGCGCCCGCTACATTTCAGTGGCTGATGGACAGGGTCCTCCGCCCCCACGCCACTTATGCGGCTGCTTATATAGATGTTATCATCATCTATAGTAATGACTGGCCGAGGCACCTCGAACATCTGAGGGCCGTCCTTAGGTCGCTTAGGTGAGCGGGGCTCACAGCCAACCCAAAGAAGTGTGCGCATGGGCGGGTGGAAATACGGTATCTGGGCTTCCACTTGGGCAACAGGCAGGTGCGTCCCCAAATTAATAAGACGGCAGCAATTGCGGCCAGCCCGAGGCCCAAGACCAAAAAGGGGGTGAGACAGTTCCTGGGGCTGGCTGGCTATTACCGTAGGTTTATACCTAATTATTCGGACGTCACCAGCCCGCTGACTGATCTCACTAAAAAGGGGGCACCAGATTTGGTCCAGTGGACGGAGCAATGCCAGAGGGCTTTTTCTGAGGTAAAGGCTGCACTGTGTGGGGAGCCACTTTTACACTCCCCTGACTTTTCTCTCCCCTTTGTGTTGCAGACCGATGTGTCTGACAGAGGGCTGGGGGCGGTTTTGTCCCAGGAGGTGGAGGGGGAGGACTGCCCCGTCCTGTACATCAGTAGGAAGCTGTCGGTGTGTGAGGGGCACTACAGCACCATAGAAAAAGAGTGTCTGGCGATCAAGTGGGCGGTCCTCGCCCTCCGTTACTACCTGCTGGGGCACCCTTTCGCCCTCTGTTCGGACCACGCGCCCCTCCAGTGGCTCCACCGGATGAAAGATGCCAACACGCGGATCACCCGTTGGTATCTGGCACTCCAACCCTTCAATTTTAAGGTGGTCCCCAGGCCGGGGGCGCAGATGGTCGTGGCGGACTTCCTCTCCCGTCAAGGGGGGTGGGGAGTCGGCTGCAGGCCGGACGGCTGCCCGGCCTGAGTCGGGCGGTGGGGGTATGTGGCAGTGGGGGCGTGGCCAAGCACCTGTCTGTGACAGGAGGGCGGAGTCAGGGAAGGTAAGTGGCAGAATCACTACACCTGACTGCAATTAACCTGTGTTTGTGTGTGTCTTCCCAGTGACCGCGCCCTATTTAAAGAGGGAGAGCTGTCACACACACGCCAGTCGTGTGTGTGTCTGTTCGAGTTATAATTGTTAAACTGAAAAGTGTAGCAATAAACGCTATTTTGAACCTGATCTCTGTCCTGCCGTCCTCTGTGCTCCACCCACCAGTACTGAACTGCTACATGTATGTATAATCAAAAGTATAATATTAAGAAGATTATTTAAAAGCACCTACAGCCTTTTAGTGGAATGGTGTTGAGGACGGGGAACATGATTTTTTTTTTCCGCCCATAAATGATCCGAATATGAATCAAATAATTTCTGATCAATTAAAAAAGTCTGAGCCAATCAGGAAAGTATGCAGTGTTTTTGGCCAGCATTAGTCAGCTACAAAGATAAAGACTGTCCAAATTAGAATCTACGAATTGATGTGTGCTGTCTTTGACAAATTGGATAGCGACTGCAGTTATCTTTCTAACTTACAATAAGCTTTAATTAGGCAGCTAGCGGCGACATGGTGGTGTAGTGGTTAGCGCTGTCGCCTCACAGCAAGAAGGTCCTGGGTTCGAGCCCAGAGGCCAACGAGGGCCTTTCTGTGTGGAGTTTGCATGTTCTCCCCGTGTCCGCGTGGGTTTCCTCCGGGTGCTCCGGTTTCCCCCACAGTCCAAAGACATGCAGGTTAGGTTAATTGGTGACTCTAAATTGACCATAGGTATGAATGTGAGTGTGTCTGTGTGTCAGCCCTGCGATGACCTGGCGACTTGTCCAAGGTTTACCCCACTTCTCGCCCATAGTCAGCTGGGATAGGCTCCAGCTTGCCTGTGACCCTGTAGGACAGGATAAGTGGCTACAGATAATGGATGGATGGATGAATAGGCAGCTAGCTGTTAATCAGTAAACAGTATTGTGGTCATGTTTTTAATGTGGTAAAAATGATGATCTATGAAGACTTGATGATGCTTGTAATGCTTCCTTTTCAGTTAAAATGCTGCCCAGTAAGCATTGTATAAAATAGATAATTGCTTAAAATATATATGGCTATAGTTCAGCAGTGCGCCTCCTGATGTCAGTTAAAATTCAAACTGATCAAAGGAGCAAAAATAAAAATAATAATTTTAGGCCATCACCTGTCTCATTCAGTTGTACATTTAGGCATTAGTTTTCTTGATCATGTGCATAGAATGGGTTTTATGCTATGAATACAAGGAACAACATTGTATTTGCTGTCCACAGTAAACAAACCTACAAAACTGGTATACAGAAAGACAATTTATTTTTAAAAAAAATCCCGGAGCACTTGTTTTTTTTGTTTTTTTGTGAAATGTCTCATCTCATCTCATTATCTCTAGCCACTTTATCCTGTTCTACAGGGTCGCAGGCAAGCTGGAGCCTATCCCAGCTGATTACGGGTGAAAGGCAGGGTACACCCTGGACAAGTCGCCAGGTCATCACAGGGCTGACACATAGACACAGACAACCATTCACACTCACATTCACACCTACGGTCAATTTAGAGTCACCAGTTAACCTAACCTGCATGTCTTTGGACTGTGGGGGAAACCGGAGCACCCGGAGGAAACCCACGCGGACACGGGGAGAACATGCAAACTCCACACAGAAAGGCCCTCGCCGGCCACAGGGCTCGAACCCGGACCTTCTTGCTGTGAGGCGACAGCACTAACCACTACACCACCGTGCCGCCCCTGGCCTTATTGATAAAAGGGATCAATTCTAAGTGCAGTTTAATCATCCCTCAGTTCAGTTACGTACGTCTCTGCCGCAATCTGTTAATGAAAGGAAGTCCACTTGAGGATGATGGTCCAGAAGTTGTGCTCTGTAATTTATACACATCAGTCATTGGTTTGTAATGGATAATTTTAGTCTAAGTAAGAGTGATTTTTTTTTTAAGAACATACAAGCATACAGTGGCAAGAAAAAGTAAGTGAACCCTTTGGAACTACCTTCATTTATGCATAAATGTAATTAAAAATATGGTCTGATGTTCATATAAATTAAAATAATGAGCAAACAAAACCTATTACATGGCCTATTACATGTGCCATGTGCTATTGCTATGAACACTTGCTATTTGTAGAAGTTGTCTGCAATTTTTTAGGCCTTGTACCATTTCTAGAGGCATTAAGCCAATGGGACAGATTTGGTGCCATTTGGAGACATTTTTACCTGTGTTTGGATAACCTTACACATTTAATGATTGAAGATAACATTTTCACATTTGAGTACTTGGGGCATCTTTGAGCCATGGGTCAAAGAACAAGTTCCTATTAAATTGAATCAAGAACAAGATGACTGTAGGTGTGAGTGTGAATGGTTGTCTGTGTCTATGTGTCTAAAATGTCATGGCCTTATTGATCTCATCTCATCTCATCTCATCTCATTATCACAACGAACACAACCTATGAACACAATCATAGGTTGGGGAAGCCATGGTATAATGGTTAGAGAAGCAGCTTTGGGACCAAAAAGGATGTTGGTTTGATTCCCTGGCCCAGCAGGAATGGCTGAAGTACCCTTGAGCAAGGCACCTAACCCCCAATTGCTCTCCAGGCTGCTCTGGGTATGTTGTACATCACTCTGGATAAAAGTGTCTGCTAAATCCCATTAATGTAATGTTTAATTGGTGTGTTCAATAAAGGCATGAAATATTATAATTGTGTGTGTTAATAGTTAAAACACATTGTTCATTATTGTAACTTAGATGAACATCAGACCACATTTTCAGATAAATTTATACATAAATGCAGGTAATTCCAAAGGGTTCATTTACTTTCCTTGCCACTGTATGTAGCATAAACCATATTTACCCTGGTGCGGTTAGAGGTTAAGTTCCTCAGTGACAACTTTCCTGCCAGTTCTTCTCGGACCTGCAACCACAACACAGGTGAGATTGATCATTATTTATGTGTTTAAAAAGAATTCTGTTTAAGTGATCAGTTATAGAAAGCAGTTCATTCAAAATTCTTAAAGTTGCTTTTTGAGAAAACTCTGAAATACTAGTGAAGAGTTGTGTGAAGATCATTGCGCACATGTACCTTACTATCCAGTAATGTCCCAAACACCAAAATAAAGAAGCCCTTTAAAGAGACAATTTAGATATTTATACCATTTACTTTTTTGCATATTAAGCATGAGTTCTCATATTATCTAAAATGTATAAAATGATAAGACAATTTGTATGTTAATATTAAATCGGTGCAATTAGAATTACAGAGAAAATGGCTTAAATGGATTTTTGTACCTGCAGTGAATTAAGGAAGGCGAACACCACATGAATCCCAAAGTCTGATGACACCATGGTCCCAATGCCGAATCCCCATGTTAGACCAAAGAGAGGTGTTAAAATCCCCACACATCTAGCAATGACCACTAGGGGATGTTTCTCACCTGGCTGAGTGGAAGCATTAATTCCTCTCCTTAACATCTTATACAGAACCACGATAAGTACCAGCAGGTTTATAGCTACAATAGTCAGAGCAGGAATCACAAATGCCAGGAGGGCCTTCGTTTTATTCCAGTTCAGCCAACAATTGTGATCTTTTTGAATGTATCCTTTGCTTCCAGCTGTAGATGCCACAGTAACGACAGCTATGATTAATGGTGCACCATAGCCAACAGTGAAGGCTATGGCCATCATTGTGCCTCTGGACATTCTGGAAAAGACCATGAGGGTGCGGTAGAGGAGTAAGAGTGCTGACAGCAACATCCAGAAGAAAAGGGCGAGATAAAAGAAGTGCATGAAGAATGTCGCTGTACTGCAGGGTCCCACTCCTTTCTTTACAACAGCTGCTCCAATGATGAAGCATATATTCGCAATCAGAAGGGATACAGCAACGTTGGTGACGGAGACGTGGCGCATGTACGATGTGTCATTTCGTGTCACTGATTTCCATATAATGATTTCAATGATGATACACAAAACCAAGCTGGCCATTGAAATGCCAACACCAATGTAAGTTATATAGCCTAAGATTATGACTTTGTCTTTTTCCAAGGAAAATGGTGACATCAGGATTGAAAAAGAGGTTGTGTGATTGCACTCACATGTATATCTTTCAGTTTCATTCCCTAATGGCTTTAGTTGACATCCAGTCGTGTCCCATCCCCCAATGCCATTCAGAAGACTAAAGTTCCAGAAGACACACTGAGGGTTTCCCAGTGTCTCATTTCTGAGATCAAAAGAAAGGGAGATGTTGTTAATTGTTGAGTTTGTCACAATCAGGGCTACATCTCCATTGATCTTGGTGCCAGTTTGACTGCTGCCATTGTTGGTCAGATTTCGAACAGGTAAGATAATGTTAAAAGCTGAAGAAATTATGATGGTGATGAAAGTCGGTGCTATAATCTCAGGAACACTTATTTCAGTTGTTGAATTTATGCCAAATTCTTGAGAAAAAGGATGAACGAATAAAGTTTTCATGAAAAAAGTGGAGTTTGTTGTTCTGCTGAAGTTGCTATTCACAAGCCTGCTTGCAAAAATTTCAGTAGAATTTAGAAAGTCAGAACTGGCATTGGCGCTTGCATTGTTTTCGTTTAAAAGCACCCATGAGTCCTGTGCATCTACTGATCCAAAGGCGTCGACGATTTGTAGGAAATCCTTGAAATAGAAAAATTCATTAAAAATACAGCACATCTGAGCAATCTAGTTCAGTAGAAATAAATCACTTAATTTAGTTAAGCACAAATGTATTCATAATTTCCAACAAAAGCAATTTGCAGTTTTTAATTAAATTTGTTGCATGATATCAAATACTGATTCAGATTGTACAAACTCATTATCATTGGCCAATACTAAAGCTATTCTGACTTGATCATTATCTACAAATAGCACATTAACTAAATTCAATCATGTTCTGAAGGAAGGTGAATTTACTTACCATCATCGTGGATTGATCAATTTCAACTGTTTGTAAGAGATTTGAAACAATTGTCAGAATTTCTACAATTGCTTTTATGGTTGCTTGTGAGCCAGTGATGTTCTGAATCTCCAATGAAACATTACCGCTGAGGATGCCCATAAATTGTGCGATATCATTTACCTGTAAAGTCTACCAAAGTATAAACTGTTATGGTGAAGCAAATAGAAATTACACAACTAAAAATTTTCTCATGATCTTTCATGTAAGAAAAAAAACCCTAATTGCCTGAGCTTCATCTTTTAAATCTTGAAAGACACGCAGGACACAGTTGTTTTCTATGGGGTCCCAGAGGCCTGATGCATTACACTTAGCCTTTTGAGTGCCAACCGTGCCTGTGTTACATTCAGCAGTGTTAACATCTCCCAGATCTCCAGCTCCAAATACACTATCAGAGCAGGTAAATTCTAAAAAAAAAAAAAGGAAAAATGAGGACATTTCAGAGTATATTTATTTATTTGTTTGCTTGTTTATACCAGTGTTACTGAATAATTTGGTTGTGTAATATTCACACTGAACGCTCAAATTGTTTCACGATACTAAAGAATTGTCCACCTGTAACAGCTGCTAGACAATCACCTTTACTCACCTTTGTTTATGACATTTATTTTGAAGCTCTTTGGATAATGATTGCGGCTGATGGGTTTTTCTAGTTGGCATGTGGCCTCTATCACTTGGTTGGTAGTCTGGCAGTCCTGTTTGTTAACTATATAGTCACATAATAAGCAACCTGCTGGTGAGCCTGTAAAACACAAATGATGAAACTTATTAAAATGGAATTAGCTTCTGTTATATGTTTTCATTTTACAGTAATTAAAAACACTTCATTTTCAAGTCCAACAGGACAAATTCTTAGTCAGCCAGTCACTGTCTTTCAAATGGTGAAGGCAGACAAAATATTTATTTATTTGTCATAATTTTTTAAATTAGCAATTACAGTGGTATGCAAAAGTTTGGGCACCCCTGGTCAAAATTGCTGTTACTGTGAACAGTTAAGCAAGTTGAAAATGAAATGATCTCCAAAAGGCATAAAGTTAAAGATCACTCATTCCCTTTATATTTTAAGCAAAAACTATTTTTTTAATTTTCATCTTTTACATTTTCAAAATGACAAAAAAGGAAAAGGGTCCAAAGCAAAAGTTTGGGCACCCTGCATGGTTAGTACCTAGTAACACCCACTTTGGCAAGTATCACAGCTTGTAAACACTTTTTGTAGCCAGCTAATAATCTTTCAGTTCTTACCTGGGGGATTTTCACACATTCCTCCTTGCAAAAGGCTTCCAGTTCTACAAGTTTCCTGGGCTGTCTTGCATGCACTGCTCTTTTGAGATCTATCCACAGATTTTCAATGATGTTTAGGTCAGGGGACTGTGAGGGCCAGGGCAAAACCTTCAGCTTGGGCCTCTTGAGGGATTCCATTGTAGATTTTGAGGTGTGTTTTGGATCATCGTCTTATTGTAGGACCCGTCCTCTTTTTAACTTCAACTTTTTTACAGATGGTGTGATGTTTGCTTCCAGAATTTGCTGGTATTTATTTGAATCTTTGCTTCCCTTGACCAATGAAATGTGCCCTGTGCCACTGGCTGCAACACAACCCGAAAGCATGATCGATCCACACCCATGCTTCAGAGTTGGAGAGGTGTTCTTTTCCTGGAATTTGGCACCCTTTTTTCTCCAAACATACCTTTGCACATTGTGGCCAAAAAGTTCTATTTTGATTTCATCAGTCCACATGACTTGTTTCCAAAATGCATCAGGCTTATTTAGATGTTCGTTTGCAAACTTCAGATGCTGAATTTTGTGGCTAGGATGCAGGAACAGTTTTCTTCTGATGACTCTTCCATGAACATCATATTTGTTCAGGTGTTGCTGCATAGTAGAACAGTGCACCACCACTCCAGGGTCTGCTAAATCTTTCTGAAGGTCTTTTGCAGTCAAACAGGTTTTTATTTGCCTTTCTAGCAATCCAACGAGCAGTTCTTTCAGAAAGTTTTCTTCATCTTCCAAACCTCACCTTGATCTCCACTGTTTCTGTTAACTGCCATTTCTTAATAACATTACGATCTGAGGAAACAGCTACCTGAAAACACTTTGCTATGTTCTTGTAGCCTTCTCCTGCTTTGACAGCATCAATTATTTTATTATTCAGAATGCGAGGGAGTTGCTTAGAGGAGCTCATAGCTGTTGATTTTAGGGACAAGTTTGAGGAGTCAGAGAATTTATACAGCTTTGAAATCTGCATCATCTGACCTTTCCTAATGAAGAATTTGAACAAGCCACAGCTCAATAAGCTAATTAAGGTCTGGAACCTTGGTAAAAGTTACCTGAGAACTCAAATGTATTGGGGTGCCCAAACTTTCGCATGGTGTTCCTTTTCTTTTTTCACTCTCCAGTTGTACAAAACAAAAATAATACACAAATCTTGCAGAAAACGCTGAAAATAAATGCCTTTTGGTGATCAGTTCATCTTCTGCTCACTTAACTATTCGCAGTAACAGACATTTTCAGTAAGGGTGCCCAAACTTTTGCATGCCACTGTACATATTCAGTTAGGCTGGTATTCATGACCATGTACATCATATAAAGAAAAAAAATGCTTTGTATATGACCTGTTGAAGGTTGGACGCAAGCTGCTGGTTTAACAATCCACTGTACTTGATACATCATCTGGACACAACACTGCAGTGGGATTGTTGTATCCTCACATTTTACAATTTTATTATTGGTCACTTGGATATTGGGGTATGGCTGAATTGTTATAAATTGCCAGATAATATAGGGCACTGAGTTTACGATTGTTGTGCATGCATATTGACCTGAGAAGAACGAAAAAATATTGATTAATATATTTACAAAAACGAATGTTTTCATGATCTTGAAACACACACACACACACACACACACATATACAGTGGTGCTTGAAGGTTTGTGAACCCTTTAGAATTTTCTATATTTCTGCATAAATATGACCTAAAACAACATCAGATTTTCACACAAGTCCTAAAAGTAGATAAAGAGAACCCAGTTCAACAAATGAGACAAAAAATATTATACTTGGTCATTTATTTATTGAGGAAAATGATCCAATATTACATATCTGTGAGTGGCAAAAGTATGTGAACCTCTAGGATTAGCAGTTAATTTGAAGGTGAATTTAGAGTCAGGTGTTTTCAATCAATGGGATGACAATCAGGTGTGAGTGGGCACCTTGTTTTATTTAAAGAACTGGGTTCTATCAAAGTCTGATCTTCACAACACGTTTGTGGAAGTGCATCATGGCACGAACAAAGGAGATTTCTGAGGGCCTCAAAAAAAGCGTTGTTGAAGCTCATCACGCTGGAAAAGTTATAAAACCATCTCTAAATACTTTGGACTCCAACAATCCACAGTCAGACAGATTGTGTACAAATGGAGGAAATTTAAGACCATTGTTACCCTCCCCAGGAGTGGTCGACTAACAAAGATCACTCCAAGAGCAAGGCGTGTAATAGTCAACGAGGTCACAAAGGACCCCAGGGTAACTTCTAAGCAACTGAAGGCCTCTCTCACATTGGCTAATGTTAATGTTCATGAGTCCACCATCAGGAGAACACCAAACAACAATGGTGTGCATGGCAGGGTCGCAAGGAGAAAGCCACTGCTCTCCAAAATGAACACTGCTGCTCATCTGCAGTTTTTAAAGATCACATGGACAAGCCAGAAGGCTATTGGAAAAATGTTTTGTGGATGGATGAGACCAAAATAGAACTTTTTGGTTTAAATGAGAAGTGTTATATTTGGAGAAAGGAAAACACTGCATTCCAGCATAAGAACCTTATCCCATCTGTGAAACATGGTGATGTAGTATCATGGTTTGGGCCTGTTTTGCTGCATCTGGGCCAGGACGGCTTGACATCATTGATGGAACAATGAATTCTGAATCATCCCAGCAAATTCTAAAGGACATCTGTCCATGAACTGAATCTCTAGAGAAGATGGATCATGCAGCAAGACAACGACCCTAAGCACACAAGTCGTTCTACCAAAGAATGGTTAAAGAAGAATAAAGTTAATGTTTTGGAATGGTCAAATCAAAGTCCTGACCTTAATCCAATGGAAATGTTGTGGAAGGACCTGAAGCGAGCAGTTCATGTGAGGAAACTCACCAACATCCCAGAGTTGAAGCTGTTCTGTACGGAGGAACGGGCTAAAATTCCTCCAAGCCGGTGTGCAGGACTGATCAACAGTTACCGGAAACGTTTAGTTGCAGTTATTGCTGCACAAGGGGGCCACACCAGATACTGAAAGCAAAGGTTCACATATTTTTGCCACTCACAGATATGTAATAATGGATCATTTTCCTCAATAAATAAATGACCAAGTATAATATTTTTGTCTCATTTGTTTAACTGGGTTCTCTTTATCTACTTTTAGGACTTGTGTGAAAATCTGATGTTGTTTTAGGTCATATTTATGCAGAAATATAGAAAATTCTAAAGGGTTCACAAACTTTCAAGCACCACTGTATGTATATATATATATATATATATATATATATATATATATATATATATATATATATATATATTATATATATATATATATATATATATATATATATATATATATATATATATATATATATGAGAGAGAGAGAGAGAGAGAGAGACAGAATACTACATGGTTGCGTGAAGATATGAAGTTTATCTTCGAGTGGTAAATGTATATTTCACAAGTGAGCATAATGAATGAGGGATATGATCTCTCAACACAAGAAAATAAACTTCATATCTTCATGCCACTGTGTCATGTTCTTTATATTACAGAGACAAAAAAAATTGCAAGTTAATCAAAAGAATTTTAATTTTGAACCAGTTTGCCATTTTGACAATGTGCCTCTACCCAGCAGGAAAACAGTGGGAGTGACGTCATCGGAGTAAGATATTGGGAAATACATCACTTACTGTAGATCCGTGATGTATTTTGATGAAAAATATGAGTTTTTCAACATGAGAAGATAAACTTAATATCTTCAAGCCAACATGTGATTTTCTTTGTATTATACAGACACATTCACAAACAAAAAGTACCCAAATTGACTGATTAGAGAACTGCATAAAGCAGCAGGTGCATGAGTATATGTGATATATATATAAGTTTGTAACCTTTACCATCAAATGTTCTGTATAAAATGATTCTCTCATGAGGACCGGCCCAAGAAAGGAAGACCAAGAAACACCTCTGCTGCAGACGATAAGTGTATTAGAGCTACCAGCCTCAGAAATCATCAGTTAACAGAACCTCAGATAAGAGCCTACATGAATGCTTCACAGAGTTTGAGTAGCTGACACATTTCAGCATCAACTGTTTGGAAGAGACTGTGAATCAGGCCTTCATAACCAAATTGCTGCACTGAAACCACTACTGAGGGAGGCCAAGAACAAGAAGATCTTCTTTCTTGGCGTAGGTCAAGAATGGACATTAAACCAGTGGAAATCTGTACTTTGGTCTGATGAGTCCAAATTTGAGATTTTTGGTTACAATCGCCATGTCTTTTTGAGAAGTAGAAAAGAGGAACTGATGGTATCTGCATGTGTGGTTCCCACCATGAAGTATGAAGGAGAAGGTGTGATGGCATGGGGGTGCTTTGCTGGTAACACTTTTGGCGATTTATTCAAAATTATAGGTACACTTAACCCACAACACTACTACAGCATTCTGCACTGGCATGCCATCCCATCTATTTTACACTTAGTGGGACCATCATTTATTTTTCAACAGGACAATGACCCAGAACACACCTCCAGTCAATGTAAGGGCTATAAAACCAAGAATGAGAGTGAAAAAGTGCAGCATCAAATGACCTGGCCTCCACAATCACCTGACCTAAACCTAGTTGAGATGGTTTGGGATGAATTGGAAAGAAGAGTGAAAGAAAAGCAGCCAACAAGTGCTCAACATGTATAGGAACTCCTTCAAGACTATTGGAAAACTATTTCAAGTGACTACCTTATGAAGCTGGTTGAGAGAATACCAATATTGTGGAAAGCTGTCATCAAAGCAAAAGGTGGCTACTTTGAAAAATCTAAAATATTTTTGCTTTGTGTACACTTTTTTGCTTACTACATAATTCCATATGTATTGTTTCATTGTTTTTGATGCCTTTAGCATTGTCAAACAATGTAGAAAATAAAATAATAATAATTCAGAAAAACCATCGACTGAGAAGGTGTGTCCAAACTTTTGACTGGTCGTGTATATTCTGGCACAGTTTAATATTGACTTTCACACTTGCAAGAGAGAAAGAGAGAGAGAGTGAGAGAGAGAGAATGCTAATTTAACAGAATTGTTTTGGACTTACCACTGTCACTGGGTGTGACATTGTGCACGGTGACGATGTTCATATTGTTATTAATTGTATACTTATCCGATGGCTGAATTTCCTTCCCATTCATGGTCCATTTTATGCCATTATTCACTGGAGGTGTGCAGGTCAGTGTGAGATTTATCCCAGGATATATAGTGGCACTGCCATTATATAGTCCATCCTTCACTAAAACAAAGAGCCAAGTACGTTTCCAAATTATTATGACGTTCTTGCTTACATATTTAACTGTATGTACATATGTATATACAGTACCAGTCAAAAGTTTGGAGACACCTATTAATTCAATGACTTTTCTTTATTTTTGTTAATTAAAGACACTTCATGTCTTAAAGTCATGATGGATGTCGTTTCGCTTTATTTAATTGAGTGGTTTTTGACATAATATGGATTACGACAGTTGTGGTATAGGGCTATTTACTGTATTTTTATTATTTGCTATTGTTTGTTTGTTTGTTTGTTTGTTTGTTTGTTTGTTTGTTTGTTTGTTTGTTTCAAACGCATTAAGAAGACAAGAAATTCCACTAATTAACTTTTGACAAGGCACACCTGTTAATTGAAAAGTATTCCAGGTGCCTACTTCATAAAGCTGGTTAAAATAATGCCAATAGTGTGAAAGCGTCATCAAGGTAAATGGTAGCAACTTTGAAGAATCTAAAATATGAAACATTAAATGTTTTAACACTTTTTTAACCACATAATCCCATATATGTTCCATAAGTTATTTCATAGTTTTGATGTCTTCAGTATTGTTCTACAATGTAGAAAATAGTCAAAATACAGAAAAACCCATGAATGAGTAGGTGTCCAAACTTTTGACTGGTACTGTGTGTGTGTGTGTGTGTGTGTGTGTGTGTGTGTGTGTGTGTGTGTGTGTGTGTGTGTAGACAAAGAGGTTAATATTTTTATCATAATTTTTTTTGAAAGATCTAAACAGTTATTCTTAACAACAACAACAAGCGCCTACCACTGCGACTGATTTCAGCCACATTAAATCCTTGTGAACGGAGATTGCTTTCAAGCTGTTGGTTTGCTGAAGCCAAATTAAGGTTATCACTTGTTGCATTAATAGTGAAGTCTGTAATCACACTGCCAGGCCTGTCAAAAACAAAGAACATCATTAAAGACTGTTAACCAAAAACAAAAATATAGATTATAGGCCAGATTATTGGTTGTTTTTTATTGGTGGAAATAATAACAATAATAATCATAATAATAATAATAATCATGCTTGAATAATCAGTTGGTTGATCAATCAAACAACTAATTGGTGAAAATGTTTGATTAATTCTAAGTACCTTTAGTGATTACGTCAGGAATGCAGGTGACAGACCGATTTAAATGCAGCAAAGAATTTATTAAAACAAGTTGGTAAACAAATCCAAATCGTGAAGCAATGCCAACATCAAAAAACAGGCAATGGTCAGCCAAGGCATAAATAGATTATCAGAGGCACAGACAAAGGCCAAAAAGCCAAAGTATGAAATAAAGTCAGAAAACCAGAACAGCAATGCAAATAATAAACAGCTTGGTAAGATCAGCTACAACGTACTGAGCATATACTTCACATTGTGTGTGTGTGTGTGTGTGTGTGTGTGTGTGTGTGTGTGTGTGTGTGTGTGTGTGTGTGTAACAAGTCCTATTATACTGCACAGTAACGAGGATGTGATATGGAATACAGTAGGTGTGTATGATAATCAGCAAAGTGCTTATATCTTTGCGCCGCCTGCTCTAGACGCTGATGAGCATTCTCCCATACCTGTTCATGGCATTTATACCAGTCATCAACTGCAGGTTTGTCAGTGGGAGAGTCGTTCTATGGGAAGATGGGAGCTTGATAACCCAACACACATTGGAATAGCGTGAGTTGGGTGGCAGAATATCTTAACGAGTTCTGGTTATATGCGGCCCATGGTAGGAACTGAGCCCAGTCCTTCTGGTTCTCAGAGCAGAATACCCTGAGGAAGCATCCAATCTCCTGGTTTGCTCTTTCTATGTGGCTGTTTGACTGAAAGTGGGAGCCTGAAGTTAAGCTCACTGTCACTCCCAATTTGTCCATAAATTTGGCCCAGAGTCATGACCTGAACTGGGGCCCCCGATCACTGACTATGTCCTTGGGGATGCCAAAGTAAAGCACATGAGTAAAGAGGAGTTTGGCTGTTTAAAAAGCTGTGGGGAGACCTAGTAAGAGGATGAGTCTTAAGGATTTGGAGAAGCAGTCGATGATGACCATGATAATTGTGTTGCTTTAAGATTTGGGTAGATCAGTGACAAAGTCAATGGCAATGTGGGACCATGGACTTTGGGGTGTAGGTTATGGCATGAGTTACCTACTGGGAGTACTCGAGGCACTTTAGCCTGTGCACATGCTGAACATGAGGAGATGAATTGGTTGATCTCTATGAGCATGTTAGGCCACCAGTATTTTTGCTTTGAGCAACTGGTAAGTTCTTTGGCTGCCTGGGTATCCAGTCATAGGGGTAGTGTGTGCCCAAGTGATAAGTAGGCTTTGAAGACGAGGGGGAACATATGTGAGATTGGGAGGGCAGCTTTCAGGAATGTGATATGGTAGAGTCTGGGCAAGCTCTCAATTTATGCCCCAGATGAGTGCATTAATGAAGCGGGCAGGAGGGATTATGGGTTCCGAATTCTGGGCTGTGACTGAGGGAGGGTAAACACAGTATAGTGCATCAGCCTTGGTATTTTTGGAGCCAAGCTTGTATGAGATGGTGAATTCAATCAGGTGAACAATCATGCCCAGCAAGCTTGACTACGGTTTAATTTTTTTGGCTGCTTTGAGATATTCCAGGCTCTTGTGGTCAGTGTATATGGTCAATGGTTAGGTAGCTCCTTCCAGCCAGTGTCACCAATCCTCTAACACAGTGGTTCTCAAACTGTGGTACGCGTACCACCGGTGGTACGCGAGCGCTCTCTGGTGGTACGTGGGGGAAAGTCATATTTTCGCATTAACATTTTCAGCTAAAAAAAAAAAACCCTGAAACATACAGTGCATAATAAATACAACGTTTCAAAAGATATGTGTAGGAGAATGTGAAAAATTATGTCTGGCTTTTACATTTTTGTGGCAATGCAAGTCTTCAGGATTCTTTTTTTTTTCCTTTTTTGTGCTGAGCTGTTTGATGTTTCACATATCTTCTGCTGAGAAAAAAAGACTTGATGTTTGTGTTATTTGTGGGCCAGATTAGGAGCATAATTTTGTAGAGGTCGAATATGTACTGTATGGCTCTGTGCCATTTTCATTCAGTTGCAATTTGAGTGTGTATTGCGCTGTGTATGTAGGAGTATGTGAGAATTGTTGGACAGAGTTGTAAATGTCTGATTCGGTGTTAACAGCTATCAATAAATAACCATAATAAGGAATAAACATCTCTCCTGTGTGGCTGAAGCTAATAGGGAAGGCCTATGCTGCTATATTATAATGTTGGTCATCATGGTGGTACTCAGAGAGCTCAATATTTTCTCAGGTGGTACAGAGTATAAAAAGTTTGAGAACCACTGCTCTAACACCAACTTGACTGCCAAAAATTCCCAGTAATGAATGTCATAGTCCTGTTCTGTGTGTTTCATGGAATTGGGGTGTTTCAAGATAGAAGCAGAAGTGAAAGTGGTTTTGAGCTGGCTAAAGGCTTTGTGAGACTCAGAGTTCCATTGTAAGCATTTCGGCCCTTTTTTCAGTATGGCAGTGAATGGGGAGGCAATGGAGTTGAAGCCTCTGATGAATTGCCAATAGAAAGTCATGAATTCCACTAAATGTTGAAGTTCCTTAACCACAATGGGGATTGGCCATGTAGTGACTGCTGTGACCTTGTCTTGGTCCATTGTGACTCCTTAGGTACTACTGATGTAGCCTAGGAAGATTTGAGTGATGTGAAACTCACACTTTTCTGCTTTGATGAATAGGTGATTGTCCAACAGTTTGGCCAAGAACTCTTTAACATGGTCCTCATGATTTTCTAAGTCCAGGGAGGAAATGAGGATATCACTAATATATGCAGTGAAAAACTTGCTGAGCATGTCCATCAGCATATCATTGATTCAGCATTGGAACATGCTTGGTATGCAAGATAACCCGTATGACATGATGGCTAGAGCATATGGCATGATTCATAGTGGCTAGAGGTGGTGCTAAATGCCATCTTCCACTTGTCACCCTCATGTATGCATACCAGGTTGTAGAGCTCTCCACCATGGTAGAAGCAACTGTGAACTTTGGGAGATGGAGATGGAGTGTTGTATGCAAGATGTGGGCCACTATAGAATCTCTCTGTCCTGCCAGGAGATCTCAGGATTGTGTTGCTATAGCCAGGGGAACCCCTGATGATGGTTTGGTTCTGGGTCTTGGTGAGGAGGAAGGAGATGGTTCCCTGATGAAGAGCACTGATTTGTAGCATGAGGGTTTGAGTGCATGTTGTTACAAGCCCTTCTCCAATGGGCCCACCATCGATGGCCCTGATACTTAATGGCTGCTGGAGTTCTCATGTGGGCACCTGCAGCTTCTGAGTGATCTCGCTGTCCATGAAATTGCCTGCATCTTCTGAGTTTAACAGGGCAGAGAAATTATGGACAGACTAAGAATTTTATCAGTAAATCCATTTTGAATGATTTAAAAGAGAGGCATTTCGAGGGACTCACTAAGAAAGGGGTAGTGGTACTCGGAGTTCTCTCAGCCCCCGTGGATGCCTTTGAGCCTTCTGGGCAAGAAAGCCAATGTGCCAGAAAATGTGTGGCCTCCTCACAGTAGAAACACAGCCCCTCCTTCCATCTCCATCTCACAGTAGAAACACAGCCCCTCCATCTTCACATTCTGAGCAGGCCACTATGGTGTGGGAGATGTCCATGGGCACCTGGGTTTCAATGACAGGGTCACAGATGTGGAGCCTTGCAGTGATGTTTGGTTTTGGAGGAGGTTATCAAGGCAGATGGACATGTCAATGAGTGAGTCCAATGTGGATTGCTCATCTCAATGTGCTAGTTCCGTGAGAACGTGAGGGACAAGCCCTTGATGAAAGGTCGCTTTAAGGGCTGGTTTGTTCCATGTGCTTCCAGCTGTGAGTGTGTGGAACTCCAGCACATAGACTGCCACTTGTCTACTCCCCTGCTAGATGGTGAGCAGTTGTTCACCAACCTACATGCCTTTGGGACTATGGTCAAAGACCTGGAGAAACAGTTCTGTGAGGCACTCATAGGATGTTGTGGGTTCGTTGTTTTTCACCAACATCATGGTTGCCTATTTGCATACCTTCCCACTGAGCCGGCTGATAAACTAAGCTATCTTCTTGAGACCAACCCAAATGACTAGAATTTAGCCCCTAACTGAAGCTACTTCAGTCCAAGTGAATCACCCTCAAATTAATCTGTAATGTTCCTCCATAGAGCAGGCCATTCAACTAAATGAATGTAGCAGCCGCATGATTCCTCAAATGCAACACTTTGTTAAGAATTCATTTCAATATAAAAATATATTTAAAAACATGCAACTGTAGCTCCAGTATAACTTGTATGAATTGGGCCTCAAGAGGCAGCAGTATAGCAATGCGACATAGGCTCAGTCCCCCTAACCCCACAAACCAAACAAATAATCACAGCACTCTACAGCAAAAGCCAAATAAAAAAAATACAAACCCAAATAATAAATGCACACTCAATAAAACCTGTTACAAGAGACACCCAAATGAAAATAACCCACAGCCAACAAAAAACAAGATATGCATGTAAACCAGTACACTTGCCTCCCCCTTAGATGTAATTACCCAAGCCAGTACTGAGAGATTACAGTGCAATATCAAAAAAAACCCCACAAATTATCCAAAATCAAAATGGACTTTTTGGACAACACAATACAAACAAACACAAAACAAACAAACAGACACACAGACAAAGAAACCAACACTCAAGCACAGCACAGTTAATGCAAGACACAGACGACACCATTCACACTCACACAAGTAGGAGACACGTCACCACACACGCACAACGTAGACACCAAACATACCACAAGCACACCAAGCCGCCATACAATGGCCCACAGGAAAAGTGGAGAGCAGCGGCCTTAGATTAAGACCCGTAAAGGTAGTTTAGAAACGTTAAGCCGAGTAGCAGAAGATGGCAGTAGAAAGCAGCAACCGCATGCAGCATATGTAGCAAGCCGAATTGAAACAGCAAAGCAGCAACAGCGAAGCAGCAAAGCAGCAGCCAACAAGTTTCTGTGGCGGTGCGTTTTGAGCTTATGACCAGGAAGCACTATAGTCGTCCCACACAACACAGCCTCAAACTCGAAAATATTAACCCCGAATCTCAAGGTCCACTTTCAAGCGTAGGAGCCCTTGACGAACATCCAGCATACCCGGACAAACACAGCCAGCCTACCCGTCTCCACACAAACGTGAGCTGCAATCACGACACCTGTGCCTTAAAAAGACCAACTGCACTGATGGCTAAATTAATGCCACGCCCCAGTTCTCACCTCCATTGCGCTTCGTCCTACCACATTCTGTTGAGCTGTTCTCTTTGTTTGAGCTGTGAAATACAGAGAGCACTACAACAGGAATCCCTTGCAGTCTAATACTCCCTCTAAAAACTTATCAGGTCATGGAATAAGTGAGTTGGAGCTCATGACTGGCACTGGGCATGTTGGGAGTGCCTGTGAAATGGCGGTGGTTAGCTGGGAAATGTGGGAATCCATTTCACCAGTACACTGCTCTTGTTCTCCCAGAAAATGCCCCTGTGCAGATAGCACAGCTTGCTTTTTCTTGTCCATTGCATCCATGGTGTTAGCGAAGTATTCTGACAGGAATGCAGGCAACAGACAAATATAAATGCGGCAGAGAGTTTATTAAAGCAATCTGGTAAACAAATCCAAATCATGAAGCAATGTCAACATCAAAAATCAGGTAATGGTCAGGCGAGGAACAGAGTATCAGAGGCACAGACAAAGGGCAAAAATCCAAAGTACCAAATAAAGTCAGAAAACCAGAACAAGATACAAGGTCCTGAACATATACTTTGCACTGTGTGTGGGTAAAGCAAGTCATATTACACTGTGCACTAAGCCTGTGATATGGACAGGTGTGTGTGATAAACAGTATTCCAGAGATTGAGAGCGGTGAGCAGCAGCCATGATTGAAGGCAACAGACAAATATATAAATATAGGTGCAGACATGATAGATTAACCTTAGTTAATTCATTTTTTAACCTTCCTCTGGTGTTAGCTTTCTGTTACTATCTCTGATGTTAACGGGTCAGTTTTGACCCATGTCTTAAATCAGCCATAAAATACCCTAAAAACTATAGTAACATCTATGGTGTTTCGGGTCAATTTCGACCCATATATATTTACTTCAAGAAAAGGGCAAAAAACAAGTCTTTTTTTTTTCTGTTGACTATCACTGGCCTCATTGCTGGATCTGTACACTCCAGCAAGGAGAAGAACACTCATGTAGGCATCCAGGCATGCCCAGATTTTTATGCCATATTTGCCTGGCTTACTGGGCATGTATAGCCGGAACGGGCATTTTCCACGGAAAGGGAGGAAACGTTCATCTATTGTCACCTCTGGTCCTGGGTTGAACATCAGTGGAAGGAGTTGCACCCATTTCTCCCAGACATCCCTGATGGGAGCAAGCTTGTCAGATTTTGCTCTGGTGTCTCTGTTGTCAAATCTGAGGACTCTTGATATCATTCGAAAGGTCTGAAGTGACATTGTTGCCCGGAAAATATTCCTGCCTGTCGATGCGTCCCAGAAACTATCAGTGGCCTCATTGCTGGATCTGTACACTCCAGCAAGGAGAAGAACACCAATGTAGGCATCCAGGCATTCCTCATCAATGTCATTCCACATGTTGCCATGGACTTTTTTCCTTCAAGGTTTGTCATAGCAATTATGACTTTTTTTAGTGACAATGGCATAAACAGATCAAAACATGACTTGATGTCACTTACTTTCATGACAGCAAACCTTGTGATCCCAGGGGTCATTTTGATGACATTTGCAGCAGCTGTCCTGCCATGTACGCAGGGGCGGTCCTGGGGGCGGGCCGACCGGGCAGCCGCCCGGGGCGGCATCGCGGGGGGGGCGGCACGAGCGCGGGCGGGAAAAAAAACAAAACAAAAAACTGTCCCAAAAAAAAAAAAGGTCCCCCCAAACCCCCCCCCCACCCCCCCCCCACCCCCGAAAAAAAAAATCAAGACGGGCGGGGTGTGTGTGTGTGGACATTTTGGATGGGGAAGCCCAATACCAAAGTTGTGCAGGTGACGTCATCAGTGTGTGTGTGCCTAACTCGTCGTAGCCCCATAATATGCACAATCCCGCCAGCGGAACGTTGTACTAGTCATCAAAAAGACTTTACTACCATAGTACTACACTACTATGACATTACACAGAGACTTACGTAATACATTACGACTTGATCATTGCCATTCTGGTAACAGCAAATTTATAACGGGCCGTGTCCGCGACGTACAACACACGACGAGAAATGTTTAAACGACCATGTAAAGCTGTTAGTGTTGTGACGTTCACGAACGAACCGATTCTTTTGAACGACTCCTAGGCATGAACGATGAGAACCGAGTCTCGAGCTGGGGGAGCCGTTCTTTTTTGCCCAAGGACAAGAAGTAGGCTAAACAGCGTTTGCCTTTTATTTATTCAAGTTTTATCTGTTTGCCTAATAGTTCAAATTGTTTTGTATATAGTTTATAATGTTGTTGTGTGATATTAATGATAATATTGTGGGAAAACTACTTTGCACGGACGTTCACTTAATTTATTCTTTCGTCATTTTGTTTGTTCTATTTTTATGTATTTTATTTATTTATCTGTTTGTCTAGTTGTATCTATTTTTCTAATAATAATATTTTTTTTGCATTAAAAGTTTGTTTTTTCCTATTAAAATAATCTTGTGTTCTTGTTATAATTTTATCTATTTATCTGACTGTTTAGTTGTATCTATTTTTGTTACAATTTCAATATTTTTAATATAGAAAGTTTGTTTTTTTCTATTAAAATGTTCTTGTGTGATAACTAGTTCTTGTGTTATATTTATTGTAGTTGTATCTATTTTGTATCTCAGACTTAAATATTTTTGTAAAACAAGTGTTTTTCTATAAAATATTCTTGCGTTCTTGATAACTATGTTCTTGAGTGGGTTCTTTTTTTTTTTTACAGAAAAGCCGTTCTGCATGGACATTCATTGAAGCCCTCATTGTTTTTTAATGGTTATTTATGAGCGTTTAGGGGTTACAATAATGTAAGTCTAGGTTGCTTTATATAAAAGGTATGCCCAGAAATATTGATGTCACTGTCTAAGCAGAGGGATCTGGCTTCTTTAGATGCTGTCTTCTTAAAACTGAATAAATATTTAAAAAGAGCCAAATGAGCCAGTCTTTTGAACGGCTCTTTTCAAAGAACGGATCACAAAGATGCGGATCCTATCAAAGAGCCATAAATCCCATCTCTAAAAGCTGTAAGCAGTCCCAGCATTTTTCTGTCTACCTAGAAGACCCACATAGGGGCCATTTGGCCTGACCGCTTTTCCCCAATACACTAATCACTCATTTTGTTATGGTAATGAGGCTGTTAGTGGCAGTGTGTGGGGTGAGGAGGTCACATTTCACACACTTCACACTTCAGTGGTGAAGTCATGTTGGCTACTTCTGTGTGAATGTGAGAATGAGGAATAAAAACACATTCTATTCTAAAATGTGAACATGTGAATGTCCCATGTGACCATAACGACTCATATGACTGCAACCAGACAATTGTTTGATGGATAAATACCTCAGTGCACATGGACTATCGCTTCAGTTCCCTCAAGAATTTTGTGGTGAAAGAAGCTCCTCTCCAAGGAACGAAGATGCAGAGATTCAACATTCAACAGCTTCTGTGTGAATGTGAGAATGAGGAATAAAAACACATTCTATTCTAAAATGTGAACATGTGAATGTCCCATGTGACCATAACGACTCATGTGACTGCAACCAGACAATTGTTTGATGGATAAATACCTCAGTGCACATGGACTATCGCTTCAGTTCCCTCAAGAATTTTGTGGTGAAAGAAGCTCCTCTCCAAGGAACGAAGATGCAGAGATTCAACATTCAACAGGCATTGTAAGATTTCATTTCTAAGCTGTAAGGTAACTAACAGCCACATTTCCATAACAAAATGAATGTCTACAGGGAGGACTTGGGGCCAATTGGCCCTCTTGTGGGTTTTCTAGGTAAAAAGGCCAAATGGCCCCTGTCTGGGACTTCTAGTGTTAACATTCTGTTGGCTAATACAGAGCCCAACGCGGGAGGGGCGGCACGAGCGCGGGCGCAAAAAAAAAAAAAAAAACGGTCCCCAAAAAAAAAAGGTCCCAAAAAAAAAAACCCGAAGAAAAAAAAACCCAAGAAGGGCGGGGGCCGGGGGGAGTGTTTCGCCCGGGGAGTAAATCACTCTAGGATCGCCACTGCATGTACGTCAGGAGGTACTGAGCTCCAACAGATGTTGCCACTTTTGGATCTGAATGTTTTAGCAGGAGCAGCTTCAGCACCGGTGACCTCCTCATCAGGCTGATCAGATGTGTCTGTGTCTTCCGGTTGAAACGCCACATCATCTTCCTCCTCAGAGACCTGCTCATCTCCATCGCTATACTGCTCTGTGTCCTCTGCCTCATTATCAGCAAAGATATGATCCAGAGCTTGGCTTACATTCAATCCTCTTCTCATTGTTGCATGCTGTAAATTGGAGATGTGTACTCTGCAAGTCACCAACTCTAAACTCAATTGGCCTTACATGCCTGGACATGTCTGTCTTTGTTTGTTCTGTCAAACAGGCAAAGAGAAAAGCCCCTGACTGAAGCTCAAGTGGTTGGAGGAAGAGCTGGCTGTAGGCTGTTGGCTGATTGTGTGTTTATGATTTCAGTTTTGGCATTTATTATTGTTTTATAATCTTATATTTTAACTGGGTCGAAATTGATCCTAACAACACAAAGGTCACAATTTTCACCAGAGCATTTTATAATTTAGTACAATTATTTTTTTGGATTTTATTTTGTTTAAATAGAAGTTCCTGACAAAATCAAAAAGTCTTGATGCAATAAACAAATTTATGTAGTACCTTTATGCATGCTAAACCTAAAAACGGGTCGGTGCCGACCCTAACACTAGAATAATATGTCTCAAACATTATGATAATCTAGTTTATATATATATAGTATCTTGCAAAAGTATTCATCCCCCTTTGTGTTTGTCCTGTTTTGTCGCATTACAAGGTAGAATTGAAATGGATTTTTTTTTTGGTGGTTAGAGCCATTTGATTTACACAACATGCCTACAACTTTAAAGGTGAAAATTGTTGTTTTGTTGTGACACAAACAATAATTAAGATGAAAAAACAAAAATCTGGGGTATGCATAGGTATAGAGATCTTGCATGTGACGTCACAGCCGATCCAGATTGTAACAGACGCCATCTTATCGGTCAAATGCCATATTTCCGCCTTCTACTTCTACTTCTGGTTCTACTTCTGCTTCTACTTCTACCTTTTCTTCTGGAAATCCCGACTATATACAATTCTACTACAACGGCTGCGGCTACAAGCTCTCCCTACCTGTGCACGTTTTTTATGTTTTTTGTGTGTATTTTTGCGTGTTGTTCGTCTGTACCGGACTTCAATATCCACTACAACCGTATGGACTTACTGGACATTGGTTTCCAGCAGAAAATCACGGTTTGTAGCGATTTCCATCACATGCACAACATTCCGGACAAGATAGCGAGACCAGCGGGGTCTCCGTGGATTGTTATCGGGTCTGGCAGGCAAAGGAGGCGGCGTCGGGAGTGGAAGCAAAAGCAAGGCTGCAGGCAGAGCCGGCCTGTTGACTAAGCTCAGAAAACAGCCACTCAAATCTCCACTGCTAAGCCTCTATCTCTCCAACGCCAGATCCATGGTAAACAAGACGGACGATTTGGAATTACAGCTGGAATTACCTTATTCTATTCTATTCTATAATCGGCTGGTCAGTGCTATACTAGATACTACTGATATATCTAGTATCAGTACTAGTAATACTTAAGTGACTTACCCGTCCAATAAGGATTGTTATTTTCTTGTTTACAAGATGCCACATCTGAGGGGGGCTGAGTCGCTGACAAATCCTGAATTTCTGTAAAGATAACTGTCCAGAGATTTATAAGCACGCAGTGCTTCACCACTGAACAGCAAGGGAAAGTTAATGAGGTAATTATACACGTCTGGGTATTCCACCTCTGGCAGTTCAACATCCACTGACACGGTTGTGAAAACTACGTCCGGTAATCGATAAGGGTCACTAATCTGTAGGTCGTTTATTTTAGACACATACCTAATTATCTGTTCATTAGAAAAATGAGCCGTGTAGTCCATCGGTTGAAATTGATCCATTTTGTATACGAGTGCAGCAGTATTCAGCTGTGTTTTTTACTGACAAGATGGCGGCTGTTTACATTCCGGTCACGTGACTGCAAGATCTCTATTCACCCCCTTTTATAGGAAACCCCTAAATAAGAGCTGGTCCAAACAATTCAATTCATAAGTCACATAATTAGTTGATTAAGATCCACCTGTATGCAATCAAAGTGTTACATGATCTGTAACATGACAACTATATAAATCAACCTGTTCTGGAAGGACCCTGTCTCTGCAACACTACAAAGCAAGCAAGATGAGAACCAAGGAGCCTCCAAACAGGTCAGAGACAAAGTTGTGAAGAAGTTTAGATCTGGGTTGGGTTATAAAAAAAAAATCCCAAACTTTGAATATCCCAGGGAACACCATTAAATCCATTATAGCAAAATGGAAAGAATATGTCACCACTACAAACTGACAAGAGAAGCCCACCCAGCAAAACTCACAGACCAGGTAAGGAGGGCAATATTCAGAGATGCAACAAAGACACCAAAGATAATGCTGATGGATCTGCAAACATCCACAGTGGAGATGGGAGTATCTATCCATAGGACCACTTTAAGTCATACACTCCACAGAGTGGGGCTTGATGGAAGAGTGGCCAGAAAAAAAGTCATTGCTTAAGAAAACACATTTGGAGTTTGCCCAACAGCATGTGGCAGACTCCCCAAACACATGGAAGAAGATTCTCTGGTCAAATGAGACTAAAATTGATCTTTTTGGCCATCATGGGAAATGCCATGAGTGGCGCAAAGCCAACACCCT
This sequence comes from Neoarius graeffei, assembly GCF_027579695.1. NCBI lineage: Eukaryota > Metazoa > Chordata > Actinopteri > Siluriformes > Ariidae > Neoarius > Neoarius graeffei. The sequence continues at coordinate 48,327,578 of NC_083593.1, read as the reverse complement.
GAGAACACCATTCCTACAGCGAAGCATGGTGTTGGTAGCATCATGCTGTGGGGATATTTTTCATCTGCAGGGACAGGAAAGCTGGTCAGGACTGAAGGAAAGCTGGATGGCACTAAATGAATGGCAATTCTGGAGGAAAACCTGTTTGAGTCGGCCAGAGGTTTGAGACTGGGACGAAGGTTCACATTCCAGCAGGACAATGACCCTAAACATACTGCTAAAGCAACACTGGAGTGGTTTTAAGGGAAACATTTAAATGTCTTGGAATGGCCTAATCAAAGCCCAGACTTCAATCCAACTGAGAATCTGTGGCATAATTTGAAGATTGCTGTACACGAAAGCAACCCATTAACTTGGAGGAGTTGGAGCAGTTTTGCCTTGATGAATGGGTGAAAATCCCAGTGGATAGATGTGCTAAGTCCATAGAGACATACCCCAAGAGACTTGCAGCTGTAATTGCAGCAAAAGGTAGCTCTACAAAGTATTGACTTTGGGGGAGTGACTATCTATGCACACTCCAGATTTCTGTTTTTTCATCTTAATTATTGTTTGTGTCACATCCATCCATCCATTCATTATCTGTAGCCACTTATACTGTCCTACAGGGTCACGGGCAAGCTGGAGCCTATCCCAGCTGACTATGGGTGAGAGGCGGGATACACCCTGGGCAAGTTGCCAGATTATCACAGGGCTGACTGTCTCATCTCTCATCTCATCTCATTATCTCTAGCCGCTTTATCCTTCTACAGGGTCATGGGCAAGCTGGAGCCTATCCCAGCTGACTATGGGCGAGAGGCGGGATACACCCTGGGCAAGTTGCCAGATTATCGCAGGGCTGACTGTGTCACAGTAAAACAATTTTCACCTTTAAAGTTGTAGGCATGTTGTGTAAATCAAATGGGGCTAACCCCCAAAAAAATCCATTTTAATTCCAGCTTGTAATGTGACAAAACAGGACAAACACAAAGGAGGAAGAATACTTTATATATCAGAATCAGAAACACTTTTATTGCCAGGTATGTGAACACACATGAGGAATTTGACTCCGATTCCACTTAAGTCCCGAGGCAGCCGTCCGCGGTGCCATCTTGGGTGGATTTTATATATATATATAGAGAGAGAGTGTGTGTGTATATGTGTGTGTGTGTGTGTGTGTGTGTGTGTGTGTGTGTGTGTGTGTTAACCTGAAACCAGTGACTGCTGCAGAATTGGCCTGGTAGCCAGATACGTCAATATAACTTGCATCAATCTGAGGTTGAAAAAATATAGTGAGTGTGTATAGTTTATTTAGTATATTTAGTTTTAAGCGATATAACATGATGACTAATAATAATAATAATAATAATTTGACAATGTTGTGTAACACTTACTGAACTTCGAATTTCAGAATTATACGTCTTGTATTTTGTGCTACTTTGATCAGTGAGTTGAAAGTCAAAATCTTCATTGATAGCCAGAGAGAAGCTTAATGGATGATAAATGTCTGTGGGGGGAAAAGATACCAGAAATTAAAAATTTTGTAAAATACAAATATTACATTAAAATTACATGATGCTTCACTAAGAAGCAAGGATTAAAATCATACCTCTGACTGGAGCAGATGGAGTTGTGACATTTGGTGGTCTTGGGGTGGTTGGTGTGCTTGATCTGATTGAAATACTGAGGTTTGATGTGGTTGAAGTGGGTGTGGGAGTGATGGGTGATGTGCCTGGCCTGGATGTGTTTGAAAGGCCTGTTGTGGGTGAAGTAGGGGCAGTTGGGAACTTGTCTAATATGGGTGGGATGGGTGTGGTTGAGATGTTTGTTGTTGGGGAAGTAGGAGAAGTTGAGGACGGGTCTAATGTGGGTGAAGTGGATGTGGTTGAGATGCCTGTTGTGGGGGAAGGAGATGTGATTGAGAACTGGTCTAATGTGGGTGGGGTGGGTGTGGTCATGATGCCTGTTGTCGGGGAAGTAGGTGCAGTTGATGACTGGTTTAATGTGGGTGGGGTGGGTGTGGTTGAGATGCCTGTTGTGGGGGAAGTAGGTGCAGTTGAGGACTGGTTTAATGTGGGTGGGGTGGGTGTGGTTGAGATGCCTGTTGTCAGGGAAGTAGGCGCGGTTGAGGACGGGTCTAATATGGGTGAAGTGGGTGTGGTTGAGATGCCTGTTGTCGTTGTCGGGGAAGTAGGCATGGTTGAGATATATATTCCCCAGAATATTTCCCAGAATATTTCCTGAGATGTGTTGAGATTTGTTGAGGACAGGTTTGATGTGGGTGAATTGGGCAGGGTTGAGACCCCTGTTGTGGGGGAAGTGGACGTAGTTGAGACGCCTGTTGTGCGTGAAGTGGGTGTGGTTGAGACGCCTGTTGTGGGAGAAGTAGGCACAGTGGAGGACTGTTCGAATGTGGGTGAAGTTGGTGAGGTTGAGACACCTGTTGTGGGGGAAGTGGACTTGGTTGAGACACTTGCTGTGGAAGAATTGGACACCGTTGACAGGTCTGATGTGGTTGTAGTGGGTATGGGTAACACGGTTGAGAGAGCTGATATGGATTGGTTTGAGGTGCCTGGAGTTTGAGCAGTCACCATATTCTTAAAAAATAAATAAATAAATAAATAAATAAATAAAAGCAAAATTGTGAAAAATTTAGCACTTCTCACAGGGTGTACCCCATGTAAATACCCTTTAATTGAGTTTTATTATTATTATTATTATTATTATTATTATTTGATCCTTTCCATGTTTTGTGTGTTCATGCACATTTATGATCATGGCTTATTTCTTAAATACTTTTTTTTTTTTTTTAATAAAATAGCGGTAAGTCGCCTGGTGCTTATGAACAATTTTTGTTCACTGTGTGGGCCAAAAATAATTGTTAGTGTTGGAGGTCTCACAAAACTAAATTAAAATATATTTTATATTGTTTAGCACCTGGCTGATAAGAGCACAAGTTCAGTGGATTTGTGTTTGATTTTGGTTGTTTTGAATGATATTTTCTTTGTGTATTTTTGAGGGTTTTTTTTCCTTTCTTTAGCTCATACGGTGTGTTTGTGAAGACTATTCTAATGGAATTTTTCGTATAGCCCTGTGTGTGTGTGTGTGTGTGTGTGTGTGTGTGTGTGTGTGTGTGTGTGTGTGTTAGGGGTTCATGACCCATTCATGAACCTGGCGCTATGTGTGTTTGTGAGATGGTTAGTACGTGGAGGAAGAAATTAGCAACAATGGCGCTTGGTCCCCTGGGTCTGCTAAATATTAGGGAATATACCGTCAAAGGGAATATATATACTGTATGATGACTAACGACATTTCCTTCTGTTGTAATAGTTTAAATCCTTGCTTTCGATTGGGTTATGGTTTTTAACAGAATGTTCCACAAGGATATAAAGGCCATCAAGAAAGTGGAGCGGCTTGCGTGCCCTGAACCATTTTTTGCTCTGCTTTTCTCTTTGCATTGAGAAACCAACAATAAAGATTCTTTTTCTCTGCTTGGATCCAAACGAGTGAGAGGGTTTTTTCCACCACACTATATTCTTAATAAAGCAACTTTTTATTCACCATCAGTTGAAGATTACAACTATCAATTAACTGCAGATGCTACACCCTGCCTCTCACCTGAAGTCAGCTGGGATTGCTTTCAGCTTCCCCTGTGACCCTGATGCTTCAGCTGTCGGGATGGATGGATGGATGGATGGATGGATGGATGGATATTTATATCATTTTTTTTAATATCGGATTCAACACCAGCTATTTTAAGGGACTACGATTAGTTGGATTAATTGTAATAATCAATCAAATTATATTTAGTACTGTAAAATCTGCAGTTGACTGCTTAAAAAATGCAGCCCAGAGACCATGCTGCATTCTCAAAATGATATTTTGTTTGTTTATATTTCACTACAAGTGTAATTATGTATTTGTAAGAACAGAACTGCTACTGAACAGTCACTTTTCAAATTCGGTGGAAATTAAGATAACTTAAGGTAAATTAAAGCAACTCAAACTACATTACACTTAGAAATCCTGATATTTGAAAGGGCCCAGTTGAGTTCTTAACTAGAAATAAACTGAAGAAGTATTGTTTCTTTACCTTCTGAATTTGTCCTTGCATATAAATGAGCAGAATAACAACAAATCTCAGGAAATATTCTGTTGTCCCTGTAACATAAAGATAAAGGATAAAAATCAAAGACGTCATATGCAAGTCTTAAACACATATAATATTAACTTATCAGCAGCACAGGTTTTGGTTTAGGATTCCCAGGAAAATGGCTGTAGTTCCAGGGAATTGACATTTATTTAAGAACAGCTGCCACCCCATTCCAATGTCCAATTTCATCCTGAACAGTTTTGAAAAAAAAAAAACCCTCATATATTGTAATACTTTTGCTGACCTTGCACATAAGTCTGCTGTTGAATAAAATTAACTATTTCTGAGACTTAAGGTCAACAGTAGCTTAATTCTTGGTGCTCATGCTGCTAATGTTCAGCTGAATCCTTTAATAAGTTCTTTATCCAACAGAAAAGAAAGTACAAGGACATGTGGCTTTCAACAAACAGTTGAAAAGCATGATTAGCTCTTTCATCATGTCGTACTTACTACTCCTTCTATTCTATGAAGGGCATAATCCCTTGTTATTTTTAGGTGTCCTACTGATAGTAAATCTGTAGAGTAAAATTGTCATAAGGCTTAAAGGGCTTAAAAAGGAGCTTCAAATGATGAACTACTTTTGCTTATGAAGTACTTTTAAAATAGTTCTAACTAAAGTTTTGTTTATTGTGATACATAGCAGTTATTTCAGCAAGAGTGATGTTGAATTTATTAGATTTTCGCTAGAAGGAAGTTAAAAAAGATATGCAGAATGATCATTTTGCTACCAGCAAGTTACATATTATGGTCCTAGTTGATATCTACTTGAACAAACAGAGTTAAATATAAATGATTCCTTGGATAAAAATATTATTGTAAATGAGTAGTTTTGTTGCATTTATCCAAAATATTAGCTTACCTTTTTTAGCCATGATACTCAAATATATTTTGAACTTCAGCAGGTACTACGTCAGTTTTTCTATATATAAATACAAGAGTTAATTGTTACATTTAGAAAACATCAAAAAGTGGTAAAATAACTTTATTATTAAAGGTTTCCAGTATAAAATACAAATGGTAACTCTATTCAGATTGTTTTTCTGTTGATTCCTTTTATATAAGCATTTGGTTAAAACTTTTCCACTTGGTTCATCTGTATTTTATTTGTTAGTATGGCACATCTGCTGCCAAATTCCTTTGTAAGTGACACGTCTGCGCCTGCTTGCGCTCAAGACTCCACTTCCCAACATTCACAGCAGCCTTCAAACATGGCCACCGTGGACTACAGCACCCATCCTGCACTTCACCACTCAGTCCCCTATTACTGATTGCACACACTTGGACTCAATCACCACAATATGCTATTTAAACACTCTCACTACACCTAATCGTTGTGAAGTTACTGTTGTGTCTGACTTTACTAAGCAGTTTGAGTATTGTGTTCTGGGTTTGAATTTGTTTTGGCCTTGCCTCTGATTTCCTGTTTGTATCTCACCTGACCATTGCTTGTTTTTAATTCTGCTTTCTGCCGTACGATTTGATTTAATCTGCCTGAATAAACTTTCAGCTTATACCGTATATCCTTCTGTTGCCTACCTTTGACAGTAACTTATTATTGACACAATAATATACAAGAATGAGTGCATTTAATAAGCACTCATTCTCATAGCTAGAACTAGTCTTTAAACAAAACAGTACATTATATTCGTGGTAATATAAATTTTGTGCAAGATTTCAATCAGAAAATAACTTTAATGCACATTTCCATAAATACACATCATACATCTTAAACAGGGATGCTTTGGCCATTAATTCAAATAGCAATGCAGACATTTACGGAAACTGAATACCTTTTGTTTATTTAGTTGTAGGGATGGATTGCCATGCCTTAGCCATAGTAACCGTTTATGAACCATCTTCTCCCTTTCACTGTACAGCATTGAACACACCAATCCCTGTACTCGATGCCATGTTCTATCTCCGCCCATTCTTCTGACTCCCTGTAATGGTATTGGATACAGAGATCTCATCTCATCTCATTATCTCTAGCCACTTTATCCTGTTCTACAGGGTCGCAGACAAGCTGGAGCCTATCCCAGCTGACTACGGGCGAAAGGCGGGGTACACCCTGGACAAGTCGCCAGGTCATCACAGGGCTGACACATAGACACAGACAACCATTCACATTCACACCTACGGTCAATTTAGAGTCACCAGTTAACCTAACCTGCATGTCTTTGGACTGTGGGGGAAACCGGAGCACCCGGAGGAAACCCACGCGAACACGGGGAGAACATGCAAACTCCGCACAGAAAGGCCCTCGCCGGCCACAGGGCTCGAACCCAGGACCTTCTTGCTGTGAGGCAACAGCGCTAACCACTACACCACCGTGCCGCCTGGATACAGAGATGATACCAGATACCAAATACAGTGACGTCACGACTGTGCTTTAAACCTGCGGCGGAATCGAAATTCCTTCTCTCTGGCGGTGGGTTTCCATGCGTGAAAAAGACGCCGTTGCATCTGTGCTACAGAAGACCAAAGGACAAAGAACGAGCTATTGATACCGGACCTTTAGCCAAAGTTCAATGTATTTGATCTTCGCATAGTTGTAGTAATAACTGAACCGGTCAGTTACTGCAGCCCACGCAGTATTTTAAAGAGAAAAGGCGACCGGATCCCTTTTCCCTTTCACAACGTCGACAAACTACTAACAAGATTCCTTCCAGATCATTGGATGACCGACGGGACACCGAAGATCTTCAGCTGATGAGCTGTGAAAGTAAAAGGAACAGAACTGTTTTCTCCCTGGACCTGCGCGCCGCGCTGTCTTCAAATAACAGACAGTGCACTTTCAGTCGCCAAGCAAGAGTGATCATGAGTAAGGCTGGCATCTGGGCAATTGTTGGTCTTAGTTGTGGCTAGTTAATGTGAAGAGTGTTGTTTATTTGAATTCATTCATGGTTTAAATATACGCATTTTGATTCACATGAAAGTCGGTCTTAGACTGCGTGTTGTTTGATTTGCTTTGTTTGCTATCTGTATTTAGTTAGCTCGTGCATGCGTTCTCTCTCTCACTCTCTCTCTCTCTCTCTCTTTTTAACTCCCTCTGTCGCACTACACTCCTCAACACTGGGATTTCAGGAGTAGCTAAGGGTTGAGTAGAGGTTGGGTTTAAGGCCTAGCCGAGACTAGTTAGTGTGCTTGAAAAAGTTTTATTTTTATTATTCGTTTTCACCCGTTTTTTGGATCCACTACTCCTCCTAGGGCTTTCAAGATAGAGACACCGTTCCAACACTGAAACGTAGGGCCTGATCTGGAATGGCGTGCTTGTTCTCAGCTTTTGGATCAACACACCTGTTCTTTCGTTCTTGTCGTTTTTCTGTTGTTTTTTTCCCATAGAAAATGAATAAGGCTCACGAATCGAATCGTCCTGCTCGGACACGCTTCATCACAGATGCACCAAACCTCATGTGATACCTCAGGCCAACTCCCCAGACACACATGGGCGCCACCGGGGGGGAAAGGTTAGAACAATTCTAGGGGCCCAGCACTGCCATGGGGCCCTTTAAGGGGCTGATAATATGCTTTTAATGATTTTAATAAGACTTTTGAAATAACAACAATGCAATATTCCATTTTGTAAAATGAGCTAATTGAACAAGGTTGTCTATTTCTTGAGTTCTTCAACATATTGTCATTTAACCCTCCCCCTTTTGCGAAATGGTACAGTCCAGTCCTGGTAGAAGCGCGATGCGTTAAATCTGTGTGCTGATCAGTGCAACGCTACTTGCTGCTGTGTCGCGGTGCAGCAGCCAGCCAGCCAGCAGTGGAGTGCGTACAGTCTATGACCCCTAAATATGAAGAGTGGCTGTCAAAAACGTAAAGAAAGGCAGCTGAAAGCTGAGAGGGACCGGAGAGGCAGACAACTGGTCACTCAGTTTTTCCCAAAGAAAGGTAGCTATCGCTCACATGTGTGTTCAAAATATTAGCGAATGGTAAATGAACAGTATGAACGTGGTTGGATTAGCCTATCAAGAGAACACTTTTGCAGTTTGTACAGTGACATTTTTTCCATTTTAATAACTGAACTGACTTGTGTGATAAACAAGATGAAATATTACGTTATGCTGGTGCTAATAACGTGCTAATAACCAGTTTCATAACTAATGGGGTGCCCTAAATATGCACAGATTCAGCCTCAGGGGGACCTCCGCCCTACCAAACCACTGAACCCCCCTTTGGAGAAGGAGGTAAGCAGCAATACAACCCATACATGCTTTAGGATTGAAGTTATTAATGAGCGAGCGCCATATACAGTTTGCTAGATTAAAGTGTTGCTAATAACGGACACCAGTCAAGTGTTTGACATGGTTACGTGTGTGGAATGTTCACACGTTCTAAACTACTAGTTATTTAAATCTTTACTGTATGAGTAGTGTAAATATTGTTCTTCATGTTTACATTTGGATTGGTTGATATTGCTGGTAAGAATCTATCTTGAATATTGAATATTTTATTGTTCATGGATATTTGAATATTTGCTTTGACAATAAATGAGTGCTGCCTAAAAGAAAGCATAAACTCTCAGTGGATTTCTTGCAGTGCATTATGTTGTATGAAATAACTGCTGCCTAGTTATTAATCAAGGCAGGAAATTGTGATTACTGATGTTTTCTGGAACTCTCTGGCACTGAAGTAGCCTATAAAGAATGTATATCTTATAAATCCATACAGATACAGTGATGCATGCAAGTTGTGTCAACACATGAACGAATGAACTCCATACTAAGTAGCCCAATTTTGCACACTTGAATGAAGAAGCGTTCAAAGCAGTGTGTTAAATAATGTTGGTTATGTTTATTTACAGTCAACTCAATAATAACTGCTGCATCATTCACCATTTATTTCCTTTTTCTTTTTATGTATGGGCTTATATTGGCCTGAATTATGTCTGTGCTTATACTCCCATCTACTGGTCAAACAATATAAAAGTGTAAATTAGAAAACAAGGTCAAAAACTCCTGGTCCATGGAGGGGCAACCAATAGTCTAACTCTGCTTACGCTCAAATTTCTGTCTAGACACACTTTGCTTTGAACATATTGCCTTTTTGCAGAACAGTACACACAGCTTTCTACCTAACATAACAATCCATGGGATTTCCATAGGTATTTTGATGCTGGGTAGAAAACTTTTTCTATGATTTATTAGCAGTCACATCACACATTTCACTACCAATTGTCCTAGCACAAGAAGGCATGTGGCAAAATCTTGAATTTTCATTTGTGATTGTAAATGCACCAGAATTAGTCACTGACCAGTTTTCATCTAGTCCCTGGTAGGTTAATGCATAAAATGTAATAACAAAGTCACAAACTCAAGGTCCATGGGCTATCAAAAGTCAAATAATGACAATAATGCAATTGTGACGAGGGTGGGCAAAGTTGGGGGGCCCAAAATTCTAATCTTTCATGGGGCCCAAAATTTCTGGCAGCGCCCCTGCAGACACACATATGCATTCGGTTCTGACCCGCACTCATTTTTTCCTTTCTTTTCATCCCCCACTTTTTCATCCATTCACTTCCATTCATTTTTGGCTCCATTGAAAATGAATGGCGTTTCAGGAAAAAAGCTTTCACTCTCCGTCAAATTTTTTAACTGAGTGACCAAACTTCAAGAGGCTTCATATGATGCCTCAGGGCAAGTCCCCGCACATATCCATCCCCTCATCTGAGACCTGCACTCATCTTTTTCTTGGTTTTCACACATCCTTTTTTTGGTCCATAGGCTTCCATTGATTTTTGGCCCCATTCAAATGAATGGAGTTTTGCTCAGTAACACTTCACCACATATCCACTGGTGTAGTGTGATGGTATACAGCTTTTGGATCAATGCACCCATTAGCATGTTAGTATGCTAGCTGTTAGCATGTTAGTATGCTAGCATGTTAGTGTTAGCTGTTAGCATGCTAGCATGCCAGCTGTTACCATGCTAGCTGTTAGCATGATAGCATGTTAGCATGCTCACTGTTAGCATATGAGCATGCTCACGTTAGTATGCTAGCTGTTAGCATGCTAGCATGATAGCATGCTAGCATGTTAGTATGTTAGAATGTTAGCATGTTAGCTGTTAGCATGTAGGTATGCTAGCTGTTAGCATGTTAGCTTGTTAGCATGCTAGCTTGTTAATATGTTAGCTGTTAGCATGTAAGTATGTTAGCTGTTAGCATGTTAGCAGGTTAGCATGCTAGCTGTTAGCATACTAGCTGTTAGCAGGTTAGCATGCTAGCTGTTAGCATGTTAGCTGTTAGCATGTAAGCATGTACAGCTCAGCAAGCACACTTTGCATTTTCTCTGTGGAAATGCAGTCTAGTTTTTAAACTACAGATCCTTTGTCTCTCCCTCATGTGCTCTCCTTGTTGCCCATCCCATTTTAGGCAAGGCTAAGCACAATGCTCGCACATTCCATTCACACACTCACACACACTCTCACACACACACATACTCACACACACAGACACACATAAACACATGATTTCCCTCTCACATTTTAACATCCACTCGCTCCTACACTGTAAACTTGTATATAGCTTATTACTTCTGATTACCATTAGTGCCTTAGTTATCATTATATACACTACTGATCATTACCTGTATACATTGTATCACCATTTATATTGAATTATTCCTTGGCTGCTATTGTTGCTATATCTGATTAGTATTATTTTGCTAATTCGTGTCAGCTATTTCAATAAATGGTATCTTTGGAATAAACTGTGTCCTGTCTATTGCTACAATATTCACTGAGTGCCAACCTCTGCCAAACAAGTATTCTAATTGCCTTCGCCCATTTGGTTGTTATATGAATGTTATAGATCTAGAGTAAACGTATTACATTAGAGCTACAATACTCACTAAAACTATAGCAACATCACCACTAAGTTATTCCATTGATTTTAATAGTTTAGCTATAAACTATTAGACACTTGAATTAATGATTAATGAATTTATGAGACTGATCCCTTTTTACATGAGAGTGATTTGATAAACCTATTGCACCTACATAGTAATTTTGCATCATTATAGGAAATGTACCTGATGAGGTCTGTCAGTTGATATTTCTCATTATTACAGTATACACCTGTTCCTTTTTTAAATAAAGAATTCCTAGCATTTTGAATTTATTACAAAGCTATTACATGTGTTACTGTTTATATGATCAAATTACATCCTTATGTAATAGGGGACTATAGAGGAATCCATTTTTAGCTTAATGATATTTTTCCTGGATCTGCAAATTAAAGTTACAAATAAAATGGAGTATCATGTAATATCACAATGTTATATGGAAACGAGTGTTTTACTGGGAAATACACCACTCATATTTTTCATATGAGCTACATCTGGGACATGGAGAATCAAAACCATGGCATACAGTGGTGCTTGAAAGTTTGTGATTAATATTTTTGTGTCATTTCTTTACCTGGGTTCTCTTTATCTACTTTTAGGATTTGTGTGAAAATCTGATGATGTTTTAGGTCATATTTATGCAGAAATACAGAAAATTCTAAAGTTTCAAGCACCACTGTAAATCTCTGTGTCACTCCAGAAAATTGATGAATTGTTTTGATAAATTTGGGTACTTTTTGTTTGTGAATGTGTCTATATCATAAAGAAAATCATACAGTGGCTTGCAGATCTGGAGTTTTTCTTCTCATGTTGAAAAACTCATATTTTTCATATGAAATACATTGGGGATCTGAGTGACATATTTCCTGATATTTCACTCCAATGATGTCACTCCCAGTGTTTTCCCGCTGACTAGATACATGTCAAAACCGCACAAAGGAAGCTAAAGTCACTGAAAAGTGTAACTGGGAAGTGGAAAAAATAAAAATGCACCTTGAGTTGTCAAGCCTATTTTACCGTTCCTCATTCCCTGAACTGTTCGAGTGTTAATCATGAAAGACAAATGCTACTACATGCTTATTTTCACTAAAACATATAATAAACAGAATGTAATATTCACTATATCATGAAAATGTAGTTTTTATGACTTACCTTGTCTCCAGCCAGCTCACATTTATCTCATTAAATAGGAGTAAGTTTGCCAGAAATGTCTTGGCTGAAAGCTGTCCATAAAAATCCCTTACTGTATCTTAAAAAAGTTGTGTGTTCATACTTACCAAACCAGTTTAGATTTCAGACTTATCTCTTGTTTCTTGTCTTCAAATCATATCAGGTGAGTAGGTTGACAGGTATTAGACTTATCTCATCTCATTATCTCTAGCCGCTTTATCCTGTTCTACAGGGTCGCAGGCAAGCTGGAGACTATCCCAGCTGACTACGGGCAAAAGGCGGGGTACACCCTGGACAAGTCGCCAGGTCATCGCAGGGCTGACACATAGACACAATTTAGAGCCACCAGTTAACCTAACCTGCATGTCTTTGGACTGTGGGGGAAACTGGAGTACCCGGAGGAAACCCACGCGGACACGGGGAGAACATGCAAACTCCGCACAGAAAGGCCCTCACCGGCTGCGGGGCTCGAACCCGGACCTTCTTGCTGTGAGGCGACAGCGCTAACCACTACACCACCGTGCCGCCCAGGTATTAGACTGTCTGGCTAAAAGTATGTGGAACTCTGACTATCAAACCCATATGTCATTCTTTCCTAAACTGGTGGGGGAAAAAATGGTTCCAGATGAATGTACTTCATGAGCTGTGCAAGCAAAGTGTTTCTGAGGCTGTAGTTAGCATGACAAGTACTTAATAGTTGTGATGGCTGTATATTTCTTTAAATAATCACTCATAAAACTACATAACACCTAATATTTAGGGATTTTTTTATTAATAAATAAATCAATGGTAATTAAGCTAGTATTGTTTTTAACAATATCCATCCATCCATTATCTGTCACTGCTTATCTTGTTCTACAGGGTCGCAGGCAAGCTGGAGCCGATCCCAGCTGACTATGGGCGAGAGGTGGGGTACACCCTGGACAAGTCGCCAGGTCATCACAGGGCTGACACAGAGACAAACAACCATTTTTAACAACATAAATTATTATTATTATTATTATTATTATTACAACCCCGATTCCAAAAAAGTTGGGAAAAAGTACAAATTGTAAATAAAAACGGAATGCAATGATGTGGAAGTTTCAAAATTCCATATTCAATTCAGAATAGAACGTAGATGACATATCAAATGTTTAAACTGAGAAAATGTATCATTTAAAGATTTTAAATTTCATGATAACAACATATCTCAAAAAAGTTGGGACAATGCCATGTTTACCACTGTGAGACATCCCCTTTTCTCTTTACAACAGTCTGTAAACGTCTGGGGACTGAGGAGACAAGTTGCTCAAGTTTAGGGATAGGAATGTTAACCCATTCTTGTCTAATGTAGGATTCTAGTTGCTCAACTGTCTTAGGTCTTTTTTGTCGTATCTTCCATTTTATGATGCGCCAAATGTTTTCTATGGGTGAAAGATCTGGACTGCAGGCTGGCCAGTTCAGTACCCAGACCTTTCTTCTACGCAGCCATGATGCTGTAATTGATGCAGTATGTGGTTTGGCATTGTCATGTTGGAAAATGCAAGGTCTTCCCTGAAAGAGATGTCGTCTGGATGGGAGCATATGTTGCTCTAGAACCTGGATATACCTTTCAGCATTGATGGTGTCTTTCCAGATGTGTAAGCTGCCCATGCCACATACACTAATGCAACCCCATACCATCAGAGATGTAGGCTTCTGAACTGAGCACTGATAACAACTTGGGTCGTCCTTCTCCTCTTTAGTCCGAATGACACGGTGTCCCTGATGTCCATAAAGAACTTCAAATTTTGATTCATCTGACCACAGAACAGTTTTCCACTTTGCCACAGTCCATTTTAAATGAGCCTTGGCCCAGAGAAGACGTCTGCGCTTCTGGATCATGTTTAGATACGGCTTCTTCTTTGAACTATAGAGTTTTAGCTGGCAACGGCGGATAGCATGGTGAATTGTGTTCACAGATAATGTTCTCTGGAAATATTCCTGAGCCCATTTTGTGATTTCCAATACAGAAGCATGCCTGTATGTGATGCAGTGCCGTCTAAGGGCCCGAAGATCACGGGCACCCAGTATGGTTTTCTGGCCTTGACCCTTATGCACAGAGATTCTTCCAGATTCTCTGAATCTTTTGATGATATTATGCACTGTAGATGATGATATGTTCAAACTCTTTGCAATTTTACACTGTCGAACTCCTTTCTGATATTGCTCCACTATTTGTCGGCGCAGAATTAGGGGGATTGGTGATCCTCTTCCCATCTTTATTTCTGAGAGCCGCTGCCACTCCAAGATGCTCTTTTTATACCAGTCATGTTAATGACCTATTGCCAATTGACCTAATGAGTTGCAATTTGGTCCTCCAGCTGTTCCTTTTTTGTACCTTTAACTTTTCCAGCCTCTTTATTGCCCTTGTCCCAACTTTTTTGAGATGTGTTGCTGTCATGAAATTTCGAATGGGCCAATATTTGGCATGAAATTTCAAAATGTCTCACTTTCGACATTTGATATGTTGTCTATGTTCTATTGTGAATACAATATCAGTTTTTGAGATTTGTAAATTATTGCATTCCGTTTTTATTTACAATTTGTACTTTGTCCCAACTTTTTTGGAATCGGGGTTGTATTAGTGACATGAAATTATTTGAAAGTTCAGAGTCCTTCAACCTAGAGCTTCTCTGCAGGTTTGAGCTGAGAGACAGCAAACACAAAATTGATTCAATAAAATAATACCATATTGAAAATTCACTTTATTAATAAGATTTATAGTATTTTATTAGAAAGGTGATGGAGTATTCCCAGAGGTGGCCATGACAGTAATGAAAGTCCTAGTAATGAAAGAAACTGTGTATAAAGGGAGCCCTGCGATAACCTGGCGACTTGTCCATGGTGTACCCTGCCTCTCACCCATAGTCAGCTGGGATAGGCTCCAGCTTGCCTGCGACCCTGTAGAACAGGATAAAGCGGCTAGAGATAATGAGATGAGATGAGCATATGATGCCTCTGTTGTGTGTGAATCAGTAGTTATCCGACTGTTTACAAATACTTGGTCTTGTCTCCTGAACCCATGTAATTTTCCGTAAAAAGTCTGTAGTGTCCGTAGGCCTGGTACTAAATCATAGAATGGATGCCATGTTTGATAATTATTGGTATGTTGCTATTTGTTGTTGGATACTTTTATCAAACATAAGCACTCAGCGTAAATTGGATTAATACATACAGTGATACAACTTGAATACTTGTTTGTAGTGTCCGTAGGCCCCTTGTCGTGTCCATAGGCCCCAAGCATTCTTGTTCCTATTATTCAGTGATTTACCCATATTTCTCCCATAAAATTCACCAATTTTGTTACAAATAAGTAAAACAATTTTCTATATGAGCAAATGATTATACAATGAAAGGACAGTAATGGTATGAGTGTCAATTTGATGAAAATTATTTAACATGAGAGCAAACAAAGAATAACTTTTAACATTTTGAGTCATATGATTAGCACTGTAGCGCTGCCGGTTTTCAGTCTACGATGCTAGTTGTCAAATCTCACATCAATTTATATAAATAAATACTTTTTTTGTTATAAAATTAGTCAAAATCACATAATAATTCTTGTTTGTAGTGTCTGTAGGCCCAAAGCATTCTTGTTCCTATTTTGCAGTGATTTACCCATATTTCTCCCATTAAATTTACAAATTTGGTTAAAAATAAGTAAACAAATTTTATTTATGTGCAAATACAACGAAGGAACAGTAATGGTATGAGTGTCAAATTAATGAAAATTATTTAACATGAGAGCAAACAAAGAATACATTTTAACATTTTGAGTCATATGATTAGTGCTGTAGTGCTGCCTGTTTTTAGTCTACAATGCGAGTTGTCAAATCTCACATCAGTCAATATAAATAATTTTTTTTTGTTATAAAATCAGTAAAAATAACATAGGCAACTTGTAGTGTCCGTAGATCCAGATTTTCACTGATCTTGTTCCCATTATTTAACATCAGTAGTAAACATACATTCTGTATTTACAATGGCAGTTGCCTTATCTCACATCCACCTACATAAAGATATGTAAATAAGTTGTTTTTTTTAATCACTAAATAATTCCTGCATGAATGATGTATTTTGTGCACATTATGTACAGAACTACAGCACTTCCTACAAGTCATGCCTTTACCTTTCAGCTTGATCCAGAAATGTGTAATTTAAAAAATGAATTTTAATTTAAATACTGAGTAATTTACTTAATACTAAATCATAGGCTGGGAATGTAATTTCACGTGCATTCATGAATGTAATTTCATTACGTTAGACCTAAGAAATACATAATGACATTTTGATATGGATTTATAAGCATTTATTTCACATGTTCTGTTTTAAAGTTTATGAATAAAGGTTATTTTACACTAAATATTGTATATAATCATTGCCATTTATTGATAAATAAAACTTCATTATGAGTATTTAGTGTCCGTAGGCTCTCAATACATGGGTCTAGATATCTGGGTTGTTGTTGTTTTTTAAATGTAGGTCCGAATAAAAAAAAAAAAAAACTTTCAGTACCACATTCCCAATATATTTGTCAGCAAAAATAATCACTTTACTTCTTGAAACTGCTTAATCAAATTTTGACCATTTTTGCAACACAATGCGTACACCTGATTGTGCTGTAGCCATCTTCTCGTGCCTAGTCTGCCGGAAATTAAATGAACAAATCAAAACTTGGCATATTCCAGACAAACCAAATCATTCATGTTTAACATCAATAACAAGCCGGATGGTCCCTCTCCTCTTTAGCCTGGAGGACGTGGTGTCCATGATTTCTATAAAGAATTTCTACTTTTGATTCATCAGACCTTGGGGCAATTTTCTACTTCACTTCAGTCCATCATAAAAGAGCTCAGGCCCAGAGAAGGTGGCGGTGTTTCTGGATATTGTTTATATCTGGTTTTAACTTGTGTTTGTGGATGAAGCAACAAAATGTTTTCACAAACGATGGTTTTCTGAAGTGTTCCTGAGCCCATACACTGATTTCCACTACAGACATGTGTCTGCTTTTAATGCAGTGTCGCCTGAGGGCCTGAAGATCACAGGCATCCGATGTCAGTTTTCAGCCTTGTCTCTTGCATACAGAGATTTCTCCAGATTCTCTGAATCTTTTAATGATATTATGTATCATAGATGATGTGATCCACAAATTCTTTGCAGTTTTACATTGAAGAACGTTATTCTTAAATTGTTGCACTGTTTGCCCACGCAGTCTTTCACAGAGCGGTGAACCCCTCCCCATCTTTACTTCTGAGAGACTCTGCCTCTCTGGGATGCTCTTATTTATACCTACAGTGGTGCTTGAAAGTTTGTGAACCCTTCAGAATTGTCTACATTTCTGCATAAAGATGACCTAAAACATCATCAGATTTTCACAGAAGTCCTAAAAGTAGATAAAGAAAACCCAGTTCAACAAATGAGACAAAAATATTATACTTGGTCATTTATTTATTGATGGAAATGATCCAATATTACATTTCTGTGAGTGGCAAAAGTATGTGAACCTTTGCTTTCAGTATCTGGTGTGACCCCCTTGTGCAGCAATAACTGCAACTAAATGTTTCCAGTAACTGTTGATCAGTCCTGCACACTGGCTTGGAGGAATTTTAGTCCATTCCTTGGTACAGAACAGCTTCAACTCTGGGATGTTGGTGGGTTTCCTCACATGAACTGCTCGCTTCAGGTCCTTCCACAACATTTCGATTGTATTAAGGTCAGAACTTTGACTTGGCCATTCCAAAACATTAACTTTATTCTTCTTTAACCGTTCTTTGGTAGAACGACTTGTGTAATTTGGGTCGTTGTCTTGCTGCATGACCCACCTTCTCTTGAGATTCACTTCATAGACAGATGTCCTGACATTTTCCGTTAGAATTCAATGGTATAATTCAGAATTCATTGTTCCATCAATGATGGCAAGCCGTCCTGGCCCAGATGCAGCAAAACAGTCCCAAACCATGATACTACCACCATCATGTTTCACAGATGGGATAAGGTTCTTATGCTGGAATGCAGTGTTTTCCTTTCTCCAAACATAACGCTTCTCATTTAAACCAAAAAGTTCTATTTTGGTCTCATCCGTCCACAAAACATTTTTCCCATAGCTTTCTGGCTTGTCCACGTGATCTTTAGCAAACTGCAGACGAGCAGCAATGTTCTTTTTGGAGATCAGTGACTTTCTCCTTGCAACCCTGCCATGCACACCATTGTTGTTCAATGTTCTCCTGATGGTGGACTCATGAACATTAACATTAGCCAATGTGAGAGAGGCCTTCAGTTGCTTAGAAGTTACCCTGGGGTCCTTTGTGACCTCACTGACTATTACACGCCTTGCTCTTGGAGTGATCTTTGTTGGTCGACCACTCCTGGGGAGGGTAACGACAGTCTTGAATTTCCTCCATTTGTACACAATCTGTCTGACTGTGGATTGGTGGAGACCAAACTCTTTAGAGATGATTTTGTAACCTTTTTCCAGACTGCTGAGCATCAACAATGCTTTTTCTGAGGTCCTCAGAAATCTCCTTTGTTCGTGCCATGATACTCTTCCATAAACATATGTTGTGAAGATCAGACTTTGATAGATCCCTGTTCTTTAAATAAAACAGGGTGCCCACTCACACCTGATTGTCATCCCACTGATTAAAAACACCAGACTCTAATTTCACCTTCAAATGAACTGCTAATCCTCGAGGTTCACATACTTTTGCCACTCACAGATATGTAATATTGGATCATTTTCCTCAATAAATAAATGACCAAGTATAATATTGTTGTCTCATTTGTTTAACTGGGGTCTCTTTATCTACTGTTAGGACTTGTGTGAAATCTGATGATGTTTTAAGTCATATTTATGCAGAAATATAGAAAATTCTAAAGGGTTCACAAACTTTCAAGCACCACTGTAATCAGGTTACTGACCTGTTGCCAAGTAATCTAATTATTACTATTTTATTTATTTTTTAACATTACACAACTTTTCCAGTCTATTGTTGCCCCTATCCAAGCTTCCCTCCCCCAATCTTATAAAATGTGTTGCTGGCACTAAATTCAAAATGAGCAAATATTTTTCAAAAAAGAAAACAATAAAATTTCTGTTTCATCATTTGATATGTTGTCTTTGTCCTATTTTCAATGAAATGTAGAGTTTCTGTTATTTGCAAGTCATCACCTTCTGTTTTTATTAACAGTTTATACAGTGTCCCAACTTCTTTGGAAATGGGATTGTAAATTATAGCATCATTTTAACAAAAACATTTTGTGTATTGAGCCATACTCAACAATTAACAGCATCTCTCTTTCCTTTGCATTAAAAAATAAGACACTGGGAAACCCTCAGTGTGTCTTTTGGAACGTTAGTCTTCTGAATGGCATTGGTGGATGGGTCCCAACTGGATGTCAACTAAAGCCATTAGGGAATGAAACTGAAAGATATACATGTAAGTGCAATCACACAACTTCTTTTTCAATCCTGATGTCACCATTTTCCTTGGAAAAAGACAAAGCCATAATCTTAGGCTATATAACTTACATTGGTGTTGGCATTT